>NC_059333.1:48070000-49270000 GCF_018350155.1 Leopardus geoffroyi | reverse complement strand
GAGTAGAATGCTTAACTCACTAAGCCAATCAGGTGCCCCAATTAATGCTTTATATATTTTGATGGTTTGTTATTAGGTATGTAGATGTTTATAATAGTTAGATCTTCTAGCTCTGTTATACCTTGTATTAATATATAATTACATCTTTGTGTCTTGTAGTCTTTTTTTGATTTTGTATTTTGTCTGGTATCAATATAACCTTGCTCTCTTTTGGTAGTATTTGCGTGGAATATCTTTTTCCATACTTTGACTTTTAACCTGTCTTTGGATCTAATGTGAGTCTGGTGTAGACAGCGTATAATTGGATCTTTTTTTTAGTCATTCTGTCACTCTTTGTATTGGAGAGTTTAATCAATTTACATTTAAAGTAAGTAGTGATGAGGAGTGACTTATTTGTGTCATTTTTCTGTTAATTTTACATGTCTTACACCTTTTCTTTGGTTCCAACTTTCCTGCACTATTCTCTTTTTTTGCTTTGTGGATTTTTTTTTTCATAGTGAAATGCTTAACTTCCCTTCTTATTTCCTCTTAGATAGCTATTTTCTTTGTGGTTATCACGTGGGATTATGTTTAACATTATAAAGTTGTGGTACTCTAACTTGAATCTCTACTTACTTATCTTGAATAACACGTAAAAATTCTATTTCCTTATAGTTTTTAAAACAATTTTTATTTAAGTTTATTTATTTTGAGAGAGAGAGCAAGTGGGGTAGGGTCAGAGAGATTGAGAGGGGACAGAGAATTCCAAGCAGGCTACACACTGCCAGCATAGACCCTGATGGTTTTCTTTATATTATGTAGAAAACAAAATTTGCAGTTATAAACCAAAGTTGAAGTAATACTAGCTTTTAGACTAATTTTTTTTTAAATAAAATATTAGTCTGTCAAATCATGTGGAAAACAAAAAACGGAGTTTCAAACCAAAGTTACACCATTGCTCATATATTTACTTTTTATTTTTATTTTTTTTGAGAGAGGGAAAGTGCAAGTGGGGGAGGGGTAGTGGGGGAGAGAGAGTAGAAGAGAGAGAACCTTAAGTAGGCTCCACACCCAGCATGGGGTCCGACATGTGGCTGGATATCACCACCATGAGATCATGACTTGAGCTGAAATCAAGAGTCGGATACTTAACCAAATGAGCCACCTAGGTGCCCCTCATGTATTTACTTATATTGAGATCTTTATTTTCTCATATGGTACTGAGTTAACTGTGTGGTGTTGTTTTGTTTCCCCTTGCAGGATTCTCTTGAACATTTGGTGCAGGGCAGGTCTTATGGTTGCAAACTGTCAGTTTTCATTTGTCCAGGCATGTCTTAATTTCTCTCTACTCTTGAAGCACAGTTTTGCTGAATATAGGATTTTTGGTTCATGGGTTTTTTTCTTTTAGAACTTCAAATATATCAAGCCATAGCCTTCTATCCTCCAAAATTTCTGATGAGAAATCTTACTATCTTGTTGAACATTTTTGTATGTGACAAATCACTTTTCTTTTGCTGCTTTCAAGTGTGTCTTTCAGGAGTTTGATTATAATGTGTCTCAGTGATAAACGAAAGACACTAAAAGTAAATTAGAAATAGAAACAACAAATAATACAAATTTTATTTATTTGTAAATAAAACCTTCATTGAATTATTTTAATTTGAATATGCTCTTTGACTTTTTTGTGTGTCCCTCACTAATAAAGTGCCAGGCACAGATGTTCTCAGCCATGCCATGATGTAGATATTGTTTATTCAAGGGAAAGTGATATAACCTCTAAGACAGTTGCTTATCTGTGAAATTAGGAGAAAAGTCATCAAGTTTGCTAATTCTTCTGCCTGCTCAAATATGCTTTCGAATCCCTCTAGTGAATATTTCATTTTAATTACTGTACTTTCAGCTCCAGAATTTTTTTGGCTTACTTTTTGGTGTTCAGCCTCTTTGTTGGTATTTCTATTTTGTTCACAAATTGCTTTCTTGACTTTTCTCAGATCTTCTTACATTCTTTGATCATTCTTAAGACAATTGTTTTAAAATAATTTGTCTAGTAGATCTGATATCAGGTCTTATTCAGGGACAGTTTGATTGATACATTTTTTTTCCTATGAATGGGCCATACTTTCCTCTTTCTTTGTCATATTATGATTTTTTGTTGTTGAAAATTGGACATTTGAATGTAAAAATGTGATAATTTTGAAAATCAGATTCTGTCTCTTTCCCAGGGTTTGCTGTTGTTATTTTTTATTTTGTTTATTTCATTCATTTATTTATTTTTTATTGTTGTAGGCTGTCTCTTTGTCAAAGTTCATTATATCTATAAACTTATGGTCTTTTCAGGTTTTGTTTGAGCCTGTGCCTTTCCGTATGTATATGTGGTAACTTTCTAATTTCATCCTTTTATGCATTCACTTTTGAATGTTTTAGTGTTTAATGTATGGCTCCTAAATGGGGAAAAAGGGAAAAATTAAGAGATGAAAAAGGGGCATTAGCTTTTTAAATCTCCTGGAAGTCACTTCTAGAAAGGGTGAGGCTTGCAGAGATGGAGGGAGGTGCAACCACAATGATTGGTTGCCTCTTTTTCTGCACCTCTGACATAAGAAGTAGTAATCGGTGATCAGAGAACAGATCCCTGATATTTAAAGGATAAGATCATTTTTTCTCCTTTGATTCCTACAATGCTGTGAGTGTAAGCTGTTCCTGTAACATATGCTCAGCTGTTGCTGAGGGTCTGGGGGCTTGGGGTGGGTAGCTTCTGTGCTAAGAACTGAAATTGACCAAAATCAATGACATTTTACTGCCTAAGCCTTTTCCTGAAGTTGTAAGCCTTCAATAATCTCCAGATTTCTAAAAACTGTTATATCAGACAGATTTTGCTAGTGCAGTTCTGTGGGTTGGGAGATCGATTCTTGGTGAGTCCTACTCCACCATCTTCCCAGAATCCCCTTTGTATTGCTTTCTAAGAAAGGAGTATTCTTTTGAATATTTATTGAAATGTGTGGTGTGCTTACATTAAATTTCAACAATTTGTGTTTATTTCTTTGTTCTCTTTCCCAAAATCCATCTTTTTCCTACCATCAATAAAAAGTTAGAAGTAAAATTTGCCAACCAGGGAAACAGTATATTAAAAGGGAGGAGTCAGAAAAAAACAACACAAGACTTAATTGAATTTAGAGACAAAATAAGAAGACAATAACTGTGAAGGAGAACAGGAGTAAAGGAAGAGTGAAAGGTTGGAGCATTTTTTTCCTACATGTTGTCTTATCTTTCTTTAAACATTGATATTTCTTTAAAAAATTCTTACTGTTTTTCCTTTGCCTGTTAATGTAAGGAAAGTGGGATGGGAAATTGAAGACATAACCAAATAGCAAAGGAATCTAATTCCATCCTGTTAAATATAGTGTTTGAATATGTAGATGTATCTTTGTTTTCTTTCCTATTCCTATAGGTCATTCCTATTTCTGTGCCTTTACTTAGGGTAAATACACTACATCACTACAATATTTTTCAGGATTTTTTGTAAACCTTGTAGATCATCAGCTGCTTAAAGTTTTCTGGATGGTGGAGGTAGGTACAAAAAACCCCCAGAAGGGCAAAGGCAAAAAGCAAGGAGAAAACTGGAGACCTTCTATCATGTTTGTTTTTTTCTTTCACGGAGTGATATCACATTCATGAAGAATAGATAGGTAACTATAAAAACTGACATTTAGAGAATAAGAAAAAGCTCTTGGAAATTACAAAGTGATCGTAGCAATAAAGAAAGTCCTATAGAAGATGTAGCTAAAATTTCCCCTAGTAAATAGAATAAATATAGTAGAACAGAAAAGAAGAGACTCAAACCGGGTAGTACAACATCTAAATAATAGGAATATCACATAGTTTAGAGAAAATGCAGGGAAGAATTTATCAAGAAAATACTAAAGGACATCTCCAACATTTGAAAAATAAGTTTCCAGATTGAAAAGCCTTAATGAATATTGGCACTGTGTCAGAGGGGTAAAAAAAGGGAGAAAGAGATACCTTCACTAAGGCACATTATGATATATCAGAGTACCAGAGGTAAGGTAGAAGAGATCTTAACAGCTTTCAGAGGCAAAAAAACCTGCAAAAAACAAAACAAAAAACTTGTCACCTATGAGGATCAAGAATCATAATGGCATTGATATTCTTAGCTGCTCTGGAAGGTAGAAAATTATGAATCTGTATCTTCAAAATTCAAAGAGAACATTATTTCTAGCCTGTTGTTCTATACCTAACTTGTCAAGTGTAAGAGTAGATTCAATACGTTTTTAGACATAGAGGTTCTCAAAAAAATCATCTGCCATGTATACTTTCTTAGGAAGCTCCTTTACGATATGCTTCACTAAAATGAGCATGTAACAGGGCACACTTTTTTTTGTAGAAGGCCAGGTAGTAAATAATTCAGGCTTTGTGGTCCACAATGTCCCATATTCTTCTCCTCCTGGAGATGATAGGCTACCTGATGTTTTGGCTTTATTGAGAGGAATTCTGTATATGTTGTTAATCAGTGAAACATAAGTGATATTACATGGGGAAAAAAAAGTAAATTGTATAAAAATTTAGGTAATTAACTCCTAGAAAAACTAAACACTGTATAAGAAAGGAAATGTAACTGTAGTGGATATATGAATCAGCTTTGAAGAACATTCATGTAAGGATTAACAACTGCAGATTTAAATATAATTTGTGATATAAGGATATTGGGAATTTATTGGATGGAAGGGGAAATGTTGGAAGAAAGATTGCAAAATGCTCATATTCTATCAGTGGATATTGTTTAAAAGAAAAAAAATCAGTGCCAGTAATTAGTAGGAAAAATAGTAGAACAGTTTCATTGGGGAGTAGAGAAGGATGGGGCAGTGGATTGTTTCAACATGAATTCTGTAATAAGAATTTGTCATTCATACAAAGGAAATCAAATCATCAGTTATGTCAGAAAATTCTGTTTAGGGGTCTTAGTGAAGACATTATAGGCTAATTGAAATCTGAGAGGTATTTCCTCAGTGGGAGTTCTGGGATTACCTAATACTTTCTTATATTTAAGTTATATAACGTTATATATGTAGCACCTTTTTGGGGAAAGAGAAAATAATAGTTACTTGTATAACTAAAGCAGAATCTGGATTATAAGGCAGTAAAAGTCAGACTTGAATGATTTTCTTTTACTTGTAATATTCAGAGAAAGCATATAATTTTATAATTAAGATGTACAAATACATTTTTTTCCTGCACAGATACTACTGTGGTACCATGTGAAAGATAAGAGAACTTTCCCTGAAAAATAAAGTGACCTGCAGTTGAAAAATAAAGGAATATTTGCAAGAGGAGGAAAGGGACTATTGTAATAGGGAGAATACTCTGACCGTAAGATCTTTAAGTGTCTCAAAAGTTAGCCAGAAAAAGGCTTTTCTCTTTTAGGGAGAAGTAAACAAGACTTGAAATACCTGGGTTTGGGGAAGCAGAATGAGAAACCAAATGAGATAGCACCATAGATCAGAAAATGTTTTAGCTTGAGGTCAGTCTATTCTAGGCAAGGGTTGTATCCTGGCTCAGGCGGAGAGTAGGTCAAAGTTCATATGCCTGGGCAAAGGTGACAAACGTAACTAGAGTTTGGTTAATAAGAAATTTGTTCCTATAGATCAGTGGAGACACACAATTCAGTTAATCATGTATGACGTTTCGGGGAAGAAAAAATTCTTATAGCAATTTAGGTTCAGTGACTGGGTCTGCATATAAACTGAGAAAAGACAGATTAACAGGAGGGAAACAATGCTGTTTTTGTTTTTTCACTCCACGTGTAAGTGAAATCATAAGCATCTGTCTGTCTTTGACTTTTCCACTTAGTATATAATACACTCTAGGTTCATCCATACTGTCGCACATAGCAAGGTCTCATTCTTTTGTATGACTGAGTAATATTCTATTGCGTGTATATACCACATCATCTTTATCCATTCATCTATCAGTGGACATGTGGGTTGCCATCATATCTTGGCTATTATAAATAATGCTGCAATAAACATAGGGGTGTATCTTTACAAATTAGTGTTTGCATTTTTGTGGGGAAATACCCAGTGGTGGAATTACTGGATCATATGGTAATTCTATTTTTAGTTTTTTGAGAAACTGTCATACTGTTTTCCACAGTGGTTGCACTAATTTCCATTCCTACCAACGATGCATGAGGGTACCCTTTTGTCTACATATTCACCAAGTTGTTATTTCTTGTCTTTTTGTTACTAGCTATTCTGACTAGCGTGAGGTGCTATCTCATTGTGGTTTTGACTTGCATTTCCCTGATGATTAGTGATGTTGAGTGTCTCTTCATGTGTCTGTTTGCCATTTGTGTGGCTTCTTAGGAAAAAGGTCTATTTTGGTCTTCTCACTTTTTTTTTAAGGTTTTCTTTTCTTTTTCTTTTATTTTTTTTTTGAGAGGGTGAAAACAGGGGACAGGCAGAGAGAGAGGGGGAAGAGAGGATCCAGAGTGGGCTCTGAGATGACAGTAGTGAGCCTGAAGCAGGGGTCAAACTCATGAACCTTGAGATCATGACCTGAACCAAAGTTGGATGCTCAACTGAATGCACCACCCAGGCACCCCTGCCCATTTAAAACAAAGTGTTTATTTATTTGTTTTTAAAAGAGAGCTCGTGTGTGAGTGGGGAAGGGGAGGTGAATGAGGGAGAGAAAGAATCCCAAGCAGGCTCCATGCTATCAGCACAGACCCCAATGCAAGGCTAGATCCCACGAACTGTGAGATCATGACCTGAGCCAAAATCAAGAATCGGTTGCTCAACCAACTGAGCACCCAGGTGTCTCTGCTCATTTTTTAATTGAAAAAAAATTTTTTTTTTTTTGGTGTTGAGTTGTATAACTTTTTTACATATTCTGGATATTAACTCCTTATCAGATCTATCATTTGCAAAGATCTTCTCCCGTTCAGTACATTGCCTTTTTGTTTTGTTGATGGTTTCCTTTTTATTTTGGTGTAGTCCCAATAGCTTATTTTTGCTTTTGTTTTCCTTGCCTGAGAAGTCATACCCGTAAGTATGCTGCTAAGGCCGATATCCAAAGATTGCTGCCTATATTTTCTTGCAAGAGATTTATGGTTTCAGGTATCAACTGGGTGTGGTGCTATTCACTTTTGACACTCTACTGGGAGTTAGTATCAGATCCCACAATTTAAGGGCTCATTCCCATAAGACTGTACTCACTTCATATGCCAGCTGAAAGTCTCAAGTTGTTACTGGTATTTCTCACTGGTCGGCTGTCAACTGGGCATTTCCATGACCCCCTCTTCAGTTTTGATGATTTGTTAGAATGGCTCATAAAGCTTAAGACAATGTTTTATTTACATTTATAGGTTTATTGTAAAGGGTACAACCCAAGAACAGCCTAATAGAAGAGATCTATAGGGCACGGTATGCATTGGAGGTGTGGAGCTTTCATGACCTCTTTGGGTGTGTCACCCTGTCTGCACCTTCATATGTTTACCAGAGAAAAAGACCAAGTGTTATTTCCCATTATATCCCAGTGCTAAACTAGAAAGCATCTTCCTTTCTTATGTTGTCTCTTTCTCAATTTATTATGGTGTTTTTTATTTGTATCTATATGTTGTTCTAAGTAAAGTAAAAATTCTAAATTATTAGAATTAATTTTATTGTTCACCTTTATACTGTTCAATTCTTCTTTTTAAATGAAACATTGAGCATTGAGCCTGTATGTACAGTTACTGAAATTATACAACTTATATTTCACAGTTTATATATATATACATATTTTGTTCTTCCGGAACAATAGAAATGCTGCACAAACCTAATTTAGCTTTTATTTTATTTTATTTAAAAATTTATTTATTTATTTATTTACTTTTTAATTTACTTCCAAGTTAGTTAGCATATAGTGCAACAAATGATTTCAGGAGTAGATTCCAGTGATTCATCCCCTATGTATAACACTCAGTGCTCGTCCCAACAACTGTCTTCCTTAATGCCCCTTACCATTTAGCCAATCCCCCCACCCATAACCCTTCCAGCAACCCTCAGTTTGTTCTCTGTACTTAAGAGTCTCTTATGTTTTGCCCCCCTCCCTGTTTTTATATTATTTTTGCTTCCTTTCCCTTATGTTCATCTGTTTTGTATTTTAAATTCCACATGAGTGAAGTCATATATTTGTCTTTCTCTGACTAATTTTGATTAGCACAATACCCTCTATTTCCATCCACATTGTTGCAGATGGCAAGATTTCATTCTTTTTGATTGCTGAGTAATACTCCATTGTATATATGTACACACACACACCCCCCACATCTTTATCCATTCATTCGTCAGTGGACATTTAGGCTTTTTCCATACTTTGGCTATTGTCGATAGCACTGCTATAAACATTGGGGTGCATGTGCCCCTTCAAAACAGGACACCTGTATCCCTTGGATAAATACCTAGTAGTGCAGTTGCTGGGTCATTGGGTAGTTCTATTTTTAACTTTTTGAGGAGCCTCCATACTGTTTTCCAGAGTTGGTGCACCAGTTTGCATTCCCACCAAAAATGCAAAAGAAATCCTCTTTCTCCACATTCTCGCCATCATCTGTTGTTGCCTGAGTTGTTAATGCTAGCCATTTTGACATGTGTGAGGTGGTATCTCATTGTGGTTTTGATTTGTATTTCCCTGATGATGAGTGATTTTGAGCATTTTTTCATGTGTTGGTTGGCCATCTGGATGTCTTCTTTGGAAAAGTGTCTATTCATGTCTTTTGCCCATTTCTTCACTGGATTATTTGGTTTTGGGGGGTTGAGTTTGTTCTTTATAGATTTTGGATATTAGCCCTTTATCTGATACGTCGTTTGCAAATATCTTCGCCCATTCCGTTGGTTGCCTTTTTAATTTTGCTGATTGTTTCCTTTGTTGTGCAGAAGCATTTTATTTTGATGAGGCCCCAAAAGTTCATTTTTGCTTTTGATTCCCTTGCCTCTGGAGACACGTCTAGAAAGAAGTTGGTGCGGCTGAGGTCAAAGAGGTTTTTGCCTGCTTTCTCCTTGAGGATTTTGATGGCTTCCTGTCTTACGTTTAGTTCTTTCATCCATTTTGAGTTTCTTTTTTGTGTATGGTGTAAGAAAGTGGTCCAGGTTCATTTTTCTGCATGTTGCTGTCTAGTTTTCCCAGCACCACTTGCTGAAGAGACTGTCTTTATTCCACTGGATATTCTTTCCTGCTTTGTCAAAGATTAGTTGGCCATACATATGTGGGTCCATTTCTGGGTTCTATTCTGTTCCATTGATCTGAGTGTCTGTTACTGTGCCAGTACCATACTGTCTTGATGATTACAGCTTTGTAATACATCTTGAAGTCCTGAATTGTGATGTTTCCTGCTTTGGTTTTCTTTTTCAGGATTGCTTTGGCTAGTCAGGGTCTTTTCTGGTTCCACACGAATTTTAGGATTGTTTGTTCTAGCTCTGTGAAGAATGCTGATGTTATTTTGATAGGTATTGCATTGAATATGTAGATTGCTTTGGGTAGTATTGACATTTTAACAATATTTGTTCTTCCAATCCATGAGGATGGAATGTTTTTTCATTTCTTTGTGTCATCTTCAGTTTCTTTCATAAGCTTTCTGTAGTTTTGAGTGTATAGATTTTTCACCTCTTTGGTTAGATTTATTCCTAGGTATTTTATGGGTTTTGGTGCAGTTGTAAATGGGATGGATTCCTTGATTTTGCTTTCTGTTGCTTCATTATTGGTGTATAGGAATGCAACCGATTTCTGTGCATTGATTTTTTATATCCTGTGACTTTGCTGTATTCATGGATCAGTTCTAGCAGTTTTTTGATAGAATCTTTTGGGTTTTCCATATAGAGTATCATGTTATCTGTGAAGAGTTTGACCTCCTCCTGGCTGATTTGGATGTCTTTTATTCCTTTTTGTTGTCTGATTGCTGAGGCTAAGACTTCCAACACTATGTTGAATAACAGTGGCGAGAGTGGACATCTCTGTTGTGTTCCTGACCTTAGGGGGAAAGCTTTTGGTTTTTCCTCACTGAGGAGGATATTAGCAGTGGGTCTTTCATATATGGCTTTTATGATTTTGAGGTATGATCCTTCTATCCCTACTTTCTTGAGGGTTTTTATCAAGAAAGGATGTGGTATTTTGTCAAATACTGCATCTGAGAGGATCATATGGTTCTTGTCTTTTATTGATGTGATGTATCACATTGATTGTTTTGCGGATGTTGAACCAGCCCTGCATCCCAGGTAAAAATCCCACTTGGTCGTGGTGAATAATCCTTTTAATGTAATTGATGGATCTGGTTGGCTAGTATCTTCTTGAGGATTTTTGCATGCATGTTCATCAGGGAAATTGTTGTGTAGTTCTTCTTTTTAGTGGGGTCTTTGTCAGGTTTTGGAATCAAGGTTATATTGACTTCATAGAATGAGTTTGGAAGTTTTCCTTCCATTTCTATTTTTTGGAACAGCTTCAAAAGAATAGGTGCTAACTCTTTAAAAATTTTTAAGTGTGTATTCTTAGAGAGAGAGAGAGCACGAGCAGGGAAGGGGCAGAGAGAGAGGGAGACACAGAATCCAATGCAGGCTCCAGGCCCTGAGCTGTCAGCACAGAGCCCAATGTGGGGGTTGAACCCATGAACCACGAGATCATGACCTGAGCTGAAGTCTGATGCTTAACTGACTGAGCTACCCAGGCACCCCAGTGTTAACTTTTCTTTAAATGTTTGGTAGCACATTTTCCAGGAGAACCTGGAAAGCCATCTGGCCCTAGACTCTTGTGTTTTGGGAGATTTTTGATTACTAATTCAATTTCTTGACTGGTTATGGATATGTTCAAATTTTCTATTTCTTGTTTCAGTTTTGGTAGTTTATGTGTTTCTGGGAATTTGTCCATTCTTCCAGTTTGTCCAATTTATTGGCATATAATTGTTTATAATATTCTCTTGTTATTGTTTATACTTCTGCTGTGTTGGTTGTGATCTCTCCTCTTTGATTCTTGATTTTGTTTATTTGGGTGCTTTCTTTTTTCTTTTTTATCAAACTGGCTAGGGGTTTAACAATTTTGTTAATTCTTTCAAAGACCCAAGTCCTGGTTTCATTGATCTGTTCTGTTCTTTTGATTTCAATAGCATTGATTTCTGCTCTAATCTTCATTATTCACTGTCTTCTGCTGGTTTGGGTTTTATTTGCTGTTCTTTTTCCATCTCTTTAAGCTATAAGGTTAGGTTGTGTATCTGAGACCTTTCCTCCTTCTTTAGGAAGGCTTGGATTGCTATATACTTACTTCATATGACTGCCTTTGCTGCGTGCCAGAGGTTTTGGGCTTTGGTGTTATCATTTTCATTGACTTCCATGTACTTTTTAATCTTCTTGGTTAGCCCATTCATTCTTTAGTAAGATATTGTTTAGTCTTCAAGTATTTGTTGTCTTTCCAAATTTTTTCTTGTGGTTGATTTCGAGTTACCTAGTGTTGTGGTCTGAAAATATACAAGGCATGATCTCGATCTTTTTGTACTTGCTGAGAGCTGATTTGTGTCCCAGGATGTGATCTATTCCATGTGCACTCGAGAAGAATGTGCATTCTGCTGCTTTAGTATGAAATGTTCTGAATATGTTTGTTAAGTCCACCCATCTAGTGTGTCAATTAAAGCCATTGCTTCCTTGTTGATTTTCTTTTTAGATGATCTGTCCATTGTTGTAAGTGGGGCGTTGAAGTCCCCTACTATTATGTATTATTATCAATGAGTTTCTTTATGTTTGTGATTAATAGATTTATATATTTGGGTGTTTTCACATTGGGGGCATAAATGTGTACAATTGTTAGGTCTTCTTGGTGGATAGACCCCTAAATTATGATATGAAGCCCTTCTTCATCTCTTGTTACAGTCTTAATTTTAAAATCTAGATTGTCTGATATAAGTATGCTTACTCTGGCTTTCTTTTAGCAACCATTAGTGTGATAGATGGTTCCCTATCCCCTTACTTTCAATCTGAAGGTGTCTTTGGGCTAAAATGGGTCTCCTGTAAACAGCATATCAATGGATCTTGTTTTTGTATCCATTCTGTTACCCTGTGTCTTTTGATTGGATCGTTTAGTCCATTGACATTTAGAGTGAGTATTGCAAGATACAAATTTATTGCCATTGTGTTGCCTGTAGAGTTGGAGTTTCTGGTGGTGTTCTCTGGTCCTTTCAAGTCTTTTTTGCTTTTGAACTTTTTTGTTTTGTTTCATCTCCTCTCCCCTCATAGAATCCTCCTTAAAATTTCTTGCAGGGCTGGTTTAGTGTTCACAAAGTCTTTTAGTTTTTGTTTGGGAAACTTTTTATCTCTCTATTTTGAATGACATCCTTGCTTGATAAAGAATTCTTGGTTGCATATTTTTTTCAATTCAGCACATTGAATTTATCCTGCTACTCTTTTCTGGCCTGCCAAGTTTCTGTGGATAGGTCTGCTGCAAACCTGATCTGTTTTCCCTTGTAGGTTCAGGACATTTTTTCCCTTGCTGCTTTCATGATTCTTTCCTTGCCTGAGTATTTTGTGAATTTGACTATGGTATGCCTTGTAGATGGTCGGTTTTTGTTGAATCTAATGGGAGTTCTCTGTGCATCCTGGATTTTGATGTCTGTGTCTTTCCCCAGGTTAGGAAAGTTTTCTGCTATGATTTGGTCACATAAACCTTCTACCCCCTTCTCTCTCTCTTCATCTTCTGGGACCCCTATGATTCTGATGTTATTTCTTTTTAATGAGTCACTGAGTTCTCTAGTTCATATATTGTGTTCTTTTGCCTTAGGCTCCCCCTTTTTTTTTTTTTCTGCTTCATTCTCCTTAAGTTTTTCCTCTGTATTGCTGTTAGCTGCTCTGCTTCATCCATCCTTACTGCCGTGGCAGCCGTTCGAGATTGCCACTCAGTTATAGCATTTTTAATTTCATCCTGACTAGATTTTACTTCTTTTATCTCCACAGAAGGGATTCTAATCTGTTTTCAACCCCAGCTAGTATTCCTAT
Source organism: Leopardus geoffroyi (assembly GCF_018350155.1). NCBI lineage: Eukaryota > Metazoa > Chordata > Mammalia > Carnivora > Felidae > Leopardus > Leopardus geoffroyi. The sequence goes on along the minus strand of NC_059333.1, from coordinate 49,257,002 downwards.
TGTCATGATTCTAAAATCTGGTTCAGACATCTTGCTTGTATGTGTGTTAAGTCCCTGGCTGTTACTTCTTCCTGTTCTTTCTTTTGGGGTGAATTCCTTCATTTTGTCATTTTGGAGGGAGAAAAAAAATTAATCAAGTAAAAAAATTAAAAAACTCAAAACAACACAAAAATACCAAATAATGGATGCTAGATCCTAGATGTGTTTTGTTCTGGTTGTTGAAAGAAGCTTTATATAATAGAGAAAAAAGGAAAGAAAAGAAAAGGAAAAAAAAAAGGAAAAAAAAGGTAAATGTTTGTAAATTTAAAAGTATGAATACAATAATATAGAATAAAATGAAATTACACGAATAAAATAGAATAAAAAATATACAAAATTAAAAAATAGTGTAGAAAAAATAAAAGAAAAATCTTTTTTATAAAAACAGAAAATAAAAATAAATGTTTTTCTCTTTCTGTATTAAAGAATACAAAAAGAAAAGAAAATTGAATAGATGAGCCAGTGAACAAAATGAAATATGATTGAAATTACATCCAGTTTCCCCTAGGTGTCAAACTATGAAGCACTTTATAGTCTGTAAAGGAAGCAGGTGGAGAGACTTGTGGTATTTCTGCAAAGCATGGTTGGCACAGTTGGACAGGCTTTGTTCTCACTAAGTGGTGCTGCTTTGCTTACTGGGGTGGATCATTGTGGCACGTGTATGTGAGTATCTGCATGCAGGAGAGGTGAAAATAGCATCACCCAGCTACCCAGTCTCAAACCCCAGAACTCTGTGCTCTCACCTACAGGCAGTCAAGCACCCTCCTTTGTCTCCAGTTTCTGACCACTCCCCACTTCTACCTGTCCACGTCCAAGCTGTCTGTCTGCCAGGCGTTACCTCCCTTCCGAGTTTTATCTCAGGTGGGGCTGTATTTCCAATCCCCTCACCTCTGAGAGCCCTGTGGCTTTGACCTGCTCAGACTCTCTGGAGGAGAGTCTCAGCAAGCAATGGTCGGGTGCTGGCTTGCCTCCAGGAACTTCCCTCAACCACAATGCTATAGATGCCCAGAGACTGCGGCCAGGTGCTAGCCCACACCTGAAAAAGTTGATGCAATCATGTAGCAGCAGTGTTTCAGGGATTATGGTAATCACAACACACATCTGGTGCCAGGCTTCACCATCCCTTCATGTCCTTGTTCCAACACCAGCAAACGTGACTGTTCTCTGTGGTCCTCTGGGACCTTTGCCTGTGGGGAGGCCGCACAGCCTCTACCAAATTTCCTCTCAGCTAGAGAACCACCTCTCTCCTTGTGGCCTGAGGACCCCTTGGACTTCACTCTCTGCTCCTGGGTATTCACCCTTCCCACCATAGCTCCACCACTCGAGCTGTGGAGTTTTTAGAATCTATGCTCCCCTGTGTATAGAGTCTTGATGGTTTTTAAACCCTGTTCTTTTTCCTTTCTCCCTTTCATGTTAAGTCCCTTATGGGTGTTTCCACTCTTTCTCTTTCTCTCCAGCTTCTTTCAGGGGGAGTGCTTTTCCTATACTTTTCCCCCTGTGTCGCTTCTCACTCCACAAGCAAAAACAGCTCCCTGTCCTCCACGCCTTCTCTCTCCCCCACTTCCCCTCTCTGTGTTGCATACTTGCCGAATTCTGTGGTTCAAGTTATGCAAAGTGTTTTGTTAATCCTTGGATCGATTTTTTAGGTGTGCACGATGCTTTGGTGTTGATCTAGCTGCATTTCAGGGACAAGAGAAATAAAAACATTCCATGCTGCTTCTCCATCTTGGCCCCTCCCCACTTAGCTTTTCACTTTTTGTTACATCCATATTCTACCAACACTTTCTGTCTTTGCATAATGATATGTAAAAGAATGAATGAAAGTAAAAGGAACTAAGAGTTTCCCTGTCATTCCTTTTCCTGCTATGTCATCGTTTTCAGCCCAAGTGGTTGACTAACACAGGGAAGTAACACAAGTAAGAAAAGATACAGTAGGGCACCTTAGTCATTTCTGTTTCTTAGGATACCATTCTTTTTTTTACTTTCTCTCTTGGAACCATTTGCTGGTTTGAATGAAAAAAATGTGGCCTCTCAGGACTTCCAGTGCCTTTGCCTGCCTTTTTCTCACTTTGAATTTCATCAAACTTCCATATATAGTGAATTCACCAGAATTTTCTCCTCATGGACATCTCAAATATTATATGTGAATGGAACAAGCCAGGAATGTTTGACCATGCATGTGATGAATATTTTCTCTGCTCTTGTGCATGCTTCATTGTTTCATGAATTTCACTTACAAAGTACAGGTTCAAAGATAAAATTTTTAAGAATTTCAGGATTGTAACGGCAGAGCATTAAAACAAGTATGGGGTCTTGAGCCTAGGGTTCTGTATGCTGTACAGGTTGCATGTCCATGAAGCTGCTGATGGAAGCAAGTAAAATAAGATGGAAATGTTTACTCAGAGCAGCTTCAGAGGAAAAAAAAAGATTATCATCAATAGGTGATAAAGAAACTTAAAGTATAGCTGAAATTAAGTATGTGTTATGGATTGAATTGTTGTGTCCACCCCAAAATCTATTTGTTGAAATCCTAATCCCTAATGTAATGTATTAGGAGATGGGAAGCCTTTGGGAGGTGATTTGGTCATGAGGGTGGAGCCTTTAGTAAAGTCTCTTATAAAAGAGACCCCAGAGAGCTCTTTCATCCTTTCTGCCATGTGAAGATACAGTGAGAAGATGGCCACCTGTGAAACAGGAAGCTCTTACCACAAATTGCATCTGCTGGTGTCTTGATCTTGGACTCCCCAGCCTACAGAACTGTGAGAAATACTTGTTTGTTGTTAATCCATCCGGTTTATGGTATTTTTATTAAAGTAGCCTGAGCGGACTGACAGTAAGAAAGGGGAATAGGCCAGAGGCATGCAGTGTACTGTCTTAACTATGTGGATTATGGATTAAAATTATTCACCCAACTGTGGTTTACTCAAAGTCCAAACACTGTAGTATATGTGTTAAGTGCCAGTTTTTTTAATTTCAAAGAATCAGTTTAAGTACCTTTCTTATTTAAAAGGTGCTTGCTAAGGCATTTGGCCAGTTGCCAGGTAACAAATTCATGTACTAGAAAGGTGGCATCTAAGTCATACTGCAGTGATGATTATTCTTTAGAGCCCTTGAACTTATTCTAACTCATGAGTTTTTCAGTCCAAATCTTAACAAAGTATACTTGTATAAATTAATAAAAATGTTAGTCATTTAATTCATTTAATTTGGCTGTGATGAGGTAAACTAATAAGGTAGACTCATTTTTTAAAGGCAATAGAAATGTTTTTGCATATTGTCAATGACTTTTAATCACCTTTATTGATGTATAATTTATATAGAGTAAAGTACACACATTTTATGTGTATATTTTGATGAATTTTAACTAATTTGTATACCCATGTTACCACTACCACCACAATCTAAAAATATCCACTTCCCCAAAGACTTTTCATGTACTCTTTCCCACTTAACCCACAACCCCCTTCCTCCAATCCTAGTCACTGATCTGCTGTCACTATAGATTAGGTTTGTCTTTCTAGAGTTGGACATATATGAAAACAAAGTATGTGTATTCTTTTATGTCTGTTTTTTTTTTTTTTCACTGAGCGTAATGTTTTGGAGATTGTCCATATTACCCTCTAAGATTCTTTTGCTGGGCCTGTGAATTAAACTGGCAAGACAGAGCAACAGGAAAAAAAGCATACAAATATTATTTAATTTTTTAAAAGTGCACATGGGAGCTTTTATAGGAAAAATGGAGACCTGAAGACATGGCTAGGCCTGAAAGCCTATATATATTTTTTAACAAGGAATAATAAATTTGTGAAGTGACAAGACAAAAGAAAAGGGTTTATGTTTCCAGGCACAGTAAATTGTGGGAAAGTGACTAGAAATATATGGGGGAAACTAATGGAAGATAAGGGTTATTTTAGTAGGTTTGTTTGTACAGATCCGTTTTGGTGTCTACTCCCAGTCTGCAGTGATAAGAATGTCTTCCTGGTATAGAAAGGGCACCTTTCTCAAAGGAAATTTTATGACTTTCCTTCAGGTAGAAAGGGGGAGGTCAGAGAGTCTTTCCGGCATCTGCTCTTTCTCAGATGGCTTCAGCTCAAAATAATATGCCAGAGTGGTGTATTTTGAGGTGACGTGTTTTGAATGGGGTGAATCCATTCAGCTATTGGTGGACATTTGGGTTGTTTCCAGTTTTTTGCTACTATGAATAAAGCTGTGGTGAATATTCATTTACAAATGCTTATGTGGACATGTTTTCATTTCTTTTGGGTAATTACCTAGGAGCTAGATTGCTGAGTCATTGCAAGTGCATTTTCAGTTTTGTCAGGAACTGTCAAACTGTTTTCCACAGTGGATTATTTGTTTTTCGGGTGTGTAGTTTGGTGAATTCTTTATAGATTTTGGATACTAGCCCTTTGTCCAATATGTCATTTGTAAATATCTTTTCCCATTCCGTTGGTTGCCTTTTAGTTTTGCTGATTGTTTCCTTTGCTGTGCAGAAGTTTTATTTGGATGAGGTCCCAAAAGTTAATTTGTTTCCCTTGCCTCTGGAGACATGTCTAGAAAGAAGTTGGTGCAGCTGAGGTCAAAGAGGTTTTTGCCTGCTTTCTCCTTGAGGATTTTGATGGCTTCCTGTCTTACGTTTAGGTCTTGCATCCATTTTGAGTTTCTTTTTTGTGTATGGTGTAAGAAAGTGGTCCAGGTTCATATGGTGTATGAAAGTGGTCCAGGTTCATCCAGCATGTCGCTGTCCTGTTTTCCCAGCACCACATGCTGAAGAGACTGTCTTTATTCCATTGACTATTCTTTCCTGCTTTGTCAAAGATTAGTTGGCCATACGTTTGTGGGTCCATTTCTGGGTTCTATTCTGTTCCATTGATCTGAGTGTCTGTTTTTATGCCAGTACTGTACTGTCTTGATGATTACAGCTTTGTAATACATCTTGAAGTCCTGAATTGTGATGTCTCCTGCTTTGGTTTTCTTTTTCAGGATTGCTTTGGCTAGTCAGGGTCTTTTCTGGTTCCATATAAATTTTTGGATTGTTTGTCCCAGCTCTGTGAAGAATGCTGATGTTATTTTGATAGATATTGCATTGAATATGTAGATTGCTTTGGGTAGTGTTAACATTTTAACAGTATTTGTTCTTCCTATCCAGGAGCATGGAATATTTTTCCATTTTTTTGTGTCTTCTTCAATTTCTTTATAAGCTTTCTATAGTTTTCAGTGTATAGATTTTTCACCTCTTTGGTTAGATTTATTCTTAGGTATCTTATGTTTTTTGGTACAATTGTAAATGGGATTATTTCCTTGATTTCTCTTTCTGTTGCTTCATTTTTGGTGTATCCATCTCTCTCCCTTTTAAAGACAGAGACCTTTTTTTTTTTTTTTAATACCAGAAAGACAAGATAAATAATACCCAGGATCTTTTCATCTGTATGTTAGCCATTCATATGTATTTTTCTTATGAAGAATGGAAATATTTTGTCTTTGTAGTGACAAAACCGTTTTCCTCTACCCTCCTTGGTTCTCTGACTGAGGCCTTGCATATTAGACTGACAAAATACAGATTTGTTAGAGAAAAAGACAGAGCTTACTAACACATCTAATGTGCATATATGAGGGAGAAATTCTATGATGTGTACCCCAAAGGGGTAGCTACAACTTGGGCTTATGCAGTGTCTAACAAAGATTAAATAAATTTTTAGAGAAGGCTTGAGAATCCCAAGGATGGCAAACTGTGGGAAAGTAAATATATGGAGGAATCTAATGAAAATAAGGTGTAGGCTTGTTATATAGATTCAATCTCTGAGCTCATAAGAATTTCTAGCAATGCACAGTCTAAGCCTGCATTTAGACAAGTGGTAGGCAGACAGAGGTTTCTCGGTTGTCTTTAGTTCAAAACAATCCTTGCACCACAGTGACATATTTTAGGGTGACATATTCTGATTTCCTACACCTATTATTTTTGAAGGACAAGAAATGCTCTCAATTAAATTATGAAAAAAGAAATTAAAGCACTGCTTTTATTCTGGTTAGTTGGAAGAACCAGAAAACAGGACTCCAAGTTTTTTTTTTTAATGTTTATTAATGTTTGAGACAGAGAGAGAGTGAACGGGGGAGGGGCAGAGAGAGAGGAGGACAGAAGATCCAAAGCAAACTCTGCACTGACAGTGGTGAGCCCAATGGGGGGCTCAAAAACTGTGAGATCTTGACCTGAGCTGAAGTTGCATGCTCAACTGACTGAGTCACCCAGGTGCTCCAGGACTCCCAAGTTTTGAGCAATGGTTATTTTTTCTGATTTCTCAATTTATTTAGCCAAGTTATATAGTTAACTTATATTTATGTATTCATTGCATAAACTGCTTTTGTTGAAAATTATAACTAAATTTGAACTTTTTTAGAAAACCTAATATATGTGTTTTGTTCATAGGCAAAAAAAAAATTGATTTTTTTCCTGCTGTGGTTATGAGTTTTCCTACAATTAGAGATTTTTAAATGTATAATAAAATAGTACACTAGAAGAGATATAGTTTTTTATTTCTAGGAGTGGTATTTTTTAGACTTGAGACAAAGATCAGTGATGATTTCCCTTGTAAATGAAATTACATTTGATCCTTGAACAACTTGGGGTTTAGTGGTGCCAACCCTCAGCTCAGCTGAAACTCTGCAGTTAACTTTCTTTTTTTTTTTTAATATATATGTTTTAATGTTTATTTATTTTTGAGAGATGGAATGCGAGCAGGGGAGGGACATAGAGAGAGGGAGACACAGAATCTGAAGCAGGCTCCAGGCTCTGAGCTGTCAGTGCAAAGCCCAATGTGGGGGTTGAACTAACGAACTGTGAGATCATGACCTGAGCTAAAGTCAGATGGTCAACTGACTGAGCCACCCAGGTGCACCTGCATTAAACTTCCGACTTTCCAAAAACTGAACTACTAATAGCTGATTATTTAATAATAACATAAATAGTTAACACATATTTTGTATGCTATATGTGTTGTATACTGTATTCTTACAGTACAATATGCTTGAGAACAGACAATGTCATTAAGAAAATCATAAGGAAAGGAAAAACACATTTACAGTACTGTACTGTATTTATCCAAAAAATAATCCTCATATAAGTGGAACTGCACAGTTCAAACCCATGTTTTTCATAGATCAACTGTAAATAATTAGTAGTATAATGGTTGACATCTTAGGGTTATTTTGTAAACAGATAATTGGATAGTTCTAAAAAGACTAGGCAAGTACTTTAGCAAGAATGGTATACAATGTGGGTTAGATGAAGTTCTCTGTTTAGCTGTTCTCTATTCTTTATTTTTACTGTGAAATGTAATACACCTGCCAAAAAGGTGAATAAAAGGTGAATAATTTAATAAGTTACTTATTATAATTTAAAAATCTTTTATAAGTCAAATATACTTAAGTTTAACCACCATTCAGGGACAAAAGAGAAAACTACCCCAGAAGTTCTCTTGTGCCTGTGCAGTTATAATTCCTTTCCTCTCCTTTAGTTTTAAAATTTTTTTTATTTATTTAAAGTTTATTTATTTATTTTGAAGGGGGAGCAGGGGCAGAGAGAGAAGGATAGAGAGAATCCCAAGCAGGTTCTGCACTGTCAGGGTGGAGCCCCCTGCCAAGCTCCAACCCACCGGGGCATCATGACCTGAGCCAGAATCAAGAGTCAGACACTCAACTGACTGGGCCAGGCATCCCTGACAGGTTCCTTTTAAAAGAGAGGAAAGGAGGGTCACCTGGGTACCTCAATTGGTTAAGTGTCCAACTCTTGATTTCAGCTTAGGTTATGGTTCCAGGGACATGGGATCCAACCCTGCATCAGACTCTGTGCTGAGTGTGGAGCCTGCTTAAGATTCTCTCTCTCCCTCTGCCACCTTTCCTGAGCTCACTCACACATGCTCTCTCTCTCTTAAAAGAAAAAAGAAAAGAAAAAAGAAGAACCTGTCTCCTGACTTCTTTTTTCCTTCCTTCCTCCCTCCCTCCCTCCCTCCCTCCCTTCCTCCCTCCCTTCCTCCCTTCCTTCCTTCCTTCCTTCCTTCCTTCCTTTTGTATAGTATTTCTACCTAAGTGTGGTTTCCAAAATACAAAGTTTAGGTCTTGTGTGGTTTGAATGTTGTTCATTACCCTTAAGTTTCTATTTTAGTATCTATAGAAATCTTAGAGCATTTGAATGTAGAAATTAAACATTTTTCACCTAAAAAAATTTATTTTTACATTTATTTATTTTTGAGAGACAGAGAGAGACAGAGCACAAGTGGGGGAGGGGCAGAGAGAGAGAGAGGGAGACACAGAATCTGAAGCAGGCTGCAGGCTCTGAGCCATCAGCACAGAGCCCGACGCGGGGCTTGAACTCATGAACCTTGAGATCAGAAGTCAGATGCTCAACCGACTGAGCCACCCAGGTGCCCCGTAAACATTTTTTACTTTAATATTATGGGGAAAAAAGATTGCTGACTTGTGCTTTAGCATGTGACTAGTCAGCCAAATTACAGTAAAGCCAAATATATATATGTGAAATTTTTCCCAAAGAATCCAAATTGTCTTTTTCATTTAGAGTCACATTTTTAGAACAATCAGTAAAATCGGCAATGGTTTGCTATTTTCTAACACAAATTTTTAATTGGTCTGGGTGAACAGAAAAATGGCTTTTTCCAGCATTGGATATTTTCATATTTAAAATTATTACAATTACCATTGGGATAATAATTTTTCAAATAATTTATCAAATTACTAATTTTCAGTATTTTTCCTATTACACCAAAAGTATACCTTATATATCCTTAAGATTTTGTAAGTATTTTTATTTTATTATTTGGAATTTTAGACTGTACATTTGTAAAATCTTTTACATGAAATAGTCTAATTTCTTAAATGTAAAAAACATATATTTATGAGTCAACTGGTAGTTTTTGGCTAGGTAAACCTGAATTATTTACTATTCTTTTTTATTTTTATTTTTTTTAGAGAGAGGGTACAAGTGAGCAAAGGGCAGAGAGAGGGAGAATCCCAGCAGGGTCACACACACACACACACACACACACACAGAGAGAGAGAGAGAGAGAGAGAGAGAGAGAGAGAGAGAGAGGGAGGGGCAGAAAGAGAGTCACCCAAAGCAGGGCTTGTGTTTTATTTTTTTATTTTTTATTTTTTTTTACCCGAAGTGGGGCTTGTGCTCACCCTAAGCAGGACTCCAGCTGACCCGAAGCAGGCCTCATGCTCACCCAAAGTGAGGATCCAGCTCACCGGAAGAGGGGCTTGAGCTCATCCAAAGTGGGGCTGGAGCTCACCCTGTGCAGCACTCGAACTCATCAACCATGAGATCATGACCTGAGCTGAAGTCAGATGCTTAACCATCTGAGCCACCCAGGCTCTGTTGACCATTCTTTAAAAAAATTAATTAGTTGACCTTTCTTTTCATATGAATAGTACTTGCTTTGTATAGAAAACAGAAATAAAGACAAGTGGAAAAAAAAAAAAAAACACAGAGGTAGTAAACCACCCTTAAAATTTAAAGTAGAAGATTTTGAGAGACTAATAAGTAACATTTCATTAAGTGGATTAATCCTGGCTTACTTAACTATTCTGTAGTTTCTGGGTAGAAACAGGTGACTTTTAGTTTGCTGCTTTTATAAATGATACCATCATGAATATCTTTGTGCATAAAACTTCTCCCTGTATTTCATACATTTCTTGGTTTAGGTTTCCAAACATGGGATTATTTTGTCAAGAGCACAACAAACATTCATATATATTCTTCTTCTAGATTCACCAGTTGTTATGCCTTCTTTCAGTCTCTGTATACGTGTATGTAAGTGTGTATCAGATATACACATGTAGATAGGAATATAATACACATTTTTCCCAGAACCATTTGAAAGTAAATTGCAGACATCATGGAGTTTCACCTCTAAATACTTCAACCTGCATTTTCGAAGAACAAGGGAGATTCTTTTATCCCATGCTGTAATATTTTATGAAGAAAATTAACAGTAGTCTCATTTTATCAACGAATATGAAGTCTAGAATCATCAGAATTCCTAAATATCTCCAAAATGTTTTTTATTTTATTACTTTTTACAATTTAGTGGAGCACCTGGGTGGCTCAGTTGGTTAAATGTCGGACTTTGGCTCAGGTCATGAACTCAGGGTTCGTGAGTTTGAGCCCTGTGTTGGGCTGTGTGCTAATAGCTTGAAGCCTGGAGCCTGCTTAGGATTCTGTGTCTCCCTCTCTCTCTGTTCCTCCCTCACTCGCACTCTGTCTCTCTCTCGAAAATAAGTAAACATTAAAAAAATTTTAAATTAGGATCAAATTGAAGTTTATGCATCATGTATTTTGGTTATTAAGTCTCAGTAGGCTCTTAATCTTACAATACCCCTGTCTGTGCCTTTTATTAAAAATCACGTCATTACTTTTTTGAGGAGTTTAGGCCAGTTGTCTTGTATAATGTCATGTGTTCTAGATTTTTATGATTTGTCTCGGTTTGTTCTCATGGATTAGGTTCACATTACATTTTTGGCAAGAATACTTAATAGCTGATGTCATTTGCTTACTGCATCATATCAGAGGATACATAGTGTCTGCTCCCTGTGTTGGTGGTTCTACATCTGATCATTTGGTTAAGATTGCTCTATTATGAAGGTGCCTTTCTCTTCTGTAGTTAATAATCGCTTGTGAACTTAATTATCTTGTTTGCTTTGGGCTGACGCTAAGGCTGAGCATTGCTGGAAAAAAAAATCACAAAACAGCGTCTATTTGTGGCATTATAAATTCATGACTATTAATCTCACTGGATTTCTGTACTGCAAGATAATCCTGTGTTTCTCTAGTCAGCTTGTGTTCCCCCTCTCCACAATGATGATTTGAGATCTTTCTCTTCTCAAGCCTTTGTTCCTTTATCTTTTGTATCATTTTGAAAAGGTGATCTTGATTTCTTCTACTTCCCAGAAGAAGGAAAGGGGTGCCTCTTCTTCCATCATAAACTAGCACAATGGAGTAGTTAAGAGTGCTGGCAATAGAGTTGAGAGTGAATGGTTTTGGATCCCACTTTGACTACTCACTCATTTCAGTTTGGGTTTAAATCATTCTATCTTGGTCTTAATTACAGAAGAATTACCATTGTACCTCATAGAGTAGTTTAAATAAGGTAAATCATTGTAAAATCATTAGCATAGTGCCTGGTATATAGTACATGTGCAATAGATATTAGCTCTTATTGTACCATTTCTTAAAAAATTTACTGTGTGAATTATACTGTCTTCTGTTTCTTCAACCTCTCCTATTCTGTTCACCTCTTCCTTAGGCACTTAAACTTAACACAGATTTTCCATTTACTCATCCCGTTGTATTCTGGTTTCTGCTCCCACCATTCCACTAAACTGCCCCCGATAAAGTCACCGTTCCATCTCTAAATTCATTTTTATTACCCTTACCCTTAGTGCTTCCATTTCATTCTTCATAAGAGATCAATAGTGCAGCTGTGAGCTCATCATTCTCTTGTAAAAACTAGGGGGTTTCAATTGTTTTTGACATAAAATCTCAAATCATTAATATAGTTCATTGGTCCTGCCTAACTACCCATACTGATCTTGTACACATGTCCTCTTCAGGCTAAGCACTTGAGCCCGCTAAGTCCTTTGATTTTCTTCAACAAGCTTTACTCACACCAGAGCATTTGCATTTTGTCCCCACTTTTGGACCACTCTTTATTTTCCACCTGTTTCTTTGGATAGTGTCTGGTTTCAGCTCAAAAGTCATATTCTCAGTAAAACCTTCCTTGATCTAGTTCAGAAGAAGTGCAGCATCTGTACTTTAACTTCATATCACTTATTACAATTATAATTAAATAATGAATTGGGTAATTCTCTGGAATGTGAGCCCCATGAAGGCAGGCACTATAACCATCATGTTCATCGATGTATCTCCAGATTCTGCTAGTACAGTTGTTTTGCTAGGAGGTATTTGATAAGTACTTGTTGAATGAAGAATGAATTACTATTATTTAGTCATAGAAATGTCACTTATCTCTGTATTATTTATTTGAAGTTTCTGCGTATTTTATGGAGGTTCCCCTGAAGACTTGTACCGCCTTTTTCCAGATGGTCTGAAAGTATAGCCTTAAGTGGCTGCTGCATACAAGTGATATCTTTGAAATTGATTTTATCTTAATTTCTTAAAAAAAAAAAATGTTTATTTTTGAGAGAGAGAGTGTGAGTGGAGGAGGGGCAGAAAGAGAGGGGGACAGAAGCTCTGAAGCAGGCTCTGGGCTGACAGCAGTGAGCCAGATATGGGGCTCGAACTCATGAACCGTTAAGATCATGACCTGAGCTGAAGTTGGACACTTAACTGACTGAGCCACCCAGGTGCCCCTCTTTAATTTTTTTAATTTAATGTATTTTTAATTTTTTTTATATGTTTATTTTTGAGAGAGAGGGGAGAGAGAGTGCATGTGTGTGGGAGAGGCAGATTGAGAGAGAGAGAGAGAGAGGGGAACAGAGGATCTGAAGTGGGCTCTATGCTGACAGCAGAGAGCCTAGTATGGGTTTGAACTCATTAACTGTAAGATCATGACCTGAGCTGAAGTTAGCCCCTTAACTGACTGAGCCACCCAGGTGCCCCTTTAATTTTTAAAAAAAAAAATTTTTTTTTTCAACGTTTATTTATTTTTGGGACAGAGAGAGACAGAGCATGAATGGGGGAGGGGCAGAGAGAGAGGGAGACACAGAATCGGAAACAGGCTCCAGGCTCTGAGCCATCAGCCCAGAGCCCGACGCGGGGCTCGAACTCACGACTGGACCGCGAGATCGTGACCTGGCTGAAGTCGGAGGCTTAACCGACTGCGCCACCCAGGCGCCCCCCCTTTAATTTTTTTTAAAGTAAGCTCTGGCTCAGTGTGGGGCTTAAACTTAAGACCCCCCCCCCCCGGCCAAATCAGGAGTTGCATGCTTTACCAACTAAGCCAGCCAGGCACCCAAGATCAGTTTTATCTTTAAAATATTTGAACACTTTGCTTTGTGTTTCCTAATATTCTGTTTTTATTTTTTTTATTTATTTATTTTTTCAACGTTTATTTATTTTTGGGACAGAGAGAGACAGAGCATGAACGGGGGAGGGGCAGAGAGAGAGGGAGACACAGAATCGGAAACAGGCTCCAGGCTCTGAGCCATCAGCCCAGAGCCCGACGAGGGGCTCGAACTCACGGACCGCGAGATCGTGACCTGGCTGAAGTCGGATGCTTAACCGACTGCGCCACCCAGGCGCCCCTGTTTTTAAAAATATTTTATTTTTAAGTAATCTCTATACCCAATGTGGGGCTCAAACTCATAACCACTCGATCAAGAGTTGCATGTTCTACCTATTGAGCCAGCCAGATGCCCCTGTTTCTTAAGTCTTAGACTTATTTATTTATTTAAAAGTTTATAAATTTATTTTGAGAGAAAGAGAGCACATGCATGCACATGCAAGCTGGGAGTGCAGAGGGAGAGAGTGAATCGCAAGTAGGCTCTGCACTGTCAGTGTGGAGCAGGACTAGGGCTTAGACTCACAGACTGAGATAATGGCCTGAGGCTAAATTGAGTTGAATGCTTATCAACTGAGCTACCCAGGCACCGTTTTACTTTTGTTAAACAATCCCTTGGGGTGCCTGGGTGGCTTGGTCAGTTAGGCTTTGGACTTAGGCTCAGGTCATGAGCTCACATTTGTGGATTTAAACCCCCCTGTCAGGCTCTGTGCTGACAGCTCAGAGCCTGGAGCTTGCTTCGGATTCTGTGTCTCTCTCTCTGTCTCTCCCCTTCCCCGCTTGTGCTCTGTCTCTCTCTCTCTCTCTCTCTCCCCCTCTATCTCTCAAAAATAAAATAAGCATTAAAAAAAAAAAATCCCTAAAACTGGTTACAGGACAGCTTTATAGATAAAATAGAACAGACACTCTTCTGATCAAACATTTCCAATTCTTTAAGACATTTCTCATTTGATACTGTCTCAAGTCCACTTGGGAGCCTATCCAGACTACTGCAAGAACTGTTCTCTGGTTCCAGAACTGAACACAGCTCTTCAAGTATTACCAGCAAAAGATTTATTGAATAAGTAATGACCAAAATGTAATGAGACAAAAAGCTGGAGCTGCTTGCATTTATCAGTTTTACTTATTAAAAGGGTATAGGTACAGTAAAAATAAATGTTTTAAATTGACCTATTTGTAGAAACGAGGTAAAATTAAGTCTATATCTTAAGACTATGAAGACTTAAGACTATGTAGCTTTAGTAAGGCTGTAGATGATACACGTTTCACCTGTAGTTTTAATAATGCTTTCCAAATTAACAAATGCTAAAACGAAATACATTTACATTGCAGAAAGTGGTTGCCTTTGTGATGAGATATGCAGATGTGTACAATTGTTTTACTAAAAGTGTAAATAGGTGCAGATGGGTTACCAGGAATCTCAACAGCTATACGTGTGTGTGGCCATAGTTATAGTATACTAGACAGAATTCTGAAGAAAATTCCAATATAAGTGAAATAGGCTTTACTTTTTAATATACATTTGAGAATGGTTAAGCAAATATTTTACTTATTTACTGCTCTAGTTAATTGCTTCAAGAACTGAAATTAAGAATTCCTGGAGGTTTTCTTTTGGTATAGTTTGTGATTAATCATGTATTATACACTGTTTAGTACTTTATGTGTTAATTATTTATGTGTGTAACAGGCAACTCAAAGTTGTGTTGACGAATGTCCTATGGACGGATTTAGGACGAAAATTCAGAAAGATCCTACCTAGAAACGATGCTAATTTGTGTGATGCCAACAAGGTGCAATCAGACTCATTGCCTTCGACATCTGTTGACAGCCTAGAGACATGTCAAAAATTAGAACCTCTTCACCAAAGCCTTAATTTATCTAAAAGGTATGTTGTTCAGTATTGATTTTGTTCAACTTACCGCATTTGAAGTAGTAAAACTCCAATAATCTTAAAATCGTTAAGATTGTTGGAAATGATTTTTAAGAAAATCTGCATATACAGGTGTGCCCCACTCTAAAGCAAATCATAAAGCTGACAGTCTCAATTTACAAAGTTAATGGTATTTTTGCATTTCATTAAGTTGACATAGAATTATTTTTAAAACCAATTATCATTATATTTAACTTATAATTTGATTCACATACACATATTTTTATAGATTCATTTATGATATAAAATGAAGATACTTATATATATAGGTAGGTAAGGCCTAGATTAAATAACTTACGAAAGATATGTTAAAGATGGAGAAAATAAAGGTATATATATTTATCTATTTATGCCTTGATAGAGTTGACAGAATTAATAGTTCATTTTTTATTTTCTGCATCTTTAACATACCTATTAAATAGTGTTTAATATAGTCCTTACCACTTTTGACTTTGATTTTTCTTGTATTTTACATGCATTTTTAAATAAGTGAGGTGATATTAAAATAATACCCCTAGATTTTTAATAGTAAATATGCAGTTTAATTTTATAAATAAGACCAGTTTTGTTTTATATTATTTAAAGGAATTGTGTATGGAATTTGGGGCTAAATACTGGGAATTAGCTCTGGGAATTTGTTATCTGTGACATAATATTTTTAATGTGTTTCTACTTACAGTTTTAACCCTTAATGTTTTAATGGAAATACTTTGCTTTTAATTAGAAAAATTTGTCATTAGCTAGGTAGTGCTTTGGTTATATGGTCTGTAATATATAAGTGCTTTAAGCCAAGTCCAAAAAAAAACTGATAAATTTTTAAAAAATGTTTTATTTATTTTTGGGAGAGAGAGAGATAGAGATAGAGAGCGTGAGCTAGAGAGGGGCAGAGAGAGATGGAGACATAGAATCCTAAGCAGGCTCCAGGCTCTGAGCTGTCAGCACAGAGCCCAAAATGAGACTTGAACTCGTGAGCCACGAGATCATGAGCTGGGCCGAAGTCGAATGCTCAACTGACCGGGCCACCTAGGCTCCCCAAAACTGATAACTTTCAGCACAATTATTTAAAAAATAAAAGTAGAATTCTGTCAAGACATCTGGATATAGTATTACATGTTAATTTTAAAGGAGGATACCTCTTTTAAAAAAGGCAAAAACAAAGTTAAGTAGAAGAATTTCCTTATGTGTTCATGAAATTAAAATATAGTATGAAGTTAAAAATCTCAATAAGATTCTAATTTGGTTTTTATAGTATGTGTCTGTGTTGTTTTCCTTTCTGTCATTACCAGCTAATGGAGACCTTTTCTCTCATCTCCAGGGGTCCTAAATTGAACTGTTCCAAAGTGAATGCATTATCTTTCTTCTCAGACTTATTCCTATTTCTGTATCCCCTCCCTGTCTGAATATATGACGACTCTTTCTTTCTCACCCTTTATATTCAGTCTTTTTTCATGTGTAGTTATTTTTGCCTCCTAAATCAGTTTTGAAATGATCTCTTCTCCATTTTTATTGCCACTGCCTCAGTTCAAGCCCTGATAACTTTGTGCCTTTATTACTATTAGTATTGGGCTTCCCATGTATGGCCTTTTCTTCTTAATAATTTCCCTATATTGTTGTTGAGTTAATCGTTCTGAAAGGCAGATGTTACTTTTAGCTCTCTAGTTTAACATCTTTCTGTGGCTCCACATAACCTTCAGGATAAAGTTCAAACTCCTCACTTTAGCATACAGGGTCCTTAATGGTCTCACCTTTGCCTGTCTCTAGCTTTGTGCCTGTCTACACATTCATAACTGAGCTTTAGCCTGTAAGAAACTGGTGGTAGCTCAGTAAATGTATAGTGCTGTTGTATACCTCCGAGCTCATTCTGTTTGCTCTCTTATCTTGGAAACTGTTCTCCTTTCCCATTTACTGATATTTTTTAGTCTTTAACATTGAACTCATATGCCATCTTTTTGGGACAGCTTCCTTGATTCCACCCTCCTCATTTGCATTTAATCCCATTTTTTGCTTTGTTAAGCAGCCTGTTTATATAACACATCACATTATATTATGAGTTTTAGTTTTTCTGCCTCCCTGACAGTAAGCTTCACAAGGGAAGCTTACAGGGACTACATTTTATTATTTTTTACTCTGATACTAATACCTAGCACATTGCTGGGTGCTTACTAAATGCTCAATTTTTGCTGAATTCAAGGAAGGTTGCTTCTCAGCAGAGTTACATCTCCAGTCACTTTGATTAAAATGTATTTTCATCCATTAGAACCATTTATTTGCTCTGTAATTTCGGTGACAACCAGGAAAAGGGATATTAGAAGCTTCAAATAAGAATACTGGAGAATAAGAATACTGGAGAACTGAACAGTTTAGGGTATCGGTTTGGACAGTGTTTTCTTTCAGAGACTTACTTGCTATCTGGAATGATCTGGAATATCTGGCTTGTTCTTTCTTCAGGCTTAGCTTAACTTTTGCTTTTTGTTTTACTTTCATTTTACTTAGCTAGGACTTTATTATTTCAGAAAGATGAAAGGGAGAAAAATTTATTTTTGGTTTTCAATTTTATCTTAAAGTGTAACTGTTGAGGGGCCCCTGGGTTGTTCAGTCAGTTGAGTGTCTGACTGTTGATTTTGGTTTAGGTCATGATCCCAGGGTCTTGGGATCGAGCCCCGTGTCAGGCTCTGAGTTGAGTGTGGAGCCTTCTTAAGATTCTGTCTGTCTCCCACTGCCCCGTCCCCACTGTACACTATTTTAAAAAAAAAACCAAAAAAAAAAACCAAAAAAAGATCAACTATTGAGTCAACCAAAATTACTCATTCAGTCCCCAAAATGACGTTTTTTAGAAATTTTATTTGCATTTTAGATTTTTTTAAATGTTTATTTATTTTTGAGAGAGAGAGGGAGAAAGAAAGAGAGCAGGGGAGGGGGCAGAGAGAGGGAGACACAGAATCTGAGGCAGGCTCCAGGCTCTGAGTTGTCAGCACAGAGCCTGATGTGGGGTTCAAACTGATGAACCTTGAGATCATGACCTGAGCTGAAGTCGAATGCTCAACTGACTGAGCCACCCAGGTGCCCCTTATTTGTATTTTGTTGGGTTTTATATCAGGACAATTTAGAATTTTAATTTCTGAACAATATTGAGAAGAAAAACAAAACATAATCCAAATCCGTCTTCTTAAATAGTGAGGAAAAGGGTGAAGAGTTTTAGAAATATGAAAGTAGCAGTATGTGGAATGCACAAATTTCTTTTAAATAAGTAAACAATATTTTAGTGTAGGTTTTTATTTCCATGTGTGATTCACATCTATTTTCCTGAGAGATAACTTTGAGGCATTGATAAACCTTGATCATTAGGCAGGAAAGAGCCTTGTGGGACACATAACACAAGGCTTTTGAGAAGATAAACTATCTTTCTCTTCTTTTCATCAGTTGGCACCAGAGATTATTAGAGAAATATGGAGACAGTGTACTACCCATATTCCATTAAGAAAAGTTAGGTCCTAGTTCTTGGAATATCCCTAATTACATTTATTCATTTGTCTCTTAAATTTACATATATTTGAAGTTTTAAAAAAATACACAATTTAGATGTTGTGATGGTAAGACTTTTGTGACACTATAGTATTTCTGTCACCTTTCAGCCAGTGTAATTTTAGTTGAGTGATAATCTATTCATTTAAAATTAGCTTAGTAAAAGAAAGGAGCAAACTTAGAACATCTGTGAATAACAGTTACTCAGCAATTAAAATTATTTTCACTATATAGCTTAAGAAACTGGTTTAGAAAGTACATTTTTTTAAAAGTTTATTTTGTGTGAGAGAGACTGAGAGAGAGAGCATGAGAGTGGGTGAGGGGCAGAAAGAAAGGGAGAGAAAAAATCCTTTGCTGACAGCACTGAGCCCCATTCAGGGCTCCATCTCAGGGACCATGAAATCATGACCTGACCTGAACCAAGAGTCAGACGCTTAACCAACTGAGCCATGCAGGTGCCCCATAAATGGCATTTTATTTTACTTACTGTTATTGTTTACATACTAAGGAAAACTTGGATAGACTGTAAAATGACAGGTTTTTTTTAGCACTTCCATATTGAGTTAGTATGAAGGATGAAATGTATACCTTTATATATTTCTTGTGAAAATTTAGAATATTTTGAAATTCTGGCCAGCCATGGAATTTCCATGACAATGCTAACTTATTTAATTGTACACCAAAAGGTAGCTTAGGTATTATGAACTTAGTCACCACTACCTGGATTTGTACTCTGGAAGGCTCTTACAGAGAGCTCTTTTTCTTCAAGGTAACCAAATTGCATGAGTTGCAAATGGTTGTTGAAAGATGTTTGGGCTGTGGCTATGTGTTGTGAAGAGCTGAGTGTACTAAGGGCATTGCTAAGTGTTTAGTTATGTACTTTTCTAATAAGATGTTTTCATCAGGATTACAGAGTATGATGAATTAGGACAATTAAGCACCATTTGCTCTTTTCTTTTTTAAGTTATTTATTTATTTTGGGGGTTGGGGGAGAACCAGCAGGGGAGGGGCACAGAGAAAGAGGGGGACAGAGGATCTGAAGTGGCCTCTGACCTGACAGCAGAGAACCCGATATGGGGTTTGAACTCACGAACCATGAAATCACGACCTGAACCGAAGTTAGATGCTTAACCGACTAAGCCCCCCAGGAGCCCAGGACAATTATGCATCATTTGAAAGGATACTTTATAACTTTGAGGAAGACTTCAGTAATAGGAAAATTAAAGTGATTTTCTTCTCATTGTGTACCTACTACGTGCCAGGACTTATACCAACTGCTTTACATCTAATTTATTTCATTTAGTTGTAACAACTTTGTAAGGTAGGTTTTCTCCTAATTTTAGAGATGAAAAGATCAATGCTAAGGGGAATAAATTATAGTAAATAGCTTGCCTAAATTATATTATTAGGTGCCAAAGTCAAAACCTGACCCCTATTTTTTTTCTGACTCTAGAGTCCTTGTTCTTAACCCCTGTACCAGTGCTTTTCACTCCTCTGAAATTTAATTTTTTCATAAGTAAAGTAGGAATTGGACTTTATTACTTATTATCTGTGAGATCTAAATTATTGACCTTTAAATATTCTACTTATTCTTTAATTTTTTTTCTTGTGGTATTTTGTTCACGTTATAATAGAGTACTGTCTCACTGAAAGATCTACCACGGTAGAGATGCTGAGGGTAGTGGCTGGAACCTTCTGAGGACTTCAAGGGCTCTCTAGGGCTCTTGTGCTTTAGAGTTGCGGGTTCTACTGCAGCTTGGTATATCATCTTTTCAACCAGTTTTGGGGTCAATTTTGATATTTTTATCTTCTAGGAAAAACTTCGCAGCTATTTGTTTAACCGTTTAACTTTTTCTCTTCTAGGAAAGACTTTCAGATGTTTGTTTCAGCTATTTGTTAACATATTTGTCTAACTTAAAAGGTCTCATTTATCCTCTAGGGTTCTTTTTTCATATCTCCTTTGCTTTTTTCTTTCTTTAAATAAACCATACAAGAGTAGGATGATAATCATTTATTACTCAGAAGAGAATTCTAATCTTTAAAAATTTTCCCTTTGCTTGCTGATATTTGTATTTTTTGTTGTTGTTGATTATTCTCTTCAGCACTTTGTACAAAAGTAATCTTTTATGGACTGCATCGCTCCTATTTGGAGGGACCGCTTTTTTAAGGGAATCAACATTCTAAAACATACTTAAACTTAATATAGTCAGGCATTTAAACAGAGATACTACATGATAGTTGACATTTCTTTGATGCGTCTCCTTATGTGCCACAAATTTTCTCTTTGCTTAAATACTACAGTTTTTGGATTATTTTATTATGAGCCACATTTTAGAATTCAGTAATTATAGGGGACCATAAAAATAGTATATTATCAATTCTTAAAATGATTTATCAAGTTAGTATATCAGATTCTCTCATCTCTTAAAAGTAAATAAAACTTATTTACATTAAGGTATTGATCTGGAAAATAATAGTTCTAACCTGAAATAGTTCTAGACTCTGCTAGCATTCCTATATTTTCCCTAAAATATTGAGAAACACAAGATGAGTTTTTTTTTTTTAATTGAATTATAGTTGAAGTTTTTTAGTGAGTGAAGTTTTTTATTTCATAGCAATTTCTAGTGTGAGGTCAGATAAAAGAAATCTTGAGACTCCTTACTGGTCCTATATTACTTACATTCCTACTTCAGATCCAAGATATTAAGGAGGGTTCTGTCAGGCATCAGATACACAAAGCTCACAATGACAACTAGGATCCTTGGAGATTTAAATCATATGAGAAGGTAGAAAAATTTATCTGCCTTCTCCTCCTTATAATTGGTGGTTATGCTAGATAGCTAACTTCTTTCCCACTTTTTCTTTACTCAAACTCTGAGTTTAGGGGATTGTATTTACTACCTACCTTTGCTTTTACATCATACATACTACTTTTTTTTTTTTTAATGTTTATTTATTTTAGGGGGGGAGAGAGAGAGAGAGAGACAGAGCATGAGCGGGGGAGGGGCAGAGAAAGGGAGACTCAGATTCCGAAGCAGGCTCCAAGCTCTGAGCTGTCAATAGAGAGCCTGATGTGGGGCTTGAACTCATGAACCACGAGATCATGACCTGAGCCAAAGTCAAATAAATGCTCAACCGACTGAGCCACCCAGGCGCCCCTATGTCATACATACTACTTAATCATTGCAATATTTTTTTGTGGAGGTTCTGCTGGAAAATGCATATTTTCAAGAATTTCCTGCGGTATCTATAGAAAAGCTCAGTTATCTGGATCCTCTGGCAACTTAGTATTAAGGATACCTGTAATGGAATGAAATAAAGAAACCAAAAGATAATAGTCCCAGGTTCTTCTACTAGGAAGAGTTATACCTTCAGCCATTTAATTTTTCTGAGATTTGAATTCTTCATATTTAAAATAAGGGTAAGACTAAATTAAAGTTTTCAAGATCTGAAATTCCATGCTGTCTAGAACATAGTGAAAAGAACATAATACCTCTGTGTAGTGAAAATGAGTACCTCTAGGTACTACAGCAAATATAACAAAGTACAGGGAAGCTCACATGTTTCACTTAAATAGAAGCACTCAGGCCCTTTCTAAGTGTTTTTTGTTGTCTCTCACAAAGGGTCAATAAAGTGTTGCAGGTGACATATTGATAAAGTCAGGGGGACATCTGATGAAGAGGAGATAGGAAAACTTAAAAAATTCAGTAACAAGAACTAAAAACCAATACAGTAATTTGGTTTGGGTTGTCAGTTCAGGGCCAAATAATTGCCTAAGGGCGTCATTATAGTGTGGCAAAGTATATAAGGTGTTTGTAAAAACAGTTGGCTAACCAAGAGAAGATTATATTATCCTCTTCCGTTTAAGGAGATAGCAGGCTTTTATGAAGTACATTTTGATGTGAACACCAATTTTAAAAAGTGTGGAGCTTTAAAAATACACTTTAATTTTCTAGACATTTGATTTGTTGGCTCCTTCCTTGGTGCTGTTATATAAAGCATATATATTACAATCACTATATGTGCTGTTTTACTTATGGAATCTATCATTACCACAGATGCAATCTGAATGATGTCTTTCCTGTTGGATTTAGCATTTCTCATTTGCCAATTACAAGTATGTAATTATTTATCAAGAACCTTTCTGTTGAATGAGAAGAACAAAGATTTCTTGAATTGGTTTAAAGTACTCTGTGTTTTTAATAACTATTGGGGAAAAAGCATTTTTTGAGAAAAAGTGATTAAAGTTTTAAGCACCCCAATAGCATCCATTAGTTTAGTTAAAGCCGTTACTGTGGCAGGCTAATCTGCGCCAATTTATAAGACACTAGTACTTCTAAAAATAAAAAAAAGAATGTGTTCATACAGAATTTTGAGTGTTTATGGGTTGATTTCTAGAGTGGTATAGATGAAAATGTTTGAAAATTCAACTTCCTAGAATACATTTTTTACTGCAAACCTCAGTACAGTACAGTGTTTGTTATTTTGTGTGACAGGATACCCAGAGTTATATTGACGAATGTCCTGGGAACGGAGTTAGGAAGAAAATACATAAAGACCTCATCTGTAACTGAGGCCAGTTTGGGTGATACAGACAACTTGCAATCAGAGCAGCTTTCTTCATCATCTGATGGCAGCCTAGAGTCTTGTCAAAATCTAAATCCTCACAAGAGCTCCTTTTTATCTGAAAGGTATGTTTAGTGATAACTTTACTCAAAATAAATAATATATTTACTCTAATGAGCCTCTCTATTCTTCCCCCCATAGATGCATTATTCCTAAAAGTGAGGCAGATGTGCTCTGTTGGCTAGTGTGACTTTTCTCCCCTGGTGGCTCGAGATGGCTGTTGGAACCAACAGTCTGTGGCTAATAATCAGTTTCAGAAAGTACACTGTACTTGTGTTTTGGGAAAATAGATGTAGACTTTAATGAAAATTTAGTTACCTATTTCAGTATTTCAATTTATGTGATATAATTAAGATTTGTTCCTCTGACATTTTTCTGTTCCTCTTCCTCCTCTTTCCTATTTATCCATCTGGCCATCTATTGGTCTGTTCATTCAACCATCTCTCCATCTTGACAGAGTCACTGTTTTTATATCCAGATTCTAGAACTAGACCTGGCATTTAGTCCTCAGTAAATATTTGCTGAATGAATTGCTGAATGTGTTCCTCAAAAAAATGGTTTGAGATTCCATTAACAAACATGGCCTGCTGAGCCAGTGAGAGAAATGGAAATCTGAAGTTGCTTTTGTTTTAACCTATAGGAGATGCTTCTGTGGGGACTGTAAATAAAAGAAATTGTGGGATAAAGCTAAGGGATGTCAGTTAATAAATACTACTAAATCTCTTAACTTTCTTTTACCATGAACTTCTCTTTTTAATTTCTTTCCTTGTTGCTAGTACAATAAAGTAGTTTTGATCTCAGTGAAAAATTATTGATCCAATCTTGTTTTTTGTTTTGTTTTGTTTTGTTTTTTTAATTTTCCCTGAACCATCCAAAGGTAACTTCTAGTTTGTATTTATCTTGTAAGCCTAATTACATTAAAGAGTATTTATAGCTGACTTTTTAAAGATTTTTAATAAATTTTTTACATTTCTTTTTTTTTTTTATTTAAAAAAATTTTTTTTTAACGTTTTATTTATGAGACAGGGAGAGACAGAGCATGAACGGGGGAGGGTCAGAGAGAGAGGGAGACACAGAATCTGAAACAGGCTCCAGGCTCTGAGCAGTCAGCACAGAGCCCGATGCGGGGCTCGAACTCACGAACAGTGAGATCGTGACCTGAGCCGAAGTCGGATGCTTAACCGACTGAGCCACCCAGGCGCCCCAAATTTTTTACATTTCTAACGCACTTTATTTTTATAAACTCTGTTTATTTCTTATGAACTTATAAATTTTACAAATTTTTCTCCTTTTGGAGAATATTTTATGTTTCACATCAGTTCTACTTAGTGAATTATTAATGGCAATTTTAACTTTATACTTTATTTGGTCTTTTTCTGAATTTACCAGAAGAACTGAGTTTCAGTGTCATTATCCAATTAATAATGTATTTAATGTATAAATTAAGGTATAATTAGAGATGTTAGAAATGCACTTATCAGTTTGTAATATAGTTATTTTGTTTATGCCTCCTCTACTAGTCCATGAGTTCCTTAAGGAGAAGCATTATGTCTTAATTACATTTATGCCCAGTGCTTAGCTAAAATACATACTTTAATTTTGTGCACTTGGATTAATGTTCATGTCATTTAATCTCGAGCTTTGGTTTCCTGAGTTGGAAGAAGAGAAATGACCTTCGACCTTATACATCACATAGTTATTTATTATCTTTTTAACAAATATCACGTCAGAATTCTTTGTGCACATAAAACATCATGCATTTAAAAATGTTTTTATTGATGATACTTTCTATAGAAAAAGTCACTTATGTACTGTCCCTGTGGAATTCAAAAGACATCAGTGCACATTCATACTGTTAAAAAAAAAAGCACTATTATGAGGATTCAATGGAACCATCAAATTATAATCTGTACTGTACAGGTTTTATACCAATTTGGGGCTAAGATTTAATAATAATAAGTCTCAAATTTCTAGTTCCTAAAATCTATTCAGTGAGAATTCTAGCTCTCTTCAAGTCCTTCCTAAATATTTATGAAATTTCCAGGTGGTATTTGATGTGGGCTCTGAAAATTCATTTTCTTGGTGGTTATTTGCTTTGTTTGTTGCGTTTAGAATAGGCATAGACTTTGGAGCCAGACATCAGTATTGCAAACATGCTGATTTACCTTGGGCAAGTTACTTTGATCTTTAAAACACAGATAGTAACACACATCTTAGAAGATTATTGTGCGGATTTAAGGAGATAACTATGTGATGTTCTTAATATAATGCTTGAAATTTAATAGGTGGTAGTCATTATTTTTGTGTCTCTCTTATTGATACTTTTATCAAAAGTACCATTAAAGGCTGGTGCTATATGTTGATGCTACTGAAGTCTTCTATGGTGAGGATGCTAGTGTCTGATCCTGAGATCACTGTTACTCCATTACCATTACCAGTACTGCCAAGGCAATTGTCACAGCCATACTAAGTATTACCATTTGGTTTAAGGAGGAGTACTGTACTCCTTAAACCAAGCTTTAGTTCTCTTTTCCCTTAAGACGAGTTCACTTTGAGGAGAATCCAGAGTGCCCTATGGAAATAAATTGCACGTGTGGCCATACCATCACTTGAGTTAGATGTGCCCCATTAGAACTCACTATAGCATGGACAGGATAGGCTCAAGGATGGGACTCTTGTTGTAACCAGCCTCTTTCCAGCCTGCCTATTTCAATCAAAATCAGGAAGAGGAAATATAAATTATTTAGATCTTTTTAGGAGACACATGTTCTGACATTATTGTAATTGTTGTTATTGCAGAGAATGTGGTAAACATGTCAGCTCTATTAAAGATAGAATGTCGAATAACAACTAAAAATTGGTGGGTGGGAGAATGGAGGCTATGACTGAAAACTGAGGAAGTTTTCTTTGAAAACCTAGCACTTATGCCCCTTATGACATTTGTGGAAAAGTGTTTTATAAAGGCTAAAAGTCTATTTATATATTTTTGAGAGAGAGAGAGAGAGAGAGAGAGGAAGAGAGAGGGGAGGGGGACAGAGAGGGAGACAGGATCCAAAGCAGGCTCTGTGCTATGGCAGAGAACCTGATGCAGGGCTTGAACTCACAAACTGCCAGATCATGGCCTGAGCCTAATTTGGCTGCTTAACTGACTGAGCCACCCAGGTGCCCCAAGGCTAAGAGTCTTATTTTAGCCTTAGCCTGTCTTTAGTGTTCAGAACTGTTATTGTTGACTATAATAATAACTTAAATGGACTTATGCAGGAAAAAGAAATTGTGTTTTATGCCCAAAATAAAGGAATAGTAAAAAAAAATCACGAATGAATAGGAAATTTGAATTAAAATGATCTCTTTGAAGTAGCATATTTGTTTTTTCTAGTTGGCAATTAATTATTTTAAAATACTTAATTATTAAACTTTATATTATCCTTTAAAACTTTTAACTAAAATTTGTTAAGTATTTGTGATATTATACTGTGATAAATGAAATTCATCTCAGACTGTTTGCTTAATTTCTTTCTCTGTGCCTCAGTTTACCTCATCTGTAAATCACTATAATACGTAGGTATGCTGGATAATAAAGAATTAGCTTTTCTCTTTTAATTTGATAACTTGCCAATAAATATACGGAGATATATCTACTTTTACAAATATGTGTTTCCTTATGAGTGGACATTTAGGGTATTTTTCATTTTTTGTCTGTATAGCATTGGTACAGTAAGTTTGTGTATTTTTATAAATTCTTATAGTGCCATTCATTTAACCAGAATTAAGTGTTATCATTGAAAATTTTTTTCAGGGGTGCCTGGGTGGCTCAGTCGGTTAAGCGTCCGACTTCAGCTCAGGTCATGATCTCACGGTCTGTGAGTTCGAGCCCTGCGTCAGGCTCTGTGCTGACTGCTCAGAGCCTGGAGCCTGTTTCAGATTCTGTTTCTCCCTCTCTCTCTGCCCCTCCCCTGTTCATGCTCTGTCTCTCTGTGTCTCAAAAATAAATAAACGTCAAAAAGAAAAATTTTTCAGACTCTATTGATAAAAATAAATATAACTTTACATAAAATTGTTTTCATTTCAGCCATTTTTTATTTTTAGTGAAGATGGATTTTGTATTTTTTATATGTTTTCTCTGTAGTCTTTGTATGTATTCAGGTGTTCTGCTTCTTACTGACTTGTAAGAACTCTTAATAAAGGTATTAACTCTTTGTTACCAGTGTGTTGGAAAAAAATTTTCAAGTTTCCTGTTTGTTAATTTTACTTTGTTTATAGTATCTTCTGTAGTATAATTTTTTTAAATTTTATTTTATAAAAAATATGTTAGGGCTTGACCCTGTGTTTTGGTTTATCCTTGGAAAGACCTCTTCAACCCCAAGTACAGAAATAGGTTAGTCAACCGGTGTCTTAATTTGTGATGATGTAGATGAGGCGACAGATCCAGAACAACAGTCTGGGGATCACTTTCCTAATTGAAGTTCTAATTCCTTTTTTTTTTTTTTTTTTGCCTTTCTGTAGTCTGGTATAAATGTCTTTGGATGGTTGGGTGGCTTTCACCTTTTTGCTGTTATTTATTTATTTAATATATGAAATTTATTGTCAAATTGGTTTCCATACAACACCCAGTGCTCATCCCAAAAGGTGCCCTCCTCAATACCCATCACCCACCCTCCCCTCCCTCTCACCCCCCCATCAACCCTCAGTTTGTTCTCAGTTTTTAACAGTCTCCCATGCTTTGGCTCTCTCCCACTCTAACCTCTTTTTTTTTTTTTTTCCTTTTTTTTTTTTTTTTTTCTTTTTTCCTCCCCCTCCCCCATGGGATCCTGCCAAGTTTCTCAGGATCCACATAAGAGTGAAACCATATGGTATCTGTCTTTCTCTGTACGGCTTATTTCACTTAGCATCACACTCTCCAGTTCCATCCACGTTGCTACAAAAGGCCATATTTCATTTTTTCTCATTGCCACATAGTATTCCATTGTGTATATAAACCACAATTTTTTTATCCATTCATCAGTTGATGGACATTTAGGCTCTTTCCATAATTTGGCTATTGTTGAGAGTGCTGCTGTGAACATTGGGGTACAAGTGCCCCTATGCATCAGTACTCCTGTATCCCTTGGATAAATTCCTAGCAGTGCTATTGCTGGGTCATAGGGTAGGTCTATTTTTAATTTTCTGAGGAACCTCCACACTGCTTTCCAGAGCGGCTGCACCAATTTGCATTCCCACCAACAGTGCAAGAGGGTTCCCGTTTCTCCACATCCTCTCCAGCATCTGTAGTCTCCTGATTTGTTCATTTTGGCCACTCTGACTGGCGTGAGGTGATACCTGAGTGTGGTTTTGATTTGTATTTCCCTGATGAGGAGCGACATTGAACATCTTTTCATGTGCCTGTTGGCCATCCAGATGTCTTCTTTAGAGAAGTGTCTATTCATGTTTTCTGCCCATTTCTTCACTGGGTTATTTGTTTTTCGGGTGTGGAGTTTGGTGAGCTCTTTATAGATTTTGGATACTAGCCCTTTGTCCGATATGTCATTTGCAAATATCTTTTCCCATTCCGTTGGTTGCCTTTTAGTTTTGTTGGTTGTTTCCTTTGCTGTGCAGAAGCTTTTTATCTTCATAAGGTCCCAGTAATTCACTTTTGCTTTTAATTCCCTTGCCTTTGGGGATGTGTCGAGTAAGAGATTGCTACGGCTGAGGTCAGAGAGGTTTTTTCCTGCTTTCTCCTCTAAGGTTTTGATGGTTTCCTGTCTCACATTCAGGTCCTTTATCCATTTTGAGTTTATTTTTGTGAATGGTGTGAGAAAGTAGTTTCAACCTTCTGCATGTTGCTGTCCAGTTCTCCCAGCACCATTTGTTGAAGAGGCTGTCTTTTTTCCATTGGATATTCTTTCCTGCTTTGTCAAAGATGAGTT
Organism: Leopardus geoffroyi; assembly: GCF_018350155.1. Classification (NCBI taxonomy): domain Eukaryota; kingdom Metazoa; phylum Chordata; class Mammalia; order Carnivora; family Felidae; genus Leopardus; species Leopardus geoffroyi. The sequence continues at coordinate 49,227,951 of NC_059333.1, read as the reverse complement.
GGCCATACGTTCGTGGGTCTAGTTGTGGGGTTTCTGTTCTATTCCATTGGTCTATGTGTCTGTTTTTGTGCCAATACCATGCTGTCTTGATGATGACAGCTTTGTAGCAGAGGCTAATGTCTGGGATTGTGATGCCTCCTGCTTTGGTCTTCTTCCTCAAAATTACTTTGGCTATTCGGGGACTTTTGTGGTTCCATATGAATTTTAGGATTGCTTGTTGTAGTTTCGAGAAGAATGCTGGTGCAATTTTGATTGGGATTGCATTGAATGTGTAGATAGCTTTGGGTAGTATTGACATTTTGACAATATTTATTCTTCCAATCCATGAGCAGGGAATGTCTTTCCATTTCTTTAAATCTTCTTCAATTACCTTCATAAGCTTTCTATAGTTTTCAGCATACAGATCTTTTACATCTTTGGTTAGATTTATTCCTAGGTATTTTATGCTTCTTGGTGCAATTGTGAATGGGATCAGTTTCTTTATTTGTCTTTCTGTTGCTTCATTGTTAGTGTATAAGAATGCAACTGATTTCTGTACATTGATTTTGTATCCTGCAACTTTGCTGAATTCATGTATCAGTTCTAGCAGACTTTTGGTGTAGTCTATCAGATTTTCCATGTATAATATCGTATCATCTGCAAAAAGCAAAAGCTTGACTTCATCTTTGCCAATTTTGATGCCTTTGATTTCCTTTTGTTGTCTGATTGCTGATGCTAGAACTTCCAGCACTATGTTAAACAACAGCGGTGAGAGTGGGCATCCCTGTCGTGTTCCTGATCTCAGGGAAAAAGCTCTCAGTTTTTCCCCGTTGAGGATGATGTTAGCTGTGGGCTTTTCATAAATGGCTTTTATGATCTTTAAGTATGTTCTTTCTATCCCGACTTTCTCAAGGGTTTTTATTAAGAAAGGGTGCTGGATTTTGTCAAAGGCCTTTTCTGCATCGATTGACAGGATCATATGGTTCTTCTCTTTTTTTTTGTTAATGTGATGTATCACGTTGATTGATTTGCGAATGTTGAACCAGCCCTGCATCCCAGGAATGAATCCCACTTGATCATGGTGAATAATTCTTTTTATATGCCATTGAATTCGATTTGCTAGTATCTTATTGAGAGTTTTTGCATCCATATTCATGATATTGGCCGGTAGTTCTCTTTTTTTACTGGGTCTCTGTCTGGTTTAGGAATCAAAGTAATACTGGCTTCATAGAATGAGTCTGGAAGTTTTCCTTCCCTTTCTATTTCTTGGAATAGCTTGAGAAGGATAGGTATTATCTCTGCTTTAAACGTCTGGTAGAACTCCCCTGGGAAGCCATCTGGTCCTGGACTCTTATTTGTTGGGAGATTTTTGATAATCGATTCAATTTCTTCGCTGGTTATGGGTCTGTTCAAGCTTTCTATTTCCTCCTGATTGAGTTTTGGAAGAGTGTGGGTGTTCAGGAATTTGTCCATTTCTTCCAGGTTGTCCAATTTGTTGGCATATAATTTTTCATGGTATTCCCTGATAATTGTTTGTATCTCTGAGGGATTGGTTGTAATAATTCCATTTTCATTCATGATTTTATCTATTTGGGTCATCTCCCTTTTCTTTTTGAGAAGCCCGGCTAGAGGTTTGTCAATTTTGTTTATTTTTTCAAAAAACCAACTCTTGGTTTCATTGATCTGCTCTACAGTTTTTTTAGATTCTATATTGTTTATTTCTGCTCTGATCTTTATTATTTCTCTTCTTCTGCTGGGTTTGGGGTGTCTTTGCTGTTCTGCTTCTATTTCCTTTAGGTGTGCTGTTAGATTTTGTATTTGGGATTTTTCTTGTTTCTTGAGATAGGCCTGGATTGCAATGTATTTTCCTCTCAGGACTGCCTTCGCTGCGTCCCAAAGCGTTTGGATTGTTGTATTTTCATTTTCGTTTGTTTCCATATATTTTTTAATTTCTTCTCTAATTGCCTGGTTGACCCACTCATTCGTTAGTAGGGTGTTCTTTAACCTCCATGCTTTTGGAGGTTTTCCAGACTTTTTTCTGTGGTTGATTTCAAGCTTCATAGCATTGTGGTCTGAAAGTATGCATGGTCTAATTTCAATTCTGGTAAACTTATGAAGGGCTGTTTTGTGACCCAGTATATGATCTCTCTTGGAGAATGTTCCAAGTGCACTCGAGAAGAAAGTATATTCTGTTGCTTTGGGATGCAGAGTTCTAAATATATCTGTCAAGTCCATCTGATCCAATGTCTCATTCAGGGCCCTTGTTTCTTTTTTGACCGTGTGTCTAGATGATCTATCCATTTCTGTAAGTGGGGTGTTAAAGTCCCCTGCAATTACCACATTCTTATCAATAAGGTTGCTTATGTTTGTGAGTAATTGTTTTATATATTTGGGGGCTCCTGTATTCGGCACATAGACATTTATAATTGTTAGCTCTTCCTGATGGATAGACCCTGTAATTATTACATGATGCCCTTCTTCATCTCTTGTTACAGCCTTTAATTTAAAGTCTAGTTTGTCTGATGTAAGTATGGCTACTCCAGCTTTCTTTTGGCTTCCAGTAGCATGATAAATAGTTCTCCATCCCTTCACTCTCAATCTAAAGGTGTCCTCAGGTCTAAAATGAGTCTCTTGTAGACAGCAAATAGATGGGTCTTGTTTTTTTATCCATTCTGATACCCTATGTCTTTTGGTTGGCGCAGTTAATCCATTTACATTCAGTGTTATTTTAGAAAGATACGGGTTTAGAGTCATTGTGATGTCTGTATGTTTTATGCTTGTAGTGATGTCTCTGGTACTTTGTCTCACAGGATCCCCCTTAGGATCTCTTGTAGGGCTGGTTTAGTGGTGACAAATTCGTTCAGTTTTTGTTTGTTTGGGAAGATCTTTATCTCTCCTTCTATTTAAATGACAGACTTGCTGGGTAAAGGATTCTCGGCTGCATATTTTTTCTGTTTAGCACACTGAAGATATCGTGCCAATTCTTTCTGGCCTGCCAAGTTTCAAAAGAGAGATCAGTCACGAGTCTTATAGGTCTCCCTATATATGTGAGGGCACGTTTACCCCTTGCTGCTTTCAGAATTTTCTCTTTATCCTTGTATTTTGCCAGTTTCACTATGATATGTCATGCAGAAGGTCGATTCAAGTTCCGTCTGAAGGGAGTTCTCTGTGCCTCTTGGATTTCAATGCCTTTTTCCTTCCCCAGATCAGGGAAGTTCTCAGCTATTACTTCTTCAAGTACCCCTTCAGCACCTTTCCCTCTCTTCCTCCTATGGGATACCAATTGTGCGTATATTATTTCTTTTTAGTGCATCACTTAGTTCTCTAATTTTCCCCTCATACGCCTGGATTTTTTAATCTTTCTTTCTCTCAGCATCCTCTTTTTCCATAACTTTATCTTCTAGTTCACCTATTCTCTCCTCTGCCTCTTCAATCCGAGCCGTCGTCGTTTCCATTTTGTTTTGCATTTTGTTTAAAGCGCTTTTCAGCTCCTCGTGACTGTTCCTTAGTCCCTTGATCTCTGTAGCAAGAGATTCTCTGCTGTCCTCTATACTGTTTTCAAGCCCAGCGATTAATTTTATGACTATTATTCTAAATTCACTTTCTGTTATATTATTTAAATCCTTTTTGATCAGTTCATTAGCTGTTGTTATTTCCTGGAGATTCTTCTGAGGGGAATTCTTCCGCTTGGTCATTTTGGATAGTCCCTGGAGTGGTGAGGACCTGCAGGGCACTTCCCCTGTGCTGTGGTGTATAACTGGAGTTGGTGGGCTGGGCCGCAGTCCGACCTGATGTCTGCCCCCAGCCCACCGCTGGGGCCACAGTCAGACTGGTGTGTGCCTTCTCTTCCCCTCTCCTAGGGGCAGGATTCACTGTGGGGTGGCGTGGCCCGTCTGGGCTACTTGCACACTGCCAGGCTTGTGATGCTGGGGATCTGGCGTATTAGCTGGGGTGGGTAGGCAAGGTGCATGGGGGCAGGAGGGGCAGGCTTAGCTCGCTTCTCCTTAGGTGATCCACTTCAGGAGGGGTCCTGTGGCAGCGGGAGGGAGTCAGATCCGCTGCCGGAGGTTTGGCTCCGCAGAAGCACAGAGTTGGGTGTTTGCGAGGAGCAAGCAAGTTCCCTGGCAGGAACTGGTTTCTTTGGGATTTTGGGTGTGGGATGGGCGGGGGAGATGGCGCTGGCGAGCGCCTTTGTTCCCCACCAAACTGAGCTCTGTCGTCCGGGGGGCTCAGCAGCTCTCCCTCCCTTTGTCCTCCAGCCTTCCCGCTTTCCGAGCAGAGCTGTTAACTTATGACCTCCCAGACGCTAAGTCCCGCTTGCTGTCGGAACATACTCCATCTGGCCCCTCCGCTTTTGCCAGCCAGACTCGGGGGCTCTGCTTGGCCGGCGAGCCGCCCCTCCGCCCCGGCTCCCTCCCGCCAGTCCGTGGAGCGCGCACCGCCTCGCCGCCCTTCCTACCTTCTTCAGTGGCCCTCTTGTCTGCGCTTGGCTCCGGAGACTCCATTCTGCTTGTCTTCTGGCGGTTTTCTGGGTTATTTAGGCAGGTGTAGGTGGAATCTAAGTGATCAGCAGGACGCGCGGTGAGCCTAGCGTCCTACGCCGCCATCTTCCTGACATCCACCTTTTTGCTGTTGTGAATAACACTGTTATGAACACTGGTATGCAGGCATCTCTATCCCTACTTTTAAGTTCTTTTGCATATCTATCCAGAAGTGGGATTTCTGGATCATACAGTAATTCTATTAGTAATTTTTGAGGCACCACCATTACTCTTTTGTATAGTAGATGCACCATTTTACATTGCCATTAGCAGTGGTTAGGGGTCCCAATTTCTCCACATCCTTGTTAAAACTTGTTATTTTCCGTTTTTATGTAATAGTCATCCTAATGGGTGTGACATGATAGCTCATTGTGGTTTTGTTATGGGTTTCCCTAATGATTAGTGATACTGAGCATCTTTCTATGTGCTTATTGGCCGTTCATATATCTTCTTTGGAGAAATGTCTGTTCAAGTCCTGTGCCCTTTGATGAATTAGGTTCTGTTTTACTTTTGAGTTTTAGGAGTTCTCTATATATTCTGAATACTAATTTCTTGTCAGAAATATGATTTTGAAATATTTTCTCCCATTGTTCTCTGACCACATGATATGAAGTTAGAAATTATTAATGGAAGGAAAACTGGGAAACTCACAAGTTTGTGGAAATTAACATATTTAAAGCAACCAGTGGGTCGAAGAAGAAATCACAAGGAAATTAAAAAATGGTTAAGAATGAAAGAAAATGAAAATATAACATATCAAATCATACGGTATGCATTAAAAGCAGTGCTAAAGGCAAAATAAATGTATAGCTGTAGATGCTTACATTAAAAAAGAAGAAATATCTCAAATCAACAACTGACTTTACAACTTAAGGAACTAGAAAAAGAATAGATTTGCCAGATACAGGATTTCTAGTTGACAGGTTTTTTTATTCGGTACTTTGAATATACCAACCCAATGCCTTCTGAGTACTATGGTTAGTGATGAGAACCCTCATAATTATATGGAGTGTCCTTGGTATGTGATGAGTCGCTTCTTTCTTTCAAAGAATCTCTTTGTCTTCTGACAACTTGATTATAATGTTTCTTGGTACAGGTCTCATTGAGTTTATTCTGCTTATAGTTCTTTGGACTTCTTGGATGTTTGTATTCATGTCTTTCATCAAATTTGGATTTTTTTTGTGATTATTCAGTAATTTCTCTTCTCCTTTATTTTTTCTCCTACTGAGATACCAGTATTGCATATATTGGTCTGCTTGTTGTTGTCCCACAGGTCCCTTAGGCTCTATTCACTTTTTTCAAAATTTTTTTGATCCTCAGATTTGATAATTTCCATGATCATATATTCAAGTTCTCTTCCTGTCCTTCCTTTCCTTTCCCCTTCCCCTTCCCATTCCCATTCCCAAACTCAGGGTTGATGATGGACTATTTCTTCTGCTGGTTCGAATCTGCTTTTTTAAAGTTTATTTAAGTAATCTCTCTGCCCAATGTGGGACTTGAACTCATAACCCCAAGATTAAGAGTCTCATGTTCTCCCAACTGATCCAGCCAGGTACCCCATGAGTTTTTAATTTTAGTTATTATACTTTTTAACTCCAGAATTTCCTTTTGATTTATTTATATATTTTGTTTCTTGATATTTTTGTTTCCCATTAATCATTTTCTTGACTGTCCAAGACTTCCTTTTTTTTTTTTTTTTGTAGCTTTTTGATGATCTTTAAGGCAGTTGTTATAATGTCTTTTTCTTCTCTTGAGTCTGCTTTCTGAATTTTTTTCAGGGACATGTTCTGTTGATTTTTTTTTTTTTTCATTTTGAATCATCCATGGTTTCCTGTTTGTATGCCTTGTGAATTTTTTCGTGTTGTTGAAAATGCAACATTTCAATCTTATTATGTGGTAAGTCTGGAAATCTGATTCTTCCCCTTCCCAAGGGTTTGCTGCTTTTATTCCTCCCTCCCTTCCTTCCTTCCTTCCTTCTTCCTTCCTTCCTTCCTTCCTTCTCCTCTTTCTCTCCCTCCCTCCCTCTTTCACTCTTTTCCTTCCTTCTTCTCTCTCTCTCTCTCTCTCGTTCTTTATTGTTCACATGACTCTGTTCCACACATCAGCTTGATGTATAAATATAAGATCTTCCCAGGTCCTTTATAAGCTTGGTCTTTTTCTAGTAATTTTTTTTTTAATGTTTATATTTGAGAGAGACAGGGAAAGAGAGTGCGCAAGCAGGGGAGGGTCAGAGAGACTGAGACAGAATCTGAAGCAGCCTCTGGGCACTGAGCTGTCAGCACAGAGCACGATGTGGAGCTCACACTCAGGCTCACACTCACAAGCTGTGAGATCAGGACCTGAGCTGAATCTGGACACTTAACTGACTGAGCCACCCAGGCACCCCTTGTAGTAATGTTTGTGCCTTTCTGAATTCCCTCATGTATGTGATTACTTTCTAACAATCACAATCCTTAAATGTTTGGTTTCCAAAAAGAGAAAAGGAGAAAAATTAAAGGGGGGAGTAGATAAAACAAAATAGGTCTAACCCTTTAAGTCTCTTGGAAGTGATAAGTGTTGTAACAATGGTGGTGGTTGCTGCAACACTGGCTGCCTTTCTCTATGTCTGCTCATCCATGAACAGAAACAGCAATCAGTGATCAGAATACAGATTCCCAATATTTGGAGAATAAGGTTCTTCTTGCTTACCTTGGTGATTGCAAGCCTGTGCAAACTATTTTAAGAACTCAAGCTTTGCTGCTTACTTTGTTGCTAGGGGTAGGGGACTGGGTCACTGCTACCACTGTTGGAGCTCAAATTGACCAAAATTAACTGTAACTTGCGGTTGAATATTTTGACTAGTAGCAGGCCTTCAATAGACTCTAGAATCCCAAAATAGTTGCACAGACAGCTTCTGCCAGTGTAGATGTTGTGTAGGTGGGAGGATGGTAGGTGGTTCTGACTCCACAGTCTTCCTGTGGTCACTTGGTATATGTTTTATAGTTTACTGCACAGGGATCCTTGAGTTATTCTTGGTATCTGAATTTTTTAGTGCTTATAAATGATGTAAAAATTTCCATGTTCTTGAATAGTGTTGAAAATGCAGCAAATACTATATAATATTTTTTTATTATAAGAGAATAATATGTTAGTAATTTTATATAGTTTTTTTACTTAAAATTTTTTGCCTAGTTTAATATAACCATAATGAGTTGTTTTGTTAATAATAATTATTATGAGTTAGAGTATTGTGTGTATAAAGATTTAATTTATTCTCTGCCTATTTTAATTAATACCAAATTGCTTTCCCAGTGTTTTCTATCAATTTATTTTTAAAAATTAATTTTGCTGATATATTATTGACAGAACATTGTATTAGCTTTAGGTATACAATATCACCATTTTATGTATGTTTATATTGTGAAACTATTATTATTTTAGAGAGAGAGAGAGCACGCACAAGTGGGGGAAATTAGCAGAGGTAAAGAAAAAAGAATCTTAAGCAGGTTCCATGCTCAGTGTGGAGCCCAGTTTGTGGCTTGATCCCTTGACCCTGGGATCATGACCTGAGCTGAAATCAAGAGTCAGATGCCCAACTGACACAGCCACCCAGGCGCCCCTATATTGTGATATTAATACAATAAATTTAGTTAACATTCATCAGTGTGCATATAGTTATTAAATTTCTTGTGATGAGAACTTTGAAGATCTACTGTTTTAGCAACTTTCAAATACACAATACACTGGTGTTTACTATAGTCACTATGCTGTGTGTATGTTACACCCTTAGCACTTATTTGTCTTAATACTAGAAACTTGTACCTTTTTAATACCTTCTCTTCTCTCCAACCCCCCCCCCCATTCCCTAAAACTACCAATCTATTGACTGTATCTAGATGTGTGGTTTTTTTTTTTTTTTGACTAAAACAGTTGACAATTTTATTTTCACATTTCACAATACAAATAAAAACTGATAATTGCTTTTTTTTTTTTTTTTGTTCCACTACTCCCCTGCCAAAACAATTCTGTCTTTGATAGGAAGGGAGAGCAAGTCTTCCTTGTCATGCTGTTAGAAAACACCCAGAGTCACAGCACCATGATCTACTGGTGAAGTAGAACATGTAATATAAAATGGCTATAAAGATGTTCACATTTCTCCTTATCAGTCTTGTTGACTCTTTCCTGGCCAACTAGGCACCATCATGGGATAGGTAGGGAGATCTCATCATTGGGGGCTCAGGCATAATTGGCAATTGGCCTCACATAGGTGGCCTCATTCCAGGAGCAGGTCCCACTGGCATCATCCCAGGAGGAGGAGGACCCATCATTGGCATCATGGAAGGGCCCCCCATATGAGGTGCTGGCATCATACCAGGGCAAGGAAGACCCCAGAGACTGGGAAGAGGTGGGATCATTGCCCCTTAGGAGGAGGAACAGAGAATCAAGTAGGAGATATCTTTCCTCGTTGAAATGTAGCAGCTGTTTTGTTGATCAGGCTCTGAGCCTGCTCTTCCATCCATTTCTGATAGTAGTCTTTCACATTCTCTTTGTGTTTCCTACCACTGCTCTGTGTCTTTCTCACAGATGGAGAGTCATGGTTGAGGTATGTGTTGCAGTAGTTACAGTAGAACTTAGATGTGTTGCTCTGTAGGCCATTGGCCAGTCCCTCCCATTTTTTTTTAAGGTTTTACACAAAAGTGAGATCATACGGTATTTGTCTTTCTCTTTTTGATTTATTTCACTTGGCATAATGCCCTCAAGTTCCATCCATGTTACTGTATATGTCAGGCTTTTTTTTTGGGGGGGGGGGCTGAATAGTATTCCTGTGTATGTGTCTTATATTTTCTTCATCCATTCATCTTTTAGTGGACATCTAGGTTGTTTCCATGTCTTGTCTCTTGTAAATTGCACTGCACTGAACATTGGGGTACATATATCTTTTTGAGTTAATGATTTTGTTTTCCTAAGCATAAATACCCAGAAGTGAAAAAGCTGGAACATATGTCAGTTCTATTTTTAATTTTTTTCCTTTAAAAAAAAATTTAAATTCAAGTTAGTTATATTTGTTAATATAGTATAGTGTTGGTTTCAGGAATAGAATGTAGTGGTTCATCACATATATATATATATACATACATACACACACACACACACACACACACACACACACACACACACAACACCCAGTGCTCATCCCAACAAGTGCCCTCCTTAATGCCCATCACCCATCTAGCCCATCCCCCACCGATCTCCCCTCCAGCAACCCTCAGTTTGAGCTCTGTCTTTAAGAGTCTCTTATAGTTTACCTTCTTGTCTGTTAAAAACTAATTTTTCTGTCCCTTCCCCTGTGTTCATCTGATTTGTTTCTTAAATTCCACATGAGTGAAATCATATTTGTCTTTTCTCTGACTTATTTTGCTTAGCATAATGCACTCTAGTTCCATCCACATTGTTGCAAATGGCAAGATTTCATTCTTTTTGATCACCAAGTAATATTCCATTGTGTATATGTATGTGGGTGTGTGTAAATATATATATAATAAATAATAATATATTTATATTTATTTATATTATAATAAAATATATTTATATTATATTATAATATAAATATATTATTATAATATTATATATTATTATATAATATTATATAATTATTTTTATATATTAATATATATAAATATATATATATAAATACACACACACATACATACACATACACACACACACACACATACATACACAACCTGTTCTTTATCCATTTATCAGTTGATGGGCATTTGGGCTATTTCCATAATTTGGCTATTATTGGTAGTGCTGCTGTAAACATCAGGGTGCATTGTGCACCTTTGATTCAGCATTTTTGTATCTTTTGGATAAATACCTAGTAGTGCAATTGCTGGGTCGTAAGGTAGTTCTATTTTTAACTTCTTGAGGAACTTCCATACTGTTTTCCAGAGTGGCTGCACTAGTTTGCATTCCCACCAGCAGTGCAAAAGGGGAACCCCCTTTCTCTGCATCCTTGCCAACGTCTCTTGTTGCCTGAGTTGTTAATTTTAGCCATTCTGATGGGTATGAGGTGGTATCTCATTGTGGTTTTGATTTATATTTCCTTGACGAGTGAAGTTGAACATCTTTTCATGTGTCTGCTGGCTATCTGGACGTCTTCTTTGGAAAAGTGTCTATTCATGTCTTCTGTCAAGTACTTCATTGGATTATTTGTTTTTTGGGTGTTGAGTTTGATAAGTTCTTTATAGATTTTGGATACTAACCATTTATCTGGTACGTCGTTTGCAAATACCTTCTCCCATTCTGTAGGTAGCCTTTTAGTTTGTTTGAGTGTTTCCTTCACTGTGCATAAGCTTTTTATCTTGATGAGGTCCAGTAGTTCATTTTTGTGTCTTATATTTTCTTCATCCATTCATCTTTTTCCATCCATCCATCATCATTTTCACTTTTGTTTCCCTTGCCTCCGGAGACATGTCTAGAAAGAAGTTGCTGTGGCCGAGGTCAAAGAGGTGGCTGCCTGTTTTCTTCTCTAGGATTTTGATGGTTTCCTGTCTTAACATTTAGTTCTTCCATCCATTTTGAGTTTATTTTTGTGTATGATGTAAGAAAGTGGTCCAGTTTTATACTTCTGCATGTGGCTGTCCAGTTTTCCCAGCACCATTTGCTGAACAGACTATCTTTTTTCCATTGGATATTCTTTCCTGCTTTTTCAAAGACTAGTTGGCCGTATATTTGTGGGTCCTTTTTGGGGCTCTCTCCTCTGTTCCATTGATCTGTGTGTCTGTGTTTGTGCCATTACCATATTGTGTTGATGATTATAGCTTTGTAATACATTTTGAACTCCAGAATTGTGACGCCTCCAGTTTTGGTTTTCTTTCTTTCTTTCTTTCTTTCTTTCTTTCTTTCTTTCTTTCTTTCTTTCTTTCTTTCTTTCTTTCTTTCTTTCTTTCTTTCTTTCTTGGTTTTCTTTTTTCTTTCTTTCTTTCTTCCTTCCTTCCTTCCTTCCTTCCTTCCTTCCTTCCTCTTTTTTTTTTTAAATTTTTAACGCTTATTTATTATTGAGAGACAGAGAGAGAGCATGAGCACTGGAGGGCAGAGAGAGGAGGAGACACAGAATCTGAAGCAGGCTCCAGGCTCCAAGCTGTCAGCACAGAGCCTGATGTGGGACTCAAACTCACAAACCACGAGATAATGACCCAAGCCGAAGTTCGATGCCCAACTGACTAAGCCACCCAGGCACCCCCAGATTTGGTTTTCTTTTTCAACACTACTTAGGTTATTTGGGGTATTTTCTGGTTCCATACAAATTTTAGGATTGTTTGTTTTAGTTCTGTGAAGAACACTGGTGTTATTTTGATAGGGGTTGCATTGAATGTGTAGATTACTTTGGATGGTATAAACATTTTAACAATATTTATTCTTCCAATCCATAAGCATAGGATGTTTTTCCATTTCTTTGTATCTTCAGTTTCTTTCATAAGGTTTCTATAGTTATCAGCATGCAGATCTTTTACCTCTTTGGTTAGGTTTATTCCTGGATATCTTAGGGTTTTTGGTGCAGTTATACATGGGGTCGATTCCTTGATTTCTGTCTCTGCTGCTTCATTATTGGTGTATAGAAATGTAACTGATTTCTGTATGTTGATTTATATCCTGCAACTTTACTGAATTCATGTATCAGGTCTAGCAGGTTTTCTATGGAGTCTTTTGGGTTTTCCACATAAAGTATCATGTCATTTGCGAAGAGTGAGAGTTTGACTTCTTCCTTGCTGATCTATATGCCTTTATTTCTTTTTGTTATCTGACTGCTGAAAGTGAGACTTCCAATACTATGTGAACAACAGTGGTAAGAGTGGACATCCCTGTCGTGTTCCTGACCTTAAAGGGAAAGCTCTGAGTTTTTCCCCATTGAGGATATTAGCTGTGAGTCTTTCGTATGTGGCCTTTATGATGTTAAGGTATATTTCTTGTATCCCTACTTTCCTACTTTCTTGAGGGTTTTTATCAGGATAGGATCCTGTATTTTGTTAATTGCTTTTTCTGTATCTATTGAGAGGATCATATGGTTCTTATCCTTTCTTAGTTAATGTGGTGTATCACATTGATTGACTTACAAATATTCAATCAGCCCTGCAGCCCAGGAATAAATCCCACTTGATCATGGTGAATAATTCTTTTAATGTACTGTTGGTTCAGTTTGCTACTATCTTGTTGAGAATTTTTATATTCATGTTTATCAGGGATATTGGCCTGTAATTCTTCTTTTTTACTGGGATCTTTGTCTTGTTTTGGAATCATGGTAATGCTGGCTTCATAGAATCAGTTTGGAAGCTTTCCTTCCATTTCTGTTTGTTGAGAAGAATAGGTATTAATTCTTCTTTAAATGTCTGATAGAATTCCCCTGGGAAGACGTCTGGCTCAGGACTCATGTTTGAAATTTTTTATTACTGATTCAGTTTCCTTGCCTGTTAATGGGTCTGTTCAAACTTTCTATTTCTTCCTGTTTTGGTTTTGGTAATTTGTATGTTTCCAGGTATTTGTGCATTTTTTCCAGATTGTCCAGTTTGTTGAATTATAATTTTTCATAGTATTCTCTCATAATTGTTTATATATCTGTGGTATTGGTTGTGATCTCTCCTCTTTCATTCATGATTTTATCTGTTTGGGTCCTTTCTCTTTTCTTTTTGATAAGTCTTTTCTTTTTGAAAAGTCTGGCTATGGGTTTATCAATTTTGCTTATTCTTTCAAAGAGCCAGCTCTTAGTTTTGTTGATATGTTGTACAGTTGTTTGTTTGTTTCTATATCGTTTATTTCTGCTCTAGTCTTTATTATTTACCTTCTGCTAGCTTTAGGCTTCATTTGCTGTTTCTTTTCTTTACATCTCTAGATGTAAGTTTAGATTGTGTATTTGGGACCTTTCTTGCTTCTTTTTTTTTTTTTTTTTTTTTAACATTTATTTATTACTGAGAGACAGAGCACGAGCAGGGGAGGGGCCGGGGAGGGGCAGAGAGAGAGGGAGACACAGAATCGGAAACAGGCTCCAGGCTCTGAGCCATCAGCCCAGAGCCTGACGCGGGGCTCGAACTCACGGACCGCGAGATCGTGACTTGGCTGAAGTCGGACGCTTAACCGACTGCGCCACCCAGGCGCCCCTCTTGCTTCTTGAGATAGACCTGAATTGCAATATACTTTCCTCTTAGGACTGCCTTTGTTACATCCTAAAGGATTTGGACTGTTGTGTTTTCATTTTCTTTTGCTTCCATGTATCTTTTTATTTCTTCTTTAATTCCCTGGTTAACCCATTCATTCTTTGGTAGGATGTCCTTTAACCTCCATGTATTTGAGAGTTTTCTAAATTTTTTCATGTGGTTGGTTTCACGTTTCATATTGTTGTGGTCTGAAAATATGGATGGTATGATATCAATCTTTTTATACCTGTTGAGGGCTGATTTGTGACCCAGTATGTGATCTGTTGTGGAGAATGTTCCATGAACATTCGAGAAGCATGTGTATTCTGTTATTTTAGGGTGAAATGTTCTGATGATATCTGTTAAATCCATTCAGTCCAGTGTGTCATTCAAAGCCATGTCTTCCTTGTGGATTTTCTGCTTAGATGATCTGTCCATTGTTGTTAGTGGGGTATTAAAGTTCCCTATGATTACTGTGTTATTATCAATTAATCTCTTCATTTTTGTGATTAATTGATTTATATATTTGGATGCATCCAAGTTGGGGGAGTAAATATTTACAATTGTTAGATCTTGATGGATAGACCCTTAATTATGATTTAGTGCCCTTCCTCATCTCTTGTTGCAGTCTTTTTTTTTTCTTCAATGTTTATTTATTTTTGAGAGAGAGAGACAGAGTGCGAGCAGGGAGGGACAGAGAGAGAGAGGGAGACACAGATTCTGAAGCAGGCTCCAGGCTCTGAGCTGTCAGCACAGAGCCCGATGCGGGACTCAAACCCATGAACTATGAGATCACGATCTGAGCTGAAGTCAGCCACTTAACTGACTAAGCCACCCAGGTGCCCCTGCAGTCTCTGTTTTAAAATCTAGTTTGGTGTAAGTATGACTATTCTGGATTTCTTTTGATGTCCATTAGCATGATAGATAGTTCTACATCCCCTTACATTCAATCTGCATGTGTCTTTAGGTCTAAAATGAGTCTCTTATAGGCAGCACACAGATGCATCTTTTTTTTTTTTTTTTTTTTTTTTAATTCATTCTGATACCCTGTGTCTTTTGATTGGAGCATTTAGTCTATTTACATTCAGAGTGGTTTTTGAAAAATATGGATTTTGGGTGCCTGGGTGGTGCAGTCGGTTAAGCGTCCGACTTCAGCCAGGTCACGATCTCGCGGTCCGTGAGTTCGAACCCCGCGTCAGGCTCTGGGCTGATGGCTCAGAGCCTGGAGCCTGTTTCCGATTCTGTGTCTCCCTCTCTATCTGCCCCTCCCCCGTTCATGCTCTGTCTCTCTCTGTCCCAAAAATAAATAAACGTTGAAAAAAAAAATTAAAAAAAAAATTTGAAAAATATGGATTTAGTGCCATTGTATTAACCTGTAAAGTTGTGTTTCTGGTGATATTCTATGGTCATTTGTAATCTTTCTTTCTTTGGTCATCTTCTTCTCCTTTTTTTTCCCCCCCTCTACTCAGTCCCCCTTAAAATTTCTTACAGGGCTGGTTTAGTGGTCATGAACTCCTTTAGTTTTGTTTGTCTGGGAAACTCTTTTTAATTTTTTTTTTCAACGTTTATTTATTTTTGGGACAGAGAGAGACAGAGCATGAACGGGGGAGGGGCAGAGAGAGAGGGAGACACAGAACCGGAAACAGGCTCCAGGCTCTGAGCCATCAGCCTAGAGCCCGACGCGGGGCTCGAACTCACGGACCGCGAGATCGTGACCTGGCTGAAGTTGGACGCTTAACCGACTGCGCCACCCAGGCGCCCCTGTCTGGGAAACTCTTTATCTTGCCTTCTATTCTGAATTACAACCTTGCTGGATAAAGAATTCTTGGTTGCGTATTTTTCCTCTTCAGCACACTGAATATTTCCTGCCACTTCCTTCTGGCCTGCCAGGTGTCAGTGGACAAGTCTACTAATCTTATGTGTCTACCCTTTTGGTTAAGGATGTGTTGTCTTTAGCTGCTTTCAGAATTCTCTCTTTATCTTTGTATTTTGCAAGTTTCATTATGATATGTTGTGGTGTTGACCCATTTTTTTTTTATTTTGAGGGGAGTTTTCTGTGCCTCTTGGACTTGAATATTTGTTTCCCTCCCCATATTAGGGAAGTTCTCAGCTATAGTTTGTTCAAATAAATCTTCTGTCCCTTTTTCTCACTCTTCTTCTGGGAGTGCTATGATATGGATGTGACTTCATTTTATGGAATCACTAAGTTCTCTAACTCTCCACTAGTGATCTAATAGTTTCCTTTCCCTCTTCTTTTCAGCTTCATTGTTTTCTATAATTTTATCTTCTTTCTCACTATACTCTGCTTCTTCAATCCTTGTGACTATATCCACTTGGTTTTGCATCTCAATTATAGCATTTTTTATTTTAGCCTGACTAGTTTTTAGGTCTTTGATCTCCACAGCAAGAGTTTGTCTGGTGTGTTCTATGCTTTTTTCAAGCCCAGCTAGTAATCTTATAACTGTTATTCTAAATTCTTGTTCAGATATATTCCTTCTATCTCTTTTGAGCAAGTCCCTGGCTGTGATTTCTTCCTGACCTTTCTTTTGGGGAGAATTTTTCCATCTTGTCACTTTTGCTGTTTCTGTCTTTTGTGTGTTTTAAAAGTGTGTTATGTTTCCTCACCTGAGAATAATGCTGTATTAAAAAGAAGTCGTACACTGACCAGGGCCTGGCACTTCACGAAGTGTTTATGGTGTATGGTGTGTGCATTCTGCTGTTGTGTTTTGGCTGCTCTTTCCCACTGGCCAGTCTTCTGCAGAGCCCCAACTTGCTTGCATTGGGAAGTGTTTGGACGTTTAACTAGGTGTGCTTTGATTTGTGTGTTAAAATAAGCCTAATGAAGCTGATTTGTTTGTTAAGAAAAGCCTGGGAAAAAGGAAAAAAAATTAACCAAACCTGATCCCAAAAAAAGGAAAAGAAAAGGGAAAAAAAATCCAACCAAACAGAGAATCAAAAAACTTTAAGATTGATTCCAAAGAAAAAGAAAGGAAAAAAAAAAAAAAGAAGCCTGATCCAATAAAAAGAAAAAAAAAGGAGATAAAAAAATAACAAACAAGAAATTCTTAGCCTGATTCCAATAGAAAAGAAAGAATAAGGAAGACAAAAAAGAAAAAAAGATTAGCCTTGGTCTATTTCCGCTAGAACTGCAGGTGATGTTATGAAGCACTCAATTTCAGTACACTTGGTGCGTGTGGGGTGCTGACTGTCCTGGTCTTCTGGAGGAGAGGCCCCTGTGTTGGCTCAGAGTCAGTCTTGCCCTGGGAGTAAGCAGTTTCTTGGCATAAGCAGGCTCAGTGCTGACAGTCGATCTCATGAACCACTAGATCATGACCTGAGCTAAAACCAAGAATTGGAGGCTTAACTGACTACTCCATCTAGTCACCCCAAAACTGGAAGTCTTAATGGACCCTGTACCGCCTCCCTGTTCCCGAGTAGAGCTTCTCTACACTGTGTCTGAAGTCCTTTTTCTTTGAAAAATAGTCCCACGCCTGTGCAGTGTGTGGAATCTATGGTGTAGCACCACTAAAAGCAGCAAAGGTTCTCTTTCTTGTTGTGTCTCTGTCCCCTGCTAACGAAAGACCTTTTGTTGGCACCTACAAGGTCTTGTGTCCCTGGGAGGGAACCTCTTCCAAAAATACTCCAGGAAGGGGAATGTTCTCTTCCAGTGCACCCTGGAGATCCTTACACCACACTATGCGCTCTGGCTCCACCTCCTTCCTCCCCAGCAGTGCATGCCCCAGCTACATTCTGGAGAAAATCACTCCCTTCCAAAATCAGAGTTTGAACTCCAAAGTCTCTTTGTGAAAAAAACCCTGTGACACTCAATACTTCTTGCTCCCCAGTCCATGGTCCAGAGAGGTTTTCATCTCGTGCAAAGCAGATGCCATGCTTTCCCAAATCCTCTCACTTTTTCTCCCTTTTGTGTTTGCATGGAAAGGGTTTGCTCCCCCTCATGGCACCGCCATTTTTTTCTTCCCCAGTTCACTTCCACATGCCTTGCACCTGCTACTCCGTCTTCCTCCAACCATGGAGATTCTTCTGCCATTCCACAGATCGATTTCCTGGGTGTTCCGCTTGATCTCACCTCAATACAGCTGTGATTGAGGGACTAGAAAAACCCGGGCTTCCTCTACTTCTCCACCATCTTAACTACTCCCTTATTTTTAATTTTTTTGAGGAACCCATACTATTTTCCACAGTAGTGCACCATTTACATTTTCATCAAGATTGCCCAGGGGTTCCTTTTTCCCTACGTTTTAGCAAGGTGTGTTATCGAGTTTTTTTTTTTTTTTTTTTTTTAATGATAATCACTCTGACAGGTGTGAGGTGATATCTCATTGTGGTTTTAATTTGCATTTCCCTGCAATTAATGATATACCATTAATGCATTACTTTTCATGTACCAGTTGGCCATGTATATGTCTTCTTTAGAAAAGTGTCTGTTCAGTTTCTCTGCCAATTTTTTAATAGAATGTGTTCTATTGAGTTGTATGAGTTCCTTATATATTTTAGATATTAACCCCTTATTAGATGTATGGTTTGCAAATATTTCTCCCATTCCATGTATTGCCTTTTCATTTTGTTGATAGTTTCATTTGGTTTGCAGAAGCTTTTTAGTTTGATGTAGTCCGACTTGTTCATTTTGCTTTTGTGGCCTTTGTTTTGGTATTAATTCCAAATAATCATTGCCAAGACTGATGTCAACAAGCTTACCCCCATGTTTTCTTATAGGACTTACATGGTTTTATGTCTTACATTTAAGGTTTTAATTACTTTTGATTTGATTTTTTTGTATGGTGCAAGATAGGGATCCAGTTTTGTCCTCTTGCAAGTGGCTGTCCCATTTTCCCAACACTATTAGTTGAAGAGACTCTCCTTTCCCTCTTGTATATTTGTGTCTCTTTTGCCATAAATTAATTGACCTTTGACCTGTATGTCTATATTTAGGCCATCCCATACTGTTTTGATTAATATAGCTTTGTAATGTAGTTTAAAATCAGAAAGTGTGATGATCCCAGCTTTGTTGTTCTTTCTGAAGATTTCTTTGTCTCTTTGGGGTCTTTGGTGGTTACGTATAGATTTTAAGATAATTATATTTCTATTAAAAAGGGCATTGGAATGTTGGTAGGGATTGCATTGAATCTTAGGTTGCTTTGTGTATGGTGGACATTTTAACACTCTTAATTCTTCCCATCCATGAGTATGGAATGTCTTTCAATTTATTTCTGTCATCTTCGTGGTGGTTTTTTGTTTTGTTTTGTTTTGTTTTTTTTCCATCAGTGCCTTAAGGTTTTTGTGTATAGTTCTTTTTTTTCCTTGGCTATATTTTTCCTAGGTATTTTATTCTTTTTAATACAATTGTAAATGAGATTGTTTTCTTAATTTCTCTTTCTGCTAGTTCACTGTTAGTGTATAGAAAAGCAACTGAGTTTTGTGTATTGATTTTGTATCCTGCAACTTTACTGAATTTTTTTTTATTTTAAAAGTTTTTTGGTGTTTTTTTTTTGGGGGGGGGAGGGAGCGTTCTATATAAAATCATATCATCTGCATATAATGGCAATTAATGCTTTTGAATGCCTTTTATTTCTTTTTCTTACCTAATTGTGCTGGCTAGGATTTTTAGTACTGTGTTGAATAAGAGTGGTGAGAATGAGCACCCTTGTCCTGTTCCTCATCTTAGAAGAAAAACTTTTAATCTTTTACTATTGATTATGATATTAGATGTGGGTTGGTTGTATTGACCTTTATTATATTGACATGCATTCCTTATATACCCAGTTTGGTGAGAGTTTTATCATAAAAGATACTGAATTTTGTCAGGTGCATTTTCTACATGTATGGAGTGATCAGATCCTTTTAATGTTTCATTCTGTTAATGTGGTGTCCCACATTGATTTGTGGATATTGAATCATCCTTGCATCCCTGGAATAATTCCCACTTGATCATGATGTATGATCCTTTTAACGTATTACTGAATTTGGTTTCCTAATAACTTTGTTGAAAATGTTTGCATCTATATGCATCAGGCATATTGGTATATAGTTTTCTTTTCTTGTAGTGTCCTTATCTGGCTTTGGTATCAGGGTGATGATGACCCAATAAAATGATTTTAGGAGTATTCCCTCTTCAGTTTTTTGGAAGAGTTTGAGAAGGATTGGGATTACTTTAATTGTTTGTAGAATTACCATGGAAACTATCTAGTCCTGGGGTTTTTGTATTGGGAGGTTTTTAATTATTAATGTTTATTTTTAGAGAGAGAGAGAGAGACAGAGAACAAGAAGGGGAGGGGCAGAGAGAGAGGGAGACACAGAATCCAAAGCAGGTTCCAGCCTCTGAGCTGTCAGCACAGAGTCTAGCACGGGGCTTGAATTTATGAACTGCAAGATTATGACCTGAGCAGAGGTTGGATGCTTAACTGACTGAGCCACCCAGGCTCCTTGGGAGGTTTTTGATTATTAATTCAATCTCCTTACTCCTTATCGAACCATTCAGATTTTCCTTTTTTTCATGATTCAGTCTTGGTAGGTTGTATGTTTCTAGTTACTTACCCATTTCATTTAGGTTACCCAATTTGTTGGCATATGATTATTTCATAGTAGTCTCTTGATCCTGTATATTAGTGTGGTATCAATTTTAATGTTTCCTATTTCATTTCTTTATTTAAGTCTTCTTTTTCTAGTTTGTTTAGCAAAAGCTTTGGATATTTTGTTTGTCTTTTCAAAACACTAGCTCTTGTGTTGATCTTTTCTATTGTTTTTCTGGTTTTCATTATTTATGTTCTGATCTTTGTTATTCCTTTCTTTCTGCTAACTTTGGGCTTAGTTCTTCCTTTTCTGTTTTTTAATGTGTAAAGTAAGGTTGTTTATTGGATTTCTTGTTTCTTAATGTGGCTTTTATTATTACAGACTTCCCTCTTAGACCTGTTTTTGCAGCATTCACTAAGTTTTGATATATTGTGCTTAAATTTTTAATAGCTTCAAGATATTTTTTGGTCTCCTTTTTGATTTATTCTTTTTTAATATTTATTTATTTTTGAGAGAAACAGAGAAAGTGAGCAAGGGAGGGGCAGAGAGAGAGGGAGACAGACTCCCAAGGAGACTCCATGCTGTCAGTGCAGAGCCTGACGCAGGGCTCGAACTCATGAACTGTAAGGTCATGACCTGAGCTCAAACCAAGAGTTGAACACTTAACTAACCTAGCCACCCAGGCATGCCTCAATTTCTTCTTTGACAAATTGTTTGTTCAGGAATTTATTAATTAATCTTCGTGTATTTGTGAATATTTTAGCTTTTTCCTCCTGTTTTGGTTTTTATTTTAATACTATTGTGGTTAAAGATACTTAGTATGACTTAAATTTTCTTAAATTTGCTACAACTGTTTTTGTGGTCTTCCATATGATTTATAGTTGTCATATGATTATGAATGTTCTGTGTGCACTTGAGAATTGTGTATTCTGGTGCTATTGGATGGCATGTTCTATAAATGCATATTAGGTTAATTTAGTTTAATGTATGCTTTTAGTACAGTGTTTTCTTTTTGATTGTTTGGTCTGGATGATTTATCCATTGCTGAAAGTGGGGTATTGAAATCCTTTATTAGGATCTTGAGAAACTTAACAGAAACCCATGGGGGAGGGGAAGAAAAAAAAAAAAAGAGGTTAGAGTGGGAGAGAGCCAAAGCATAAGAGACTCTTAAAAACTGAGAACAAACTGAGGGTTGATGGGGGGTGGGAGGGAGAGGAGGGTGGGTGATGGGTATTGAGGAGGGCACCTTTTGGGATGAGCACTGGGTGTTGTATGGAAACCAATTTGACAATAAATTTCATATATTGAAAAAAAAACTTAAAAAAAAAAAGAAATCCTTTATTATTATTAAGTTTTCATGAATGGTGATGTTGGGCTTGTCCTTCCAAAACTTGTTTTTCACACAACCTTATATTTTATATATTTAACCTAGTACCCTATAAATTATTCATTCTATAGGTAAAATTTGTTATCACACTCCAAACTTTATTTTATACCTAACTGTTGATATATGAACCATGCTTGGAACATATTAACAATTACCTTTGGGTTATTATTATTATTTTTAAAGTTAATTATTTTGAGACAGAGAGCACACATGCATGTGTGTGAGTGGGAGAGGGGCAGAAAGAGAGGGAGAGAGAGGATCCCAAGCAGGCTCTGTGCTGTCATTGTGGAGCTCAGTCCCACAAACCGTGAGATCATGACCTGAGCTGACGTTGAGTTAGTTGCTTAACTGACTTAGCTAGCCAGGCTCCTCTGGGTTATTATGTAAAAAAAAAAAAAAAAAAAAAAAAAAAAAAAATTGATAAATTTTTTGATAAAAAGAATTTTTTTTTTTACATTTACTTATTTTTGAGAGACAGAGAGCACAAGTTGGTGAGGGGCAGACAGAGAATGAGACACAGAATCTGAAGCAGGCTTCCAGCTCTGAGCTGTTAGCACAGAGTCCGAGGTGGGGCTCGAACTTACAAATTGTGAGATCATGACCTGAGTCGAAGACGGATGCTTACCTGAGTCACCAGTGTGCCCCGGGTTATTATTTTTTGATTATGTATAGATGCACTTATCATGTACTTCTGTCCATGGAATTTTTACTTTTTAAACTTCTTTGATGTATTTAAATACTCTTATTATTCTTTTGTTCATTTTGCATGTGCCCATTTCTGTGGTATCCATGTGTTTTCCCCCCCCAAAGAAATAGGGAGAATTTATAGTAGAGTAGGGATGAGAACTTACTTCTCAAATATTATTTCAATATTCTTTCTTTTGTTCAGATCATATACTCTGCTATATGGGACTGTATTTTTAACCAACTGGATTTTTATCTTGTATATATATATCAATTAACTTCTTAATTCATTTGGACATAGAAGAATTGAGTATAATATTTACTTTCTTTTGCAGGGATTCACAACCAAGTAAGACTGTAGATAATAATTATGCAAAGCAAGCCTCACACACTAAAGAAAAGCAAAGAGATGATGATGGCATTTCTCTTGTAATGTCTGATGCTCAACCTAAAGGTTTGTGAACACTAGAAAATTTTTGTCATTTGAATTTTTGTCTTTTGCATTTTTATAATAATTTTTAAGTTATAGTTAACTTTATTTAATCTTACATTTAAAGGATCTGTGAAAGTAAAGGGAGATTATTTAGCAACACAAAGGAAATTGCGAAGTTTGCTATTTGTACACTATAGTATTCATTTCTTGATTTATTTACTGAATCTATAAGTTACATTTGAATATCATTTCTTTTTTGTTGTTGGGGCTGGGCATACAGCTATACAATTATAATGTTAGTTTAGCTATTTGTAAGTATTATTTCCATGGATATGTCTGGTAATAATTGATATTACTACTAATTTGATTATTATTCTTAGCTTCCCACTGTCTATCCTCCTATGGCATACATTCTTTATTCATTAGAATTTCTCTCAACTGTAGGATGATGCCTTTACAAGCCACTATTAGCAAATTTAAAAGTAAATACATCCCAGACTTCTGAACATTCTTTTTAGGCCTCCTTGCATGTGTAGGGTTAATTAATTGACTTTTCTCCTTTTTGTCTTTCTTTTAAGATTTTAAAATAATTTACAAAATTTTGCACCAAAACACTTAACTACATTAGTCACATCTTGTGGAACACATATCTTCAAGGATCTCTTGGATTACTGATTGCTTTTTTTTTTTTTTAAGTTTATTTATTTTGAGAGAGAGAGAGAAAGAGGGAGAAAGTGAAGGATGAGCAGAGAGAGAGGAGATAGAATCCCAAGCAGCCTCCACACTGCCAGTGTGGAGCCCAATGCCAGGCTCAAACCCACAAACCATGAGATCATGACCTCAGACAAAACCAAGAGTCAGACGTTTAATTGACTGAGCCACCCAGGCGCCCCATGATCACTTAAAACTGGTTGAGATCTTTATTTTCTGAATGATTTCAGAAACTATTCATGAGAAAAAATGCTTCTGCAATGGCACTATGCAATAATTCTTTGCGCATTATTTGAAACACATCTATTTACAATTTTTAGTAGTTTTTTTCATACAGGAGGAAAACTTAAAAAGAAACTAGACTAATAACCAGCTTCAACTCTTATGAGGGCAATCTGGAGAAAGCATTTTAACTGTGTAGACATAATCTTTCTTTTTTTAAAAATTTTTTTCTTTTTTTCTTTTTTAACGTTTATTTATTTTTGAGACAGAGAGAGACAGAGCATGAACAGGGGAGGGGCAGAGAGAGAGGGAGACACAGAATTGGAAACAGGCTCCAGGCTCTGAGCTGTCAACACAAAGCCCGACGCGGGGCTTGAACTCACAGAGAACTCACAGACCGCGAGATCATGACCTGAGCTGAAGTCGGACGCTTAACTGACCAAGCCACCCAGGCGCCCCTACACATAATCTTTCAATTAACTACTAAGCCCTAGCTGCATAAAATGAAAGACATTTATTTTCTTATGGATTGTACTTCTCCCAGAAATAATTCTCATTAATTACCAAATAAAAAGTATTTGTATAAGTTGGCTCAGTTCATATACTATTAAGGTACTGTTAAACCCTCACATTCCACTGATTTCCTAGATAGAGTAGAAATAGTTAAATAAAAAGCTTTCTGATTTATGTCCTTTAGTATTTCTCCAAAGTCACAGTGAAAAAATGCATAATAAAAGAAACACTTCATAGTTTCTTAGTACCTACTCTGGAGGTTCTTTTCAGAGATAAAGTGTTGTTAAGAAAAGTGACTATTGAAACTATTGAAACTCATCATGTTTCCATACTACAGATAATTGTGTCCAGTACCAGTTTTTTAATATAAGCCCATAAATTAATGGGAATTCTGAATTAAACTCCAGGTGTGCCCTTCTTTTGTGGTATATTAAGTTTGTCTTGTGGAATTAGCTTTTATGAAAATAACGTATTGGGGAAAAATATATTTTAAAGGTTTTATTTATTTTTAAATGTTTATTTTTGAGAGAGAGCGCGCGTGCATGCACAAGTGAGGGAAGGACATAGAGAGAGGGACAGAGGATCTGAAGCTGGCTCTGCACTGACAACAGTGAGCCTGATGCAGGGCTCAAACTCAAGAACCATGAAGTCATGATCTGAGCTGAAGTACTGTGCTCAACTGACTGAGTCACCCATGTGCCCCTTAAAGGTTTTATTTTGAAGTAACTCTGTACCCAACGTGGGGTTCAAACTCACAACCCTGAGATCAGTTGTATGCTTTACCAGCTGAGCCAGTGAGGCACCCCTATATTGGAAATATTTAATATTTTGTTTACATGAGTTTGTCACTTTAATTTTATATACTAGCAAGTTAAATTGTATATGTTATGTAGGCAGAATCCTATTTTTACAATGGCAAGCTCTATCTAATACATTTATTCTTGTTTTCCATGGTATAGTCTTATGAATAGTAAATAAACTGAAAGAGGAAAACTCTTGTATAGTAGGGTTTTTCTCAAGCCGCTTTTATTTTCTCAATCTTTTTGCTGTAGTATTTATGTTTAGAAATTGTAATTTGATGCATTTGTATGTAGAAATTATATTTGACTACCTTTACAAAATTACAAAAAAATATTGTGCTTTTCAAAATATTGTGTTGATTATTTAGGAGGAGATTTTAATTTTTGGGAGAGTGAAGAATGTTTTCTCCGGCAATTGGAAGACTCTTCTTTTTATTCTTGTTTTTAAGTAGGCTCTGCTCCCAGCATGGAGCCCAATGCAGGGTTTGAACTCATGACCCTGAGATCAAGACCTGAGCTAATATGAAGTGTCAGATGCTTAGCTGACCCAGCCACCCAGGTGCCCTGCAAATTGGAAAACTGTTGATCGTCTTGGAGTTTTGCCTTAATCATGCCCCACTGCCTACCTTTTAAGCAATGACAGATATAATGAATGTTAGCTATTAGGTTTCTGTGAAGCTAGAATAAGCAAGAATAGTCTGAAGAGAAGGTGGGTAGTATTGAAGAACTTTGAGTGAATGGAGAGGTCAGGCCCAGTGTTACATAAATTATCAGTTAGGAGTTCAAGGAAGCTGCTTTGTGATTTTGTTTATACAAACTTTGGGTTGGTACTTATATAGATTCGGAAAGAAATACAATTCAGGATAATCTTCAGTTGGTTAGGTAGAACTTTTTGGAAGGTATTTTTGTATAGTGCATATATTTGCTAACTGAAATACTAAGCATTTTTAGTAATAATTGACATGGGTTTCAAATAATGCTTTGTTGATTTAAAAAAATGGAGCATTTAGTAGACTTATTGTCTACTAAAACGAGATCTTGAGTTTTAAAAAGAAGAAACAAATTGATAGTGACTAATACTCTTTGTAATTATTGTCCTTTTTCACTTACAAAGTACATACATGTATATAACACTCAAATTTTAAAAAGACAACTAATTTCTAAAGTCACAATGAATTATCAAAACATTTTAAGGTTGGAATTTTCCAAATGTTATTAACACCCCTCCCCCCCCACCATTCTTTTTGTATTACAGTCAAATGTAATTATAGCAAGAACAAAACAAAACATGTTTTGATTGCTTTGCTTTGGTTACTAAAGAATACTCCCTTTTTATGTTTTCCTCGTTCATTATCGTACAGTGAACATTTATTTTGTCGATGCAGTATAAAATAGGGTATTTCTTTATATTCATATCCAAGTGAACTTCGTTTTAAATTAGTTTTAAAAGTTGTATAGCAATTTTGATGATGCTTATTTGAGCTCTTCTAAAAGGGATTCTTTCTGTACTTTTTGGCCATATTTATGTCTCTTTTGTTTTTTAAGACCTCAGTAGTGGAAGTAGAGGTTGTGATCATCTTGAAGAGGGGAGCAAAAATAAGGATGATACATTTTCTGATTCAAAAATGGAACCCACTCTGACTTCCA
Source organism: Leopardus geoffroyi (assembly GCF_018350155.1). Taxonomy (NCBI): domain Eukaryota; kingdom Metazoa; phylum Chordata; class Mammalia; order Carnivora; family Felidae; genus Leopardus; species Leopardus geoffroyi. Next base: position 49,201,333 of record NC_059333.1, on the reverse strand, counting down.
GGAAGAGAAAGAAAAGGCTTAGAAGTAATTTACCTGATTCTCATAATTCTACTTCTTCTTTGTATGAGTCAGCAGAACAGATAGTAAGTATAGGTATTTAGATGTCATGTGAAATAATTTATGCTATGATAAAAATGAATTGACTATGAATTAGATATTGTTCTTACAGCTTTCTGCTTTTGTCATCAGATTTCTTTCTTTTTTTTGGCAATTTTTTAATTCTTTGGTTTTTAAAAAATAATTTAAATGAAACTTTTTTCAGTAATATAGCTATTAGAGCAAATTTGAAACATGAACAAGTAAAAAAATTAAATATGTTCCTTCTCTGATACCACTCCTTACTTAGTAGTTTGGTATTTATCCATCAGAATTGTTTTATTTTCTCTTATTTTAACAAATACTATTAATACTCTATCCATACTGTCCAGTCAATTGCTTTTTCATATGCTGTGTAAAAGTACTACCAGATTTCTTTTATCAGTAGTAATTTACTTGCCAACTTCTTGAAGCCTTTCTCTGCCTAGAGTTTAGGGAGTTTGTTGTATGTAAAGAATTATGATACTTCATGCACACATTACCTATTTTCAAAACTTAGTATACAGTTAATAAAAGTATAAGAAGATAATTTTTTTACTCCTTTGATCCACAAGGCCTTTCAGAACTTTTCAGGACCTTTGAGTTATAAACATGATTTAGATTTAAATGGTAATAGCGGTGTGAAGGCAGTGATTGATGAATAGTTTTTCATATTGTTTTCCTAAGTTTTAATTTTTTGCTTTTGTTAATGAAATCACATGATGTCATATGGCCTCATTACTTTGGCAAAATAAAATTGTAAAAGAAAAGTTCCTCTTATTCTAAGTTGACTTAGTTTGTGGGAGACCATCTAAACCACTTGTAAATACGTATGGGAATTTCCATATCCTGGCCTTTTAAAAAAAAAGTTTGGGTATTTGATTGGACAGACCAAACTCTCTATCTTTTTACTTGGGAGACCCTGGCAAGAGTAATATTGTATAATTGTGTAGTTTTCTGTCCCTGTATAATATTTTTACATTTATATTCTTCTTTAGGAATTCAAACTTTAAAAAATTCTTTAGCCAAATTTGAAAAGTACTAATTTTTTGTGTGCATTTATTTATGTTCAGATAAAACAAGAAAATGACTCCACAGTATCTGCCGAGTTTAAAAAGTCAAGTGAAAACTATCATCAAGACTCAAAAGTGCTTGAGGAAATTACACCTGAACCTATAGAAAGTGATTTTGCTAAACTATCCTCACTTGATAGTCAGGAGTTGGCTTTGAGTGCTGCTCCCAAAAGTACCTCTGACTCTTCAGCCACTGAAACTTTTGAGAGCTCTAGTTCCACTGATTCCATGGGGAATTCTACCCTGGTTGAGAAGAATGAGAGTGAGTTGAATGTAATAGCAAAGCCTGCTTTAAGTGAACACAGTGAAGGGAGCCAGTCTTTGGTATCCGTTGAACCAAGTAAGTAACAGTAGGATTGTAATATCTTTTGATTTTCTCTGCTTTAGTTAGTTGTTCTGTTTCTCCTCTCAAACAAATTTTTCCAAGGCAATAAGCTGTTTGTAACATCACTGTGGAATATATTAACTTGAGGAAAAAAAAGACCTGGAGTTTTGGGACTTTGTTCTGTATTAATTTAGGTAAACAGTGGATTACTTGAAGGCAGGAGTATTTTTTTTTTTTTTTTTGTGAACTGTCATTCATCTCCTCAGTAGTTTTTATTTTTTATTTTATTTTTTTAGTTTATTTTATTTTGATAGATATTTATTTTTTTAGTTTAGTTTATTTTATTTTGATAGAGCAAATGTGCATGAACACGTGCTTGAGATAGAATGAACTTGAGATAGAATGAACAAGCAGGGAATGGAGAGAGAGAGGGAGAGAGAGAATCCTAAGTAGGCTTGGCACTGTGCGTGCAGATCTCAAGTGTGCGTAAGAGCATGAACTGAAGCAGAATCAAGAGTCAGGTGCTTAACTGACTGAGCCACCCAGGGGCCCCAGGTCAGTAGTTTTTAAAAGGATTCTGGAAGGACCATTATTATTGACATTTTGGTTGATGAAGCTGAAGTGCAGAATTTGAGTGCTATATAATTATGGTCATTAATTTTGATTTATGTGCAAGTGTTTGGTACACTCACATGGTACAAAAAAAGGTTTTAAAGTATATACAGTGAATAGTCTCCCATATCTTCTCTTAGCCATCCATTGTTTCCTTCTGGAAGAAACTGAATGTAACCGGAGTTACAGTACAATTTAGAGTGGTGGCATAATACATTTTTATTATTCTCACTAGAACTTGTTCCTAAGTTCTCCTCATGTCTTTATCCATTTTTAAATGTCTTGATCCTCCAGAAGGTGAGGTTGTAGGTAACTGCTAAATAATAGCAGTGATATGGAATATTGCATTTAACTAGTATAAATCAGATAATGAATGGTAGTCCAGTTTCTAAGTTGAACAAAGTTAGATGATTAAATTTTAATGGTATTATGAAGGGATATGTTGCTTCAATTGGAAAGTTTTCTGTTTGATGTGTGATTATTGTGATACATTTAAAGAATGATTTTTCCTTTTTAGTTGTTGTTTCCAGTGATGAAGAAGGACCTGTTGAACATAAAAGTTCAGAAATTCTTAAGTTACAACCTAAGCAAGACCATGTCATCACTAATGACAATGAGAGTACTTCTGAAGCAGCATTGTCAGAACCATTGATGACATGTGAATCTGTACAGGTAATTTATTTCTGCTTTCTCATAGATTAACAGTGAAATATACACTATTGGCTAATGATTGTTTCTTTCATCAAGCAGAATATTATTGTAAAAATTACAGATTTTCTTAGTTTGAATTTTGAGATAATTTTCATATTAGTTTGAAGGAAATGTGTAGTTGTTCTTATTTTGAAGTGAAGGAATTATTTTTTTGTCATTTATATTTTTTCAGTCTAAATATTCTATGACTTGAATACTTTTTTTTTTTCTTAAATATTCTAATTGGACAGTTAACCACTTTATCAAAATTTCTTAGAATTAAACAGTTGCCAATATTAGTCTGTCTGGTCTTCCAGTACTGTGATTACTTTTTTCCTCATATGCTCTTAAGGCAGCATGATATAGAGGAATGAACATGTCTTATGGAGATTACAGACCTGGGTTCAAATCCTGGCTCTGTCATTTGGGCAAGTCACTTAACTTCTTTTTTTTTTTTTTTTTTTTTTTTTTAAATTTTTTTTTTCAACGTTTATTTATTTTTGGGGGACAGAGAGAGACAGAGCATGAACGGGGGAGGGGCAGAGAGAGAGGGAGACACAGAATCAGAAACAGGCTCCAGGCTCTGAGCCATCAGCCCAGAGCCTGACGCGGGGCTCGAACCCACGGACCGCGAGATCGTGACCTGGCTGAAGTCGGACGCTTAACCGACTGCGCCACCCAGGCGCCCCTCACTTAACTTCTTTAAGCCTGAGTTTCCTCATATGTTCCGTGAGGATAATAAGATTATTTTAAGTGAAGTAACATATGAAAGCATTTAGAAGAGTGAAGCATTTAGAGAGAGAAAGCATTTAGAAAACCTATCAATGTGGTAAGTCCTTTGTCTTCTCCTTCTTACAGAAAATAATAAATGGGAAATGTCTTGGTTTAATGCCAGCAAGTTGTGTTTTGACATAGTACTATAAGAGTGTAGCTGTAAAATGAGGTTCAAATCATTTGTTTTCAGTATTCATTCTTATTATCAGCCTCTAATTATCCTATTTTAAAGAAATGATTATCAATGCAGATAATTTGATTATGATAATCATAATCATTAATCATAATCGTAATGATTATGGTAAACTTCTGTTGGTTTGTTTTTTAATAATGTCTGAGGCTATTATCCTCTAAGGTGTGATGAAGAATTAGGTCAGTTCTATAAAAAGTCTGGTGGTCTGATTATTGTTTCACTGCTGTTTCTATTGCATTTGGTACTCTATACAGAAAGCACCTTAGCAGCTATGTTTGGAAGTTTTGTTAAAATGTAGCCATTTTTGCTTGATTGGGCAAGTAGCCTACTTAATGGTTTAGTTGTATTTGTAATGAAAACCGTGTCATTATTGATAAGGAGTTCAAATTTCTAAATGAATTATAGTTTCCTTGGCAGTATATACCTTGATAATACAGTGTGAAATGATCATATTATAAGAAAGTAACTTTTTTTGTAGAACTGACTGAATATGATCGCAACTAGGCAATAAATAATGTGAAGACCTACTAAGATCTATAGGGCAGCATACCTTAATATCTCCACACCTTCCTTTGTTTTCAGTTTTAAAGGAAGTTATGAGAAACATGGGTTGGCCATTTTTAGGAGGTAGTTAGTCTTTGCAAAATTTGAGGCCCCAATGAGAAATTCTTTTTATCCCATCTTCTCATTTTATCACTTAAAACACACACATGCTTACAAACAGCTAGCTGTCTGACTGATTAGAATCACCTGTAGTTGATTTAGTACCTGTTCTTTAAGGAATAAGAATAGTAGAGTAAGCAATAAAAGATGAGAATGACAAAGATTTTTTTATTAAGCAGATAAATGCGTTTGTGAGCTGAGTGAAGAATAATGAGTACTACATGTGTTTCAGAGTAAGAATAATCGCATTTCCTAGAGGTAGGAGGAGAGTGAATACACATGCATAATTGCTCTGGTGGTATTTTATTTGGTTGTTAGTGATGTTAGGGTTAAAGAGGAATAATGTATCAAGGGTAGGGAAATGTGGACTTCAAAAAGTCATTTGAAAGCAGTTTAAAATTCAGAAGAGATTGTGGGAAACAGCTGCTGCTGATACTTCCTGGTAGTCTATTCTAATTTAAAAGTACAGTTATGTAGTTGTTTGGAAGCACTATGAATTTTGAAGTTTTAGGCAACTGGTTGGCTATTTTCAGACATGGAAAGAGTAAAAAGCATATAGATTTGATATAACAGATGGTTCTTAGGTACTTACATCCCTTGAAGTGCATTACCTAAGAGCATCATCTTGGTTTATGAAGCAATTGTATATGGTTGAAATAACCCTTGACCTGGAGATAGAAACCTGGGTTTGTTTCATCCTAACTTCATGACCTTGGACAAGTAACTTAACCAATCCGCACATCTATTAGTTTTACTTATGAAATGGAAAAAAAACAAAAACAAAAAAACAAAACACCCAGACTACCTCATGGGGTGGTTATGGCGATTAAAAGAAGTAATGTTTAGGAACTCATTTTAAACTAAAATACTATGTAAATCTTAATTTATTTCTGTTGAGCTAAAAATGAATAAAGCCTATTAGGGAATACTGAATTTACAATCATGGCTTTAATATAAAGGAAGATATATTTCTGGAGTTTAGGCCTATGGAGTTAATTTAAGATTCAATTATTAAGAGTAATAGTCTCAAATCATATACTTTTTAAGAAAAAAAAATCTAGATAAGTATTTTTTCACAGTAAGAACAGTACAAAATCCTTCATAAATGCATTAATAGTAATTTAAAGAAGTATTTCACTTTGAAAATCATTGTCACATTTGTATAATACTTAGGGTTATATGCATTTTATAATTTATTCCTTGTTAGGCTTCATCTGAATTATGTCCATATAATCCTGTCATGGAAAACATTTCCTGTATTTTACCTAGTAATGACATGGATCTACAACTGGATTTTATATTTACTTCTGTTTATATTGGTAAAATAAAAGGAGCTTCTAAAGGTTGCGTTACAGTAAGTATATTTAATATGTTTTTGTTTTAGATTTTGGACAAAGCATTTACATATGATCTTTTTTTTTTTACTACAAATGAAAATAGAATTGAGTTTAATTTTATATGGGACATTTTGAATATATATTATACCTACTTTGATACATGTCTTTAATTGGGGGAAATCCTAAAATAATAAGGGAATATCTTAAAATTACATCTTTGATCTGACTATTCTAATGAAGATCATGTATGAAAATCATACACAGTACTGATATTCCTTGGGTTCCTAAACTTATTTGGTGGTAAAGTAAATTTTTATTCAGGGTATAGTTGAGAGCAAAAAGAAATCTTACTTTGCTGGCTTAAATTGTAAACTGAGCTCATCAAATTCCTAAATTTATTTAAAGGTCTCCAGGAATAGTTCCTATTCCATTTTTTTTCAGTGTTCTGTCTCACATATTATATTATGAAAACTATACTGGATTTTACTCTGTTCTCTATATTTTCTATTTCTGCCTACTAATTCTAACTATCTTCTAAGGTTTATCTGAAATACTTCCTCTTCCAGGAAACCTTTCCTGATTTCTGTTTTCTAACCAGAAATAACTTCTCCCTTTACTATGTACTTATAACACTTTGTACATCTGTTGTAAGATTTATTCTTTGTGTTCATAATTGTTTTTACGTTTTTGCCTAAACCTCTCAATTTTAGCCTTTAAACATCTTGTGGTGAAGAGCCATACTTTTATTCGCTTTTACATCTTCCATAAATGGTTCACACCTAAATAGGCACTTAAAACGTTAGTTGAATTGTATTGACCATGTCAGATTATAACTGAGGTATTCTCCCAAAAGTTTTATTAATATTTACTGTGTTAGGGATAGAGCAGGGAATATTAAAATGGTAAGACATGGTCTCTGTTTTCATGGAACTTGTAGTCTAATGGAAGAGACAGACACATAAATAGATATTTTGTACAATGGAAATATGGACAAGAAGGGTGCATATGGGAATATCTGTCTGGAAGAATCAGAAGACTTCACAGAGAAGACAGCATACGATTTAAGACGTAAAGTATATGTTTACTTGGTGACCATGCAGGAGGAAGACCTAATTTCATGTATAAATCTAGCAAATTCTGCGTTCTACAAATAGTAGTAACTTGTGATATAGTTAAAATTGCTTTGGATGAAAACACAAGAATAGTTTGTTTAAAATTAATATTCCCTAAACAGTAGTTTTTAGATATTAATGATTTTGGCATGCCTGGGGTGATATTACAATTTTTTTCTGTTAAGGAATTTCATGCACTTTTTACAATCTTCACTCCCCTTATCCCCATTTTACTTTTTTATTTTAAATTCAGTTTAATCACTTTTTTTTCTGTTGGTTTCTTTGTGATGGTAAAAAATTAGATAATATAAATATATGACAACAATTGATTAGTCAGGGGAGGAAAATCCAACATAAATATTCAGCAGTGGATTGTCATTAGTTAATATATTAATTGTATATTACAGTTAGGTGGGCTCGTTATGGGCAAAAAAGAAGACCAAACAGAAAAGCAATTGAGGGGTGCCTGGGTGGCTCAGTTGGTTAAGTGTCTGACTTCGGCTCAGGTCATGATCTTGCAGTCGTGAGTTCGAGCCCCACGTCAGGCTCTGTGCTGACAGCTCGGAGCCTGGAGCCTGCTTTGGAATCTGTGACTCCCTCTCTCTCTGACCCTCCTCTGCTCACGCTCTGTCTCTCTTTGTCTCAAAAAATACATAAGCGGGGCGCCTGGGTGGCTCAGTTGGTTAAGTGTCCGACTTCGGCTCAGGTCGTGATCTTGTGGTCCGTGAGTTCGAGCCCCGCATCGGGCTCTGTGCTGACAGCTCAGAGCCTGGTGCCTGTTTCTGATTCTGTGTCTCCCTCTCTCTGACCCTCCCCTGTTCATGCTCTGTCTCTCTCTGTCTCAAAAATAAATAAACATTAAAAAAAAAATTTAAAAAAAATACGTAAGCGTTAAATTTTTTAAAGAGAACAATTGAATAAAGAAACAGTTTAAAGAATACCTATAATCTTGCTTGCCCAGAGACAATTGCCAGTAACTCTACAGTGTATATATCATTCTGTATTCTTTGTTAGATACATATATATGTTTAAATCAAAAGCATGTGACATATATACTGTTTCATAACTTGCCATTATTATATGAAGTTAGTTCATGTACCTATTTGGGGGTATTTGTGTTGTCTTTAATTCCTGACTGTTGGGACATTTTGGTTGTCCCAGTATTTGTTATTGGTAGTAGGGGAGTGCAAATACTCAATAAATGTGATAAAGTAGGTTTTAAAAATGTGTTTCATGTTTGTTGGAACATTTGTTATAATTGAAATGAAAACTTAAGTGTTTAATTAAAGGAAAATAATTTAGTAAAATAAAGCAAATATATGCAGGTATAATATATGTATATGAAGAAATACTGAGAAGAATTCTACAAAAATTAAAAGTTATGTTACTAAGGAGAGAGCATAAGCAATTTTAGAAATTAAAAATAATGAATAACATGCAAAAGGGAAAAAGGGAAAAGTCTTAAAACTTTCAAGGATTCGGGCACTTGGGTGGCTCAGTTGGTTAAGTGTCTGATGTTGGCTTATGTCATAATCTCATGGTTCATGAGTTCACACCCCTGATTTGCACTGTCAATGCAGAGCCTGCCTGGGATTCTCTCTCTCTATCTCTCTCCCTCTTTCTGCACCTCCCGCACTCGCATGTGTGAACTCCCTCTCTTTCTCAAAATAAATAAATAAACTAAAAAAAAAAAAAAAAAACTTTCAAGGATTCAAAAGACGTATTTATTTTTATTATTTTTTAATGTGTATTTACTTTTGAGAGTTGGGCAGAGAGGGAGGGGGATAGAGAGAAATAGGGACACAGGATCTGAAACAGCTGTGCGCTGATAGCACAGAGCCCCACGTAGGACTCCAACTCCCAAATTGTGACATCATGCCCTGAGCTGTAGTCGGACACTTAACTGATTGAGCCATCCAGGCACCCCTCAAAAGACTTCTTATATAATCTCTTTTCAGACACTGTTCATAATGCTCTGTAACTTAGAAATTGAAGAATTTTTTGTGGGGGAGTAAATAAGATAATTAAACTCAGTCATTTTCCAGATGTTTAATGAGTATTAATGTGTTGTTATAGATTAGCTAGAGATAGATATTGTTCTCACTCTCATGATAATTACATTTTAGCTAAACCAGAAAAATACCTAGAGTGGGAAACTATTTACTTAAATTAGAGCCCATTTTCATAGAGTTGGACATTTAAGTTAGTATTATTGTTTTTTAAAGTAGAGAGTGCTGCAATGGACGTGAACATTTTAGTTTTTATTTCTCAACTTTGTTGATAGTGGGACAAATGTTTATTAAGTACACATTGTGTTCAGAGAACTATACTGGCTTTTGTAAGAAGTTACAAAATGGATATGGTATGATTTCAGAGAACTGAGTTTACCTTACTCTGGCAAAAACATCTGCCTTATTTTCCCAACAGGGGATTAAATTTTTGCTGGGAATAGGGCTTTGCTTTTGGGAGAGGTTACATGTTGGTTTAGTCATCACACAAAGGTGTAAATGAATATCAGATCTTTGCCATGCTGAAAGATTTGGTAGGACAAGAGTGCTTATTGTGGAAGAATGAGAGACTGGTGACAAAGTTGAGGCCAAGATACATAAATACACTACTTCTAATTCATAATTTTATAGTAATGTCTATAAAATCTCAAAAGCAAACATTCCTTATATCATTTTTCTGTAACTAGTTATTTACATTTGCCAAGATATATTTCATGAGATTAAAGACAGTAAAATAAGTCAGAATTTGAGAAAGGAAAATATACACCATATATATGTGTGTGTGTATGCATATATATATATATATATATATATATATATATATATATAACAGTTGTGTGAAAGTGACAGAATAATGAGATGTATTTGACTAAATTAAACTAGATAATACACTTTATTTTTATTTTTATTTATTTATTTATTTTTTTATTATATGAAATTTATTGTCAAATTGGTTTCCATACAGCACCCAGTGCTCATCCCAAAAGGTGCCCTCCTCAATACCCATCACCCACCCTCTCCTCCCTCCCACCCCCCATCAACCCTCAGTTTGTTCTCAGTTTTTAACAGTCTCCCATGCTTTGGCTCTCTACCACTCTAACCTCTTTTTTTTTTTTTTTCCTTTTTTTTTTTTTTTTTCTTTTTTCCTCCCCCTCCCCCATGGGATCCTGCCAAGTTTCTCAGGATCCACATAAGAGTGAAACCATATGGTATCTGTCTTTCTCTGTACGGCTTATTTCACTTAGCATCACACTCTCCAGTTCCATCCACGTTGCTACAAAAGGCCATATTTCATTTTTTCTCATTGCCACATAGTATTCCATTGTGTATATAAACCACAATTTCTTTATCCATTCATCAGTTGATGGACATTTAGGCTCTTTCCATAATTTGGCTATTGTTGAGAGTGCTGCTGTGAACATTGGGGTACAAGTGCCCCTATGCATCAGTACTCCTGTATCCCTTGGATAAATTCCTAGCAGTGCTATTGCTGGGTCATAGGGTAGGTCTATTTTTAATTTTCTGAGGAACCTCCACACTGCTTTCCAGAGCGGCTGCACCAATTTGCATTCCCACCAACAGTGCAAGAGGGTTCCCGTTTCTCCACATCCTCTCCAGCATCTAGAGTCTCCTGATTTGTTCATTTTGGCCACTCTGACTGGCGTGAGGTGATATCTGAGTGTGGTTTTGATTTGTATTTCCCTGATGAGGAGCGACGCTGAACATCTTTTCATGTGCCTGTTGGCCATCCGGGTGTCTTCTTTAGAGAAGTGTCTATTCATGTTTTCTGCCCATTTCTTCACTGGGTTATTTGTTTTTCGGGTGTGGAGTTTGGTGAGCTCTTTATAGATTCTGGATACTAGCCCTTTGTCCGATATGTCATTTGCAAATATCTTTTCCCATTCCGTTGGTTGCCTTTTAGTTTTGTTGGTTGTTTCCTTTGCTGTGCAGAAGCTTTTTATCTTCATAAGGTCCCAGTAATTCACTTTTGCTTTTAATTCCCTTGCCTTTGGGGATGTGTCGAGTAAGAGATTGCTACGGCTGAGGTCAGAGAGGTCTTTTCCTGCTTTCTCCTCTAAGGTTTTGATGGTTTCCTGTCTCACATTCAGGTCCTTTATCCATTTTGAGTTTATTTTTGTGAATGGTGTGAGAAAGTGGTCTAGTTTCAACCTTCTGCATGTTGCTGTCCAGTTCTCCCAGCACCATTTGTTGAAGAGGCTGTCTTTTTTCCATTGGATATTCTTTCCTGCTTTGTCAAAGATGAGTTGGCCATACGTTCGTGGGTCTAGTTGTGGGGTTTCTGTTCTATTCCATTGGTCTATGTGTCTGTTTTTGTGCCAATACCATGCTGTCTTGATGATGACAGCTTTGTAGCAGAGGCTAATGTCTGGGATTGTGATGCCTCCTGCTTTGGTCTTCTTCTTCAAAATTCCTTTGGCTATTCGGGGCCTTTTGTGGTTCCATATGAATTTTAGGATTGCTTGTTCTAGTTTCGAGAAGAATGCTGGTGCAATTTTGATTGGGATTGCATTGAATGTGTAGATAGCTTTGGGTAGTATTGACATTTTGACAATATTTATTTTTCCAATCCATGAGCAGGGAATGTCTTTCCATTTCTTTAAATCTTCTTCAATTACCTTCATAAGCTTTCTATAGTTTTCAGCATACAGATCCTTTACATCTTTGGTTAGATTTATTCCTAGGTATTTTATGCTTCTTGGTGCAATTGTGAATGGGATCAGTTTCTTTATTTGTCTTTCTGTTGCTTCATTGTTAGTGTATAAGAATGCAACTGATTTCTGTACATTGATTTTGTATCCTGCGACTTTGCTGAATTCATGTATCAATTCTAGCAGACTTTTGGTGGAGTCTATAGGATTTTCCATGTATAATATCATGTCATCTGCAAAAAGCGAAAGCTTGACTTCATCTTTGCCAATTTTGATGCCTTTGATTTCCTTTTGTTGTCTGATTGCTGATGCTAGAACTTCCAGCACTATGTTAAACAACAGGGGTGAGAGTGGGCATCCCTGTCGTGTTCCTGATCTCAGGGAAAAAGCTCTCAGTTTTTCCCCGTTGAGGATGATGTTAGCTGTGGGCTTTTCATAAATGGCTTTTATGATCTTTAAGTATGTTCCTTCTATCCCGACTTTCTCAAGGGTTTTTATTAAGAAAGGGTGCTGGATTTTGTCAAAGGCCTTTTCTGCATCGATTGACAGGATCATATGGTTCTTCTCTTTTTTTTTGTTAATGGGATGTATCACGTTGATTGATTTGCGAATGTTGAACCAGCCCTGCATCCCAGGAATGAATCCCACTTGATCATGGTGAATAATTCTTTTTATATGCCGTTGAATTCGATTTGCTAGTATCTTATTGAGAATTTTTGCATCCATATTCATCAGGGATATTGGCCGGTAGTTCTCTTTTTTTACTGGGTCTCTGTCTGGTTTAGGAATCAAAGTAATACTGGCTTCATAGAATGAGTCTGGAAGTTTTCCTTCCCTTTCTATTTCTTGGAATAGCTTGAGAAGGATAGGTATTATCTCTGCTTTAAACGTCTGGTAGAACTCCCCTGGGAAGCCATCTGGTCCTGGACTCTTATTTGTTGGGAGATTTTTGATAACCGATTCAATTTCTTCGCTGGTTATGGGTCTGTTCAAGCTTTCTATTTCCTCCTGATTGAGTTTTGGAAGAGTGTGGGTGTTCAGGAATTTGTCCATTTCTTCCAGGTTGTCCAATTTGTTGGCATATAATTTTTCATAGTATTCCCTGATAATTGTTTGTATCTCTGATGGATTGGTTGTAATAATTCCATTTTCATTCATGATTTTATCTATTTGGGTCATCTCCCTTTTCTTTTTGAGAAGCCTGGCTAGAGGTTTGTCAATTTTGTTTATTTTTTCAAAAAACCAACTCTTGGTTTCATTGATCTGCTTACAGTTTTTTTAGATTCTATATTGTTTATTTCTGCTCTGATCTTTATTATTTCTCTTCTTCTGCTGGGTTTAGGCTGCCTTTGCTGTTCTGCTTCTATTTCCTTTAGGTGTGCTGTTAGATTTTGTATTTGGGATTTTTCTTGTTTCTTGAGATAGGCCTGGATTGCAATGTATTTTCCTCTCAGGACTGCCTTCGCCGCATCCCAAAGCGTTTGGATTGTTGTATTTTCATTTTCGTTTGTTTCCATATATTTTTTAATTTCTTCTCTAATTGCCTGGTTGACCCACTCATTCGTTAGTAGGGTGTTCTTTAACCTCCATGCTTTTGGAGGTTTTCCAGACTTTTTTCTGTGGTTGATTTCAAGCTTCATAGCATTGTGGTCTGAAAGTATGCATGGTCTAATTTCAATTCTGGTAAACTTATGAAGGGCTGTTTTGTGACCCAGTATATGATCTATCTTGGAGAATGTTCCATGTGCACTTGAGAAGAAAGTATATTCTGTTGCCTCGGGATGCAGAGTTCTAAATATATCTGTCAAGTCCATCTGATCCATTGTCTCATTCAGGGCCCTTGTTTCTTTATTGATCGTGTGTCTAGATGATCTATCCATTTCTGTAAGTGGGGTGTTAAAGTCCCCTGCAATTACCACATTCTTATCAATAAGGTTGCTTATGTTTATGAGTAGTTGTTTTATATATTTGGGGGCTCCGGTATTCGGCGCATAGACATTTATAATTGTTAGCTCTTCCTGATGGATAGACCCTGTAACTATTATATAATGTCCTTCTTCATCTCTTGTTACAGCCTTTAATTTAAAGTCTAGTTTGTCTGATGTAAGTATGGCTACTCCAGCTTTCTTTTGGCTTCCAGTAGCATGATAAATAGTTCTCCATCCCCTCACTCTCAATCTAAAGGTGTCCTCAGATCTAAAATGAGTCTCTTGTAGACAGCAAATAGATGGGTCTTGTTTTTTTTATCCATTCTGATACCCTGTGTCTTTTGGTTGGCGCATTTAATCCATTTACATTCAGTGTTATTATAGAAAGATACGGGTTTAGAGTCATTGTGATGTCTGTATGTTTTATGCTTGTAGTGTTGTCTCTGGTACTTTGTCTCACAGGGTCCCCCTTAGGATCTCTTGTAGGGCTGGTTTAGTGGTGACAAATTCCTTCAGTTTTTGTTTGTTTGGGAAGACCTTTATCTCTCCTTCTATTCTAAATGACAGACTTGCTGGATAAAGGATTCTCGGCTGCATGTTTTTTCTGTCTAGCACACTGAAAATCTCGTGCCAACTCTTTCTGGCCTGCCAAGTTTCAAAAGAGAGATCAGTCACGAGTCTTATAGGTCTCCCTTTATATGCGAGGGCACGTTTACCCCTTGCTGCTTTCAGAATTTTCTCTTTATCCTTGTATTTTGCCAGTTTCACTATGATATGTCATATGAAGATCGATTCAAGTTCTGTCTGAAGGGAGTTCTCTGTGCCTCTTGGATTTCAATGCCTTTTTCCTTCCCAGTTCAGGGAAGTTCTCAGCTATTATTTCTTCAAGTACCCCTTCAGCACCTTTCCCTCTCTCTTCCTCCTCTGGGATACCAATTATGCGTATATTATTTCTTTTTTGCGTATCACTTAGTTCTCTAATTTTCCCCTCATACTCCTGGATTTTTTTATCTGTCTTTTTCTCAGCTTCCTCTTTTTCCATATCTTTATCTTCTAGTTCACTTATTCTCTCCTCTGCCTCTTCAATCCGAGCCGTGGTGGTTTCCATTTTGTTTTGCATTTCATTTAAAGCGTTTGTCAGCTCCTCGTGACCGTTCCTTAGTCCCTTGATCTCTGTAGCAAGAGATTCTCTGCTGTCCTCTATACTGTTTTCAAGCCCAGCGATTAATTTTATGACTATTATTCTAAATTCACTTTCTGTTATATTATTTAAATCCTTTTTGATCAGCTCATTAGCTGTTGTTATTTCCTGGAGATTCTTCTGAGGAGAATTCTACCGCTTGGTCATTTTGGATAGTCCCTGGTGTGGTGAGGACCTGCAGGGCACTTCCCCTGTGCTGTGGTGTATAACTGGAGTTGGTGGGCGGAGTCGCAGTCAGACCTGATATCTGCCTCCGGCCCACCGCTGGGGCCACAGTCAGATTGGTGTGTGCCTTCTCTTCCCCTCTCCTAGGGGTGGGATTCACTGTGGGGTGGCGTGGCCCTTCTGGGCTACTTGCACACTGCCAGGCTTGTGATGCTGGGGATCTGGCGTATTAGCTGGGGTGGGTAGGCAAGGTGCACGGGGGCAGGAGGGGCAGGCTTAGCTCGCTTCTCCTTAGGTGATCCACTTCGTGAGGGGCCCTGTGGCAGCGGGAGGGAGTCAGATCCGCTGCCGGAGGTTTGGCTCCTCCGCAGAAGCACAGAGTTGGGTGTTTGCGAGGAGCGAGCAAGTTCCCTGGCAGGAACTGGTTCTCTTTGGGATTTTGGGTGTGGGATGGGCGGGGGAGATGGCGCTGGCGAGCGCCTTTGTTCCCCACCAAACTGAGCTCTGTCGTCCAGGGGCTCAGCAGCTCTCCCTCCCTTTGTCCTCCAGCCTTCCCGCTTTCTGAGCAGAGCTGTTAACTTATGACCTCCCAGACGCTAAGTCCCGCTTGGTGTCGGAACACACTCCGTCTGGCCCCTCCGCTTTTGCCAGCCTGACTCGGGGGCTCTGCTTGGCCGGTGAGCCGCCCCTCCACCCCGGCTCCCTCCCGCCAGTCCGTGGAGCGCGCACCGCCTCGCCGCCCTTCCTACCCTCTTCCGTGGGCCTCTCGTCTGCGCTTGGCTCTGGCGACTCCGTTCTGCTAATCCTCTGGCGGTTTTGTGGGTTATTTAGGCAGGTGTAGGTGGAATCTAAGTGATCAGCAGGACGCGCGGTGAGCCCAGCGTCCTCCTACGCCGCCATCTTCCCAAGAGTCCCTAGATAATACACTTAATCAGATGCTGTGTCTAGTGATAATAGCTCCTTTTGATTAAGGCTTTCAATCTAAAGCTGACAGAGGTTCAGTAAGTTACCTAAGTTTACCTACTTAACTGTTTGTGTAAGTGGTAGAGTTAGAGATAGGATTTGAACCTCAAATTCAGCTTTTAACTCATGTCCATTTGCTTGAATTTTGCTTTAGCGGCTGACTTAGACTCTGCAATATGAGTTTTATATTTATGAAACTACAATATGAAGTAAGTCTTAAATTAGAAAAAGAAATGGAGTCACAGTAACCCTGTGGTTTTACTGGGCATTGTTTGCTACTTATTTGGAACTCTGTTGGTAGTTAATTTAGGTATCCATGTACCAAGACCCTTTTTGATTTTGTTTTGTGTTCACAGACTGTACCCTTCATTTGGTAAACAGTTTCACAAATGTATTGATCAAAAGAGAACCTGAATAATAAATAAATAGGTATGAGTTTTTTTGTCATTAATGGAAAAACAAACTTAGGGCACAAGCCTATTTTAGGTAGAACATGTAAGATTTAGGTGCTACACGATTCTTGAGTTTATTATAAAAGCAATACTTAAGGTCAGATGTATACAAAAGATTCCTAGAGAAAATTAGTGTCCTGGCACAGAATGAGCAGAAAGAACAAAAACCTGGCTAAATCCTCAGTTGGAAGGGGATTTGTAACATGGAAAGAAATATGAGTGCCAAAATGTCAACAAAGCCAAGAATTAAACCTTGTTTTGTGGTTTATTTGCCAAAATCACTGATACCTTGTAGGGTTTCTTGGCAGTTTCTTAAGACTTTGTCTTATTTCTTCTATAAATATTCAGGAAACATTTTTGAAAATAGGTTAAATAAAGTCTTACTGGTTTTTATAAATGAGCATGTTGAGAATTAAATTACATGTGCTGGGTTCTTCCATAAAAACTAAGTCTTTACATTTTCTTGGTTTATTGATAAAAAGACTTGAGGGGCTCCTGGGTGGCTCAGTTGGTTAAGTGTCCGACTCTGGCTCAGGTCATGATCTCACGATTAGTGGGTTCAAGCCCCACATCTGACTCTCTGCTGTCAGCACAAAGCCTGCTTCACATCCTTTGTCTCCCTCTCTCTCTCTGCCCTTCCCTTGCTCATACTCTCTCTTTTTCTCTCTCTCTCAAAATAAACAAGTAAACATTTGAAAATAATAAGAAAATAAAAAAAAAGGCTTGAGCACTTTTAGTATCGACTTTGAATATATACTTGTGTTTGAAAAAGAAAAATTGAAAATTTTGAATGGAAACATACATTGAGTGGTAACTCATTTTTGCTTTTCTG
Organism: Leopardus geoffroyi; assembly: GCF_018350155.1. Classification (NCBI taxonomy): domain Eukaryota; kingdom Metazoa; phylum Chordata; class Mammalia; order Carnivora; family Felidae; genus Leopardus; species Leopardus geoffroyi. Next base: position 49,184,260 of record NC_059333.1, on the reverse strand, counting down.
TTTTTTCTTTAGTTCACGACAAAGTATGTTAAGATTCCATTTCAAGGTAAGCTATCATTGTCTTATGATCTTTTTTTCACTGTAATTTTGAACATAAAATAGCAAAACTTTGAAATCTTTCTGCAGCCATAATTTTTTCCAGTATAGAAATTAAGTAAAACTAAGGTTAATAATGTGTTTCAAGTTAACACTTTTTTAAGCAGCTTTAAAAGGTGTTAAAGTGTTTTATAACTTTGAAAATAGTAAACTATTGTTTTAATGGCTTGAATAATAAGGGACTCATGGTAACTTTTTGGGATTAACAGAAATAAAGTTTTGATAGCAAGAAGATTTTGGTATGATGAAATGTATGAAAAATAGGAAGTGTAAGGAAAATTTATAATGCTGTACAAAATATGTAAAATGGTTTTGCATAGGGTTAGGAGAGATTTTTAATATCTTTTCTTATCTGAGTAAAGCAAAGTAGATGTGAAATTGTACCTATAATATGCAAAGACTCGGAACGTTTTCTTATTCTTTCCCCAAGTAAAATCATTTCAGAATAATAATGACACTAAGAAAAATAAGAAGCAATAGAGAATAGTCTCTTTAGAGAATGAATAAGGAAAAGAATGAGGAAGAAAAATATACACAAATATCCACTTCACAAGTGAACTAGGGAAGAGAGGAAGCTTCTGTTCCAAGACTGAAGAAGTGATCAAAGTAATTTTAATCAGACTCTGCGGGTACCCATGCACAGAACCACAACTATAAATTATGATAATCTAATAATCAGGAAGCTGCTATAAGTGGTAAGAATAATAATGCTAGGCACAGAATAAATATATTGATATTCCTAATTAGGATGTTTAAACAAGTTATGGAATAATATAACATTAACTTCTAAATAGAAGAAACAAAAACCTATGATTTAAAAGGAAATAATTTCATAAAAGAAAGTGCTTTTTTTCATTAAAAAAATACCTATGTGACAGTGCTTCTCTCATATTCTTTTTTTTTTTTTAATTAACTTGAGGTACAGTTGACATGTAACTTTATATTGGTTTCAGGTGTACACCATAATGATTTGGTATTTGTATATATTGCAAAATGATCCCGACTGTATGTCTAGTTAACATTTTTCCCCATACACAGTTGCAAAAGGTTTTTTTTTTCTCTTTTGGTGATTGATGACTTTTAAGATCTCTCTTAGCAACTTTCACATATGCAATACTATATTAGTAATTATAGTCACACGCTTTAGGCTATATCCCCGTGACTTATTTATTTTATAACTGTAAGTTTATACCTTTTGACCCTCTTTACCCATTTTGCCCACTCCACCCTCTGTCTTTGGCAACCAGTAATCTGATCTCTGTATCTATGAGCTTGTCTGTGTGTGTGTGTGTGTGTGTGTGTGTGTGTGTGTGTTTTAATTTCACATATAAGTGATATCATGCAGTATTTGTATTTCTCGGTCTGACTTAGTACAATGCCCTTAGGGCCCATCCATGTTGTCTCAAATGACAACATTTCTTTCTTTTTAGTGGCTGAATAATATTCCATTTTATATACATAACACATCTTCTTTATTCGTTCATCCTTTGATGGATGCGTAGGTCATTTCCATATCTTTGCTATTGTGAATAATGGGACAGTGAACGTGGGGGTGCATGCATCTTTTTGAGTTAATGTTTTTTCTCTTTTCTTTTGGATAGATACTCAGAACTGGAATTGCTGGGTCGTATGGTAGTTCTCTTAATTTTTTGAGGAACCCACAGACTGTTTTCCACAGTAGCTGCACCAGTTTACGTTCCTACCAACAGTGTTCATGGTTCCCTTTTCTTTTTTTAATGTTTTATTATTTATTTTTGAGAGACCACAAATGGGGGAGGGGCAGAGAAAGGGGAACAGAGGATCTGAAGCAGGCTTTGTGCAGATAGGCTGACAGCAGTGAGCCCAGTATGGGGCTTGAACTCACAAACCACGAGATCATGACCTGAGCCAAAGTCTTGGACTCTTAACCAACTGAGCCACCTAGTGCCCCAAGGGTTCCCTTTCCTCCACGTCCTTATTAACACTTTTTTTTTTTTTTTAAATAATGACCATTATGACAGGTATGTGGGGATATCTCATTGTGGTTTTGATTTCCATTTTTATGGTGATTAATGATGTTGAGTGTCTCTTCATGTATGGGTTGCCGTCTGCATGATTTCTCTGGAAAAATGTCTATTCAGGTTCTCTGCCCATTCTTCTTCTTCTTTTTTTAAAGAGAGAGATTGCACGTGCATGCCCACATGGGGCAGGATAGGGTGGGGAGGGTGGAGAGAGAGAAGGAGAGGGAAAGAGAAAGAGGGTACCTTAAGCAGGCTTCATGCCCAGCATGAGCCCCATGTGGGGCTCAGTCTCACTATCTTGAGATCATGACCTGAGCTGAAAACAAGTCAGACACTTAACTGAGTGAGCCACCCAGGTGCCCTTCTGCTCATTAAAAAAAAAAATTTTTTTTAACATTTATTTATTATTGAGAGAGAGAGACAGAGACAGAGTGTGAGCATGGGAGGGGCAGAGAGACAGGGAGACACAGAACCTGAAGTAGGCTCCAGGCTCTGAGCTGTCCGCACAAAGCCCAGCGCAGGGCTTGAGCACGAACTGTGAGATCATGATTTGAGCCAAAGTCGGATGCTTAACTGACTGAGCCACCCAGGCATCCCTCTGCCCATTTTTTAAATGGATTTTTTTTTTTTCTGTTGGGTTCTCTGGGTTCTTTATATATTTTGGACATTAACCCTTTATCAGATATATGGTTTGCAAATATTTTCTCTCATTGCATAGGTTGCCTTTTCATTTTGTTAATGATTTCCTTTGCTGTGCAGAAGATTTTCAGTTTGTTGTAATCCCACTACATCATCTATAATCTATAAAGACCTGTGTAACAGAGCTACTTCTCAAATATGTATGATACAAACCTCAAAAATAATATTTTAGGTTTTAATAGTTAATATTTATATCTTGTTTCAAATATTGCTTTTATAACTTTTCTGTTCCAAGTGATTTTTGAAAGACATTTTTAATAAAAAATTATGGAAAGGTTCACGAGTTCAAACCCCGCATTGGGCTCTGTGGTGACAGCTCGGAGCCTGGAGCCTGCTTCAGATTCTGTGTCTCTGTCTCTCTCTGTCCCTTCCCTGCTCATGCTCTGTGTTTCTCAATCTCTCAAAAATAAACAAGCATTTAAAAAGTATTTTAAAATTAACAATTAGGGAAAATACTCTCTTCAGTAGTAATGGCTTTATGATTTTGTAATATAAGAGGAAAACATTAGTCTTCTTCCACAAATTCTGTATATGCATATATAAAAATCTTTTATAAACAAGGCATGCATATAAAATGTTTTTATACATAAGGAACCTAGATCTAAATGTTTATTCTTTTTCTGTAGTAGCTGAGAGAAATAATGATTTACGTATTTATATTAGCTATTAATTATGTTTGGCTGTGGCTTAAAGAAAATAATTTATTTTTCCTTTCCAAAGAAGAAATCCACAGGTAGGCTGAAGAGGGCTGATACGGTGTTTCGTTTGGTCATCAGAGGTCCTGGCCCTATTGTTTTTGTACTGTGTCATTCCTAATGTATGACTTCTATTCCTAAGTTTGTCTCATGGTCCAAATGGCTGCTTGTACTTTAGTCATCATGTTTGCGTTCTAGGTAGAAGGCAGGAGGAAGGGGAAAATGGTAAAAAACAAAAAACAAAAAAAACAAAAAACAAAAAAACAAAACACACACACACCACCTATTTCTTGTCTTTTTAAAAAATTTGTTTATTTAGAGAAAGAGTGCATATGCACGGGAGAGGGGCAGAGGGAGGAGAGAGAAAGAGAAAATCTTAAGCAGGCTCCAGGCTCTGGGCAGAGGTCGATATGGGGCTTGATCTCATGACTGTTGTCATGTCCTGAGCCAAAATCAAGAGTTGGACGCTCAACCAACTGAGCCACTTAGGTGCCCCTCTCTTGCGTTTTTAAGGAGGTTTCTTAGATGTGCATGCCACCTAACTTCTACTTACATTTTCTTAGCTAGAAGGTAGTCCTTTGACCACACATCTATTTGCAAAGGAAGCTAGGAAATAGTTTCTAACAGCTGAGTATCTTGGTTTCTAAATAAAATTAGGGTCTGTTACTAAGATCGCTAATAGCGGGTAGGACAGATGATTAGACAACTCCCATTTTCAGTTACTGCTATATTCCTGTTACAGAATAAACCAAATATTGGGGGAAATTTTGGTAATGAGGTAAACTTTCCTTAATGATGGTGTTAAATCTTTTTTCTAAAGAAAATTAAGCTTTTATGCCAAGAGGTTGGTACATTTGGATTAGTAATAATTGTCTAGATTGCACAGAAATAATATCAATTATTTGGGGTTGTGAGCTGACTGAGGAAGAAATGCTGAGAAGTTCCTGAAGGTTTTTACTCTTTTAATCTGTTTGTCTTTGCTGCCAGTTTCACTGACATTTTTCAGAATGGGGAAGTTACATAGCTTATGGATTAGAAGAATTATTGTTGTTAAGATGTCCATACTACCCAAAGTGATCTGCAGATTCAATGTAATACCTATCAAAATCTCAATGACATTTTTTATAGAAATAGAAAAAACAGTTCTAACATCTGTCTGGAACAACAAAAGACCCCAAATAGCCAAAACAGTCATGAGAAGAACGTGGCTGGAGTCCTCACACTTCCTGATTTCAGACTATATTACGAAGCTATAGTAATCAATATAGTTTTGTATTGGCATAAAAACAGACACATAGAACAGTGGAACAAAATTAAGAACCCAGAAACAAACCCAGGCATATATGGTCAGTTAATTTTCAACAAAGGAGCCAAGAATATACAATGGAGATAGGATAGTCTTTTCAATAAATGATGTTGGGAAAGCTGTACAGCCACGAGGAAAAGAATGAAACTGGACTCCTACCTGTATTATATACAAAAATCAACTCAAAATGGATTAAAGCCTTGAATGTAAGATCTTAAGCCATAAAATTTGTGAAAAAACTTATCCCCAATGCTTTTTTCTATCATTCTTGGCAATGATTTTTTAGGATTCGATACTAAAAGCAAAGACAGCAAAAGCCAAAATAAACAAGTGGAGCTACATCAAACAAAAAAGCTTCTGCATAGCAAAGGAAAGAATCAGCAAAAAAGAAAAAGCATTCTGTGGAATATCTGAGAAGGAGTTAATATCCAAAATATATAAAGAACTCAGAGAATTCAACAGGAAAAAAAAAGTCTGATTAAAAAATGGGCAGAGGGGGGCGCCTGGGTGGCGCAGTCGGTTAAGCGTCCGACTTCAGCCAGGTCACGATCTCGCGGTCCGTGAGTTCGAGCCCCGCATCGGGCTCTGGGCTGATGGCTCAGAGCCTGGAGCCTGTTTCCGATTCTGTGTCTCCCTCTCTCGCTGCCCCTCCCCTGTTCATGCTCTGTCTCTCTCTGTCCCAAAAATAAATAAACGTTGAAAAAAAAAATTAAAAAAAAAAAAATGGGCAGAGGAACTGAATACACATTTTTCCAAATAAGATATACAAATGGCAAATAAGCACATGAAAAGATGGTAAACATCACTAATCATTACAAAAATGCAAATCAAAACCACAATGAGATATTCCCTTACACCTGTTAGAATGGCTATCATCAAAATGACAAGAAATGAGCAAGTACACTGTTGTTGAGATTGTAAACTGGTACAGCTACTGTGGAAAATGGCCTATAGACTTAAGAAATTACAAATTAAACTACTATATGATCCAGCAGTCCCATTTTTGGGTTTATATCCAAAAGAAATGAAAACGGGATTTTGAAAAGATATATGCACCCCTCATTATTCATGTAGCCAAAATTTGGAAGCCACCTAAGTGTCTGTTGATGAATGGATAATTTTGTGGTGTATATGTACAATGGAATATTAATCTTGAGAAAGAATGAAAGCTTGCCATTTGCGACAACATGGATGGACCTTGGGGGCCTTTACTAATTGAAATAAGTCAGAGGAAGACAAATACTGCATGATATTGCTTATATGTGGAAACTAAAAAGGCTGAACCATAAATACAGAGACTAGCCATCGTGGTTACCAGGGACTGGGACATGGGGGAAATGGGAAGATGTTGGTCAGAGAGTATAGACTTCCAGTTATAAGATCAATAATGTACAGAATTGTGATCACAGTTAATAGTACTGTTATTATATACTTGAAAATTGCAAAGAGAGTTGATCTTACATGTTCTCATCACGAATATGAAATGGTAGTTACAGAGGTGTTAGCTAATGCTTTGATGGTAATTGTTTTGCAATAAATATATGAAATTAACATTAGCTTAAACTTACACAATGTTATATGATAATTTTATGTCAATAAATTTTATCTGGAAAAAATAAAATGAAAGGTCAAAGTAAGTGTAAAAAAAAAAAAAAGAAATATAAAGCAGAATAGCTAGGTAAAGAGAGAGAGGGAGATAGGGAGAGACAGAGCAGACTTTAAATGGCCTAAGTCAGTATGAAAGACTACAAAATAGATGCAAAGAGAAAGAGAACAAAAGAGTAATGAAAAGAAAAAAGTTTAAAAATACAAAGATAGAATAGAGGGAGGAATGAAAGGAAAGGAGAAAGGAGAGATAAAGGGATAAAAGAAGGAGAGAAAGGGAGGAAGTTAAAAAGAATGGAAAGCAGGCAGTATACAGCAAGGTAAGAATAGAGAAAGAAAAGGACAGTGAATAAATTAGACTGAGAAAAGGTAAAGAAAAAAAGCTATCAAAGAGAGAAGAAAAAGGAAGTGGCCAAGATAGGAAAGGGGAGGCAAGAGAGAGAAGTTTAAAGTGATGAGTCTCTAAGAATAAAATACAAAAGAAATGAAGGAAAGAATGTGGGAATGAGAGATAAAAAGAAGGGTTTGAAAGGAGGAGCCAGTAAGAAAATAAAGTACAATAGTGGACAGTGGGGAAAGAAATCTAAAAGTAACTCAGTCAAAATGCTACAGTAAAAATAAGATTGATGACTGGGTGACAGCTAGATAGGAAGGTAGACAGATATGTAGGCAGCTGTACAAAATACAAATAGATCCATAGGTAGGTGATGGATAGGTAAGTAGGTAGCTAGAGATTGATAGGTAGAAGTGATTTTAAAAAGGATTACCCAAGAAAATGTCAATAAATAAGAGGCAGAAAGAGAGTTAGAAAGGGAAAGAAGAAATGTAAAATGTTTTTTAAAATTTCCATGAAATAGTAAGTAGGCAGGTATGCATGCAGACAGACACAGAGGAAAAAATTGAAACACAGAAAAGGAGCAAGAAAAAGGCATGGAGAAATGGAATAAGGGAAGGAGAGAATGAATGAAGGAAAGAGGAAATATGAAAGAAATAAAGACAAGATGTTTAAAATGGATTGATTATAAGAAAATATTTAAAAGTAGAATGGCTCGTGTGGGAACATTAAGATGACTAGTTAAGTATGTAAGTACTTATTGTAAAATGCTTTTCAAACTTCAGTGTTGAGTGATATGAATCATCTGGGGTTTTTGGTTTTGTTTTTTATTTGTAAATCAATTCTGATTCAGTACATCTAAGGTGTGGCCTGATATCCTACATTTGTAACAGGCTCCAGTGTGATGCCAGTGTCTCAGGCTCAGAAGTAGATTTTAAGTAGCAAGGTGCCAGGAGATAATAGGAGGAGGAGTACGAAGAGATTTGTTTCAAATAGGTGTTCATCTTGAGTTTATACTTAACCAATACTTGTATTAGTTGTTCAACTGCTTGTTTTCTTAAAGTTGGGTCAGATGACCTTCAGGACTTCTTTATACCAGTTCTCTATTTCTTTGAATTAAAAAAAAAATCTTTAGGAAAGATTCTTTTGCTAACTCAGAGAAGGACCCATAATTCTAGGTGATTTCCTAGAAGTTTCAAGAAGTAAAATCTAATCTGGAAGAATTTTATTTTAAGTTTTATGTATTTATTTAATCTCTATACCCTATGTGGGGCTTGAACTCATGACCCTGAGATTAAGAGTTACATGCTTTTCCAACTGAGCCAGTCAGGTGCACCAAAACATGGAAGAATTAAAAAAAAAAATACTATCTTAGACCATTCAAAAGCTCATGTTATTTTTGAGAATCTTTTGATAGTGGCTAGTCTGTATAGGGGAATGCAGATATTTTAGGAGAAGAAGCATAAGAATAAATTGGCTAATGATAGCATTTGGGGATTTTGGTTGATCATATTAACCAAGATAGAAATATATAATTTTCTAAGTTAAAACCGTGCTAGTTGTCTGCATTGATAAAGTCGTCTTCTTTCCTTTCTTCCCCTCTCCCCCTGCTTCCCCTTCTTCCACTCCCTCTCCCCTCCCCCACCCTTCCTCTTCTCCTTCTTATTTTATTTTTTTCTGGTGATATAGCACTTCCAGTAAGAAATCTCTCTGGACAAGTTTATATGCTATGAAAATTTATTTTCATATTTCCCTTTCCTGGATATAACTGAGATTGATAATTATTTGGGCCTTTCTAATTGCAATATGATCTTTTTTATGCTAATAATATTGTTTGAGGTATTTCAGCCAAGGTTAGTGAAGTACACTGGAAATGATTTTTGTAAAACTTCACATATCATTCTTTTTGAAAAACATCATGTATTAAAGAAGAGTCATAAAGCGTATCAGTGTTAATTCCTAAATGGATAATTTATTAACTTGTTACCTTTTATTTGTTTCAGTCTCCCTGAATGAGGTTTCACTGCTAGTGGATACCACACATTTAAAGAGGTTTGGGTTATGGAAAAATAAGGATGATGATCACAGTAAAAGGAATCAAGCTATCCTTTTCCTTTGGGTCTCTGCAAATTATCTTCAAGAGATTCAGACCCAACTAGAAAACTCCATATTAAGCCAGCACTGTGAGTGTATGAAATATTTCTATATTTCAGAATAACCTGAGAAGTCCTGTGTATAGTTTTCTTCTAAAACAATTTAATAGAATGTAATTATTTCATTGAATTGAAATTAAGTAGACTTGATTAAAAATAATTTTAGCCCTTAATATTATACAAGGTAAATTATTTATTCTGCACAATTTCTCCTGATAATTTTACTCAACCAAGAGAAATTATCTGGTAAAATAAAAGGAATACTTTATCTTTTAGTCAGTTGCCATCCTTGGCTACCTTTCTTATGAATTTCTTGCCCTTGTTGCATAAAGAACTGTGGCAGCTAATCAATGGCAAAGTTAAATAAAATACAGAAGTCTTTACCTTCAACATTTTCTTTAGTTTTTTAAAAAATAAAACCTAGTTACTTATATATATCATTTCTCTAAGACTGGATTGAATACTTTTCTGTATGTTCCCATAAACTGGTCTGTATATATGCATCTTAAATATCTCCCAACTTTGTTTAGTTTTCAACTCCTAAAGGAGTCTAGTTTAGAATTGGGTAAATCAGATTAGTAAGCTTCTTTCTTACCTCTTTGATCTCTCTACCTTGCTGTCTCTACTCCCTTATATATTAAAGATGTTAAGTAGTGAATAAATTTTATACCTTTAATATTATAGTAGTCCCTCCCTTATCCATGGAAGATATATTCCAAGAACCCCAGTGGATGCCTGAAACCACAAATAGTACTGAACTCTCTATATATTATGTTTTTTTTCCCTAGACATACCTACATACTTTCCTATACATATGAAATTTAATATACAAATTAGCTACACTAAGAGATTAACAATAATAACTAAGAATAATTATAACATTATCCTGTAAGAAAAGTTACATGAATGTGTAACATCTTCTTGTGATTATGTGAGAAGAGGGAATGCTTATGTGATGACATGAAATGAGGTGAATGACACAGGCATTTTGATGTAGTGTTAGCCTACTGTTAACCTTATGGCAACAGGCCAGAAAAAAGATCTGCTTCTGGGCTGCTGTTGACCATGGGTAACTGTAACTGTGGAAAATGAAACCATGGGTAAAGGAGGACTACTTAGTTACTTTGCTGTCCTACTTCCAAATTAATTGGGAGAATTCATGATTAAATAGCAGAGAAGTTGGGGGAATAAAACTAGCCATTTATAATTATTATGGGTGGAGAGAATATAATTTGAGACGATTGTTGAAATGTTTGATGAAACAATGATTTTGAAGGAAGTGTTTGGTTGGTTGGAATAATTTTTTAATTGGTAGATTTGATAAATGGAGGAGGCTAGAGAAAAATAATTAGTTCCTTAGTTATCATTCATTCATTTATTCATACATTCATTAACAAATGCCAGGTAGTAGAGATACAGTAGCTAATGCCATTGTGAAGTTTCCATTTTAATGAAGGAGGAGTTTAAAACTTGAGTTTTGAATCTAGGTTACTAATAGCCTGTTTGGGGATTTAATTTCCCTCGGTTATTAACTAACATACAAAATGCTGTTATTAATAATTAAATTATTTATAGTCCTCTTGAACTATAATACTTGATTAAAATTGATTTATTTTTTCTTTTATAGCAAAATCCAGTGAATTCATTTTTCTTGAGCTATACAATCCTATTTCGCAAAGAGAAGAATTGAAATTAAAAGATATTATGACAGAAATAAGTACAACCAGTGGAGAATTGGAACTTTCTTATCCATTGTCTTGGTTTCAGGCGCTTCCTTTATTTCAGAACCTCTCTTCAAAGGAAAGTTCTTTTGTTCATTATTATTGTGCTTCGACTTATTCTTTTCCCGCTGTTGCTGCTGAAGAAATGAAGATGAAATCAGTGTCTCAGGTTAGCATCTGATTAATATAATTGTCAAGTTTTTTATTTAAAAAAAATTTTTTTTTTTAAACATTTATTTATTTTTGAGACAGAGACAGAGCATGAATGGGGGAGGGGCAGAGAGAGAGGGAGACACAGAATTGGAAGCAGGCTCCAGGCTCTGGGCCACCAGCCCAGAGCCCGACGCGGGGCTCAAACTCACGGACCGTGAGATCGTGACCTGAGCTGAAGTCGGACGCTTAACTGACTGAGCCACCCAGGCGCCCCTATAATTGTCAAGTTTTAGTAAAAACTTTTTCCCTGAAAATCAGGTGATTTCAAAATGCTGTGTTTTGTCCTAAGTGCTCAGGAGTCAACCTGAGAGAACTCTGAATACCAAATCTAAAATAGTCTTATTTTATTTTTAATTTATTTTATTTTTTAGTAAACTCTACACCCAATGTGGGGCTCAAACTCACAACCCCAAGATCAAGAGTCACATGCTTCACTGACTGAGCCAGCCAGGTACCCCACAGCTAGAATAATTGAATCAATAAAATCAGTAATGATAACATGATTATTACCAAAGAATATAAATACCCATAAATCTATATTGATACAAATAAATTTCAGAATCAATGAATGGAAAATACTGATGGTGGATAATTGACAGTTCTTTCTTAGGAAAGTATTTAACTAATAAATGTAAAATGAATAAAAATTACAAAGCCACCATAGAAAAACCATAGTTAGGGGCACCTGGGTGGCTCAGTCGGTTGAGTTTCTGACTTCAGCTCAGGTCATGATTTCACAGTCCGTGGGTTTGAGCTCCTCATCAGGCTCTGTGCTGACAGCTCACAGCCTGGGGCCTGCTTTGTATTCTGTGTCTCCTTCTTTCTCTGCTCACACTCTGTTTCTCTCTCTTTCTCTCTCTCTCTCTCTCTCAAAAAAAAAAAAAAAATATATATATATATATATATATATATATATAAATTAAAAAGAAAGAAAAACCATAGTTAATGATTGTTACAGGCAAGGCCCACCAAGAGATACTAAATTTAATGGGTAAAAACTTAAGGAGAAACAGGATATGTGCATAATCTCAAAGTTTCTCAACCAAAATATTTATTTATCACCAAAAGAAAAGTAAGAACTTTACAGTGGAGAAATGTGGCAGATATCACCAGGAATAAGATACTGACATGGTGTACCTGTCACATAATACACTGAGAGGGTACATGACTTCTCTGGTATTTTCCCCGATATTGTGTAGCCTCAGTCTAATCATGAGAAAAATCAAACAAATTCAGTTTCTTTTTTTTTTTTTTTTAAATTTTTTTTTTTCAACGTTTATTTATTTTTGGGACAGAGAGAGACAGAGCATGAACGGGGGAGGGGCAGAGAGAGAGGGAGACACAGAACCGGAAACAGGCTCCAGGCTCTGAGCCATCAGCCCAGAGCCCGACGCGGGGCTCGAACTCACGGACCGCGAGATCGTGACCTGGCTGAAGTCGGACGCTTAACCGACTGCGCCACCCAGGCGCCCCACAAATTCAGTTTCAAAATAACTGACCAGTACTCTCGAAAATATCAAAGTCATGAAAGACAAGGAAAGACAGGAATTAAAGGGTACTGATACAGAAAAAAAGATATTAGTAAAAAAACTAGTGAGATCAGAATAAAGTCTCTAGTTTATGTTATTATTCCAATGTTAATTTCTTAGTTTTGAAAATTGTACTGTGGTTATATAAGATGTTAATATTAGGGGATCTAGGAGAGGCTTGTATATCTCTGCCAAATACCTCTAGAAAGAAAGTTTTTAAAGTTTGCTATGACAAATATAAACTTTTTGTCTTTTAAATTTTATTTTGTCCTATTTATTGTATCTTTTGTTCATTTTGAACTGTAAAGTTTTCACATTGTTCTTTAATTATGGAGCCCAGATCTGTAACACTTCAAGTTAAACTTTGATCTTTGTATATACAATATGTTTTGATCAAGAGTGTTATTTTGATTCAGCTATATCTTTGTAGAAACTCCAAATGTATAGATGTAACTCATTGATAATTGATTTAGTCACATTTTCTCATAGAAGTTTAGGTTTTGACTTCGTCCTTTTGAGAGCTAATGTGCATTTATGTATTTATAAGGAAATCTTTTTCTTTGCCATTTCTTGTCAGCCTTCAAATATGGATAGAGCCAAGCCTACTTACACCTTCCTACAGAAGCAAAGTAGCGGTTGCTACTCACTTTCTATTACATCTAATCCAGATGAAGAATGGCGAGAAGTCAGGCACACGGGACCTGTTCAGAAGTATGTACTATCATAGGCTGTTTGTGATAGGTAGACACATTAGTAATTTTCAGTCATGTTGCTGATTTTAAGTAGTTTGACTTTTTCTTTTTAATTGAGGTATAGTTGGCATACAATATTATATTAGTTTCAGGTGTATACCATAATGGTTTGACAATAGTTTGCCTTTGTAAATGTTTTGAGTTTTATTCTTAAAAAAAATTTTTTTTTTTTACACTTATTTATTTTTTGAGAAGACATAGAGAGACAGAGCACAAGTTGGGGAGGGGCAGAGAGAGAAGGAGACACAGAATCTGAAGCAGGCTCCAGGCTCGGAGCTGTCAGCACAGAGCCTGATGCGGGGCTTGAACCCACAAACCGTGAGATCATGACCTGAGCCTAAGTCGGACACCCAACTGACTGAGCCACCCAGGCGCCCCAGTGTTTTGAGTTTTATTCTTACACTGATGGTTAGTGATAGAAATAACAATATTTTATTTTAGAGAAAGTTAAAAACATTTATTAAGAAAACAGTCAGTGCCATTCCATTATTTTTAGTAAAGTATGCCTCAATTTAAGATACTTTGGAGTTTATCAGAACTTTCTTTTCTGAAGTTGCTATGTTACTCATATTTCCTCTTTTATATGTCTTCTTAGGGTGGTCAGGCAGAATAGGGATTCTGTGCATTTAAGGGTGACTTCTATTCTTCTGTGTGATTCCTTTTTTCTGTTAAAAAAAAAAAGCAAGTGAAAGAATAGGATAGAAAATAGCCAATAAAATACTAACTATCATATTAGCATTTAAAGTTTTCACATATTCTTATTTGATTTAAGTGCTTTGGTTGCCTAGATTAAATCAGTTGCAGTTGAGTCCATCTTCTTGAATCTTTCTAGTTCAAGAAGTATAGTTATACCTTTATTTTTTACTACATTTGTGCAGTGAGGACCATCCTGTCTATTCCAAGATTATAGTTGGAAACTCACAACTGCTCTTCTGAGTTTTAAGAAAAGGTGCCAGAAGAAAGATGCCTAATTAGTTGTCATCTGTTTCCTACTTTTTTCTGGTTGTGTTATAATTACTTGTTTCCTATATTCTGTTAAGTTTTACATTATAAGCACTTTATTATAAGGAAACTTGCTTCTCTGCTCCCTTGTTATTTCTGTATTGTTTGGCTGTTGGTGTAGACTAGCCACAAGTAGAAGAACATAGTTTTTGACTGCTTGCTCTTTTGAATGGAAAGGAACTAGTCTTGTGGATTCAAACTTAGAGTTGGAAGGTAGAGCACAGGAAAATCTTTCATGGTTTATTACATCAGTGGGTTGAAAGTTAAAAATTGTGCAGAAGAGAGACATCTTAGATGGCATTATAACTGAGACATAACGTATTGGTTAGACAAATATGAGACTAGGTCACATGGGAAGGACTGGAAATGAAAAGATAATGGAAGTACTATTACTAGCTTCTGAAAATAAAGGAAAATATAATTGCTTGTATCCTGTCAATTATTTTTACTCTGTACATTATAGTTATTGAATACACTGCCCTAGTATTGTTCCATATAACAAATCTCTTTGATACTAGAATTTTCACTACCAATGTGTTTTAACTTTAGTTTTACTTTTTTAAGGTTGATTGTATATCCTCCACCACCTACTAAAGGGGGATTAGGAGTAACTAATGAAGATCTGGAATGCTTAGAAGAAGGAGAGTTTCTTAATGATGTAATCATTGATTTCTATCTTAAGTAAGTACAGTGATGAATGATCTCATTTGTTTTATCAGTTTTGATGTGAACTTTAAACTGCATGTCTATCACTGAAGTTTTTTAACTCTAGCTAAAAGTAACCTGCCAACAATTCAGATTTTAGAAATTTTTGCCGGAGCGCCAGGGTGGCTCAGTTGGTTAGGTGTTCGACTCTTGACTTCAGCTCAGGTCATGATCTCACAGTGGTGGGATTGAGCCCTGTGTTGGGCTCTGTGCCAACAGGGTGGAACCTGCCTGGGATTCTATCTCTCTCTCTCTCTCTCTCTCTCTCTCAAAATAAATACATGTTGAAAAAATTGTTTGCCTACCGAGGTTTTCTACAGTTGACTACTTCAGTTTGTATATACTCCAGAAGAGTTGCTATTTTTTGTTTGTTTTAGTTTTTGTTTATTTGTTTATTTTTTTTTTATTTATACTTCTTAACTGTTGTATTACTGTGGTGAAGGAAGTATCTAAAAATTACAGATCACTTTGGGAAAGGAAAAGAAGCAACTCTGTAGTTATCTATTCTGCCTTTAAGTGCTGTAAGAGTTACCTGTCATTTAAAAAACCCATATCAATATGCCATTAAAAAATAATTTTCAACTTTGCATAGCTTAGTTGAAGGAATAGATAGGAAGGTTTTATAAACTTTGATGCAAAGTTTCTAGCCTGCATCTTTCCTGAGTCCTATTGTTTACGTATACTAGCCTTATTCCAGTCACTCAGGCTCTGAATCTCTATCACTAGCCCTTCATCTCAGATACTGTACATTTGACCTCTAGAAGTTTGATCTGGGTCTTTTTTAATATCTTATACCTAGGGCCTCCATGAATTAGGGGGTTTTCCAGCCTGTCTGGTAAGAACAGGCACCATTCTTGTCACTGGCTCATTCCCTCTCATCTTTTCAGGTAGTTCTCACCCCAGCATTTTCCTCACACACATGCAATGGTCATTCTTCTAAATACTTGAGGAGGACGCTGCAGATGTCTGGAGTTCTGTTTATCTACGACTCTTCCCTTTTTAGTATTCTAATCTGTAAATTCTAGCTGTCTTGGTCTCTCCTGACTTTCAGCATCTCAATGTGGAGTCTGCCACCTGGGTTACTCCTTCCTGTGCTGCCACCTGGAAACTACCAAAACAGTAAACTGGGGCATGAGTGGAGCTCGCCTTGTTTATTTCTCATTTCTCAAAGACCACTCTTCTTTGTTGCCTGATGTCTAGTGTTTTGAAAACTATTGATTCACATGTATTTTGTGTGATTTTTCGCTTCTTTCATCCAGGTGAGTAAATCTGGTCCCTATTGTTCTGTCTTGGCTGGAAGCAGAAGTCTTCATCATCATTGACTCTTCACCCTTCCTTCCCTATCTGCATACTCAGTTGCCAATTTTAGTAGATTCTGTCTCTCAAATTCATTTATTCTTTTTCTTCTGTCATCATGATTTCCTAGTACTTCTTACCTGAATTGTTATTCTGTCTTTTTAACTAGTGTCCTTGTATTTTTTATCTCTGTTTTCCTGTGCATTAGGTGTATTATGACCACCAGTATTCTTCTTAAACCACTCTATGAATGCAGTTCCCATTAGAAACTTATAGTAATTTCTTATTACCTGTCAAAATGAGTTCAGACCATCTGGCTTTTGAGAGTCCTGATAATATGACACTAATCTATCTCTTTAGCCTTTTACACGTATTTCATAGTCCAGCAAAATTGAATTATAAACAGTTTACTAAACAAAGCCTATTCTTAGTCACTCTTCTGCCTTAATGCCCTGCTCTCTTGTTTCTTGGAAGACTTTCCTCTTTATCTCAACCTGTTGAAGTTTTATTCCTCTTTCATGGTTCCTCTCAAATGGTACCTTCCTCAAAACTTTCCCTGATCTTCTAAACAGATATTATTAATTTCCATAATACTCCATTTGCATCTTTTTAATGTTACTTATAATATTTTTCTTTATTTTTTTAATGTTTATTTAATTTTTTTTTAGAGAGAGGCAGAGCATGAGCAGGGGAGGGGCAGAGAGAGGGGGAGACACAGAATCCAAACCAGGCTCCAAGCTCTGAGCTGTCAGCATAGAGCCGGATGTGGGGCTCGAACCCATGAACTGCAGGATCATGACCTGAGCTGAAGTCGGACACTTAACTGATTGAGTCACCCAGGCACCCCTTATTTTGCATTATTTTAAAGTTAGTTGGTGATTTTTATTTTTTTTTTAATTTTAATGTTTATTTCTGAGGCAGAGAGAGACAGAGCATGAGTGGGGGAGGGGCAGAGAGAGAGGGAGACACAGAATCCGAAGCAGGCTCCAGGCTCTGAGCTGTCAGCATAGAACCTGATGCGGGGCTTGAACTCACAAACCGTGAGATCATGACCTGAGCCGAAGTCGGTCGCTCAACCGACTGAGCCACCCAAGTGCCCCAGTTAGTTGGTGATTTTATGATCATTCTTACTCTAAAGGTTAAGCATCTTATGTCTTTAAAAAAAAAATTTTTTTTAATGTTTATTTATTTTTGAGAGAGAGAGAGACAGAGCGCAAGTTGGGGAGGGGCAGAGAGAGAGAGGGAGACACAGAATCTGAAGCAGGCTCTGAGCTCTCAGCACAGAACCCGATGTGGGGCTAGATGAATGGTGACATCATGATGTGGCCCGAAGTTAGAGGCTTAACCAAGTGAGCCACCCAGGCACCTCCATCTTACTTATTTTTGTATCCGTATAATAGTGCCAAATTTATATTTGGTGAGATGAACTGGATCATATTGTTAGTCTTTATATGTTTTATTAGAATTAACGAATACAATTTTATTCCCAATTTATTTCCAGTAGTACTTTTCTATATTTCCTATTCACTAAATTACCTGTTTCTCTGTCTCATTGACTTATTTTCAGAGAGGATTCTAACTTTAGTGTTGTTTTTTTTAAATAATTTTTTAATGTTTTTATTTATTTTTGGGAGAGAGAATGCAAGTAAGGGAAGGGCAGAGAGAGAGAGAGAGGGAGGCACAGAATCAGAAGCAGGCTCCAGGCTCTGAGCTGTCAGCACAGAGCCCAATGTGGGGCTTGAACTCAGGAATCGTGAGAAGATGACCTGAGCCAAAGTTGGATGGTTAATCGACTGAACCACCCAGGCGCCCCCTAACTTTAGGTTTTAAATGACTTTCTATTTATTTTTTAAATTAAGGTGTAACTTTCAAGTAGTAAAGTACATAAATCTTAAGTGTGCAGCTAGTGAATGTTCACAAATGTATGCACCCATAATATCATCATTTAGATCAAGGCAAAGAACATTTCCAGCACACCAGAAGCATCCTTTGTGTCTCCTTCCATGTAGCAAAGCCTGTCCATAACCACATTTAAAAAAATGTCAAGTTGTATTTGTCTTCTATGCTTTTTTTCTTAAAGCAATTACAAGGTCATTTTTGAATCTGCAGAGATTCAAAAGCAGAGTTAAGAATAGCAGAGTTCACTAATATAAAGAGTTTAATCACTAAATGATTCAATTACAAGCTTATGTTGAAGAATTGTTTTAGTAGAAATGGACTCAGGATTTATATATTGGACATATCTCACAGTAATTAAAATTTTTCTAGATTTATTTTAGGAGTGTCAGGGTTTCAATCTTATCTCTGTGTGGTATTTGATTAATATTTCCTTCTATACTCACTCCTCTGGATTGTAAGCTATATGGCAGCATGTACTACCCCACCTTTCCCCATTTTATGTCTCTAATATAATTATGGTGCTCTGCACATGTTAGGAATTTGATAAGTAATTGTTAAGTAAATGAGTTAATAAGTGGGCAATTTCAGCTTTAAATAATCTTGATGGAAGGTGAGGTAAATAAAGAACAATTTTAGCTGGAATCTGAGCAGATTGCAAGATTGCTTTGAATCTAAGTGGTCATAAAAATGAAGATTTACAGAACACATAAGATAATTGGGGGAAGATTAGGTAAAATCTAAAAATAACTTACTTCTGTGGTTTTGCTATTTTACAGATATCTTATATTGGAGAAGGCATCAGATGAACTTGTTGAACGAAGTCACATTTTTAGTAGCTTTTTCTATAAATGCTTGACAAGAAAAGAAAATAATTTGACTGAAGATAATCCAAATCTTTCGTAAGTCAGTCTTTCAACGTACTTCAGTTTTAAGAGAAAAATATGCTGTGTTGATGCTCCTAGTAAAAAAAACTTCTTACAGTTTTTCCTAGAGTGATCAGTATTACCATTTGTGCAGGCCTTTCAGCTCTTTCTCACCCCACTGTTCTTTTCCCTAACAGAGGAGGCTGACTCTTGCAGGCTGCATTTCCAAGTGCATGTTCTGTGGGGGACGCTGGAAGTTGGAGGGCAAGGGAGGAAAAAGTCAGGTTATTTCTTTCTTAACCTCTTTGCATTAGGCAGTGATTTTGGCAGTGGCTCTATTTCCTCTATGGGTCCCATCTTATTTATTTATTTTTTAAGTTTATTTATTGAGAGAGAGAGAGAGAGCGAACAAGCATGTGCACATGTGAGGGGAGGGGCAGAGAGAGAATCCCAAGCAGGCTCCACATTGTCAGCGTGGCACTCAACACAGGGCTCATTGCCGGGCTCAAACCCAAGAATCGTGAGATCAGAACCTGAGCCGAAATCTAGAGTTGGATGCTTAACTGACTGAGCCACCCAGGTGTCCCTATATTTAACTTATTTGATGGCTTCCTGTTCTATTTTATGTATATAGAAATTGATGGTTGGTACCATGCATTTAATCTTATGTTTTGTTTTAAGATTAGTCATTATTTGGCATAGCCACCTAGAAACTGATGAAATGAAAGCAAGTGGATTCTGCTGTGGTTTTAAATTTTAAAGTAATTTTTTAAAATTAGAAGTTACATGTTTGATCATATATAAAAGTAATATAAAACAGTGTTACATAAGTGGCATATTCCAGGGTAAGACATATATAAGGTACTAAGATACTATACTTCATATCTTATATACACACACATACACACAGTTGACCCTTGAACAACATGGATTTCAACCATGGAAGTCCATTTATATGCAAATTTTTTGGGATAAATACAGTACATGTATATACTGTAAATACTGCAAATGTATTTTCTCTTCCTTATGATTCTCTCAACATTTTCTTTTCTTTAGCTTACTGTATTATAAAAATATATAATACATATACCACAAAATGTGTGTTAATTGGCTTTATGTTATCAGTAAAGCTTCTGGTCAACAGTAGGCTATTAGTAGTAGTTAAGGTTTGGGGATCCAAAAATTATATAGGTGGATTTTTAACTCCATGGCGAGGCTCAGTTCCCCTATCCCCTCACAGGTAAATACTTAGGTTAATGCTTGGCCTGATATATATGTAATTAGTTATCACACAAAGAATTTCTACAAATCAGTAAAAAAATAAGAAGATAGCCACAAAGCAGAGTGGTAAGGGGTATAAACCTTAATGGTAAATAAATCTCTGACAAGACACTTCAACTACTAGTGTAAGGGAATTGCAGACTAAATGATGCACAAACTCATTACTATGGATTATGAGATGCTGAGATCTGGCTTCTGCCCGTCTCCCTACTCTCACCTCATGACATCCTTTCTCCTCACTTACCCTCCTTCAGCTCAGCCTTCCTCCTTTCAGTTTTCAAATATGCTAAGCTCTTTTCCTATTTTCTGACTGAAATTTCTTCTCCTGGCACTTTTTTTGTATTATAACATGGTTTGTGATCATTGGTTTGTTTGCTTGTCCTAAGGTTAAACTTCATGAGGTCATGGACTTTATCTGTCTTATTTTCTACTCTGTCCCAGTGCCTTTTGCTCAGTGCTTGTAACATACTAGGAACTTGGAAGAGAATAATAATATATTTTATTGAATGGGAGAGAACTCTTAGACATATAATTAAAGATCTTCCAAAGAGTTAGGAACTGAGAGTAAGAGATTATATTGTGTTTCCCATAACCTCTCCCATTCTCCTTGTTCCATCTAGTGTCTAATATATCAATCAAATAAGTCCAGTATGATCAGGAAATCAAACACCAACATAACAAAACAAAAGAAAACCAGGTGTCTATCTTTAAGATTTTCAAATGGAAAAGCAAATTAATAGGCTATGCACTATTTGAAAATAATTGTTCATAATCATTATAATGATTGGGTCATTCTGAAACAAAATTCAGTAAACATGTGACTTCTGATCATTTTATGAAGTTAAAGTCTACATAGTGTAGACTTTATTCCTACCACCTTTTATTAGCTCATTCTAAATTCCATCTTCTCCTAATGTTTACTCCTGTGAGTATGGTTAAATATTCAGATGAACAGGGATGGGACAAAGATTTCTTTTCCTATATTACTTGGTATATAAATATAAAACAACTTATTTAATTCCTTGCATAAAAAGGAGGTTCTTGGGAGCGCCAAGGTAGCTCAGTTGGTTAAGCCTCTGACTTTGGCTCAGGTTATGATGTCACAGTTCATGGGTTTGAGCCCTGCATCAGGCTCTGTGCTGATAGCTCAGAGTCTGGAGCCTGCTTCAGATTCTGTGTCTCCCTCTCTCTCTGCCCCTCCCCCGCTCCAGCTCTGTCTCTCTTTGTCTCAAAAATACACATTAAAAAAAAAAAAAATTCTTGGAGGCCCTGAGCCAGAAGTTACACACCACCTCTTTTCTAAAACTTTTTTTAAGCAAGACTTTGAAAGTCTTTTTTTTTTTAAGTTTTACTTTTTAAATATTTATTTTTTTTAATTTTTATTTTAGACAGAGCATGAACAGGGAGAGGGGCAGAGGGGGAGAGAGAGAATCTTAAGCAGGCTTCATGGTCAGAGCCTGACGCTGGGCTCGATTCTATGACCCTGGGATCATGACCTGCGCCAAAATCAAGAGTTGAATGGTTAACCAACTGAGCCACTCAGGCACCCCCCTTAAAACTTTTTTTTGATATTCAAACTTGGTTTAATACCTTCCTTCCTTATTTTCCTGATAAGATAAAGAAAAGAAACAATTATTTGTGTGTCCTAGTTCTTTTCTAGGTGGCTTTTCTAAATGCTATAACATAATTCCTTTGTGTCCCTTATGACACTTATATTTTAGTCATGGTTTTTTTCTACCCTCTTCATTTCGTGAACTCCTTAAGGGCAGTGTGGGTGATTTTTATTATTTATTCTTAAGAACCTAATAAATCTATGTTGAAGAAGTAAATGAAAGATGGATGAATAGTGGGTATTTTCAACTCATTGTCTTATAATTTCCTTATATATAAAATGAAAGGAGATGACTGTCATCTTTAAAAAAATCTAAGAATATATGCCTCATTCCTCCTGTTAACTTTAACACCTCCCTCATCACAGGTATAACATTTAGACAATTCTTTTAAGGTTTAATGATAATATTTTTATCATGTCCAGATGGAACTAAAGTAAATAAATAGGTTTAGCTGTTTACATACAGTTACTGAGCTATTTTTGGAGTCTATAAACCATTTTATAAATTGCTCCTTCTATTCTATCTATGACATTGTTTATAAACAGTCATTAAGTTTAACAACAATTAGAAATTAATGAAAGGAAATGAGTATTATATATCTTAATATGCGTTAAATATTATATATCTTGAAGAAGATGGTTAAGTAAACTGAATCTCACATTTTTCAGTGTATAAAAATGACTCCTGAAATCTGTATCTTCAATTTTTAATTTTTTATATGTAAAATACATGTATCTTTCATA
Organism: Leopardus geoffroyi; assembly: GCF_018350155.1. Taxonomy (NCBI): domain Eukaryota; kingdom Metazoa; phylum Chordata; class Mammalia; order Carnivora; family Felidae; genus Leopardus; species Leopardus geoffroyi. The sequence goes on along the minus strand of NC_059333.1, from coordinate 49,161,755 downwards.
TTCCCAGAATGGCACAGAGGAGACATAAAAGAGTAAGAACATGGACTCGTCACATAAACATCTTTAACAAAGATTACATCTTTGTGCCTGTAAATGAGTCGTGAGTATTTCGGATTATTTAAAAACAAAATTGGAGAGTACAGAAAAAAATATTGTGTGCATTTTTAGATTAATGATCAATAAAAGGTATGGGTATGCATCTCAAGTACTATGTTTAAATTTTCCAAAGAAGTAGCTAAAACTATGAGTGACTATATTAGATTTTGGTTTGACAAATGGTCATATTGTAAATATAGTAGAAAAAATAAAAATGACAAATGCCCATAAGACTGTAATGACTGAGACATTGAATTTTTCTTTTTTGGGCTCAAAAGAATTTCTTACTAAGTAAAAGATGAAAAGATTTTAGAATAAACCTTAAAATATTTAAGAGAACAAACTGTTTAAGCACTAACAGAAAAAAGATGATGGTATGAGTTTATTTATTAAAGCAGTTCTTCAATAGGAAGCACTGATTATATGAAAGTAAATAAATTTGAAATAACTCAGATTTTACCCTAAGTAGTCTTACTACTCATTTAATTACTTTTGGAATGTGTGGTCCGTGTTATGTCAGATATTACAGTGTAGTTAATTGGTATGAAGTTTGTTTTACCCACTTTCTCAGCTGTAGATCCAAAACACATTGCTCTGCATTGTTTAGATTTCGTGATATTAAGATTGTGTTTCTTTTTCAACAGATCTCATTGGTATCTTGCTGTCATTTGTTTTCCATGGTTAGAAGAAGCTGTATATGAAGATTTTCCACAAACTGTATCCCAGCACTCACAGGCTCAACCATCTCAACATGACAACAAAATAATAGGTGGTAAACTTAATGTAGATACTGTTTTTAATGATGATGACAACAGTAGAATGATTATAGTGAACAATAAGAGGTTAAAAGATGGTATATATATACATGTGTGTGTGTGTGTGTGTGTGTATATATATATATATGTATATATATATATATATATATATATATATATATACATATATATATATATTTTTTTTTTTTTAGGGAGGGAGGGAGGGAGGGGGGGAGAGAGAGAGAGAGAGAGAGACAGAGAGACAGAGAGACAAAGGGGGAGGGACAGAAGGAGCCAGAGAGAGAATCTGAAGTAGGCTCCATGCTCAGCACAGAGTCCAGTGTGGGGCTCGATCTCACAACCATGAGATCATGAACTGAACTGAAATCAAGAGTTGGATGCTCAACTGACTGAACTACCCAGGAGCCCTGGTGGTAGAATTTTTTTTTTTTTTTTTAATGAAACTAGTAGAAAGAATAAGAAATCTGAAATTTTCATATAGATGCCCAACCTCATGTATAGACAAAATGTAATTCTTAAGTTATAATGTTATGTCAAGTTTTATCATAGCATTTTTTATAAAATAATCTTGCTAACATGACTAAGAATTCATACTATGGATCTTCAGGCATAGACCAGTTCAGGTCTTTGGCCTCCTTTGTTAAGTTTATTCCTAGGTATTGTATTCTTTTTTTTTTTTTACTAGTAAAGAAACTAAACCAATTATCAAAAACCAAAGAAAAAATCAATGGCCAGATAAATTCACAGATGAATTCTACCAAACATGTAAAGAAGAGTTAGTATCTACTGTCTTCAAACTATTCCCCCCCGCCAAAAAAAAGAAGAGAGGCTTCCAAATTGATTCAATGAGGCCAGCATTACTCTGATACTGAAGCCAGACAAAGACACTAAAAAACAAGAAAACTACAAGCCAATATCCCTGATGAACACAGAAGGAAAAGTCCTCAGCAAAATATTAACAAACTGAATCCAAAACTACATTTAAAGACAGTTAAGTGGGATTTATTCCAGCTATGAAAGGATGGTTCAGTATCTGCAAATCAACCAACGTGACACATCACATTAACAAATTAAAGGATAAAAACCATTTGCTCATCTTAAAAGATGCAGAAGAAGGATCCATTCATGATAAAAACTCCCAACAAAGTGGGTTTAGAGGGAACATAGTTCAGCAGCATCATAAAGCCCATGAATGACAACCCATACCTAACATCATACTTATGGAGAAAAGCTAAAAGCTTCTCCTTTATGATCAGGAACAAAGATGTCCACTGTCACCACTTTCATTCAACATAGTACTGAAGTCCAGCAATTAGACAAGAAAATAAAGAAAAGGCAACCAAATTGGTAAGGTAGAAGTAAAATTGTCACTATTTGCAGATGACATGATACCATATATATATATATATATATATATATATATATATATATATATATATTCTTTTTAGTGCAATTGTAAGTGGAATTGTTTTCTTAATATCTCTTTCTGCTACTTTGTTATTAGTATATACAACTGCAACAAATTTCTGTACATTAATTTTGTATCTTGTAACCCTACTGAATTAATGTATTTTAAGAGTTTTTTGGTGGTGAAATCCCACATTTTTTCTCAATTTAAATGAACACATTTCTTGTTAATGCTAGTAAACTGACTAGGTTTACTTAAAATTCTTAAAATTCTTACTTAAACTTCAGGTCTCTTAAACTTCTTCCATGATTGTTCTTATGTTACAACCCAAATGTTAATTCAGTAAGCAAATAAGCCTACTTATTTTGAGAAAAAAAGAAAATTACATGTTTTATAGCTGTAGTCTAAGCAGTAGGCAGAATATTAATAGCCATTGCCATTAATATTGGTCCAAACCACATCTAAATACTTGATGTTAGATATAAAATAAGCACTCATTATTGCTTTATTATTTCTAACTAGATAATGATGTACATACTACTTCAACACTGTCCTTGGGCACAGAGGATTCCCAAGTAAGTGTGTTCTTTATAGATATGAAAGAAGGAATCTTTTCTATTGTTATTTTTTAGTTTTTATTTCATTTGTTTCCACCCTGGTCTTTATTATTTCCTTCCTTCTCCTACCTTTGGGCTTTGTTGGATCTAACTTTTCTAGTTTCTTTAGGTGTAAGGTTAGATTGTTTATTTGAAATTTTTCTTATTTGTTGAGGTATGCCTATATCACTATAAACTAACCTCTTAGAACTGCTTTCATAGCATCCCAAAGATTTTGGGCTAATGTGTTTTCATTTTCATTTGTTGCCATGTAGTTTTGTGATTTCCTCCTTGAGTTCTTTGTTGACCCATTGGTTGTTTAATAGGTTTAGTGTCCACATTTTTAGGTTCTGTTAACTTTTCTTTTTCTTTTTTCTTTTTTTCTTTTTCTTTTTTTTTTGAATGTTTATTTTTGAGAGAGAGAGAGAGACAGAGCAAGAGCAGGGGATGGGCAGAGAGAGAGGGAGACACAGAATCCATAGCAGGTTCCAGGCTCTGAGCTGTCAGCACAGAGCCTGAGGTGGGGCTCGAACTCACCAGCCGTGAGATCATGACCTGAGCCGAAGTCAGACACTCAACCAACTGAGCCACCCAGGCACCCCTAACTTTTCTTTTATGGACTTCCAAACTGTTATGTATGGTCTAGATTTGGTGTCTTAATTGATTAAGGTAGCCACCTAGCGATTTTTTTTTTTTTTTTTTTTTGTATGTATAGACAGTAGCAGCCTTGCTATCCTGGCAGAGGCTTATGTCTTTACTGTTACTGGTATAGGGTGGGCAGAAGAAAGGAAGTTTCCTTTTCTGTTCTAACAGTGGCACAATAGGAGACCTTCTTCTTGCTTGTACAATAGTCTTCCCAAATTAAGTTCCTTAGACCAACTGTTGTAAGATGCAGAGTATGATAAAAAGGATTGTAAGGTCAGTTAAGTTGGTTAAACCCTGCGTCCTATTCATCTCTTAAAGATTCACTGTTACATTAGAATAATAAAGGTACTAAGAAGTTATGCATTAAAGAATCTGCTTAAGTTTGGCCTGTTTCCCAGATTTGTCTCCAGTGACATCATACATTGAGTTAGAGAATGTATGTAAAGGCAGGTTAAATTAACTTGTTTATCTTCGCTTGAGATGGTAACTCTGAATAGAAGTAATTAAAGTTCTAGGTTGTTTTTTAGGCTATGTCAAAATTCTAGAACTTCTTGAAGCTACATGTAAAAGTATAAGATACTGTTTCACTAGTATAAGAAAATAAATCAATGAATTTCTGAAAAAACAACATTGGCTCACTTTAGATGATGAAAAGGACTCTTACTTGAAATTTTAATTTCAGAGTATTTCAAACATTTTAAAGATTAACTAAACACTAATGTATTCAAACTGGTTTTAATTGCAAAGCCATAAAAATTCCTGTTTTATTTCAGAGTACCGAGACAAATATATCAGTACCAGTACCAAAGAAAATGTGTAAAAGGTAGGTACATGCTATAATAATAGTTTTCTCAGATATTTAAGTTTAATTCATGTACAAGTATGTACATCTTGATTTCTTCTTTTGATTTTCATAGGCCATGCATTCTCATACTAGATTCCTTGAAAGCTGCTTCTATACAAAACACAGTTCAGAATTTACGAGAGTAAGTAATGACAATTTTTCTCTCAGTCTTTTATCTAAAATCTCAATAATTTTGAAGCTACGATATTTAAGAATTACTGAAAAGACTGTATCAGGAATTATATTTTATTATGTATTTAGATGAGGTCTACAATCTAATCAATAATAAACATCCCCTATTGTTGTTAACATTAAAGCACTAATATTTCTCAGATAATAACTTGTATATATTGAAAGTAAAATCAAAATTTGTATTCATAACTGAACAAAAAGCATAATTTTACAAAGGAGCATTGCAGCTATTAGTGGTTATCAAAAGTATCATTTTAGAGAAAATAAGAACTCTTTCACCTTTTTATTACTTCTGTGTGTATATAGTGGGGAGCCTGGCTGTCTCAGTTGTAGAGCAAGCGTGTGACTCTTGATCTCAGGGTCTTGAGTTTAAGCCCCATGTTGAGTGTGGAGCTTACTCAAAAAAAAGGGGGGTTGGTATTTGTGTGTGTATATAAGTGTGTGTGTGTGTGTATGTATGTGTGTAATTTTGTAATTACTGTAGGATCTGGAAACAACTGGGAACTCAAGTTTTAAAGTAATTTGTTAGTTTAGTAATTAACAAATTTAGTAATTTGTTAGTAATATAAATGAGCTTATGTGTGTGAGTTATGAAAGTTGGATTGTTGAAAAAAGTCTAGCTTTTAGTTAGAAACTCAGATCATTTTCTTTTAAATAGCAACCCTTGAAGCCTCACATATTATAATTTGTACTGTTAAACTTGGAAATTTGACTTGAGGCAACACATTTGGTAGCAAATATTTTCCATCTTTGTGTTGAATAATAGTAAAGAGATTTCTACTAGAGTCACTCTACTTTTTTGATGATTCAAGGTATTTAGAAGTAGAGTGGGAAGTTAAACGAAAAACTCATCGTGAATTCAGCAAAACAAACATGGTGGACCTATGCCCTAAAGTTCCTAAACAAGATAATAGCAGTGATTGTGGAGTATATTTACTGCAGTATGTGGAGAGCTTCTTTAAGGTATGTAAAAATTCTTTATTCACAGTTACCAGCATATAATTACAAATTACTGGGCAAACAAAGAAGCAAAATATTACAGGTAATCAAGAAAGAAAAAGTAAATCACATATAATCCAGATATTAGAGTTATTTTAATGGATAAGAACTTTAAAATGATTTGAATAATACGTTAGAGAGAATAGAGTGAACAAAATGGATGAAAAGATGGAACCTGCTAAAAAAGATCACATGGGTATTCTACAGCTAAAATTTCATAATAATATATCTGAAATTAAGAATTTATTGGCACTGGGGTGCCTGCATGGCTCAGTTGGTTAAGCATCCTTCTTCGACTCAGGTCATGATCTCAAGCCCTGTGTCGGGCTCTGTGCTGACAGCTAGCTTAGAGCCTGGAGCCTGTCTTCAAGATTCTGTGTCTCCCTCTCTTTCTGTCCCTCCCCTGCTCAGGCTGTCTCTCTCTCTCTCTGTCTCAAAAATAAATGGAACATAAGAAAAAAAAAAAAGAATTTATTGGGACTTGTGATGAATACTCGGCGTTGTATGCAAGTGATGAATCACTAAATCCTACACCTGAAATTAATATTATACATATATTAACTAACGAATTTAAATAAAAACTTGGAAGAAAAAATAGGAACTTATTGCTTGAGTTTAATAGCAGACTTGGATGTAGCAGAAGACAGGATTAGAATTAAAAAAAAAAAAAAAAGAGCAATAGGGGCACCTGGGTGGCTCAGTTGGTTAAGCATCTGGCTCTTGATTTTGGCTCAGGTCACAATCTCACAGTTTGTGGGTTCAAGCTCCACGTTGGGCTCTGCACTGACAGTGTGCAGCCTGCTTGCGATTCTCTCTCTCTGCCCTTCCCCTGCTCACTGTCTCTCTCTCAAAATAAATAAACTTCCATAAATGAGTAAATAAATAACAAATAAATAGGGCAATAGAAAGTATTCAACTGTATTTGAGAGAGAAAAAAGAACGTAAAGAACAGAATAGACAAGTGTGATGTGAATAAAAAAATTTGAATTTACATGTAATTGGAGTTCCAGAAAGATTAGGTTGGAAGAGAAAGGCAGACAAAAATTTGAAGGAAAAATTTCAAAACTAAAAGACCCATATATTCAAGAAGCTCAGAAAGCCATAAGCTAGATGAGTACAGTGACAAGCATGAGTGTTCTTTTCTAGCTCATCAGCCATGCTATAGGTAACAGTATTGAAGACATTTTAAAAGCAAGGGACCACTCTTTGCTTTTTAAACCGTCAGCTCATTACTTCAGTCATTACCAGTGTTACTTGTGAGGCCCCTCTCCTCTCCCTGGAGGTCAGGGAGGCGAGACTGAAAGTTCCAACTCTAATTACATTGTTGGTTGTCTTGGTAACCAGCCCCATTTTTTTTTGGTGTGGTGTTACGAAGGTGGGTACAGAAGCAGGGTATTTTTGACTAGAAGCTTGCTTGGAGAATTCTTTTTTTTCATATTTATTTTCTTTATTCTGAGAGAGCATGAGTGGGTGAGAGGCAGAGACAGAGAGACAATCCCAAGCAGGCTCTGCACTGTTAGTGCAGAAGCCAGCACGGGGCTCCTTACCACCCCTGCCCAAACCATGAGATCATGACCTGAGCCGAGATCAAGATTTGGACAATTAACTGACTGAGCCACCCTGTGCCCCTTGCTTGGAGAATTCTTAAAGGTACTTTCAGCATGTGAGGGTTATAGTATACAGTTGGAACTTTTGATATAATTGGGGAGGAATGATAATATATAGTTTTAGGTGAATTGTATAGTATGTGAATTCTATCTCAGTAAAGCTGCTATTTTAAAAAGTTAGCAATTTTTCAGGGTGCCTGGCTGGCTTAGCCAGAAGAGCATGTGACGCTTGATCTCAAAGTCGTGACTTTGAGCCCCATGTAGGGTGTAGAGAGGGCTTAACTTAAAAATAAAAAGCTAAAAAAAGTTAGGAATTTTTCATTTCTTGTAAAATGAAATTAAAACAAGTTTGAATTGTCCTGCTAAAGGGATTTCATTTTCTTTTCTCTCATTAGGATCCTATTGTTAATTTTGAACTTCCAATTCATTTGGAGAAATGGTTTCCTCGTCATGTAATAAAGACCAAACGGGAAGATATTCGAGAGCTCATTTTGAAACTTCATTTACAGCAACAGAAGGGCAGCAGTAGCTAGTTAATCTGTACAAACATGACACAGATGTCCTATAAGATTACTGGAAAGCTGCTTACCAGCATTTGTGTTAGTCAGCTCACAGAGAAGAAAATAACTTGTGGTAGTTTTATAAGTCATTGAACATTATTTAAAATAAATAAGATATATTATTAGATTGTTGGGATCTGATAGATGTAGTGGAAAATGGGGGTGATATAGAGAAACCTATTAGAAATTAAACTTTCATAAATATTTGATATTTTTCTGATCAAATTTGCTTCTGATTATGCAATAGCATATGTAAATGTGGGAATGTTTTTGTAGATAATAAAATCAAGTGATCTGTACTTCCATATAACTGGGAGTTGAGGGGAGTTAGGTCCTCCCTGGTGCCAGCCCCAGTGCTTGTCACATTTGTTGACAAGTCACATTATATTGTAATACTATTCTTTGCGGCTCAAGCATGCAATATGAATACTATGTATTTTTTTAAAGAAGAATTTAGTATTAAGGCTTCAGAAAATGCCATTTACGGCATCCTTTCTGTATAGTGTAAAAGAAGACATGATGTTAGGAAGATGATTGAAATTGACTCTTTCAAAGCGCAGCTTATTTTTCTCAGTTGCTAAATGGAATTGTTACTCTGCTGTGATTGTTACATGTTTTCTTTTTCTTTTGATGTCATATATGGGGATCTGGGAAATTAGTTCATTCATTCAGAATGAAATTTGGAACAAAAAAAATTTAGCTACCCAAAATAGGTTTTTACAATGACATATGTAGCTCAACATAGTTCTTTGAGGTAATAGCTATATCAATATTGACTTCTATCCTATTCTGATATCCTAGAATATACGTACACACTTTCTGTAAGTATCAAAGATAAAATTGATGTCATCATAACTTTAATTAAAGAATACCCTCAAAATCTTATTTATTAATTGTTAGAACTAAATATATAATTTTATAGCTCTGTTTACCCAGTATTTATCTGCAAAGTCAGATTGCTCGAATTGCTTTTATATTTTTAAATTGTAGTTTTTAGAGACCTATGATCCCTATGAAGCATAAGTTTTTATTAAATGTTTAGGGAACAGTTTTGAATTCATGTGATGATGGTGGTATTATATGTGATTAAACACTTTACAACCTTTTAATGTTATCAGGAAAATTTTGAGGGGACAATTATATTGTATTTTCTCAGATTAAAAAACCATGTTTTTTAAGAATATTATTTTCATCTTCTGTTTTAAGTATCTCTTGGATTTATATTGTTAACTGTATATAAAGCAGTGAAGCAAAGGCAATTTAAGATAAAGCTAAAAATTGGAACATTTTATTTCAAAATCATGTGAATTTGCAGTTGTCAGTTAAGCCTCAGTATTTTTGAATTTTTGTTAATCTTGTCACCATCTTTATATTGTTAAAGATATTTGTCTTTTGGGGATTTCTCAGAAAGATGATTATAATTACATGATTTTATTCCCAGTATGTGTGTGTATGGGAGGGGATTTTTTTAAATGACTATTAATTATTTTGTACATCTAACTTTGGGAAAGCAAGTATGTAATACATCTTCATATGACTTCTTAACTTTTGTGTTTGTATGTTTTTCAAAGGTACCACTGTCCTTTATCATGTTTTGAAGATTGTTTAAAACTCATTTTCCTAAATTCATGTGGAAATAATGTGTTGAGAATATCAACATTTTATATTAAACATGTTTCCAATTCATCAAATTAAGGTGTAATTTTCCTTTCTTAAGAATCATGAGCCATTCTTAGAAATAAATTGTTGAATTTATAATACCCAGTGCATCTCCAATAACTGATGGTTAGATGAATTTTTCTTTCTGCCTTAACAAGCATATAGTTAATTTGATTGTTCAGGAGACATTTTTGGAGCATGTACTATTAGCAAGCAGTTTGCTGGGTACAAAACAATGAACCACAGCTTTTATTCCTGAGTCATTTATAGCTAATGGGAGAAATGGACATATGCATAGTTTTAATATTACTGGTAAAAACTATCATAGAGTTTCTTGGGGGCTCAGGAGGGAATTCAGCCTTGCTGCGTGTGTGTGTGTGTGTGTGTGTGTGTGTGTGTGTGTGTGTGTGTATGTGTATGAGAGAGAGAGAGAGAGAGAGATGGCGGGGGAGAGAGAGAGTGAGATGTGGTAGAGAGGTAGTAAGAGGGTTGTCACTGGACAGGGAAAGTCTTCCTAGAGAAGATAATACTAATTTTAATTTGCAACTCTTGGGATAAACAAAAGTGGTAGTTTTTGGTTTTTTTTGTTTTTTGTTTTTGTTTTTTTTTGTCATATCTAATCACTTAACTAGGATTTAGGAAAAGTTTAATGCCTCTTATAATCAGTTTGTTTTCTTTTTATGTTATGGGGGAAATAGAGTTCTTGTCATACAGAGCCATTTCTAACCTGGTTCTAGTCTATGTGCTGTCCTCATCTTTCCACTGTCACCTACTTTTTAATTCTATAAAATTACTCATTTATGCTGTAATTGCTTTTGGCTTAATACCAAGCTTAAGCCTTTTATTCATAGCAAATTATCTTGGGTTTTCTTTCTTTCAGTAATGTTTATTTGGAAATGTGCTGAACTAAAATAAATATGAAATGTCATCTGTATTCAGTATTTTTTTTTTTTTTAATTGTGAAAACGACCTGTAATTGTTGAACTATGTCTGGACTGGGAGAACTGTGAGTGGACTTGTATACTCTGAAGGCTTGCTTGACTGGAAGTATATAAAACCTTATGGGAAATCATAGGCTTTTCCTTCCTTCTGTAGAGTCTCTTGTAACTGAACTTGATCTTGTGGAAATTTGGGAACATTGTCCAGGAGCTGCTAAAAGACAAACTTCTGTGGGTATGTGGCTTCCCTGTCTACACCCACCTACCTGGTCTCTTCTCTTAAAACTGAGTACATCCCTTTGAGGGCTGAAGAAATCGGGGTTGACTATTTTAGAATTCTCAAGAGAAATGTGCTTTAAATCTTTACAAAACTTTTCTTTTTTCAGGGGCTCCTGGTGGCTCAGTCGGTTAAGTGTCCAACTTTGGCTTAGATCATGATCTCAAGGTTCGTGAGTTGGAGCCCCGCATTGGGCTCCCTGCTGTCAACACAGAGCCTGCTTCATACCCTCTTCTCCTCCCCCACTAATGTGTGTGCGCGCGCGCACACACACACACACACACACACACACACACACACACTGTCTCTCTCTCTCTCTCAAAAATAAATAAAAACAAAACTTTTTTTTCTTTTTTTAGAGAACTTCTCCAAAGACACAGGACATAAGATGTAAATCCAGTGCTATTTGATAGTAAATCCTAGCTTCCACAGGGACTTTGACTAGTTTAAAGTCCCTAGGTTTGTTTTTTTTTTTTTTTTACTAGGTTTGTTTGATAAAAACAACTGCTCTAATACAAACAATTTTATCTAGTCCCATTGTGGTAAAAGTTATCCTTTGTTGGTTGCGAGTTCCTCATGTACATAAACATTCTGGGCCTCATGTTTAATAGCTAATTAAGCAACACAGTTATCACGTGGCTGTCATTAATATTGTATGATTAGTATGTGCCAGGCAGTATTCTAATAGTGCATTTTCTGTGTATTAACGAATTTAATCCTCACAGCAGTTCTATCATGAGTTAGCTTTATCTTCCTATCCCATTTTCTATAAAAGGAAGAAGTTATTAAGTGGTTATAACCAAAGATTTTCAAATTTCTAACCAAGGAGAGAGATTTAAAAGACAGTAACTATGACAAAACTAGAGCTAGTTTTGTGTGTAGCTCTGTATTTCTGAAGTAGATATGTATAGTGAGTCTGGGCTTACAAATTATATGTTTACAAATAACAGGCCCTAGAAAAACCCAAAGTACATGGGAATCTATCAGGTTCAACCAGTAGATTCAGAAAAATTGTAAAGCTCAGTGAATTATATGTGAAACATTATTTTTAAGTGGACTGTCTGGTTATGGCAAAGAACGTGTTTGTAAAGAGCTTAGCTGACTGGATTAGAATAAAGAAATTGTCTCTCTCCATCTGTTCTAATTAGCTTGTCTCTTCTGCTTTCATAGCGTGCTGCTTCTTTCAGAAAAGAAGTGAGAGGTATTTTGAAAGGATACCATTTTTATTTAAGCTAATTTATAATGGTTTTGGAATGGTTGTCAGTTTTCAAAGATAAACTTTGAAATGTTAGACCTTTTCTATAATAATTCGTTACTGGAAGTTTCAAGGCTTTTTTGGGTGCTCAAGGATTTTGGCCTCTCCTTATTCCTTTGATTTTGGCCCAAATGATTATGTTTCCTCATTTTGGGAAGATTTCTCTGGGTATTTTGATATTTGTCGTGATAGAAGGAAACCTTCCATCATTAACAGGTATTTAAAAAGCTTTTTAATTTTAATTTTTTATTTTTCTTTATATCTCTAGTGTATTCTCTTTAACATTATTTAATTTAATATGACCGTTGTAAGAACTTGAATCAAATACTACTCTGTTAGGCTTTGATATCGCTTCATTTAAACTTTAAAATCTCTCTTAATATTTTTGGTTTTCCTTTTCATTAGTAATTTCTTCTTCAGACTTCCGCTTATTTCTTGTATTGAAATTGGATATATAGTTGATTTTAACAACTAAGAATCTTGAAATAAAGGAGTAGGAATTAGATGGAGAAAAGATTGACTGCTCACTCCTCCCCTCTTAAGTATGCACGTTTACAATTTGAGCATTGACTTCAAAATCCAAATGTGGCACAAAAGTCAGTTTTTCTTTGTTACTTTTCATTCTGTATCTTCATTCATTATCAGAAGACTTGTCTATGCTTTCACTATGTAGCACAAACCTACATATCTTTAGAAGATATCCAAGAACCCAAGAGTGCAGTTTCTTTTCGCCTGACTGACAAGGAATCCGGGGAGCCTTCTCATTCTACTGAAAAGAAACTACCTTTGGACCACAGAGAAGCTGAGAAACTGTGGTTGCTCAGAAGAAGGCGATCTATTCTGTTTCCTAATGGTGTAAAAACCTGCCCAGATGAAAACATTACAGAGGCTGTGGCAAAGCATGTAAAGTACTTTAAAGTACGAGGTAAGTGAACATCCAAACCTTGGGACTCCGTGATGAAATTCAGACATAGTCCTAGCATGTTGTTGTATCTTGTTAAAATTCAGAGTATGTGATAATTTAGACACGGAGCCAAATATTATCTTTCTCTTAGCTATGGAAAAAGGACTTGCTATAAGTATAATATTTATATAGCTTCAGAGGAAAGTTTGTATTAAGGGAAGAAATGGCTTAAATCTTTGAAGCACTTCAAAAATACCAGTTTATGTTACTAGAAGATTTAACTATTTTTACTTCTTCATTAAGTAATTAGTCTAAATATGCCCACAAAATATATTTACCATGGTATACTTACCTATTTGGCTAATTAGTTACTTTATGTACATGAAAATATAATACATGTCTATATTTTATAGTTTAGACATTCTGCAGATTCATGCTGGTTATACTCTGGTTGGTACACATAAACCTTATATCTAAGATGATGACAACTCTCACAATAGACCCTAAAGCAACAGAACTAGGATTTTATTTTTAATTTAACAGTATTATCCTTGATTGAATACTTTTTCATTAGGTGAATTCATTCTGTTTCTTAAATTTACTATCTTAAATTTACTAACCAAAATTGCTTAATTGACCATAATATGTCCCTCAGATTTAAACGATTCTCAAACTTTGCTTTTTTGCTGCTAAAGAGACAATGTGATATGATGGATGTGATGCTAGTAAACTAAAGTGGACGTGGATGATTAAATGATAGTGAAATCAGGCTAGTTCATTTATGTATGTTTTCAACAAATGTTTGTGGGGCACTTGCCATTTTCCATATGCTGGGCTCTATGAACCTTCAAGTCTAAGCTGCTACTTTATCTTCTCCTTTTTTATTTTCCTCCGTCTTGTCCTTCCCCTCCTCCTCTGTCACCCAAGCAAGTGATTGATTGATTCATTCATTCATTTATTCATTTCAGAGCTAGTGTTTTCTGTTTTAAGTTGTTATTTAAGTTCCAGCTATTCAACATACAGTACAGTATTAGTTTCAGGTATACAATTTATGCGATTCAACACTTAACATACAGCACCCAGTTCTCATCAGAACAAGTACACTCCTTAATCCCTATCTCCTATCCCCCTACCTATCTCCCTACTGGTAGCCATCAGTTTGTTCTCTATAGTTAAGAGTCTGTTTCTTGGTTTGCCTCTCTCTTTTTTAACCTATGCTTATTTGTTTTGTTTCTTAAATTCCACATATGAGTGAAATCACACGGTAATTTGTCTTTCTTCGACTACCTTATTTTGCATAGCATAATACTCTCTAAGCAAGTGTTTTTAAAATAAAGTAATACCAGATATTACATATATAAAATTTTTTTGTTAAAATAATTTTTTAATGTTTATTCCTTATTTTGAGAGAGAGAGAGAGAGAGAGACAGAGTGTGAGCGGGAGTCAGGCAGAGAGAGAGGGAGACAGCATCCGAAGCAGGCTCCAGGCTCTGAGCTGTCAGCACACAGCCTGACGCGGGGCTCGAACTCACAGACTGTGAGATCATGACCTGAGCTGAAGTTGAAATCTTAACCAACTGAGCCGCCCAGGCACCCCTAATTTTTTAAGTGCCACTGTATTAACACATTTTTTAAGGAGTGTATTTACAACTCTTGATTATACTGTGAGGTTATCAAACATTACTAAGCAATAAGCTTTCCTTTTACTTTTATAATGGAAATCCATTGATTCTGACTTTTGTATATAGGGCATGTGCCAGAAGTGGCAAATTCCAAAGAGAGTGGGAAGAGAATAAAAGACTGAAGATGAATGGGAATGACAGTTCATAACTTTTCAAAACGTTATTTCTATTGCCTCGGTTTTTCCTTTTAAAATAAATAGATCAGAATATCTAGGTAGATGCTGGGTAAGTGGTAAAGAGGAAATAACCATTTAAGCAATGTGGTTATACCTTTTAATTTCTTTGCTCTTATGTTTATAAATTCAAGAGGTACTATTGAAAAAGAAGCCAACAAAAAGAAAAGCATTCCTAGAGTAATTGATTTTAAAATACAGATGCTATGAATGGGACCATTAGAAAGGGACCTCACAGACCTAAAAGACTAGGCACAGCACATCAGGACTGTAACAGTGTTGATATACTGTCATTGTAAAGAGTAAATATTTTATGTTTTTGAAAATTAGGAAAAATGAATATTTCAGCAAAGGTCTTGAAGAGATTTTGTAGGGATAATTGGATTATGCCCTTAGAACCAAATATTTGGAAATTAGAGGGAGAGATCCATTCAGTGTCCAACCAAGGATCTTAGCTCTTTCTACCAAGCTAATTCATTTTAGTGGTTTGCCCAATTTTTCCTTAATAGAGAATTTGGCTTCAGTTGCTAGGTGGTGTAACAAATTTGAAAAATACCTTCATTTAAGCAAGAAGCAACTGCATTTAACCTAATGATTTGTGAAATTAAACAGATATTTAGGGTGCTTGGGGTTGAACGCAGTTAATACTCTCCTCCTACTTTAAAAAATTATATTTGTAGGTGGACTTTTAAAATATAACTTTATTGAGGTATACTTTGATGGATTATCGCTGCATATTTAAATTACATAATCTGATTAGTTTTGACAAACATATTTACCCTTGAAATCATGCAGTTAAGGTAATGAATGTATCACTCACCACTAAACATTTTCTTATTTGCCTTTGTAATCTGTCCCTCTCAGCACTTCCCTTTATCCCAGTACTGAGGCAACCTAATCTGCTTTTTATCACTATGAATTGTTTGCATTTTCTACACTTTTATATATAAATGTAATCATATATGTACACTTTTTTGTCTGGCTTCTTTTGCTCAGTGCAATTATTTCGAGACTCATTTGTGACTTTTTTTTTTATCAGTAGTTTGTTTCCTTTTATTGTTGAGTAGTATTCTATTTTAGGGATATACCACATTTTGGGATACTAGGGTTTTTTTCAGTTATTATAAAGAAAGCTGTCATGAACACTTGCATTCAAGTTTTTGTGTCAACAAAACCTTTTGGTTAATAGTGCAATGGCTGGAGGGCCGCCTCGGTGGTTCAGACAGTTGGGCGTCTGACTTTGTTTGGCTCAGGTCATGATCTCACGGCCTGTGAGTTCGAGCCCCACGACGGGCTCTGTGCGGACAGCTCGGAGTCTTGAGCCCCGCTCAAGCTCTCTGTGTCTCTCTCAAAAATAAACATTAAAAAAAAATTAAAAAAAAATAGTGGAATGGCTGGATCTCATGATAGGTGTATGTTTAACTCTTTATGAAGTTGCTAAACTGTTTCCCAATGTGGCTGTACCACCTGCACTGTATTAGAGTTCCAGTTTTTCTACATCCTTGTAATACTTGGTGTAGTCAGTCTTTTTAAACTGTAACCATTCTAGTGACTATGAAGCAATTGTATTGGTTTTAATATGCATTTTCTTAATGGCTAGTGATGTTGAGCACCTTTTTCATGTGCTCATTTACCATTTGTTTATCTTTTTTGGTGAAGAGTTTATTCAAATATTTTGCTCATTAAAAAAAATAATTGGGTCATTTGTCTTATAGAATTGTAAGAGTTCTTAATATATTCTAAATACAAGCTCTTTGTCAGATACATGTTTTGCATACATTTTCACCCAGTGTGTGGCTTGTCTTTTGCTTTTCTTAATAATGTCTTTTGAGAAACAGAAGTTTTCAATTTTGATGACGTTCAACTTAAAAGGTTTTTTTTTTGTTTTTGTTTTTTTTGGGGGGGGGGTCATGCTTGTTTTTGGTTTTATCTAAGTTTGCCTAACCCAAAGTCAAAAGAATTTTCTATCTTTTCCTGTAAAAACTTTATAATTTTCAGGTTTTACATTTAGGTCTATGATCTACTCTGAGTTAATTTTTGTATGTGGGGTATATGGATCAGAGTTAAATATTTGCATATGCTTAGCCAATTGTTCCAGCACCATTTATTAAAAAGATTATCCTTTCTTGCCTTTAAGGCTTTGTTGAAAAATCAGTCTTCTGTATTTAGTGAGTCTATTTCTTCATTTTCTTCCACTGATCTACATGCCTGTTTTTATGCCAATACGACACTGGCTTGATTACAATAAGTCTTTGAATCAGATAGGGAAAGTTCTTCAACTTTGTTCTTCTTTTTCCAAATTCACTTCGTAATGCTAGGTTCTTTGTGTTTCATATAAATATTAGCATCAGCTTGCCAACTTATACAAAAAGGGTGGCTGGAATTTTGATTGCGGTTGTGTTGAATTTATTGATCAATTTAGGAAGAATTGTCATCTTAACAATATTGGGTCTTCTGCTCTATGAATGTGATACAGCCCACCATTTACTTAGGTCTTCTTCAATTTCTCTTGACAGTGTTTTGTAATTTTCAGTGTATAGGTCTTATAGCTCTTTTTATCAGATTTATATATTTTTATTTTTTATGCCATTGTTAATGTTATTTTAATTTCTTTTTTAAAAATGTTTATTTATTCTGAGAAGGAGAGCACGAATGGGGGAGAGGCAGAGAGAGAGAGTGGGAGAGAGAGAATCCCAAGCAGGCTCCTTGATATCAGCACAGAGCCCAACACAGGGCTCAAACTCATGAACCATGAGATCATGACCTGAGCCAAAGCCAAGAGTTGGGCACTTAACTGAATAAGCCACCCAGGTGCCCCAATGTTATTTTAGTTTCTGATTGTTCTTGCCAGTATAAGAGGCATACAACTGCATTTTGTATATTGGCCTTTTATTCTGTAATTTGCTAAATTCACTTATTTGTTCTAGTAGCTTTTTTGTGTATTCCTTAAGGTTTTCTACAAAGATGATTATTTGCATATAAAGATAATTTTACTTCTCATATTCCAATTTATATGCCTTTTATTTCTTGCTTTATTGCACCAAATTGACTGTTGTATATGTTTTGGGTACCACGATTCTGAGAGGAAAATAAGACTTTGTTCCATAATGGATTTCTATTTACTGGATAAGACGCACAGCCTGAGCCCTAGTAAAAGGATTAAAGACAGATTAAATGCAGGCCCTTCGTTATTCAGAATACTGTCATCCATATTTTGCTTTCCTCCAGCAGTTTGCAGGGCAGGTTTTCTCCACCACAAGAGAGACATTTATAAATCAGTTATCTTCTCAAAAATAGAAAGTTACTTTTAGCAGTCACTAAAGGCTACATGAAAATTGTGTCACAAGGGTGGGACTTCAGAACAGGTCTAATTCTAGGCCGTAATGAAGTATGTGGCAATTATCTCTGGTGGTGCTTTGCCCTTCTTAGTACCTCTTTCCCTGGAATCATGATGATTTTACTGTTTACTGCCTGCAGTGTCCTGTTTAGGTTTCCCCTCTCCGAGCTGCATGAATGCTCCACACTTCCTCCCAGTTCTCTTCCTTTATCAAAATGTAAGTGTTCTGAATCCTGTTATCCCAAGTTAGTTAATTGGACCTTCTTGTCAGATAGCTCTTAACTGGAAAGCCATTGGATAAATTAAGGATGTATTACCTTTCTGGAGGGAATTACATTTTTTTACAATTTTATTGAGACGTAAATTACATATCATGCAACTCATCCATTTAATGTATAGAATCCAATGGTTTTCTAGTATATTCACAGAAACCTGCAACCATTATCACACTTAGTTTAAAAATACTACATCACTTCAAAAAGAAACCTCATACTCTTTAGTCATCACTCTCTTATCCCTCTTTTCCCGCTACCCCTCTCCCTAGACCTAAGCAATCATGAATCTGCTTTTTACTTGTATAAACTTGTCTGTTATGGATATGTCAAATAAATGAGATAATATAATATGTGATCTTTTGTGACAGTCCTCTTTCATTTTGCGTAATGTTTTCAAGGTTCATCCATGCTGTAGCATGTATCAGTAGTTTATTCTGTTTTATGGCCTATATTATTTTCTTGTATGGATATACCACATTTCGTGTATCCATTTCTTAGTTGATGGGCATTTGGGTTGTTTTTAGCTATTTAGGTGTGTACCTAGGAGTAGAATTTTGGGATTTTATGGTAACTCTGTGTTTATCCATATGAGGAAGGCCAGATAGTTTTCTAAAGTAGCTGCACCATCTTACATTCACAACAGCAGTGTGTAAGATTCTGATTTCTCGACATCTTTGCCAGCACTATGATTTTCCTTAAAAAAAAAAATTACAACCATCCTAGTAGGTGTGAAATGATATGCCCTGGTTTTGATTTGCATTTCTCTAGTGATTAATAACATTGGACATCTTTTTATTTGCTTTTGGTCATTTGAATATCCTCTTTTGAAGAATATCTTTAGATCCTTCCCTATTTTTTAATTGGGTTGTTTTTTTTTTATTATTGAGTTATAACAGTTCTTTATATATTCTAGATACAAGTTTCTTATTGGATAAATGAATTGAAAGTATTTTTTCTCATTCTGTGGGTTGTCTTTTCACTTTCTTGATGGTGTCTTCCATGTACTAAAGTTTTTGTTTTTGATAAAGTCCAATTTATCTATTTGTTCTTTTTCAAAATAGTTTTGGTTATTTAGATTCATTGTAATTCCATATGAATTTTATTTTTCTTTATTTTAGAGAGAAAGAGAGTACAAGCAGGGGGAGAGGGGCAGAGGAAGAGAAAGAGAATGTGAGGCAGGTGACACGCTCAGCATGGAGCCCGATATGGGGCTCATTGCCACAACCTGAGCCAAAATCAAGAGTCAGACACTGAACTGACTGAGCCATGCAGCCACCCCTCCATATGAATTTTAGGACTAGCTTGTCAATTTCTATAAAGAAGTCAACCAGCGTTTTGATAGGATTGCAATGGATCAAGTTGGAGATATTACTATCTTAATAATGTTAATGATTCATGTCTGGATGCTTTAATTTTCATTTCTCCGAAGATGAATGATAGCACTTTTTCACACATTTATTGGCTTTTTGTAGCTCTTCCTTTGTAAAGTGTTCCAGTCTTTTACATGTTTTTTTTTTTTTTTTTTTTTTTTTTTTTAATGTTTATTTTTGAGACAGAGCATGAGCTGGGTAGGGGCAGAGAGAGGGAGACACAGAATCTGAAACAGGCTCCAGGCTCTGAGCTGTCAGCACAGAACCCGATGTGGGCCTCGAACCCACGAACTGTGAAATCATGACTTGAGCTGAAGTCAGACACTCAACCAACTGAGCCACCCAGGCGCCCCTTTTACCTGTTTTAAAAATTGGATTGTTTGACTTTTTATTAGAGAGTTGTAGAAATTCTTTAAATATCCTAAATACCAGTTCTGTGTCATATATGTATTTTGAATATTTTCTGCCAGAGGTATCCTTTGCCTATCCATTTTTTATTAATAGTGTCTTTGATAAATAGTTGTTAATTGTGATAAATTCTAATTTCTATTTTTTTCTTTTATAATTACTGCTTTTAAAAAAATTATTTTAGAGAGACAGAGCAAGCAAGGGAGAGGGGCAGAGAGAGAGAGAGAGAGAGAGAGAGAGAGAGAGAGAATCTTAAGTAGGCTCCACACAGAGCCAGATGCATGGCTCGATCCCACAATCTGTGATCATGACCAGACACTCAATCAACTGAGACACCTAGGTGCCCCTATAGTTGTTGCTTTCTGTGTCCTGTTTATGAAAGCTTTGCCTATCCTCAAGTCATATAAATGTTCTTCTGTCTTTTCTCTTAGGATCTTCATAATATTAGCCTTCATATTTCAAATTATTTTCTGTGTGTACTGTAAATAAGTTATTGAGATTTTTTTTCTTTCTATAGAGATATATAGTAAAACCTTGGTTTGTGAGCTTAATTTGTTCTAGAAACATGCTTATAATTGAAAGCACTTGTATATCAAAGCAAATTTCCTCATAAGAAATAATGGAAACTCAAATGATTCATTCCACAAGCCAAAAATATTCATATAAAAATGATTACAATACTGGGGCACCTGGGTGACTCAGTCGGTTAAGCATCCAACTTTGGCTCATGGCACCATCTCACAGTTCATGAGTTCAAGCCCTGCATCGTGCCATGTGCCGATAGCTCAGAGCCTGGAGCATGCTTTGGATTCTGTGTCTCCTTGTCTCTCTGCCCCTCACCTGCTCATGCTCTGTCTCTCTCTCTCTCTCTCAAAAATAAACAAACATTAAAAAGATTAAAAAAAATATTACAATGCTGTAATATAATACAAAATAATAAAGAAAATACAAAATAGAAGGAAAAATAACCGCACTTACCCTTGAAAACCTTCGTGGCTGGTGTGAGGGAGACAAGAGAGAGGAGGGTAATTGTGTAGGACCTTCCCTATCACTAACAGAATCACTGCTATCTATTGGCTCAGTGGAATCTTTTTGGGCATAGGGACAATTGTATACATTCACACAGATGTTGACTACAATACAGTATTAATAACCTTTTGTCATATACTGTATTTAAGGTAACCGGCAATAAGGCAGCAGAGGAAAGGGTCTCTATCTGCAGTCAGCCTGACCTAGAATGAAGCAAAGCATTCCTAAGCAAACTCTTGTATGGAAAAGCAAAGGACTGTCCACAGGTGCTTTGAAGTGGCAAAAAATACTTTAGTGCCAGTTGTGGGCACCTACCAACATTCTGAAAAATCACTGATTGCTTCCAAACACCACAGCCTGAGATTGAGCATCTGAGCATGGGAGAGGATCACCCATAATCCTGCAGTGAGAGAGAGAGAGAGAGAGAGAGAGAACACCACTGGCTTAGTTGTGATCATGTGACATTAGGCATCATTTGCTACTCGTATTGCCATTCATTGCTCGTTTATCAAGTTAAAATTTAAAGCGTTTGCTTAACTTGCAGAACACTCACAGAACAAGTTACTTGCAATCCAAGGTTTTATTGTATGGTTTTTCAGTCACAATATTTTTTATAGTTTCTTTGAATCACTTTATTTCATAACCAGACCTTACAGACGTTCATTTTTTTTTTTTTTTTTTTTTTTTTTAGTTTTTACCAACCTAGACTTTCACCTTTGCATTGTCTTCTGGTGGGCACTAAATTTTCATTTGCAAGTTTTAGGATGAAGAAAGGAAGAACTATGAATCTGCAGGTGGTCAGCTCTGTCTCAGTCAGCCTTGGCTGGATTCTTCTGTATACTGTATGATCACAAGTTCGAAAGAACAGTTATAAGGATGCAGTTAGTTCACTGAAAGAGAAAACTAAGTTTGCAAACAAAGGTTTATTTTAACCCTGAAAAATCAATTGATGGAGAAACTTTAAATATTCATATATTTTCCTCTCTGTTAAAACTCGAGTCTTGTTCTTTGGCTTAGACTATCTTCTTCCATCAAACAACTGTCAGACACCCAGAATCCATTATGGTTATAACACTGATATTCATGTAGCACTATGTGATTTATAAAATACTCTCACAGGTAGGTAGGTAAGGCAGTAATCATTTATTCAATTAAATAAGAGGGATGAGGGGCGCTTGGGTGGTTCAGTCATTTGAGCCTCTGACTCTTGATTTTGGCTCATGTTGTTATCCCAGTGTTGTGGGATTGAGCCCGGTGTCAGGCTCTGTGTTGTGCATGGAGCCTGCTTAAGATTCTGTCGCTCTCCCTGTCTCCCCGACTCGAGTTTGCTCACTCTGTCTCTCGCTAGCTCACTGTCTCTCAAATAAACAAATAAATAAAGCACATTGCAGCGCTGACCGGCTAGGTAAGTTACCTGTGGTTATGAAGCTGGGGCTAGAATTTAGATCTGACTCTGTGAGTTCAGGGGCTCCACCTCAATATGTTACTGGATAAGCATTCAGCTTTCTTGAGATGAAAAATAATGAAAAATAATGGTCTTGATCTCTGTGCATTTAAATCCTTCTTTCTCCCTTAGCGCTCTGCTCCTCTTCCCTCCCATCTCAGTCTGTCTGTTGTCCACAGTGTCTGGCATTTGGCCAATGAAATGGTTACAGGAAACCAATATACTTAATGTATACAAAATGTGCAGACAGTCTGTTTAGCATCCATTCAGATTTGATGCTTTGGAATAACTTAGCAGATAGACTGAATTTGTTTTTAATATAGTAGTACATTTCTCCTAAAAATCATTAATTTTTTAGTCCTCATATCGTAAAAAAATTTTTTTGAGTGTAATTGACATACAATATTAAATTAGTTTCTGGGTGCCTGGGTGGCTCAGTGGGTTGAGTGTCTGACTTTGGCTTAGGTCATGATCTCATAGTTCGTGAGTTTGAGCCCCACGTCAGGCTCTGTGCTGACAGCTCAGAGCCTGGAATGTGCTTTGGTTTCTGTGTCTTCCTCTCTCTCTGCCCCTCCCCCACTTATGCTCTGTCTCTTTTCAAAAATAAACATTAAAAAATAAAAAATAAATAACTAAATAACTTTCAAATATACAAGGTAGTGATTCTGCAAGTTTCTACATTATGCCATGCTCACCACAAGTGTAGCTACAATCTGTCACCATGCAATGCTATTACAATGTCATTGACTATATTCCTTATGCTGTGAGTTATATTCCTGTGACTTATTCATCCCATAACTGGAACCCTATATCTCTCACTTCCCTTCACCCATTTGGTATCCTCCCACCTCCCTCCCCTCAGGCAACCACCCGTTTGTTCTCTACTTCTATCTTTTTTTTAGTTAATAGATTTTAATGTTTAGAGAAGTTTCAGGTTTACAGAAAAATTGAGCAGAAAGTCCAGAGAGTTACCTATACTGCCACTCTTCCACACACACATTTTTCCCTCTTATTAGCATTTTGTATTAGTGTAGCACGTTTGTTACAATTGATGAGCCAAAATGGACAGACACACTATTCTTAATTAGAGCTCGTATTGTGTTTTGAGAAATGTATAATGACGTGTTTCCATTATTACAGAGTCGTACAGAGTGACTTCCTTGCCCTAAAAAAACCACTGTTCTTCACCTCTTTGTCTTTCCCTTCCCCCAACCCCTGGCAACCACTGATCTTTTTACAATTTTCATACTTTGGCCCTTTCCAGAATGTCATATCATTGGAATTATACAGTATGTAGCTTTTTCAGACTGGCTTCTTTTACTTAGCAATATGCATTTAAGTCTTCACCATGTCTTTTCATAGCTTGAAACCTCATTTATTTTTATCACTGAATAATACTGCATCATATGGATATATCACAGTTTGTTTATTTTTTCGCCTTTTTAAGTATTTTTAACATCTGCTTCACTCTCATAAAGCCCAAACGTGGATTTTTTTTAAGATATGGGGAAAAAAAAACCCTGCCTATTAGAAAGTGAATTAAATTCCTCTGTAAAGGAAAGGAGTGGGGAGTGCACATTCTCTTCATATCTGAAAAGTTTAAACTGGACATACATAAACAGAAGAACTTTGAGAATCATTCCTATGTCCTTCTAGAATGGACACTGTGGGCAAGAGTGCCTTGGAAATCTGAATAAACAGGTTCATGATCATTGTGAGAACCTGAAAGTACTTTCCATAAAAATTCTTCTTTGTCTGTTGTCCAGTGTGTCAGGAAGCTGTCTGGGAAGCCTTCCGGACATTTTGGGATCGACTTCCTGGACGTGAGGAATATCGTTACTGGATGAATTTGTGTGAGGATGGAAACACAACTATATTTGAAATGGGCACAAATTTTAGTCAGTCTGTGGAACATAGAAATTTAATTATGAAGGTAAGTGTACTAACAAGGGAAGAATTGCTGGACTATTGTAGGAGTGCCTACACACAGCTCAGGCTTGAAGGAAGAAAGAGCAACACCAAACACCTGCATTACTTTTGTTGTTGAATGAGGCTATTTGAGTGAGCTGCCATAGGGCATGGCGGAGTCTTTGTATCCCTAGCTCTGGCTGTTAAAATGAACATTGTTAACCCAGTAAGAGCCTCGGTCTTATGTTTATAAATGTAAATATTTGGAAATAATACTCAGCAAAGGTTTAGGCTAAGAATAGAAGTCCTCGAGAGTCACTCTTGCCACGGTTTTGCATATTATCAATTCAGAGTAGCTACCAATGACACTAAGATATAGTTCATTGAATAAATGTTTAGTAAAGTATAAATATGATCCTACTTAATGAATTTGCTTACTTATTTTCCTTCTTTTAGAGCTATCTTATTCTTAGCAAAGGATAAATAAGCATGCATATAGACAAATTACTTGCCCACCTTTCCCTTTTCATGTAGCATGCATGTATTCATGATGAGAAAATAAAAGAGAGAGTGAGAAGGGGGAGAGGCAGAGAGAGAGGGAGACAGAAGATCCAAAGTGGGCTCCATGCTAGCAACAGAGAGCCTGATGCGGGCTCTGTCCCATGAACCTTGAGATCATGACCTGAGCTGGAGTCGGACACTTAACCAACTGAACCACCCAGGTGTCCCTCTTCTGTTATGTTTTTAACTGCTCAATATTAATAAATATGAGAATAGCTACCAGCTATGTATGTACCATGTACCAGGCCACATATTAAGCCTATTAAAAGCATATTTAATAACAACTCTACAAGGAGTTACTAATATCCGCAATTTATAGATAAGAACATTAGGCATCAGAGTTATTCCTTATTCTAGATTATAAAACCAGATGGGCTGGAGCTTAAAATCAAACATAGTTTTCTTTTTTAAAAAAATTATTTTTTTACCCTTTACCATTGGGCCTTCCTTCTCAGTCATTACCACTTTTGCAAATTGCAGTGGCTAATATTGAATAGCTATTAACTGAAAAAAAAATACACATATCTACACACATTTATATTTATGTCAGCATTGCCCATCTCAGTTGTGTCCACAGTATGGAAGCAGTTGACAGAGCAGCAAATACAGATGATGTATAGCAAATGTATAGTTAGTATTAGCATTAACAATAGCCTCTTGTGATATTACATTGGAAGGTATTTTTTTTTTTTTTTTACAAGTGCAACTTCTAGATTGGTAAGATCTAAAGGTGTTGGAAATACACTTTCAATGATTATTTAGTACAACATGGAGACAAAGGGGGGTGATATGAGACCTGGATTGAATCTTAAATAACAAGTATAAGTGAGCTGAATGAGGAGTTTGGGATGAACAGTCCAGACAGAGGGAATAGCACAAGCCAGATGTTTGTAGGGAATGACTTGGGCCAATATACGGGAAGGGTAGACAATAAGTGACAAGAGATCAGACTGGAAGCTGGAAGAGTAGATAACTCTGGGGATGATAAGAAACTGTTGATGTGGAAATGGGATTCGGAGCCACTGGCCAAGAAAGAATTCTTCAGGTATCTTTGGTGCAAAATGGTGGTTTTATTACAGAACAAGTGACAGGACCTGTGGGCAGGAAGACCTGCCCTGGGATTGCCCTGAGTAACTGATTATATACCTGGGACTTGGGGGAGGTAAAGTCAAGGGGAAGTTTGCAAAAAGATTTTTCTAATGCTAAAGAAGACTCACAGGATCCTGAAGGCCTAGCTATTGTCAAGCTAAGGTTGTTTTTACCTCAAGCAAAGCATTGACATTAAAACAGTTGAGAGTTCCTGAAGAAATGTCATACTCTGCCTGTCTCAAGTGTTTGTCAATGGGCTGCAGGTTATAAGGAAATTTAAATTTACATTTCTTTTGCCTTTGTTCTCCACATTATAAGTAGGTGAGTCACAGAGGCTGATTGGACAGTTTTGAATTAAAAAGGTCATTATGGTTTCTATACACCGTGGGGTGAATTGGAGGCAACAAGACTGGAGCAGGAAGACTAGTAATTACTGCATATCTGAGGAAATGAGGGTCCTAACTAGACAAAAGATAGAGAAAGGAAGCACAAGAGATGCAAATAGGAAAAAAAGACTAGTAGAACTCTGTGACAGGTCAGATGGGAGTGGGAGAAGAAGAAGAAGGAATGGCCTGGGAAGCCTCCTCATTTCTAGTTTGGATGACTAAGACCAAGAACTCGGGCACAGAAGCAGCTTTGTAGATGTAGTGGGGAGATTGAGTTCACTTTTGAATGTGTTGTTTTGAGCAATCTGTGAAATGCGAATTGCCTGATTTAGGTTTGAAGCCAAGGAGAGTGGTTTGGGTTATAAATATAGCTGTAGGAGTCATCTGCCTTGACGTGGCAACTGAAAGCATTTAGACTGGCTGCGATTATTCTAGGAGAGTTTGTAGAGCAAGAAGAGCAATGAGTTATTTATAAATATCATGAGAGTTATTTAGAGTAATAGTCTTTCCATTTTATAGAGGAGATATTGAGAGATTTGGGGGTTTGCCTTCATATCTAAGCAAGAGAAAATGGGACTTGAAGTTAGGTCTTCTAACTTAGTGTTCTTTTTATTATATTGGCCTCAAAACAAAATCACTAATTTAGAGGAAACTTAGGGACAGTTTGCTTTAGAATGTCCCAGACGAGAAATCCAATTATTGATATAATTTATCTTTTTGTCTGAATTCTGGAGAAACAGATTTAGCATTTGTTTTATCCACATGTCCCTATTATTCTAGTATGAGAGTTTCTATAAACATGTTAGGTCACAAAAAACTTTGATTCTAAGTCCATGGAAGGTTAATGTAAAACTCAACCAATCTCCAATCTATAGATCTTTTTGGAATGATTAACAAGTAGAGTCTATTAATCTGTGCCCATTAAGAAAGAGCACGGAAACTTTTGGAAACATAAACAGAGACTGAGTGCCAGGACATTCCCACAGTCACAAAACAAACTTGGCATCATTAGTACCTTGCTTTAATTGTTTGCTTAACCATAGAGAAAAACAACATAGATTTGTAAAATAACAGTATAGTGTTAGGGCATTAGTGTTTTCCATGCAGTACATTTTATGTACTGCTTATTAACTGTCATTAACTCACACAGTCATGTTTATCTTTGTTTTCCTTAGAAAATGACATATACAAAGGAAACTGTAAGCAGGTAAGTGTCTTTTTTTCCCCAATTTCATGTTTGGCAACTGAGATATGTCATACCTATTCCAAGACTCACCCCCAATTTAATGGCTCTGTTCTATTTTCTTGCCAGTTCCTGCAGTCACCAGGGCTGTGGGTAAGTCCCAAATTGTTTTCCTCATCTTGAAGCCACTTCCCATTCTGCTTGTTTACTTTCTGAACTTGCCAGGAGTCAGACTTATTCCTTTCTCTTGAGTGAGAAAAATAGACTTCTGGAAATGGAATATGGAATGATCTACTTAAGTTGAGGTTTATGCACTAATAGTAAAAATGTTATAAAATGTTACACCTTAGTGGAGAATAGTTTATTAAATGGTGGTTGGTAGTGTGGATCACTTTACTGAGAAATGATGATTATGATCTTGAAATACAGGAATAACATGGAGTGCCTTGGGTGGCTCAGTCGGTTAAGCATCTGACTCTTCATTTTGGTTCATGTCATGATCTCACAGTTCATGGGTTCGAGCCCCACATCAGGCTCTGCACTGACAGTGTAGAGTGTACTTGGGATTCTCTGTCTCCCTTTCTATCTGCCCCTCCCCCATTCATATTCTCTCTCTCTCTCTCTCTCTCTCTCTCTCTCTCCCCCCCTCCCTCAAAAATAAGTAAACTTAAAAAAAAAAGAAATAAAGGAATAACACAACCTTGATGAATCCTGCAGTATTAGGATTCTTGGCTCTATCGGCCTTTAGATTTAGGATTAAGGTCATTTCTGGGTCCTGAGCAATAGCAGTACAGAACAGATCATGGAAGTGAGGAATTTAGTGTATAGGGATTAAAGATTTCAATTCTGTCCCTACTCAGAGTATCTAGATTATGCCAGTGTGGGAATGATTATATAGAAAAACACCATTAGGGCGGACAATCCAGATCAATGCCTCAAATGAGAGAGGAAGACAGATTGAAAAACCGGTTAGGATCTCTCAGTGCCTGGAGATCCAAGCTGGGCAGCAGAGGCCAGGCCAAAGCATAGTTGGAGTACACATGTGACTTAGTGGGGCATATGTAGGGGTCAGATCAAACATGAGTAAACAGAAGGGAAGGGGACTCTGTGGTCTCACTCATTCATACAACTAATGTTACCACTGGGTCTCTGCTGGGGCCTGGGATGAACACCCACTTAGATGCTGGGCCATGTGTTTTCTTAGGTGTGGGCTTTCACCACTGAGAAGCAGAGCTTGGAAGTTGCTTGTGATTGCCATTGCAACACCCAAGCAGTGAACTAAGTACTCTGGTGAGTCCCACCAGTCCTAGTAATCTTCATGATTGTAACTAATGAAATGGTGGCACATTTTACACATCTTATATAGTTAAGATGTATGTAAACAGCATAATGCATATGGCACTTAACCTAGAAGAAGCTCTGAAGTTTACTGGGAAGTGGATGTTAGCAAGTTTGTAGCTTGTGGGTTATTAGCAAGGGGTGGAAGGAAGCTTACCTGAAATAGGGTGGACAATTGTAACACCATCTGAGAGTGGGTGTGGCTCATGGCACAGGGGTAGCCGGAAGATATGTAAGGTGTGGTGTGTGTATGTTTTGTGTATTCCTGTGTGGCTCACTTCAACTGGCTGCAGCTTTCTTTGGCTTCCTAGCATTTCTCACAATGAAATTATGCATAAATAAAGGAGAAATTTTGTGTTATGCTCATTTCTTACTGTGATAATCACACTGGAACAAATTCATAAATAAGCATCATAGCAGGGCTCACTGAATCGTATATTTTTATTGATAAGGCACTGTCTGTTCTACGTATAAGGAACTGAAAATATGATTTACTGTGCTTAGAAAATAACATATGTACAAAAATAACAATATATGAAAATATAAATGAATATTGAGAAATTTAAAGTTTAAAGTATCTTTTTTTTTTTTAATTTTTTTTTTTTTTTTTCAACGTTTATTTATTTTTGGGACAGAGAGAGACAGATCATGAACGGGGGAGGGGCAGAGAGAGAGGGAGACACAGAATCGGAAACAGGCTCCAGGCTCTGAGCCATCAGCCCAGTGCCCGACGCGGGGCTCGAACTCACGGACCGCGAGATCGTGACCTGGCTGAAGTCGGACGCTTAACCGACTGCGCCACCCAGGCGCCCCTAAAGTTTAAAGTATCTTTCCGATCTAACTAGAACAGATGAGGCTGGGGTGGGGTGAAAACTGCCAACCGTGGTAGTTGCTGAAAGGGGTGACCTGGGGTTAGGTAACACTGGGAGTGAAACCATGGGAGTGGCTGGCCTAAGAATTCACTAAGCCCATCTTTATCCAACTTGAGTTCTTTTCTTTCTTTTCTTCTTTTTTTTTTTTTTAATATTTATTTATTTTTGAGAGATAGAAACAGAATGTGAGCAGGGAGTCACAGAATCCGAAGCAGGCTCCAGCCTCCAGCTCCAGTCGGAGCTGTCAGCACAGAGCCCAACACGGGGCTTGAACCCACAAACTGCAAGGTCATGACCTGAGCTAAAGTTGGATGTTTAAACCACTGAGCCACCCAGGCTCCCCTATCCAACTCGAGTTCTATAGTAATCCATTGTAACCCTTTATGTGTTCTTCACTTTTCTATATTCAAATTTATTTTTATGATTTTTTTTGAGATTACTCTCGTATTCTCAGTGTTGAGATTCTTGTGTTAGATTTTATTGCTGCTGTAGCAAATTACCACAGACTCCGGTAGTTTAAAACAACACAAATTTGTGCTACAGTTACATAGCTCAGAAATCTGACGTGGGTCTCAAGATGTTGCCAGGTTTGCATTCCTTTCTGGAAACTGTAGTGGAGAATCGGTTTTTTTTTTTTTTTTTTTTTCTTTTTTTGCCTTTTCCAGCTTCTAGAAACCACCCACGTTGCTTGGCTCATGACCCCCTTCCATCTTCAAAGCTAGTAATGGCTGGTCAAGTCTTTCTCACATTTCATCACTCTGACACTCTTCTGCCTCTTCTTCCACATTTAAGGATCCTTATGATTGTGCTGGATCCACCTGGATAACCTGGCTACACTCCCCATTTTAAGGCCAGCTGATGAGCAACCTTAATTCCAACTGCTACCTTAATCCTCCTTTGTATGTAACTTAACATACTCACAGGTGCTGGGGATAAGGATGTGGAGGCCACTATTGTTCCTATCACAGTTCTCTGTAATTTAAATTGCTGCTTCTCTGTGAACTCTAACCCACCTGCTGACCTAAGCCTTGCATCAAATACTCTGTTCTGTATCACTTTAAGCTTCTCCTACTATCATCTGTCTGCTGTCTTAAACAAACAAACCATTTTTCACCTTACTTAGGACCCTACATTACCTCTTAGACATCTCCCAATCATTGTTTCTCTCTCTCTCCTGAGTCTTCACCTTCTCCCGTTACTAACTCCTTATGAGCATTTAAACATGCTCAAATCTCTCCCATGTTCCCTATTTACAAAAGGCCCTCCTCCAGCACTTGTCTCCATTATAGTTGGATATTTTGAAAGCATCTCCACTTAGCTCCAGTCAATGCTTAACCCCCTACCTTTTGGACTTCCTGTATAGTCTCCATAATCAGTACAAAGCCCCACCTAGGTTATGTGTTCACCAAATAGCTGTTAAATGAATAACTGAGTTTCTGCTCAATTACCCAAGTTTATTATCAGGTCTCTGGTGATATTCTTAATATAAGAGCTGTTCTTTGGGATTTTATTTTGTACATCAATTAACTTACATTTGTAGTTGAGGATGCCTATCATGGATCACAAAACCAAATATACATTTTTTTAAGCAAATGTTTTATTTTATTTGGTACATGTATATCCCTGCTCCATTATCCTCTGTTTTCTCTTATATTTGTTTAGCATTTCATATTTTTGTAATGCTTCTGCATATAATATTTCATTTAGTTTTCACCAATACCTTTGAGAAATAGGTAGGGTAGGGAAGTATTCCTGTTTTGGAGATTAAGTTCTTGAGGCCCAGAGCAACTGAGATATTTGTGTACACAAAGTTAATGATACTTCTGGGACCAGCACCAAGGATTCCTGGCTCTGTGCCTTGAGTTCTTTTGTGTCATGTTCTGATCACAGTTAACAGATTCAAGGGCAGAGCAGAGTATAGAGAATTGTCAAGGGGAGTAGTAATCTAGATGTGAAATTACGCTTATGCTCCGTGTGGCTGTGCTATCTTTTGATACAGTCTCACCTGAATTCTGAGAGAATTAGGCAGTAGCGGTGAAGTAATAAATTATGTGCTGGCTGAGCTGAGGAGATGAAAATGTAGGAGGTTGTTTGTTGTTGGTATGAAGCTAAAGGTCTTAGCTGAACAACCTCAAATTTGTGGTTCGGCCTAGAAATGAACTAGTATTTCTGTCTCCAAACTCAATACAACTCTGTGTTCTAGTTCTGTTGTGACATTTTAGGGGATCTCTGCAGGAGGCATACCTAATGAGAACATGTTGAAAGGATTCTTGTTGTTAAGTGTTTGTTTTTTGTTGTTTTCTGAAAGGAGAGTGGGAAAATGAGGGATTAAGAGTTGGAATGATTTGAATTACTGAGAGTTGCCTACTTACCATCATTAAAATAATGTTAATTTGAATTCAGTAAGTGAAATCTAGTTCTGCTGAAGTAAACAAACTTCTCCATTGTGAATGCTTCCTTAGAGAATGAACTTAAATTTAATTAATTAACTATTTGCTTATTATTTTAGTCGCAGTATTTCTTTTTAAATTTAAATTTAAAAAAATTTTTAATTAAAGTATAGTTGACATACAACTTTTTGTCATTCAACATAACATAGTCATTCAACAATTATATAATCACAAAATGCTTACCACCATAAGTGTAGTTACCATCTGTCACCATACAAGGTTATTATTATATTATTGACTGTATTTCCTATGCTTCATCCTTATCCCTGTAGCTTATTATTTATCAAATGTGATTTGGTGTGGGGGACAATTTGATTGACACCATGTGAGGTCTGGTTTCTTGGCCACGCCATCCCAACTTCCAGTTCTAGTTACTGTGCTGTGCTTTGGCCCCTCTGTCTTGCTTTGACCTCTTTGTTCTCATAGCTGGTTCCTCTCCATAGCTCTCCAACTTTGACTGGGTTTCCTTTCCTCTTTCTGGGACCTCACACACTGTGACCTTTAGGACATTACGTTTATGTAAGCTGTTATCATTACAACCATGTTGTTTGCCCTTCTAGTCAATATGGCTCACGTAAAGGCCATATTGTGAGGAATTAAGATGAGTGAGAGTGAGGTTTCTCAATCAAATGGACCTGTTTTACATCATAGCTCCTCTATTGTCTAACTGTGTGACTCTGAGCAAATTCTTAACCTCTTCTAATATTAGTTTCCTCATGGGTATAAATGGGGATATTAGTATCTTCCTTTTAAGATTGTTGACACAATTAAGTGAGTTAACCATGATAAAACACTTAACACAATGCATGATTTATGATAAATTTAGTTGTACTCATTCTTTTTTTTTTTTTAATTTTTGTTTTATTTTATTAAAAAAAAATTTTTTTTAAACGTTTTATTTATTTTTGAGACAGAGAGAGACAGAGCATAACGGGGGAGGGGCAGAGAGAGAGGGAGACACAGAATTGGAAGCAGGCTCCAGGCTCTGAGCCATCAGCCCAGAGCCCGATGCGGGGCTCGAACTCACGGACCGCAAGATCGTGACCTGAGCCGAAGTCGGACGTTTAACCGACTGAGCCACCCAGGTGCCCCTTTTGTTTTATTTTAGAGAGAGAGAGAGAGAGAGAGAGAGAGAGAGAGAGAGCGCATAAGTGCGGTGAAGAGAGGCAGAGGGAGAGAGACAGAATCTTAAGCAGACTCCATGCTTGGTACAGAGACTAACCCAGGGCTCAATCCTATGACTCTGGGGTCATGACCTGAGCTGAAATCACGAGTTGAACACTCAACCAACTGAGCCACGCAGGTGCCCCTAGGTGTACTCACTCCTGCTGGTGTTATTATTGAAAAGGGAACTAGATACTGTCAGGAATTTTAAGTATAGCCTTGGGCCATATCAAGTCATTGTGTCATGCAGGAAAAATTGCTTTATTCATTTTTTCATCTATAAAATGAAGGTATTGGCAAGGGATTCTACTTTGTGGACAACTGATAGATCCTATTCGGGCCTGATTATGTTAATGTCTGTCTCAAATGCGTTTGAATCTTACTTGCTTTTAGCTCTATTCCCTGCAACTTGAGAAGCCTCTTGATGCTTTCTCATCACCCAGGCCCTTTCTCCACTCATCACTCATAATAATGACTTATCCAGATGTCATATTCCTTAGGTTCTTCTAGATGACAGCTCACTGAGAAGCAATTTCCTGCAAATGCACTATAAAATAACCAAAAGTGATAGGTTTAGTGTAATGGTTTAATATGTTATTCTTTCTAGATAGTATTTTTAAAAAGCAGAAGAATCTTTATGAGATTTGTAAAAGCTCAGTTTCTCAAATTTTCTTTCTTTCTTTTATTTTTTTTAAAGATTTTTTTATTTTTTAAGTAATCTCTACACACACCATGGGGCTCGAACTCACAACCCCAAGCTCAAGAGTCACTCGCTCCACCAACTGAGCCAGCCAGGTGCCCCAGTTTCTCAAATTTTCTACCAAAGCTTGGGAGTTTAGGGAACATTGCCCTAGTTGACTCCCCAACTCCAGTGCCAGTCATGAAATGTCTTTGAAAGATCTTAATATCTTAATACTAACTTTAACTTTATAGTCAACTCCACAATATAGCCGTGTTTGTTTTAATATTAAAATGTTTTGAGTTACACATTAGTTCTTACTTATTTCTCTACCTGCCTATGCTTCAAGTAAAACTGATGCTTCAGTATGTATATCATGTTTGTCTGGTGGCTTTGAGTGACCCCCTACCCCTGACCCCCAATGACCTTATTTAGAGCACTAGGACAATCTAAAGGAGTGCTTCTGAAGATGGGAGTCACTGGCACATTGGCAAGTCTGTGAGGGAGACATTTTTGACTGTAATCACATCACCTTAGGAAGCTGACTTTTGTAAAGTTGAAGATAGTTTTCAACTTTTAACAGTAATGTCCTCAGCATCCAATAGATATAATCACCATCCAACTCCTTTGTAAAAGTTTAGTGGAACATCCCTTTTCCCTTAGGACATATCCACAAACTTTAAAGTTCTAAAACTTCCTAAAATTACTATACTTTAAATTTTATATTTTGGGGGTATGTGGAAATTTGGACTTGCAGAAACCTATTTTCTTTCCTTTGGAGGAGGGACTTTTCCAATTGTTTCGATTTTTTCTTCTTGTTGCAGAGCATCATGGTTAAAAGATAGCTGGTTACTTGTAGCCTGTTAGCAGTATGACCTATAGCAAGTCATTTCTCTAAGCTTGACTTTCTATAAATAAAAACATTTTATGATTTCTGTGATCCCTCAAATGAGATGAGATTTGTGTTTTTTTCCCCCCTTAGCAGCAAGTACCCTCCTACCAGTACTATCTGTTAAATTTGTAATCATTTATTTGTTGTCTATTTTCTGTAAGACTATAACTTTAATAGATCATGTTTATTTTCTCCACACAATATTCCCGATGTCTAGTACACTGCCTGGCTAATAGTATTTTTTATTAATTTATCCTAAAAATATCTATTTAGTGCCTACTAAATATTAGATGCCTAGATACTATTTTAGGTTAGAGATAGAGTAAAAATATGAGATTCCTAATCTCAAAGAATTTATATTCTTAACTGCAGTCCTGTTCAATAGAACTTTCTGCGATGAAGGATATGTTCTTTACTGTGCTGCCCAATATGATAGCCATTAGGCACATGTGACTGTGGAACGCTTGAAATGTGGCCAGTATGAATGAGGAACAGAATTTTAAACTTTATTTAATTTTAGTTAATTTAAATTACCACATAAGTCCAGTGACTACCATGACAATGCCATTCTAGAGGATTAAGAGATTAGAGACAGAGATAAAGAAGTAGATAAATAAATCAACAAATAATTTCACATAGTGATAATAACTGAGAAGAAATCAAACAGGCTGATAAAATAGTAAGTAGGGAAGTACTTTGTATAGGGTGATTCTACTTGAGTAGAAATCAATACATGTAAGATAAATGAATTATGAAAACTATTATTTCTTAAACCTTGTTAAATCAGTACTTGGGTTTGGAAACACTTGTTTGGAGATCTAGTGAGTTCCTTTTGGGAAAATAAAGCCCAAAATATATCCACATATTTCTATCATTTTTATTAATGTTAAACATTTTTTACCTTAGCCCTGAATTGTCATCTCCAGTTCCCGTTGGTGATGCCCCAACATCAGGAGGTATGTTCTTGTGCATTTATTCACTTTTTAAAAATTATTTGTGGTTTAAGATGATCTTGTAAGCAAGCACATGTTCCACCTCACATTTAAAAAGTACCAGGCTTCTCTCTCCTTATATGTTGTTCAAGAGTCTCAAGAAAAAGTAATTGTGCTTTCATTTATTTTAAGGCATTATGTTGTGGGTACTTAAAGACCTTTAATTATTAAGTATAATAAAAATCAGAAAACTACTTAATACAAATGTATGACCTAAAGAATTACTTTAAGGCAAACACTCTGTAACCACTGCTTATGCCAACAGGTAGAACCTTTCTAGTTCCACCATTTGTCATTTGTCTTCTACAAGTTTCTCTGAGTAAGGATTTTTTTGATTGCATTCTGTGGTGTACTTTAACATGTTTCCTTGATTTTTGTATTTCCTATGAATTGGAAGTTGCTTTCTTTATTTTTAATTTTTTTAAAAAAGCTTTTCCTTATTGCAAATTTCAAACATATACAAAAAAATAGAATAGCACAATGAGGCCAAGCTTCAACAATGATCAATTCCTAGCCAGTGTCCAACCTTCACCCACTTTCCCTATCGGGTAACATTATATTTTTCAGTATCTGTCCCTTTACTAGGTAGCTCCTTAAGGATAAAAATTTTGTCTGTATCCTTAACAAATCTTACATAGTGGCTGACATATAGTAGGTGCTCTTTAAATGCTTGTTGCTTGAATGAATGAGTTGTAATTATTTTCTGTTCTAGGAAGATTCTATGCAAATGTTTCTTAAGGTTAGAATGTACTGAATTTCCAGGATGATAAAGCAAATGACTTACAGGAATGGTTTTGAAGTCAGCTTCGTTATTTCCTGATATGATTCTGACTTAGGGACTACGTTCATGTACATGTTTTTGTTTTTCTACTTAGGTGCTGTTGTCAGTGTTCCATATCCAGGGGTGACCACCTCTGAAGGTATCTCAGAAAGCAGCAAGGAGAGGCCTGGGGAGAGTGTGAGTGATGCTCTGTTTTGTTATTTAGTTTCTAACATGGAGAACGGGGTTAAGAGAGACTTATGTTCCACTGCTAAACTACACAAAATTTCATGTGGTTTCCTTTATGGAAATGTAGATTCTAAAACCAGTATATTAAAAAGAACCTAAGATTCCTTGGAGAGTTGAGTCAATCCGCTTTTGCAAGAGAGAGCTTCAAGTTGTAAATGAAATGACTTGTGCTTGGGGAATTATCATGGTAAACTCATTGTCACTTGTGGGCTTTGTGACATAATTTACTGTCATTTGCCTATGTTCTTCTATTGCCCTGTCTTCTTCAGAGGAAAAGGATGTAGGTTTTATGCAGTTGAAAAATCAAGAAATACCGTGTTTTTTAAATGCATCATTATTAACAGTAACCTGTCCATGAAACAATATTAAGTTTACTTTCTGTAACATTCAGTTTTAAAAAGAAAGTACACAGGCTGCCTAGGAAAGAAATATTTTGTTAGAAATTTTGTTAAATATGAATTTTTAAAATTTTGGGGTTCATAAATCTTATATTACTTAATACAGTGCGAACTCTGATTGAACATATTCACTAGAAAGATGCAATTTAGTTACCTTGCACATTTTCTTCCAATTTCAACATTTTAACTTCTGTGAAATCATGTTACATCAGCCTACTCTGCCTCCCCACCTTCCCTCTCACTGAACAAAGCTGGTAGTAATATTGGACCCCTGAGTTGATTCCTGAGTCAATACATTTACCCTCTGTACAACTTCGTCCACACTAGATGGTGCTGGGAAATATTGTCATTCAATAAATATTTGTGAATGAATGAATAAAAAGTGAGGGGCGCCTGGGTGGTGCAGTCGGTTAAGCGTCTGACTTCAGCCAGGTCACAATCTCGCGGTCCGTGAGTTCGAGCCCCACGTCGGGCTCTGGGCTGATGGCTCAGAGCCTGGAGCCTGTTTCCGATTCTGTGTCTCCCTCTCTCTCTGCCCCTCCCCCGTTCATGCTCTGTCTCTCTCTGTCCCAAAAAAAAAAAAAAAGTTGAAAAAAAAGTGATACCATGGATCTGAACTTGAAGCACAATAGTTATGGTTTAGGTATGGGAACATTTATGGAATGAGATAGAATTCCCTATAATAAACATGAAGGAATTGTACATAATTGAATTGTATATAATTGGAACATTAATATCTAAAAGAGAGGATAATTTCAAGCCAATTTATAGAATCAGTAAGAAAACAAAGCAGTATAAAGATACTTAACAAGAATTAGATCCCTGTACCTCTAGTTCAAAATGAAGCCCGAAGTTATTTTTACAGTTCATTTTTTCCTTATTTTCCTAATTTTCCATCTACTGTTTTAGAAACTGTATACCTTATTTCTGTTTTGCTAGTAGTTACCCTATATGCTACATAATATGTAATATATTATTACATATAATATTTGTAATACATTCTATATAATATATATATATATATATATGTATATATATATATATATATATACACTCTGTAAATTACCCCATGAATTATAATTTATAATCTAGCAAAATGTAAGTTTTTCAAATCTTAATCCTTATCTTGAGCAATGAGGAACACTAGAACATTGTTACTCAAATAATCCCTTTACTGATTTATATTCTATTTTTAAATATTTTTGTTATTTCTTTCTCTTTTAGTTTTCTTTTTAATCCCACAAGCTAGATAGTATTATGTTTGTTTCACATAAAATTTGTTTTACACTTACCTGGATGTGTATTATTTTATTTTCATAAAATTCTTTTTGTGCATTAAAAAATGTTTTTAATGTTTATTTATTTTTGAGAGACAGAGAGAGAGAGCGAGAGAGCACACAGCAAGGGTCAGAGAGAGAGGGAGACAGACAGAAGACCCCTGTCAGGCTCTTAGCTATCAGTGGGAAGCCTGATGTGGGGCTTGAATCCACGAACCATGAGATGATGACCTGAGCTGAAATCAAGAGTCAGATGCTCACCTGACTGAGGGACCCAGGCGCCCCTCTTTTTGTGCATTTGAGA
Source organism: Leopardus geoffroyi (assembly GCF_018350155.1). Classification (NCBI taxonomy): domain Eukaryota; kingdom Metazoa; phylum Chordata; class Mammalia; order Carnivora; family Felidae; genus Leopardus; species Leopardus geoffroyi. The sequence goes on along the minus strand of NC_059333.1, from coordinate 49,122,779 downwards.
TCTCCCTTCTAGGATAATTTTCTTTTTGAAATATATGCTTCTAATAATACCTTAGTGAGAGTCTCTCATTGGTTCCTTTTAAGATTTTGCTTGTCTGAAAATTTCTTTATTATTTCCTTATTCTAGAAAAAAATTTTTTTAAATGTTTATTCATTTTGAGAGAGTGCATGCACACGTGAACACATGGGGAAGGAGCAGAGAGAGAGAGGGAGAGAGAAGCCTAAGCAGGCTCCATGCTGTCAGCACACAGCCCCATGTGGGGCTCAGTCTCCTGAACTGTGAGGTCCTGACCTGAGCTGAAATCAAGAGTTGGATGCTTAACAACTGAGCCACCCAGGTGCCCTGAATCTTTTTTTTTTTAATTGAAGTATAGTTGACACACAATATTACTTTAGTTTCAGGTGTATGACATCGTAATTTGATAAGTCTGTACTTATTCTATGCTCACCAGAAGTGTAGCTATATTCTTCACCATTATGTGGGAGTCTTTGATCTGACCTTTCAAAATGTACAGACCTTTAACTTTTTATCCTGTCCCTTTTGTGGTATTTAAAACTAAAGTCTAGGTTACAAAGGATCAGCGGATATACTGTGTACTCATGCAACACTGATTCATCTCTCTTGATTTTTCTAACCTGTTTTTCTTGACCTGTTAGGATTTCCTTAACTTTCTTGCAAACCACGTATGCATTAGAAACATTAAAAAATATTTATTCAGCACTTTAGGCTTTCTGTAGCAGCAAGATTACTAAGGATATTTCTTTTATAATAATACTGGGAATGGAAGTTTCTGTCCAAATTTAGCAAGATAAAATTTAATATTGAAAAATGCAAAATTTTGTATAAAATTACATAAGACTAAGAGTTTTTATTGATGTTAGTCTCTATATGAATCAGCAGTATGATGCAGTTACTAGGGGAGAGCTAGTAAAAACTAGTGTAGCTGTATGTTGCATTAATAGAAATATAGAATCTGTTATAATAGGTGGTATCCTATCATGTTTTAATTGATCAGACCTCACTTGTGTATACCACACTCTAAGGAAGATATTAAGAGCCTGAGAAATGTCTGGAGGAGAGGAGCTAAAGGAGTCAGGGAAGTCATGATAGCTGTCTATACTTATTTGAAAGGCTCTCTGGCGACTACAATTTTTATATATGTCCCAGATTACAGAACTGAGATCAGTGGTGGAACTTATAGGAAAATATATTTGGGCTTAATATTAAGAACTTTGGATGGAAGTGGGTGAAATGGGTGACGGGGACAAGATGTATAAATTTCTAGTTATAAAATGGATATGTCATGGGGATGTAAAGTACATAATGTAACTGTAGTTAACAATACTATATTGCTTATTTGAAAGTACTTAGGAGAGTGGATCTTGAAAGTCCTCATCACAAGAAAAAAATTTTCTAACTGTGTATGTGATGGATGTTAACTGGAATTATTGTGATGATCACTTTTCGATACATAAAAACATTGAATCATTACATCGTATACCTGAAATTAACGTATGTTTGTTATATATCAGTTATACCTTAATAAAAATGCCAAAAAAATATATGTGCCTGATATGTGCCTGTTACTGTTTTAGGAGGCATACTGATAAGTAAACATGCACTATAATCTCTGTATGGTATGCACTATGATAGGGCAAATGCAGAATGAAGTAGAACATTAGGAGCACTGGGTCAGTTTTGAGGGGGCAGTTCTGAGAAATTTTCTGATAGGAGTGAGGTCTGAACTGAGGGTGAATAGAACTTACCAGAAGAAGAGAAAGGTGAAGGGTCTTGGCCTGAGGTCTCAAAGCAAAGGGAATAACACTGCTTAGGCCTGAGATGAGAGAATTAGACCATTCCTTGGTCTGTAAGTAGGAATTTAACATGGCTGGAGTAGATAGTGAAAGGGGGAGGGGAGGAAGATGAGGCTGGAAAAGGGAAGCAGGAACCAAGTTGTGAAGGGCAAAGAAGAAAAAAAAATTAAAGAAGTTTCCAACCGTGAGAGCTTTTTCGTATGAAATGTAATGGTCTGTCTTTGAAAATCATGACTCTTTCTCATCAGAGACATTTAAACTGAAGATGAGCAGCCATTTGTCAGGGATATTGTAGAGAGAATTTCAAGCATCACAAGGGATGGTAGGATCATTGAGGTTCTTTCCTATTCTGAGGTTATGAAGGTCTGATTATATGATCTATCAAGGATAAAAAATGATACACTGAAGCATAGCCTCTGTAGTCTCTTCCTGACTCTGCCATTGGGTTGCTCTGAGCCCTTAGGCTAGCCATTCTTCCATTCCAGCCCCTCTTCTTGTGTATCAAAATGGAGGAACTTGGATGAGCTCAAGTGTATCTGCCATGTAGCAGTTATTACTATAGCATTCTAGTAGCGATATTTTATTTCCCTCATTCTTTTTACATTTATTAACTGGAATTCTTCCATAAGAGACTATGTCGACTCTCATTTATTTATTAAATCATCTATTTCTATCAATATGGACTCATGGATATTTATTTTATTCTTTGGATTATAATCAGTTATTTATTTTGTTCAAATTGTTACAGCATTGGCCACTGGAAGACCTGGATATTACTGTTACAGAATACAAAACGTTCATTGATACTGTTTCAGATTCTACACAGCAACTAATCTTTAAGTAATTACCACTTGTTGAGTTTGGTGTAGTATCTAAAAAGAATCTGTACATGAAAATAAGAGAAGGGAAGCAAAAATAATACAAAAACAGGGAGGAGGACAAAACATAAGAGACTCTTAAATATGGAGAACAAATTAGAGGGTTACAGGAGGGGCTGTAGGGGAAGATGGGCTAAATGGGTAAGATGCATTAAGGAATCGACTACTGAAATCATTGTACTATATGCTAACTAACTTGGATGTAAATTAAGAAAATAAATTAAAAAAATAAAAAGTATCTGTACAATTTTGAAAAGGCTATTAATATATTTCCCCCTTCCTGGGGCACCTGGATGGTGCAGTTGGTTAAGTGTCTGACTCTTGATTTTGGCTCAGGTCATGATCTCACCATTGATGAGATCGAGTCCCACATCGGGCTCTGTGCTGACAGCAGTGCCTGCTTGGGATTCTCTTTCTTTCTCCCTCTGCCCCTCCCCCCGAGTGTCCCTCTGCACTCTCTCTTGCATGTACATATGAGCTCTCTCTCTCACAAAATAAACATTCAAAATATATATTATATATATCTATATATCTGTGTCTATGTCTATGTGTATCTATATTTCTCCCTCCCTTAATACTTTTCTTCATATACTTCAACTAAAACAACATAGTGCTACTGATTGAATGTAGAAGCAGATATGAGAATCTACTGTCTTCTTATTAAGCCAACCAAATTAAAGAGTATGTAAAAATGTAAACAATGTTACATGTTAATTTTTTATTTTACAAAATATGTTATTACTTTTTACAATGCAAGGAGTTTATTATTTTTAAATGAATTAACAAATATTTTAAAATTTCTCTTTTAATTTTTTGTTTGGTAAATATCTATAGAGATAGTCCAAAAAAAAACCCAAATGTCTTTGTATTTCTTAATGATTTTTAAGAGTTCGAGGGGTCCTGAGACCAAAAAATTTGAGGACAACTCTTCTAGGCTATTTTTAGATGATAATATTAGTATAGTCAACTCTTTTAACTCACAGATGGTCAACTTTGGTGGTTATCTGGAAATTTTTCCGGTCTTTCCCTGAAGCAGTCTTTGTGTGTTCAAAGGAATGTACAAATGCACAGTAATTTTAATATTAGCCTATGTCTTAAAGTCTACCTAGCTAGTTCCAAAGTCAAACACTATATAAAAGGCCATCATTAGCAGTTTCTTTTGGCACAGTGTCTGATATATAGCAATCAGTAGGTATTTGTTGGTTGCATGAGTAAACATTGACATTTTTTTGCCTTTTCTCTAAAAATCCAGATTAGTAATGAAATTGAGAATGTCATGGAAGAAACCACAAAACCAGCAACTGAGCAGATTGCAGAGTTTAGTATCCACCTTTTGGGAGAGCAATATAGGGAAGAACTACAGGATCCCTCCAACTTTCAGCACCAGCACCTTGTAGAAGAGTTTATTTCAGAGGTGGGTGATTTTTTGGTTTTCTTTCTTCCTCCATTCCTTTCCTTTCCTTTCCTTTCCTTTCCTTTCCTTTCCTTTCCTTTCCTTTCCTTTCCTTTCCTTTCCTTTCCTTTTTTTCTCTTCCTTCCTTCCTTCCTTCCTTCCTTCCTTCCTTCCTCCCTCCCTCCCTCCCTCTCTCCATTCCTCCCTCCCTTCTTCCTTCCCTCCTTCCTTCCTTCCCTTCCCTTCCTTTCATCTCTTTCTTTCTTTCTCTTTCTCTTTCTTTCTTTCTTTCTTTCTTTCTTTCTTTCTTTCTTTCTTTCTTTCCCTTCCTTCCTTCCTTCCTTCCTTCCTTCCTTCCTTCCTTCCTTCCTTCCTTATTTCCTCCCTCCCTCCCTCCCTCCCTCTCTCCATCCCTCCCTCCCTCTCTCCATCCCTCCCTCCCTTCCTCCTTTCCTCCTTCCTTCCTTCTTTCCTCCTTCTTTCCTTCCCTTCCCTTCCTTTCACCTTCCTTCCTTCCTTCCTTCCTTCCTTCCTTCCTTCCTTCCTTCCTTCCTTCCTTCCTTTCAACAAGAAATTTTGCTGGGATTGTAAATTTCCCATATTCACAAGACTGGTTAAAGGTGGGTTAAGGAATCAAACTCTTCTACTTGGTACAGAGGGCTGTAACTTAGCCACTTCTTCAGAAAATTCTGTAAAAAGATCACAGAAAGGTAGATGAGTTATTTAATTGAAGCAAAACCTTTCACACCTTTGCCATCTGCTAACAAATAAATACTATTTCCAAACTTTTGCTGCACAGCCAAAGAAGAGTGTGTTCTGTGGCATGGTTTTAACTTGACAGTATTTGGAGAAATGCGTGTCTTTGAGAAACTACATGGATTGTATTGTTTTTCTTGAAGGAACATTAAATTTAATTTCTTTTAATTTCATATTTAATATTCTTTTTCTAAATTAAAAAATTTGAGGCAGTTAACACATGGGTAGTATACAGTACCTAGTCCAAAAGGACAAAACAGTATCCAGTGAAAAGTAAATTTTCCTATCTCTGTTCCTTGGTTGGAGGTATTTTTATTTACTTTTTATTTTTTTAAATGTTTATTTATTTTGGAGAGACAGAGAGAGCATGAGTGGGGGAGAGACAGAGTGAGGGGGGACAGAGGATCCCAAGTGGGCTCCGTGCTGACAGCAGAGAGCCTGATGTGGGGCTTGAACCCACGAACTGTGAGATCATGACCTGTGCTGAAGTTGAACCTTTAACCCACTGAGCCACCCAGGCGCCTTGGTTGGAGGTATTTTTAAAAAGGTCTTTAAACAATCATACATTAGACTATCCTGCAACTTTACTTTCTGGAAGAATTCTATATAGGACTTGAACTCAAGATTTTTTCAGTTAAAAATGATCCATACTTGGCCCCCTTCTTGTGTAGATTTTCTCTTGTGTGGTGAGGCATTCAGTGCCCATCTCCCCTCTCTGTCCATTGACAGGGCACATCATTCCTTCCTGTTTATTTCTTTTCCATTCCCTCTTGATGGGGCTCTCCTTGCCCAAGTTTTCCAATTCCATTACCTTGGACTCATTTCCTTCCCTAGACACTGTGTCTAGATGAGAAAAAGAAATATGCATCTCTCAGCCAAACAGCATCATTGTAGCCATCAGACATGGAGAGTGCAAGCCAGACAATTAATTTTCCTAGCTGTGTGGCCAAGTTGCAAGGCTGTATGGTATGTGGAAGAAATGTCAGTCAGGCTGGTGGCCACCTGGCATCAGATAGTGTCTTGGATCAGCTCTCTGGTTCTCTCTGCTCTTTGAGTAAAGAACCTTAATAAGCCTGAGTGTTTAGATAAACAATTGCACTGTATGACTGAATATTTATAGGAAGTCTAATAAACATTTTGAAAAACATCTCCAACAGAGACTTTATGAGGTAGATAGCTCTTGGTTTGAGGTGATCTGGGGGGTGATGAATGGTCTAGGCCTACCATGAAATGGTTTCTTCCCTGGCCAATCTGTATAGCCCCATCCCCTTACCTGCCATGAAATGTCTACCAACAGCCACTTCTTTGTGTAAAACAGCAGAGTCAGAGGTTGTGTGTCTGAAAGGTTCTGCCACTGTGTTTACTGCAAATTGAGGGGGCCCCTCTAGCTCTCTCCCTTTAGGACACAGTCACAGGGATTGCTCCTTTAATACTATTTCCTGGGTAATAACACGGGAAGACATACAAGGAAAAAGAAAGCCTGCTTAAAGAGGATTGAGGTTCAGGAGCAATTGCTTTTTTTAAATGAGAAGAGTAAGATAAGCGTGGGATGACACCAAGTATGACATCAGAGAGAAAAAGGTCAGCACGATAGGCTTGGGAGCATAGATACCTGAAGAGAGCCACAGCATCAACACAGTGTCCTTGCATTGTGCCTTATGTTCTGCAAGCTGCTTGGTCTGTTGGCTAACAGCAACCATGAGAGTAAACATCTCCATTTTACACATGAGGCTCAGGAGGCTGAGTAAATTGTTCATGGTCATTTCAACCTCTAGGAGTAGAAGAGAAAATCAGGTCTCCTCCTTCCCTTCAAAGTGTTCCTTCCTTTATACCATGTACATTCCCCTTAATTTTAATTCAGCTGAGAAGTTAAAGTGAGCTTCACGGTTTTCCCAGTCCTGGTCCCAATTCTGTAACATCCTTATCATGAAGCAGGGAGAAGAAGAAGAGGAGAAAGCATGAAATTCATTGGGAAGAATACAGGCTTTGGTGTTAGAAAGATTTGGGGTTGAATAAATTCTGATTTAGTCACATAACCAAATGCATGGCCCTGGGTAAGTTAGTTGATATCTCCGTTTTCTCATCTATAAACCTGGGAAAATAGGTATCTCTTGGCATTATTGCAAGGATTAGAAGTGCTTTTGCAAAGCACCAGGCACATAGAAGTCATTCAGTAGGCTGTACCCATTATTAATCTTGATGTTAATAAAGTGCAGTGATTCAACTGGACACCTGTATGGTAGCTAACCAGATGTGATTAATTAGAATACCTGTATGTGGTTAGACTCAAGAGATGGCAAAGCCCCAAATGAGATGGGCCTAGTGATAATAATAACATACAGTTGTATTGCATTTTTCAGTTAACGGAGTACTTTCAGGTGCATTCATTTTAATCTTATGAAAACTGATATGGTTGGTGGGCAGGGCAGGATTAGTTCTATAAAATAAGGCACTTACTTTGCCAGCAGAAACAGTTGAGACTGACTCATTTTCGAATTCCTATCCTGAGGATTCCATCTCTACTTTTATCCCACAAGAATTATGGCACTTCTGTCTTTCCTCTAAGAGAAAAAAACAAGGCAAATTATGATAGCCAAAGAGTTACATGGGTTTGGATTCTTTATCCTTAAGGTGTTAAGGTTTTCAGTGAACCATGATTTTTAAAAAAAATCCCATTCTCCCAATTTTATCAAGACTTGGCTTTAAAAGCAAATGCCCAGAGAGAGATGTCTCCAGAATCCATTAATAACTTCCTTCCTTTGTTCTGGTGTTGGTTCCATTGTGACTTTTCTGGTGAGAGTGTCACCTTCTGAAATCTGGGTTAAATGCTCGATGTTGTTAAAATACATATTTATGCATGACCTATTTTTAGATTTTTAGTTCAGTTAGCATTCTTTCCAACCCTCTATTCACTAAGCTTATATTGATTTACATGGCTGGATCTTAAATATCTACTTGCTTCCTGTCAATGTGATGCTCATAAGTTGAGCTTTTGACCAATTAAGTTACCTGGTCACTGCTTCGTAACCTACATCATGACACCCAATCAATAGGGCCTCTCTTCTGGGGACTGAGCTTCAGCTTGTGGACTATTTTCTAATTTTGATTGTGTTCACAGTTCCCTCGTGTTGTAGGAACAGGAAACAGATGCCTTCAGAAACTTTACACTGAAAGAAAATGAATACTTCACTCTTTATGAGTGTGTATGCTGCACCAGATTTCTAATCCAAACAATTACCTTTAAAAATGCTATTGTAGCTTTTTGGGGAGGGGGGGAAACTAATGCTGTTATCTACATTTCATCCCACAAGGGAAAAAGCAGTGTTTTGCCAACAAGAAGTTGCTTTTCACAGTTTGGAAAGAAATTAATATTAAAGCATATCAAAACCTTAATGTGAAAGAAAAATGTGGCAGTGTTGTGTTAAAAACTATTTTCTAACAAGGTTAATTATTATAGTTTTCTTACGTAACATTCTGTCCGCTATGTATCTGTATACATGTACAAGCTTCCACCACTTATAAACAGTGCACTTTATAGTCAGCTCTTAAAGCAGTATTTTATATGTGCCTTTTCACATTTCTACATAGCTAAAAATTTTATTTTTATTTTTAACAGGTTGAAAATGCATTTACTGGGTTACCAGGCTATAAGGACATCCGTGTACTTGACTTTAGGTAAGCAGACTCTAAAAATGTACATGTTCAGTAGCACTCTTTATTTCAATGTAATACCTTTTTAGCTCTTTCTCTTATCCCCCATGCTAGACTCAGAATTCTTAGGGTTTGGGGCATTTGGAGGATAGTTGTGGCCCAGCTCTTGGATGTAGGGGAGCATGAGTAGGGGTACTGTGTAACCTCACAGCATAATTAATAGTGCCAACATCTTAAACTTGGCACCCTCTCTTGTCACGACTTCTGTGTTTACTAGCAATAACAGCAAGCATGTACGTGGCATTTACAGTGTGCCAGGCTTCATATCTATATTAACTCATTTATTCCCAATAGCCATGCTATGAGATAGTTATTATTACTCTTCATTGTTTCTAATAAGCACTCCAGAGCACAGGAAATTTCAGTAATTTACCCAAAGATACTCAGGTAGTTGTCTGTGCAAGGGAGAGGGCCATGACCAGTCTCTCCAGCTCAGCCTTCTCACTTTTCACAGAATACTTCCTCCAGTTGTGACCAAAGCCTCTGTGAGAACCTAAGGATGTGAGGCCTTTGAAGACCCCTCTCATGTGACCTAAAAGGCAACATGACCTTGCAGCCAACTTCCCTGGGTTCAAATCCTGCTTTTGGCACTCCCGGCCAGATGATTTTAGATAAATTACCAAGTTTTAATGTCATATTTGTATAAAAAAGATAATTTACTATTAATTCTGCTTTATTTAAAAAAACTTTGGAAATACTTTGGATAAATTATGTAGCTTCTTTGTTCCTCAGTTTCTTTACCTGTAAAATGGGGATTCTAATGGCTCTTAATAATCTTAATGAGGATTAAATGAATTAATTTTTGTAAAACACTTAGCACAGTTTTCTGCCACATGGGAAGTTCTGTTAAGTGTCTGTTACATAAAATTAATGAATTTTAAAGGCTATGCAATATCCTGTAGTTTAGTCAGTCCTGACCTTTCCCAATCCCTTAAACCCTTTTCTGTATAACACCTTATTTTCTTTTCATTGATTTTAAACTACAAAACTCATTATCTACCAAAAAAAAGTTTCCTAATTTTGTTAATGCCAACAACTGGAGTCCTCTGCTGATCTACTGAAAAAAAATGCTTATTTAGAAAGAGAAAACCTTATAAGAGTGGTTTAAAAAGTAAGTTTAAAGACAGTAAATATTATTATTTTTAAAATAGAATCTTCTCTCTGCCTTTGTTCACTTCCTTCAATCTACAGACATTTGTCAGCATCTGATACTATATAAGCGTTTTGATTTAAGGAAACATTTTAGAGGAAATATATTAAGAACTTGCACTTTGATGAACGATGTGACAATTATAACTGTCTCAAACTCTACTTAACACTTTGAATTTTTATTTTCAGGTCCCCCAAGGAAAATGGCAGGTAGAGTACTTTTTGGCACTTTTTATACTGTTCACTGGTTGAAAGGCAGTTTAGAAAATATGGTATGTTGTATTTTCAGTGTGGAATAACTTCCAATATTAGTGTCCAATATTCCAATATTAGTGTCAGTATCAGTTTCCATCTCCTTACAGATCAGAGGTTGGCAAACTTTTTCACTTAAGGGTCAGGTAGTAAATATTTTAAGCTTTTCAGGCTATATGTTCTCTGTTGCAACTGCTTAACTCAGCCATCAGAGATAATCGATAATACACTGACAATGAATGAGTGTGCCTATATTCCAGTAAAACTTAGTTTATGGAAACTGAAATCTGAAGTTCACATAATTTTCACATGTCACAAAATATTCTTGCTTTGATTTTTTTAAACTATTTAAAAAAGAAAATTCATTAACTCATGGACACTGGGCTGGATTTAGCTCGCAGGATATAGTTTATATAACCCTCCATACACTGTTGACTATCAAGTGCTTTAAATGTTGAGCTATACCTAATTAAAATAGGAATAAAAACTGCCATTAATGTAAGCACTTTCAAGTATACTGTCATTCAGTAACATAATCAAGTGTCACTTTAAGTGGCAAATGAATGGGAGAAAGATCATCTCTACAATAGTTCATTTGCAAAACAAAATCCACTCTACAATTTCTTAGAAAAAGCATAATATAAAAACATAGTCAATACTCTTTGTGGTAGTTGCTTGTCATTTTTTTTGCCTTTGGGCTCAAATTTATTTAAAACTCATTTTCTCAGGGTGCCTGGGTGGCTCAGTCGGTTGAGTGGCTAACTTTGGCTCAGGTCATGGTTTCACAGTTCATAAGTTCAAGACCTGCATCTGGCTCTCTGCTTTCAGTGCAGAGCCCACTTTGGATCCTCTGTCCCTCTTTCTCTCTGCATCTCCCCTGTTCCTGCCTTCTCTATCAAAAATAAATAAACATTAAAAAAACTAATTTTCTCTTGCAATATTGATATAAGTATAATAGAAAATTTATGAAGCAAATTTATAGGTTAATTATGGACATGTTTAGACATACAGTAATACTCCTTCATTGTAATATTTAATATTTGAAAAGAGTGTTCTGACTTCCTCATTTAGAATTATTGTGTTATATGTACGTTTTGTGCTTGCAGTGATGTCTTGGGTCCTTTGTAGTCTTTGCTGCTTTCCACTCACAGAGTCCCCCTTAAGATCTCCTGCAGGGCTGGTTTAGTGGTCATGAGGTCCTTCAGTTTTGTTTGGGAAGATCTTTATCTCTCCTTCTATTCTGAATGACAGCCTTGCTGGATAAAGGATTCTTGGCTGCACACTTTTCCTATTCAGCACATTGAATATTTCCTGCCACTCTCTTCTGGCCTGCCAAGTTTCAATAGACAGGTCTGCTACTAAACTTATGTGTCTACCCTTAAAGGTTAAGGACCTTTAGTCCCTAGATGCTTTCAGAATTCTCTCTTTATCTATGTATTTTGCCAGTTTCACTATGATATGTTATGGTGTTGACCTGTTGTTGATTTTGAAGGGGGTTCTTTGTGCCTCCTGGACTTGGATGTCTGTTTCCTTCCCCAGATTAGGCAAGTCCTCATATATAATTTGTTCAAATAAACCTTCTGCCCCTTTCTCTCTCTCTTCTTCTTCTGGAACTCCTATGAAATGTATATTATTTTGTTTCATTGAATCACTTAGGTCTCTAATTCTCCCCTCATGGTCTAGTAATTTCCTGTCCCTCTGTTTTCAGCTTCATCATTTTCCAAAATTTTATCTTCTGTTTCACCTATTCTCTTCTCTGCTTCTTCCATCCTTGCTGTCACTGCATCTAGTTTATTTTCTATCTCAATGGCAGCATTTTTAAATTCATTGTGGCTATTTCTTAGGTCTTTGATCTCTGCAGCAATGGATTCTCTGTTGTCTTCTATGCTTTTTTTTTTTCAAACCCAGCTACTATCCTATGACTGTTATTCTAAATTCTTATTCAGATATGTTGTTTATATCTGTTTTGAGTGATTCTCTGGCTGTCATTTCTTCCTGGAATTTTTTTTTTTTTTTTTGAGAATTCTTCCATTTCCTCATTTTGGCTAGGTGTCTGTCTTTTACATGTTTTAATAGCTTATTATGTGTCCTATACCTGTGAATACTAGTATATTAAAAAGCGTTATACACTGTCCAGGGCCTGGTACTCTAGGCAGTGTTTTTGGAGTGTGTTGCATGCACTCTGTTGTTGAGTCTTTGGCTCTCTATCCCACTGCACATAGTGGTGGATTGTTGATTTGTTTGTTGAAATAACCCTGGAAAAAGTGAAAAAGGTGTGTGTTGGGGGGGAACCTTATCCCATATGAAGTAATCCTGGAAAAAAGGAAAAAGGTGTGGGGGGAAATTTATCTCAAACAAAGAAAGAAATGAAAGGGGTGAAAAAAAAAATACCAGGCAGAGAATCAAAGAAACTATAAGGTTTAATTCAGAGAGAGAGAGAGAGAGAGAGAGAGAGAGAAAGAGAGAGAGAGAGGAAAATAAAGAAGAAGGAAATACAGAAAAGGTATAAAAAGAATAGAGTAAAAATGCCCGATTAAACAGGCAACCAGAACAGAAAAGGAAAGAAACATATATATATATATATATATATATATATATATAGAGAGAGAGAGAGAGAGAGAGAGAGAGAGAGAGAGAGGAATTGACCCAAAATCCAATCAGAAACTACGAGCTTGATTCCAAAGGGAAGAAAAAAAAAAAAAAAAAAAGAGGGTAGAAGGGGGAAAAAGGGGGGAAAGAGAAGGAAAGAAAAGAGAAAAAGAAAAAAAACGTTAAAAAAAAAACACCCCAGCCTAACAGACAAAAACACTATACTTGTCTGTTGGTGCCTGAGACCAGTGACTGTGCTGGTCTGGAGGAGATGCCTGCTGGTTCACTCAGTGTCAGTTCTGCTCCAGTAAACATGCAGTCACCAGGCACGGAGGGACAGGGTTTGGTGTAAGTGTGTTTTGCCTCCACTGGGGGTGCTGTGCTGTTCCCTGAAGCCCTATGTGTAGGTAATGGGGAGAAAAATGGCAACTCCTCAATCTCTCCTCTTGGCACTGGGTATCTCAAATCATGCTGTTTGTCCTGCTCCACAGTCTTCCACACCTTCTAAGTGCTTGGCTGGGATTCAAAACCCGATGTCTTAAAGGATCCCTCACTGCTTAGACCTGTTTCTGGAGTAGCACCACTCCACCCAGTCCACAAAGGGCCTCTGGCTGGTGCCTGCAGGGTCTTTTGTCTTTGCGGTGGGGGGGTGGGGGGTGGGGAGCATTAAACCTTTTTCCCACAGTACTCTAGGGAAGGACTGTGGTCTCCCAGTGCACCCCTGAGGTCAATTCCGTACCCTGGGCTGGGTCTCTCCCCACCAGGTGCGTGCACAGGGCATGGTCTCCAGTCTGGAGAAAGTCTGGCACCCCTGAAAACTCCGATCTTCAAATCCTAAGGCTATTTGCAAAGTAGAAACTGCAAAGTACAAACTCCTGATTTCTTCTTCCCCAGTCTGTGGTTCAGAGAGGTGTTTCTCTTTTCCAAATATAATACCACACTTTCACAGCCTCTATTTCTCTTCCTTTTGTCTCTCCACGGAAGGGGTCCCCTCCTCTCTGTGCCTATGGGGCCCAGCGCTTTATCTCTACCAATTTGTAAACATCCACCTGTGTCTCACCAAGCTGTCTCCGTCCACCTGTGGAGACTTCTCTGTCACTCTGCAGACTGTATTCCTGGGTATTCTAAGTGTTCTGACTTCAATACAGCTGTGTTTGAGGGACAAGGGAAATCCCAGTCCCCCTACTTCTCCACCATCTTAACTCCTTCTGACGTCCTCATTTTCATTTATATTATTTAAGCAAGTGTTTAGTAAGTACCTAGAAATTGGACAATTCCCGTGCCTACAAAAATGATAACTCTTGGTTTATATCCTCTAGGAATACAGAATCAAAGGAAAACCACTTTTAGAGATATGTCGAAGTACTGCCTCTTTTTTTTTTTTTTCATTTTATTTTCTCAATATCCCTGTGAGATAGTGAAAATGAGAACTATTATTTATTCTCCTTCTGGAGGTGGGGATATTTTGCCCAAGGCAGACAAACTGATTTGCCATAAGTTATATGACTAGGAGGTATCAGATATTTTGACCAAGGTAATCAGAATTTTGATTTCTATACTGTTAGTATGTGTAAACTGTTTTGTGTGTATATATTATAGGTAATGTGTTGACGGCCAGTTCTCAACCAGAGGGCTTGATTGTTTGATTGTTGCCCTCTTGGCATGATTAGAATATGAAAACAACCCAAACTCTCATGTTAATCCTATGACCAAAAGAATGGTATCCAGTTACTGAGTGCTATGTCCTCTATAGGGACACAGATAACAATATGAAGCCATTAGATTTTATGATAGAATTGTTAATCTAGGTACAGTTTCCAAAATTGTTCAGTATTGTCAGATATTAGCCAGTTGATGGAATTTATTCATAACTTTTTGGTATACTTGTGTTCTGACCTGTGTCTAAATGAATGTGTGGCACAGAAATAGTCCATTTATATAATATATAACCTCTCTCTTTCTCTTATTCCATAAGCATTTATATGCATACGAAATTTTCTATTTGCTTTGTATCTGTCTCAAGGTTCACATATTATTTTAAGTTAGTAGGTTACTCATTTGAAGTGAATCAATAATATATCTGCTTGGTATACTTCAAAACTTCAGCTCCAGGCTTTGTAAGTGTGTTCCTTCTTTGTAATAGAAGAAATTTTATAAAAGATGTCTGAGTTTCTCTGAAATATGTTTATTTTGGTGGATGTTAATGAGAGGTAATATTTTTATTTTGTCTCTTTAAAATCTGTGCATGTTAAACAGCCAATCAGGGCATTTGAGGTAAGAGAGTAAGAAAGGGTAAATTTCACCTCCACATGATTGACGTTTCTGGAGAACCTTTCTCTATATAGCAGCTGTTTCAGTCTAGTTCAGAAAATGAAAGATGATGATACAGTGGTGGCTGATTAACTCAGAGGTGCTGAGTGTGGAGAACCAGCCCTGCTTTCTTCAGTCAGATCATGTTTTGTCTTCCAATGTGCTTGCTGCCTCTTATGTACTTCCTTGGCCTCTGGGCTTTCTTTTATTCTGTCCTTCATCCTAAGATGTCTCTTTACTACATTTACCATGCCAGAACTCAGTCTGTTTTGGCTCCTAATGACAGTCTCAGCTCTGAGAATAGAAGGTTTCCCGATTCCTTAAGCATTTCTTTGAGTTCTTTTTCTAGTACAAAACCATGGTAAAGAATTGTAGCATATCTCTGAGGCACTTTATCTTCTTTAATGAATTTCTCCTCACTAGATAATGTAGACTGTAACGGAAGTATTATTTTTAGATATCCAACGCAAATTTTGGGAGACAAATTATATTTTGTCAATAAAGAGTAAAACCTGTAATCTAATCCAGACTACACAGATTTCTTGATCCAAGAACATTTCTCTTGATCTTCTCCGTGTGATATTTAAAAGTCATGCAAGGCACATACATGGTAGACTCCCAGTGAAAGTTGATTCTCCTTGTCTGGTTTTCTGCATAGCATAGGAATGAAATCAGTTTTTTTCCTCCATTTTTTCCTTATCACTGGTTTCTGTCTTAACATGAAATTGGTTTTGCAGAGACCCCAAGAACCTCACCTTTCTGGAGATGTAGTCATGGTCCATCCCATAGAGTTTGGGAAGAGCATGCATATCCTCAGGGGTAGGTTGTGGCTGTGAAGTAATGTCTCTAAAATGATTACTCAGAAGACAGAGATGTATGAAGACAATGCATGCTCTTTAATGTGAAAAATGTAGAGACTAAAATTCTTTGGATCAAGTCAGGAATATCATACTGTTATTTAAGTGGCACAAATTAGTTGTCTTATCTGCCTGCATTAGTGAATAAAATTGACCATTTGTTCTTTCATAATTTTCAAAAGTATTTATTGAACTACTATGAGTCAAGCATTATGCTAGATGCTTGGAACACATACTGTGTGGTGAATTCTGACCAGTAGGTGTCCCTCTTACTATTTTATTCTACCTCAGTGCCATCATTTGGTTATTTTAGTGTATTTTACTGAAATACACCTTACAAAAGAGGGTCAGGAATTACCCATAAATCAACATATTCTGACATGAAAAATTAAGAGACTGAAGGAAGCTCTAGATAACAAGCTGATGTCTTACTACTTTGTAGAGCATCAGGATGTCAAAATCCTCAGTTACCACTTGAAAGCACCTTAAACCATCCCATTAGAAGTGATAGCTTATCAGATCTAGGAAGAAAATCTTATGGAAGTTACTCAGAGTAAGATAAAAACATCATTACAAACCTGATTGTTTGTATGGCTGGTGAGGGAGGTCACTTTCATCGTGTCCCCTGTAGTCCAGGGTGTGGATCTGCAGGAAGCAGGCCTAGGACAGGTCCAAAACTGCCTGTACTCCCAGGAAGAACAGGTCTCTTAAGACCAATTCGTGCTTACCAAATCATAAGATATGATGCACTCTCTAGGATGCCAATTGATTGATTTAAAGCAAGAGATTTGCCAAGTGACCAGTTGTTGCATCGTCTGGCTCATGCATTCTTTACCCATAGGAAAATCTGTAGGGAGTTATAATCAAAGATCTTTTTGCAAGCTTGAAATAAGAGAAAGGAAGTTGGATGATCTTAATGGCCAGTATCATCAAGCCATGCTAGCTTTTCGTGGCTCTCTCCAATCTAAGGATCTACTTTTACAAGGAAGCCATAATACATTGGTCAGAAGATTTCCACTAAATAGTGAAATAAATTAGTTGACTAATCTCTTTTTCTAGAATCCATGAGATCAGTCTCATTATGTTGATACTTTTTGTTTAGATATGTGTATACCTTTATTAGACTGTAGTTTTCTTTTTATATTCAGACAAGTTTAGATTTCTATTTATTTAGTAGGCACTGGGTGCCCTGAAGGTACCATGCTGAACACTGGGGATAGAAACTCAAAGGCAGACTGAAAGGCAGTCACTTTAAACAAAATCTTTTTACACAACCATAAAGGCTGTAATCAAAGAATATATAATAATTTATAAGTAAGTTCAGAGGAGGGAGTGCTTAAATTATTTGTATGCTTTGGTTTGGGAGTCATTTTCCTCCTATTAGAATGTCTGAAGGAGGGAAATTGTTTTCATCTCATGTCTATCTTGAGTGGTTTATCTTCAAGAAGGTAGTGTTCTCCTTTCCTGTGGAAGGATCTTGATGTGACTTGATGGGTACTGCTTCTGATGGCCATATCTCATAGACTGGCTGGAAGCCAGAGTGATGACTAGAACAAAGCTCCTAATGACTTTTTTGCATAATAGTTTAATAAAAGCTACTGAGAGTGGAGCATAGTAGTTCAGAATGCAGGTGCTGGAGTCAAGCAGATATGTGTTTGAATCTTGACTTGCATGTTGCAAAATTTTAGGCAAATCTTCTGACTTCTTTAAAGCTCAGTTTCTTCAATAATAACCTGAAGATAATAAAGACTTTATAGGGTTATTATGAAAATTAAATGAGATAAAGCATGTGAAATACCTGTCACATTGTCTGCAGCGAATGGTGGTGGAATCCATGCCTTATGAGCCCCTCCCCACATCCAGGTGTAATATTTGTTCTCCATGGGTTCAAAGCTCCTTTCTTTGTGCTTCCTTAGCAGGGCCTAATCTCTTCTCTCTTTTAATCCATAGTGGTTTAGATGTTCACTATGCAGTGACCTTCAATGGTGAGGCCATCGGCAATACCACCTGGGACCTAATTAGCCTTCATTCCAACAAGGTGGAAAACCATGGTCTTGTGGGACTGGATGATAAGCCCACTGCTGTTTATGCAATTAGTAACTTCAGAGATTATATTGCTGAGACACTGCACCAGAATTTTTTGTTGGGGAATTCCTCTTTGAATCCAGATCCTGACTCCCTCCGGCTTATCAATGGTGAGTTGATATCCATCATAAAATCCTTGTATAGCTTTCGCTTCTTTTCCAATATACTCTGGTGAAAACTGATTTCCTTAAATATGTGTGGTTCTGAGTATTCTCTAGACTGCATGAGACACAGCTCTTTTGGAGAGACCAGTCAGGAGCTCTTAGGAATACTTGTAGAAAAAAGGCCATAAAGAGAGGAGAAAGTAGAGAAGAGCATGAGATGTAGAAATAGTTTAGGGAAATAGGAGGAAAATATAAGAAAAACAGAAATAGAACCTGTAAGTGTGAATTGAAACAGGTTATAGGACTGCCCGAGCAACCAACACATTAATTCTCTACAGGCAAATCAACTGGTGTGACGACTTAAAAGCCAGAGAGCAGAAGATACAGAGTAGCTCAGGAAAGTTCAGGGAAGATCTTGGTGAAAGAAGAACTGATACTGGGTGATGGGGAGAATCCCAGAGAATTTAGTACTAAGTTTGAATTTAGATAGCTGGAGAGAGCCAGTTATGATCTGAAATCGATAGGTGGATCTGGGATCACCAGGGCAGGGTTGACTACTTTGGATTTAGAGGCTAAAGAGTGGCCTAGTTAATCTCATACTTAAGTTTGCTAAGAATCTGGTAACTAGTATTGCAACAGTTTAACTCATCAGGGACACGGTGTCCTGTTAAATTACTTGCTACTTCATGTTTCCTTCTTTATGATTTCTTCACTCAAGAGTAGTTAGCTTTTAAAATGTCCATGGAGTATATTTTAATGAAGTGATTGCATAGGAGAAGTACCAGCTGCCAAAGAGGAAAATTCATGAATGATAGGCAATACTAACAATGATACATTTTATACCTTCTTCAATTCCTACGTTTTCTTAGGAGAAAAGATCCTGTATCTTTTCAGGCATTTATCACCTAGGCCTCTGTGTGTGTGTGTGTGTGTGTGTGTGTGTGTGTGTTTGTGCGTGTGTGTGTAAATAAACAAACACAAATAGACACAAGACAGAGAAAAGAGAGAAAAAAGGTTAAATAAAATTTTACTATGTATAACTGTTTCTTCCTAAGTAAGGTATTTTTTGAGAGCTGAACTAAAACTTTAAATTGTTTTTCAACTATTTTGTCTGCTAGAATGATGTTTCCTTAATATGACAGTGTGCTAGGTCAGGGTCATAAAGTAGCTTGGGCTTCATATAGGCTATACAGGACTTTAAAGTGGAGAAGCTGTCTTTGTAGATGATAGTGACATTGGGCTATCAGTTCTAAAACACTAAGGAACCTTTGCATTTTGGAGCAGTGCAGGTACCCTGGGCTTATTTTCTCATACACTCCTTTTTCGTCATTCTATCTTGTTGGAATACCTGAGCTAGATAAAATAGTGAAAAGAGAAGAGGCTTGTTATAATCTGAAATTGCTGAATTCCTTTTGGCAAGGCTAGTATAGACTAGTTGAAGACTACCTATGGGGACAGCAAATAGGCAGAAGTTCCCAGGAATCTGGATATTGGGATCAGAAAAAAGATAGCGCTAGGAGGTCATGACCTGAAGGAGATTGGAACCTAAACTGAACAGAAGGTACAAACACCAAGGTTAATAATGAAAGTAGTGGAAGAATGACATGAAGATTAAGGTATTGTGTAGGAAACTAAATCCAGCATAGCAAGGTCTTCCTTTTATGTGGTGCTTGGGAGTAGAGATATCTCCTAGAAGATGTCCTAAAAAAGGAGTTCAACAACAGAGAATTTCTAAGAGAATTTAACAAAAGCTTTAGGATATACAGTACAAACTAATTCAGGTGCTTTGATCTTTCATTAGATGAATGTTTCAGTTGTACAAAATTTCATCCCTAAAATCTATTTCTATTGTCACGCCAACTGAGAGTTCTGAATGGCTGCAGCTTTCTAGGTAACTTGGTCATCAGTTTTTAAAGATATATCATCCTTGACCCATAGAAGACAACTGTAAACACAGTTGAAAAGAGTTTTGGGAAATACTTAAACCGAATAGGGTTTTTGGCTTCTGACTGATCCCTTTATGTCAGGCCAGTGGTAACAGGTGAATAAAGAGAGATTCTGCTTCCATTTTTGGTGCATACACCAGATCAAATTGTGGCAATCCTTTTTTCTTTCTTTAGCTTTTATAGATTCCCTCTCCCCTTCAGGCAAAATCAATTTCTTCTTTGTATCCCATACATAGTATTACATGCCCTCACTTCAGTGTATAATTTGTGTTTATCTCTCTGACATAGGGGATACTTGCATAGGAGAAACTTGGCTTATTAATGTTTATAGTCTCAGCTTTATCAAAGTCTGTGTAACTAGAAATATTCAGTAAACCTTTGTTGAATTAAATTATACAATCTACTGTCTTACCTCTATTGCTCTTTAATATTGGTATAATGATAAACTCTCTGGTGTCCTAGCCCACTTTTCACAGGTCCTTTCTGCCAAAAAGGAAATCATTTTGCATAATTTTCTCCATTCTTAGCATCAACCAAATGAGTTGGAATTTCAGCTTAACTTTTTTATTAAAGTGAAAAAAATTCAATTTAAAAACATCTTCACAGGAATCTTGAAAAGAGTAAATAATGCTTGCAAAAAGAAAAAGAAATTACATAGGAATGTTTTAAATGTAATAGTGAGAAGAATATTTTATGTTGGAGTCTTGTAATTCAGATAGATTGTGTTAATATTGATGTAGGCAGGCTCGGTTCGAGGAGACCAGCCAAGAGAGGGTCCTACAGGACAAGCCAAGAGGGTCCTTGACTATGCACAGGGCAGAAATAAAACGCAAGCCTGCAGGAAGTGAGCAGAGTTATTGAAGATATATATATCTATATATCTATATCTATATCTATGTATCTATATATCTATCTATATATCTACATATAGATATATACATCTACATATACATCTTCATATATATCTACATATATGAATGGAGAGAGAGAGGGCATGCAGATATATATGATGTATCTGGGAGAGTTGGAAAAGGAAAGGAGAGAGTCTTGTCTTTGGGGTCTGGGGTTTTTACTGAGGGCTGTGGTCTGGTGTACATGTTGTCCTCTCAGGCATCCAAGAATCATCTAGAACAAGGACAGGTCCAGGTGTTCTTCATAAGTCACATTCCTTGGAGTCAGGGGGTCTTGGCATTGAGATGTCTAGTACTGGTGGTCTGGAACATGCATATGATGACCTCGTCTGGTCATTCTTGTGTGGTCCTTCCTTAGATGTTACCTTTTGTGCTGGAAGCCTCTAAAGAAATCATTAATTCCTTATCCCTTACAGGAGGACATACACTATTTGTTCTATAAGGCATGTGTAAAGTGAGGATGTAGGTCGTAGTAAGAATAGAAGCAGGAAAAAGAGCAAGAAGCAAATTTTTATGGAGTCCTTCAGTTTCCCCCTCTCAATATAAGTAAACTCTCTGAATAAAGTAACAGAAATTTTCTAAGCAAGTCTGCGTTACCTGCTGTGCCAAGATCTAAACTATAAAATCTAAACTTATTTTTAGTTGTCCCTGAACCTCAAATACAATAGTGTCTCAACTAAAAATGTTTTCTATATTGTTGTTTCTTCAGTGAGAGGGGTTTTACTTCCTGAAACTGAAGACCTAGTTTGGAACACCCAAAGTTCAAGTCTTCAGGCAACCCTACCATCCATTTTGGTAAGTATGTTTCTATGTTTTATGCCTAGAATTAGGCCCTCCAACTTTCTTCTTTGTACACTCACCTGATTACTTTGGCATCATGAATTTCCTGAGCTGTTCCTGTTTCAAACATTTTCTTAAATCATCCTTGGAACATGATTCACAGTTGTCAGCTCCAGTGTCCCAAGTATTGGTTCAGAAAATTTAAGCCTTCTGCAGTGGTTAAATGAAGTCTACGGTGGTTAATTGCCAAGCTCCACATGTGGTATAAAACTTATTTATGGTTTATACTTGTTTGGTAATAATTAAGCTGTAAGTGCCCGCTGAGTTGTTCTCTAAAAGTTACTCAGAAATAGTTTTTATAGCTAAGACTATAAATTGAAGTACATAGGGACAGAGTATAGATTTGTGCTCCAAGGACTGTATTGAAGAAAAATGTTAGACTTTAAGGCATATACAATAGTGTGTGTGTGTGGAAGAGAAAGAGAAAGAAGCGTGAAAATAACAGCTAGCTGACAAATGACAGGGACTCAACATCAGGCATCCTTTTAACCTGGATTGAAAACATTCCTATTTGCACAGACAGAGCATGGAATGAACTTTCCTTTTTGTTCTTATCACACAACTTCCCTAGGTGATCCTCTATCTGCTCCAGATCTTCGCTTGCCACTTCACCTATAGAGAGGCATCTAGTAGAAGAGAAAGTGGCTTCCAGTGTAGTTGAAACAACACCACCACTGACAACTATACAACACCACCACCATCACTAGAGACTAGCTGGTTACAATGCATACATGAATCTTTTGTTATCCCATAGACACAGTAGGGGGGCTCCTTCTACATTCCCTACTCCTACTCTCTTGAGCTTTTTTCTGTCTCATATCAGCTTTTTAAAATATTTGTTTCTTGACTTTAATCCTTCAATGAACATTCATAACGTCTCCCCCAAATTCATTTAACCACTGATATATGCAGCCATTTCTTCTACTCAGCTATTGAGCAACTCAGTTTTGAAATGTGATGTCATTGGAAATAGTCTTTTTACTGAGTTCTATGTTGGAGAAGGAAAGTTAGGGGTTATTGACATTAGAGATTGCATTATTTGGTGTTTATTTATTCATTCACTGACTCATTCATTCCAATATATTTATTTTGTGATTTTCATGTGCCAAGTGCTGGGGAAACTAAGATGAGTAAGGGTGTGGGCTTGCCTACAAGAAGTTTTCAGTCTGGTGACAGATGTGTACACAAAGAAGGTGATGTTGTCATAGAAGTCCATTCAGGATGCAGTGGCAGACGATGGTGATTCACTGTGAACATGACATCACTAATCTCCATGCCTTCTAATCATGTTCATCTCAGGCTTCTCTAACCACAGACCTGTGATGATACTGAGAATGATGTTGTAAAGATAGGAGTTTCTATATGAGCCAGACGTTTGCAAACTGGAGACCAGCCAGCTGGATCCAGCTATAAGCATGTGCTTTGGAATCAGTTTTTTTACAAAGCCAATATTTAGCAATTAGGATATTTTTACAGAAAAATGAAGATTTCTAACCTCTTTTGAAAACCAGCGTGATCTGGTATCATTAGGTTCACATTCCCCTGTTGCAGAAAAGTGGCTAGGGTTTGGCTAAAAGGGGCTGCCCTTCGATGATGACAAGCACTGACTAACTGGGCTCAGATGTTTATTCATGATGCCTGTAATGTGGTTCCATTTGCGTCAAAGCCAACCCCTGGGGCTTTTGAATAGTGATAACTGTGGGGCATTAAGTAACAATTTGAGGAGACAGTGGAATGTTAATAGATGATAATAAGGCATGAAAAAAAGGATGATTAATTAGAAGTGTGTGGTTATTGGTTTTCCTCCCTCTTTTTTTGGGCAACTGTTAACAAGATTTTGTTCTTTCATAGAAATGAGATTTAAAATATTTTTTTTACAGATTTGATTTTTAGAAATTATTTTAGAGGTAGGATGTTGGGATACTGAATTTGACACCTTTTGGCATCCTGACTTGGAAAATCACATGTTGCACAGTATGCTTTCTATAGCACTAGCAAGCTTTTCATTTGGCATACCCAGAAGTGAAACTGGCTGGTATAAGTTAATATACTACATTGAACTAAAAGAAGAATTCTTGAGTTGAATTTGTTACTATGGGAACATCTATTCCTATGAAAATAAATGAAGTGCTATTACTGGCATGTATATGTCATACCTTTCACAATGTATGACAAAGTTTTATTGCCAAGCCATTTTTTAGGGGGTGCTTATTTGGAGTAGATTAGATGGTCATCCTTATTTAAAAAGTCAAATTGTTTCCTTTCACTTTTTATGTGGTCTACTTGAGACTTGACTTTCATCAAAGATGTTATGTATTGTTTTACTTTTAATTTTTATGGAATGGAAAGGCATTTTATTTGTATATACTGAAATTGTCTATATTGTTTAGGGATTTCTTTTTCATTGAGGGTTGATCTGCTTTCCTAATGTGCGTCTGGTCACAGGAACTGTCTGATAAAACTCAATTTTTTCAGTATGGGATAAAGGGCTTAAGCCATTTCACTTTTTTTACTTTTAAAAATTTTTAAATGTTTATTTATTTTTGAGAAAGAAAGAGTGTGAGTGGGGGGGGGGGTTGCAGAGAGAGAGGGAGATGCAGAATCCAAAGCAGGCTCCAGGCTCTGAGCTATCAGTACAGAGCCTGATGCGGGGCTCGAACTTGTGAACCACGAGATCATGACCTGAGCCTAGTTGGATGCTTAAGTGTCTGAGCCACCCAGGCGCCCCAGTAGTTGTATTTTTAATTTTTTAGGAACCTCTGTATTATTGTCCATAATAGCTATACCAGTTTATATTCCTACCAATGTGGTAGACATTTGTATGTATCTCTCAGTGAACAGTCTGGAATAGTGGGGAAAGTATGGGGACTGAGAACTCTGGAAACTCAGGAGTGTAATTCTGAATCTTTCCTCTATTTTCTGTGATTGTGGGCATTTCACTTCTATGAACCTCAGTTTCTTTAATAGGCAAGGTTAGACTACAGTTGATAGGATGGTATATGATTCTTCTAATTTGCTCTTGAATTCAGTTTGCTAATATTTTGTTGGCAATTTTTGCATCATATTCATCAGGGATATATATTTTTTGTAGTATCTTTGTATGGTTTTGGTATCAGGGTAATGCTGGCCTTGTAAAATATGTTTGGGAGTGTTCACTCCTGTTTCATTTTTGGGAAGGATTTGAGAAGGGCTGGCATTAATTTTTCTTTAAGTGTTTGGTAGAATTACCAGTGAAGCCATCTGGTCCTATATATGTTTGTTAGGTCCATTTGGTCTAAAGTATAGTTCAAGTACATCATTTTTTATTGATTTTTTTCCTCTGGATTATCTAGCCAGTATTAAAAATGGGGATTTTGCTGTCCCCTATTATTTTTTAATTTATATTTTAGTTGACATACAGTGCAAAATTGGTTTTAAGAGTAGAATTCAGTGATTCATCATTTACATACAACACCCAGTGCTCATCACAACAAGCGCCCTCCTTAATACCCATCACCCATCTAGCCCATCTCCCACCCAACTCCCTCCATCAATTCTCAGTTTGTTCTCTGTCATTAAGAGTCTCTTGTTTGTTTCCCTCTGTCCTCTTCTCATGCCAACCATATGTTCATCTGTTTTGTTTCTTAAATTACACATATTAGTGAAATCATACGGTGTTTGTCTTTCTCTTATTGACTTACTTCCCTTAGCATAATAAATTCTAGGGTGGACATTTGGGCTCTCTCCATAGTTTGGCTATTGTTGATAATGCTGCTATAAACATTGGGTGCATGTGCCCCTTTGAGCCAGCATGTTTGTATCCTTTGGGTACATACCTAATGGTGCAATGCTGGATCATAGGGTAGTTCTATTTTTAGTTCCTTAAGGAAGCTCCATACTGTTCTCTAGAGTGGCTGCACCAGTTTGCATTCCCACCAACAGGTCCCCTTTCTCTGTATCCTCATCAACACCTGTTGTTTCCTGTGTTGTTAATTTTAGCCATTCTGACAGGTGTGAGATGGTATCTCATTGTGTTTTTGATTTGTATTTCCCTGATAATAAGTGAGGAAATCCCCTATTATAATATTGTTATATACCTCTCCCTTCAGATCTGTTAATATTTGCTTTATATATACCAGTGCTTCAATGTTGGGTGCCATTATATCTATAATTGTTATATCCTCTTGATGAATTAACATCTTTATTATTATATAATGACCTTATTGGTCTCTTGTTACAGTTTTTGATTTAAAGTCTATTTTGTCTGATATAAGTATAGCTATGCCTGCTTTCTTTGGTTTTCTATTTGTATGGAATATCTTTTCTTATCCCTTCACTTTGAGCCTTTATGTATATTTAACCGAAGTGAGTCTGTTGTGGTCAGAGTAGAGTTGGGTCTTGTTTCTTATACATTTAGCCACTTTTCGCCCTTTGGGGAATTTAGTCCATTTACATTCAGAGTAACTTGATGAGTAAGTACTTATTTCTACCTTGTTAGTGTTTTCTGGCCCTTTTGTAATTCCCTTCTTTCTTTGTTTCTGTCTTGGTGTCTTCCTCTGTGAATTCATTGTTTTCCATAGTGGTAAGCTGTGATTCTCTCTTGTTTTTCTTTTGTGTATCTACTGTAGGTTTTTGCTTTATGGTGACCATAAGGCTTACATAGAACATCTTAGAGATATAGAAGTCTATTTTTATGTTAGTAACTTAACTTTCATGGCATACAAAAACTCTACCCTTTTACTCCCCTCTACTTTTGGTTTTTGATGTTACAATTTAATTCTTTTTATATTGTATTCATTAACAAATTATTATGGCTATAGTTATTTTTAATACTTTTGTCTTTTAACTTTTTTACTATAGTTCAGTGGTTAACACACAATATTACCCACATTACAGTATTTTATTATATACTACTTTACCAGTATGTTGTATATTTTCATATGTTTTCATGTTACTAATTGGCATCCTTTTATTTCAGTTTCAGCATTTGTTGTAAAGCAGGTTTAGTAGTAATGAATTCCCTCAACTTTTGTATATCTAGGGACGTCTTTATCTCTCCTTCACTTCTGAAAGGCAGCTTTGTTGGATAAAGTATTCTTGGTTGGCCGTTTACTTCTGACAGCACTTTGAATATACCATCCCAGTTTGTATTGGCTTTAAATTTTCTGCTGGGAAATCCACTGATAGCATAATGAGGACTCCTGTGTAGGTCAGAAGCTTTTTTCTCTTGTTGCTTCAAGAGTCTCTCTTTGTCTTAGATTTTTGATGGTTTTATTATAATGTGTCTTGGAGAAGGTCTTTTCAAGTTGAATTTGCTGGAGGTTCTATGAAGGTTACGAACTTGGGTGGTCAAAATCTCCACAGATTTGGGAAATTCTCAGCCATTATTTCATTAAGAAAACTTTCTGGCCCCTTGTCTCTGTTCTCCTCCTGGGACTCCAGTAATTCAGATTGCTCCTTTGATGGTATCTCATTGTTTATGTTTCTCATTGTTTATGTTACGTAGGTTTTCTTCACTTTTTTCTATTCTTTTTTTTTCTTCTTTTCTGACTGAATAATTTCAAAGATTTGTTTTCTACTTCACAGATTCTTTCTTCTGTTTGATACATTCTGCTGTTGATGCTATTGTATTTTTCACTTCATTCATTGTATTCTTCAGTTCAGAATTTGTTTTGTTCTTTATTATGACTCTTTTTTATGGTTCTTTATTATTATTATTATTTATTATTTTTGAAAAAGGGTCTCAGTAGTAATAGAATCACCAAGATAGAGTTATATGTAGGCTTAAGGGAGTAAAAAAAGGAATGTTGAGGTATGCAGAGACTAGTAGTTAGAAGCCATTACCATCTATTGGATTTAGGCCAAGGGGAAAAAAACTGTTACCAGATCCCAGTGATAGCTTAAGCTGTAATTGTAGGGATACAGATATTGTAAGAGACACATTATTGGAGGGAGCAGGGAAGAATTAGCCAAACCTCTCACTTTTCTTATCCTTTGATTGTCTGCTTGTGCATCCCATTGAACAAACTCAAACAGAAGAGAGTTGGTAAAAAAGCAGGGATGATAAAGTTATCAGGAGTCAGCTTCCCAGGGAAGAAAGCAGGGAAGAGAAGAATCTGGGGTGGTGGCAATAAAGAATAAGCAGCATGATGGCCCACTTAAACTAGGACTGATTAAAACAGCACGGACAGACAGGAAGTGATTGTTTCACTGAGTTCCACAAAAGAAAATAAGTTTACTTGGCAGAAATAGTTAAGAATAGTTAGTTTAGAAATAGTAGGTGAAACTGAGGGGATATGTACATATAGCCAATGACCTTCTGTTATTATCTCTTTGGTGCATTTGTCACTAGGAGAAGGGATAAGTCGGGATGTGCCCAGTGATTTCTTGCATCATGTTCCCTCCCTTGTGATTGGAAGAATGTGTTATCCTAAAGCTTCTCACATAGACCTTTGATGGATGGACAAGAGGAAGTGTAGGCAGAACATAAAAGACTAATTAGGTCATAACATTGGGTTGAATCCCTCCTTAGGCCAGTAAGTTCTGTTTTATTTCATGGTCACAGACTGAGCTATAATTAACCACATTAATGTATGCTTTTGTTTAAAAAGCGTATTAGGCTTGACAGTGTATGTCAGTGGATATTCACCACCACTGTTTAGGAATCTCTGGAGGAAGGGGGGCCGATTTTTCTTATAGTTTTTTATTTTCTTATTTTTCATGGGCTTCATTTTATTCATAGCTATTCCATGAATTCTAGTCTTTAGATGGGTTTATGTGTATGGGAATTTTTTCAATTGAAGTATAATTGACATGAAATTTTATATTAGTTTCATGTGTACAGTATAGTGATTAGACGTTTGTATGCATTGTGATTTTATTACCACAGTAGTTCTAGTTACTATCTGTCATCATACAAAATTAATACAATGTTATTGACTATATTCCCCTTGCTGTACTTTACATCCCCATAACTTATTTATTTTATAACTAGAAGTTTGTACTTCTTGATGCCCTTTACCCGTTTTGTCTTCCTCCTCCAACCCCCTTTCCCATGGCAATCACTGTTCTGTTTTCTGTATCTATGAGTCTGGGTTTTGGTTGTTTGCTATTTTGTGTTTTAGATTCTATTTATAAGTGAAATCATGCAGTATTTGTCTTTCTCTGTCTGACTCATTTCACTTAGCATGATAGCCTCAAGGTCCATCCATGTTGTCACAAATGGCAAGACCTCATTCTTTTTTATGACTGAGTAGTATTCCATTGTATATACACACCACATCTTTATCCATTCATTGATTGATGGACATATCTTGGCTTGTAGGTTGTTTACATATCTTGGCTTTTGTAAATAATGCTGAAGTAAACTTAGGGGTGCATATATCTTTTTGAGTTAGTGTTTTTGTTTTCTTTGGTTAGATACCCAGAAGTAGAATGCTAGATCATGTGGTAGGTCTAGTTTTAATTTCTTGAGGAGACTCTATACTATTTTCCACGATGGCTGTACCAGTTTATATTCCCACCAATATGCACATGTTCCCTTTTCTCTACATCCTCGCAAACACTTGTTGTTTTTTGTCCTTTTGATTTTAGCCATTCTTACAGGTGTGAGGTGATATCTCATTGTGGTTTTGATTTGCAGTTCCTTGATAGTTAGTAATATTGAGCATGTTTTCATGTGTTTGTTGGCCATTTGTCTGTCTTCTTTGAAAAAATGTCCATTTAGATCTCTGTCCATTAGAAAAATGGATCAGTTATTTAATTAGGTTCTTTGTAAGAAATTTAAAACACCAATTTGTGAGGACAAACTCTGTTTGTGAGAGAAAACACAGAGCAGAGGTAGCCCTGAAGCTGAGGAACAGCTTTGATTTTTGGCAGAATTTGTGAGTCTACAGCTTTCTGATCAACCTTGTGTTGTTCTGTCATCTCATACTTCTCTTTCTCCATGTTTAAGATCTCACCTTCCCGGTGTCTGGGTTTACACACCTTTTTTTTTTTTTTTTTCTTGAAGTAAGCATCAGTGAGATGTTTTGGGATTTGCACACTGCTGATATGAATTTTTTGTGGAGGTGGCAATGACAAATTTCTGATGTGTTCTACACAGAGGATCTTGATTAAGGGCCAGAAGTCCAGTCACAGGTACTAAGCCACTGCTCAGTTGCTTCTGGAAAATTACCCTCTTGCCTCTGTGGTACCCAGTAAGGATGAACAAATGGTCCCAGGAGTGATGGTAGCTCATAGTTTTCTCACATGCTGACTGAAAGGTTTTGTTTTGTTTTGTTTTGTTTTGCTGTGGCTCAATAGCTTTTGAGGCATATCTTCAGTAGGGTAATCCCTAGGCATTTTGTGAAGTTTAACCACTCAGGTACCACAATTCTTGTCACCACCAACTGGTTTTGTGACAATAGCAAGAAACTTCTCCTTCTTTTTCTTTTCATCCTGGATTTAGCTGCTAAATACTTCCTCTTATACATGGCCTTTCTGGAGTACATAGCTAATCAGGAATATCTGCCACTTGCTCTGATGAGGACAGGGTTTCACCTTCAGAGGGGCTTCCCCTTCTTTGGAGTTTTAGCATTGAGATTACCCTTCTTAACCTGCCACCAGCATCAGCCTTCTTGGCTTCACGTGTCTTCTACTTAGTATCTGGCTTCTCAGCTTTTTCACCTGCCATCTTGCAAGATGGGAAAGAGTGATCTCTGTCCATTTTTAAAATCAAATTGTAAATTTTGTTACTGAATTGTATGAGGACTTTATATATTTTGGATATTAACCCATTATTGAATATATGATTTGCAAACATCTTTTCCCATTCAGTAGATTGCCTTTTCATTTTGTTGATGGTTTCTTCACTGTACGGAGGCTTTTCATTTTGATATAATCTCATTTGTTTATTTTTGTTGCCCCTGCCTTTGGAGCCAGATCCAAAACTTATTGCTAAGATCAATGTCAAGGAGCTTACTGCCTATGTTTTCTTCTAGGACTTTTATGGTTTTAGGTCTTACATTTAAGTCTTTAATCATTTTGAGTTAATTTCTATATACGGTATTAGTGGTCCAGTTTCATTGTGTGTGTGTGTGTGTGTGTGTGTGTGTGTGTGTGTGTGTGTAGCTGTCCCATTTTCCCAGCACCATTTATCGAAGAAACAGTACTTTCCTCATTGTATATTCTTGCTTCCTGTGTCATAAATCATTGACCATATGTGCATGAGTTTATTTCTGGGCTCTCTCTTCTTTTCCATTGATGTATGTGTCTGTTTTTATGCCAATACTATACTGTTTTGATTATTATAGCTTCGTAGTATAGTGAACTCAGAGAGTGTGATACCTCTGACTTTGTTCTTTCTCAAGATTACTTTGCCTATTTGGGGGTCTTTTGTGGTTCCGTACAAATTTTAGAATTGGTTTTTCTAGTTTTGTGAAAAATACCATTGAAATTTTGATATGGATTACATTGAATCTGTGTAGATTACTTTGGGTCATTTGGACATTTTAATATTAATTCTTCCAATCTAGGAGCATGGAATGTCTTTCCATTTATTGTGTCTTTAGTCTCTTCATCAATGTCTTATAGTTTTCAGTGTACAGGTCTTTCACCTCCTTCAGTGAATTTATTCCTGGGTATGTTATTCTTTTGGTACAATTGTAAATGATTATTTTCTTTATTTTAAGATTATTTTCATGATTTTTTCTGATAGTTTATTAGTGTATAAAAATGCAACAGATTTTTGTATATTAATTTTGTATCCTGCAACTTTACTGAGCTCATTTATTAGCTCTAATATTTTTTTGTGTGGATTCTTTTGGGGTTTTTATATGTAGTATCATGTCCATCTGCAAATGGTGACAATTTACTTTTTTAATTTCCATTTTGGTTGTCCTTTATTTCTTTTTCTTGCCAAGTTGCCAAGTTGTATTTTCAATGCAATGTTGAATAAAAGTGGCAAGAGTGGGCATCCTTGTCTTGTTCCTGATCTTATAGGAAGTGCTTTAAGCTATTCATTGTTGAGTATGACATTAGCTATGGGGTTTTAATATATGGCTTTTATTATGTTGAGGTGTGTGCCACCTATACCCATTTTGTTGAGATTTTTTATCATAAATGAATGCTGAATTTTGTCAAAAGCTTTTCCTGCATCTATTGAGATGATCACATAATTTTTATCTTTCATTTTGTTAATGTGTTGTATCACATTGATTGATTTACAGATGTTGAACCATTCTTGCATCTCTGTAATAAAGCCTACTTGATTATGGTATATGATCTTTTTAATGTATTGTTGAATTTGGTTTGCTAATATTTTTTGAAGATTTTTGCATCTATATTCATTAGGAATATTCCTGTGATTTTTTTTTTTTTTTTTGTAGTGACCTTGTCTGGTTTTGGTATCATGGTAATGCTAATCTCATTAAATGAGTGTGGAAGCATTCCTTCCTTTTCAGATTTTTGGAAGAACTTGAAAAGGATAGGTATCAAATCTTTTTTTTTTTGTTTTGCATGTTTAGTAGAATTTATCAGTGAGACAATCTGGTCCTGGATTTTTGTTGGGAAGTTTTTTATTCAATCTCCTAACTAGTAATTGGTTTATTCATATTCTCTGTTTCTTCTCGATTTAATCTTGGTAGATTCTATGTTGTTAGAATGTCTCCATATCTTGTAGGTTGTCTAATTGTTGGCATACAACTGTCCATAGTAGTTTCTTAGGATCCTTCATATTTCTGTGGTATCATTTGTAACTTCTCTTTTATTTCTGGTTTTATGTATTTGAGTTCTCTATTTTTTTCCTTGGTGAATCTAGCTAAAGGTTTTTCACTTTTGTTTATCTTTTTGAAGAAACAGTTCTTGTTTCATTGATCTTTTTTTTTTGTCTTTTTAGTCTTCATTTCATTAATTTCCACTCTGATTTTTATTTCCTTCCTTCTACTGACTTTTGTTGTTGTTTTTTTTTTCTGTTTCCTTTAGGTATAAAGGAAATTTGTTTATTTGAGGTTTTTCTTGCTTTTTGAAGTAGATCTCTTGCTATGAACTTGTCTCTTACAACCACTTTTGCTGCACCCCAGAGATTTTTGTGTAATGTATTTTTGTTTTCATTTGTCTGTAGGTATTTTTTCATTTCTCCTTTTATTTCTTTTATTTCTTTGATGATCCTTTGGCTATTCAGAAGCATGTTGTTTAATCTCTTTGTTTTTTACCATTTTCTTTCTGTAATTGATATCTATTTTCACACCATTGTGGTCAGAAAAGATGTTTTATATGATTTCAATCTTCTTGAATTTATTGAGTTGTTTCATGGCCCAACATGTGATCTGTCCTGGAAAACATTCCAGGTGCATGAGAAGAATGTGTGTTCTGCTGCTTTTGGATGGAATATTCCATATGTATATATTTTAAGTCTATATGGTGTAATATGTCATTTAAATCCAGTGTTTCACTGTTGATTTTATGTCTGGATGATCTATCCATTGATAAGTGAGGTATTAAAGTCTCTACCTATTTTTGTATTTCTGTCAATTTTTCCCTTTAGGCATGTTAATATTTGCTTTATGTATTTTGGTCCTCCTATGTTCGGTGCATATGTATTTATAAATGTTATAAATAACATTTATAATAATCCTGGTTGGATTGACCCCTTTATCATTATGAGTGATGAGTATACCTGTACCAGCTTTCTTTTTGTTTTCATTTGCATGGGATATCTTTTTCTATCTGTTCAGTTTCAGCCGTTGCATGTCCTTACTTCTGAAATGAATCTTTTGTAGGCAGCATATAGATGAGCCATGTGTATTAATCCATTCAGCCACTCTTTGTCTTTTGATTAGAAGATCTAGTCCATTTATATGTAATTATTGATAGGTATCTACTTATTGCTACTTTGTTAACTTGTTTTCTGCCTTTTTTTGTAGTTTATTCTGTCCCTTTCTTCTTTTTCTCTCTTCACTTGTGGTTTGATAACCTTCCTTATTATTGCATTTAGATTCCTTTCTAATTTTCTTTTGTGTATTTACTACAAGTTTTCGCTTTGTGATTACCATGAGATTCACATATCTTATATATATAACAGTCCATTTTAATTTGATAGCAACTTAAATTTGAATACATTTCAACACTCTACATTTTTAACCTCCCCCCATGTTTTTTTTTTAATGTTTATTTATTTATTTTGAATAAGAGCAAACCTGACTAGGGAAGGAAAAGAGAAAGGGAGAGAGAGAATCTGAGCCTGACGCAGGCTTGATCTCACAACCATGAGATTATGACCTGAGCTGAAATCGAGAGTCAGATGCTTAACCAACTGAGCCACCCAGGCGCCCCTGTTTTATGTTTTTGATGTCATATTTTACATCTTTTTATGTCATATGTCCCTTAACTGATTATTGCAGTTTTGTTAATTTTACTACATTTGTCCTTTGACCTTTATGCTAGCTTTATAATCGATTAACCCATTACTTTTATAATATGTTTAACTTTTCCTATGAGACTTTTACTTTTGCATGTTTTCTTGTCATTAATCAGTTCCATTGCTTTTCAACTGAAAGAAGTCTGTTTAATATTTCTTGTAAGGCCTGTTTAGTGGTGATGAACTGCCTTAGCTTTTGCTTATCTGAAAAACTCTCTCTTTACCTATTTCTGAATGATAATCTCACTGTAGTTGGGTATTCTTTCCTTTCAGTACTTTGAAAATTTCATGCCACTACTTTCTGGCTTGCAGTGTTGCTGCTGAAAAATCTGCTGACAGCCTTATGGGATTTCCCTTGCACATAAGTTTTTTTTTTTTTTTTTTTTCCTTGTGCTGCATTTAGGAGTATCTCTTTTGTCTTTACCTTTTGACATTTTAATTATAGTGTGTCTTGGTATAGATTGCTTTGGATTCATCTTTTTTGGAACTCTCTGTGCTTCCTGGACTTGGATGTCTGTTTCCTTCCCAGATTAGGGAATTTTTCAGCCATTATTTATTTAGATAAGTTTTCTGCCTCTTTTTCTCTCTCTTATCTTTCTGAGACCTCTATAATGTGTATATTATTCCATTTGATGTTGTCCCATAAGTCCCTTAAGGCATTGTCACTTGTTAAAATTATTTTTTCTTTCTGCTGCTCTGTCTGGGTGGGTTTCATTGCTTTGTTTTCTAGCTTGTTGATCTGTGTTTTTCTGCTTCTTCCAGTCTGCTGTTGAAACCCTCTAATGTACTTTTTAGTGCAGTTATTGTATCCTTCAGTTCTGTGATTTATGTTTGGTACTGTCTTATATTTTCTCTTTGTTGAAGTGCTTGCTGTGCACATCCCTTATACTTCCAAGTTTGGTAAGCACCTTTATGAACATTATTTTGAGTTCTTTATTAAGTAGATTGCTTATCCCTATTTCAGTAAGGTCTTTTTCTGATGTTTTCTCTTGTTCTTTCCCTTGGAACATATTCTTCTGTCCCCTCATTTTGTCTGATTCTTTGTGTTTGTTTTCTATGTATTAGATGAAACAGCTACCTCCCTGAGTCTTGTAGGAGTGGTCTTAAGTAGTGATTTTATCCATGGGGGCCAGAAGCACAGTCCCCTCTGGCCACCAGAGCCAGGTGCTCCATGGATATCCCCTCTGTGTGCATGTGCTGGGCTGTAGTGTGGGGAGTGGGTGGGTGGGGTTCTTTCCCAGGCTGTCAGTGACATATTTTTGGCAGGGGTCGGGTCATGGTGCTCTCCTCAGTGGTTCTATTGGGGGTCTGAGGGAAGATGTAGCACTTGCCTGGCTGGCTATGGCTCAGCTGTGGCATGGGGTGTGGGGTGGTGTTTGCCTGCCTGGCTGTGATGTTCCTGTGGTGTGGGATGGGAGCCCCACATGTGCTGGCAGTGTGGAGGGAGGTTGCCAAAATGGCACTCATCAACACTGGCGTTAGTAAGGTAGAGTAAGATTGCAAAAATGGCACCTACAGTGCTTCTGTCCTTAGAGAAAGCTCTAACAGGTCCCTTCCTTTTTGGCAGTTACTTTAAGATTAGTGTGTCTCCTTTACATATGGTTTAGGTGCTTTTCAAACTTCTTTTAATACCATAAGATCTAGTAATTCCACTACTGGTTATTTACTCAAAGAAAATGAAAACACTAATTAAAAAAGATACATGTGCTCCTATGTTTAAGATATGGAAGCAACCTAAGTAGGCCATTGATAGGTGAATAAAGAAGATGCGGTGTGTGTGTGCATATATATATATGCAATGGAATATTATTCTGCCATAAAAAGAATGAGATCTCGCCATTTTCATCAACATGGATGGACCTAGTGGGTATTATGCTAAGTGAAGTAAGTCAGACAGAGAAAAGCAAATAACCATATAATTTCACTTTATGTGGAATCTAAAAAAAACAAAACAAACACATACACATGCAAATGAACAAATAAACAAAAAAAGCAGAAATAGATCCATAAACACAGAGAACAAGCTGATGATTATCAGAGGAGAGGGTGGTGGGGTTATGGGTGGTTATCAGAGAGAAGGGGAGTAGGAGGTACAGGTTTCCAGCTATGGAGTGAATGAGTCATGGGGATGAAAGGTACAGCATAGGGATTATCGTCAATGATATTATAATAGCATTCTGTGGTGATAGATGGTAGCTATACTTGTGGTGAACATAGCATAATGTATAGAGTTGTAGAATCACTATGTTGTACACCTAAAACGAATATAACGTTGTGTATCAACTCTACTTCAGTTAAAAAGAGATGAAAAACTCTCTTTGAAACAAACAAACAAACAAACAAACAAACAGATATTGCTGCTTTTGCTCTGGGTTCTGGGGCGAGTAAGTCTGTGAGTGAGTCCTTTAAGGGCAGGTTGTCCATTCCCTATAGTTCTGGACATGGTCCCTGTTGGTTTTATGTTTGGAGGGCTGGTCTCAGGGGTGCAGGACTGAAGGGTTGAGGTGTCTGATATGGAGCACAAACTCCTTGCTCCTCAGGGAAAAGTTCCATGTTGGTGAGATTTCATTCTGATTGTGGATTGCAAGTCTTTGGGTGGGTTTTGGTGAAAGCATATCTCTGCCTCTCCTATCCAACTCAGTGTGGCCCTTTTATCTTTTGTTGTAGAGATGCTGTCCACCTAGTTTTCAGGACTTTTTCAGAGGAAAATTTTCCATATGAAGCTATATATTTGTTGTGTATATAGGTGAAGGTATGTTCAGTATCTTCTGATGCTGACATCTTGAACCCAACACCAGGAGGTTTCTTAAGGGATCTATCTCACGAGAAATATAACAATTCAACAGTGAAAGAAGTATTTTAGAAATCCAGCCTGTAATACTGTAGCCAGAATATGGTCAGCCTGTATCTTCTACTGGGGAGCTCTTAAAAGTACCATGTCTAGGTCCTATCCTCAACCAATTAAGTTGGAATCTCTAGGGTGTGAGGCCTGGACATTGGTGCATTTTTTTGTTTTTTGTTTTTTAATTGAGAGAGAGAGAGAGAGAGGGAGGGAGGGAGAGAGAGAGAGAGAGAGAGAGAGAGAGAGAGAGAACCCAAGCAGGCTCTGCACTCTTAGCCCAGAGCCCCATGTGGGATTAATCTCAGGAACTGTGAGATCATAACCTGAGTTGAAATCAAGAGTCAGACATTTAACCAACTGAGTCACCCTGGTGCCCTGGTGTTTTTACAACGGTTTCATGTGATTTTAATGTTATTTAGGGTAGAGAATGATTGTTCTTTTCTATTTTCCTTTTTCAGTTTTTGCCCAGGAAATATTTCATGAATTTCTTCTATACATATAGCACTTCTTATTTTTTGTTTTTTAGAAGTAAGCATAGATTGAAGTATATAAACTCCCATGAAATGCCATGGTCATTTTACCCATTAGCATCACATCTAAACTTTTCTGCATAGACTTATCTTTATATGATTAAATAATTAGCATGTTCAAGGATTGTGTTTCTGTCTACTTTTCTATCCCGGAAGTTATTAATACTATATTACTACATTAGTAAAAAGTCACTAGAAAGAGAAAATTGTATTTTTTAAGTGAGGTGCCATTTCGTAGATGTTGATATTCTTTTGAGGTAGCAAGACCACATTTTGATGTGGTGACATTTCATATCAAAACAAAAAACCTTAAGTAAATATTTCTAATTGTTCTTTCCTGCTGTAGGCAATGTGTCTAGGTTTTTGACGTCAAATTACAGAGAATAGTAATTTTGTATATAGAGTATTTAAGCTAATAAGACAGAGTAAGGGACCATCTAAAGCAAGAGAAATATTTTTTCTCACAAATTCACTTTGGAATCTTTTAAACATGGTATCTCATCTCTCCCCAATTTACGATGAGTTTCAAGAGGTACGTGGTTTTTCCCTAGAGTTTTCAAATAGTGTGTGGTTGAATAGGGGTTTGATTAGAGATCTGTTTGATTGGAGAACCCATGTCCCCACCCCCTCCCCACCAATATTACATTGTCTATGTGTCCCTAGAAAATCTGGGAATGTTACACATAGGTGATATTTGAAATCATTTTTGTGTGTTTCTTTTATCTATGATATGATTTAGCCTTTTTTTCCCCCCAGGATAATACCCTTCAAGCTGAATGGCCCTCAGCAGATGAATCCACCACCAGCAGTATTTCACCACTTGATTTCAGCTCTGGTCCTCCCTCAACCAATGGCAGGGAACTCTGGTCAGAAAGCCCTTTGGGTGATTTAGTGTCTACACCCGAATTAGCCTTTCCCGTGAAGGTGGGCCTCAGTTCTTCCCCAGAGGTTTTAGAGGTTAGCGGCTTGACTCTTCATTCTGTCACCCCAGCAGTGCTTCAGACTGGCTTGCCTGTGGTTTCTAAGGAAGGAACTTCTGGATCTCACATATTAGAAGATGGTAAGTGATTCTAATCACTTTTCATACTTTTTTACTTTATTATATCAGATGACAAAAGTTTTGAAGAAAGAATGCCACTAAGGCTAATAGAGAAGCATGGTAACATCTATTAGGAGGAAATATCTTGGAAAAGCTGTGTGAGAGAGGAAACAATCAGATTTAATTGGTTGGAATGGAGATTCCAAATAGGTAAATAACAAGAAATGAGCTTGGTGGGGTGGGGGTGGGGGATCAGTTAATAGATGTTTTGAACATCCTATTAAAGAATACATAATTGAATTAAATTACTATTAAAGAACTACTTTATTAACTTGGATGTTAAATGTTGTAGTGATAAACAACATCAAAGAAAATTATTCTAGTATCTTTTAGTAGTATTAATTGCGGGGGCCCAATATAGAGAATTTAGCTTGCATTAGGGAGAATGCAAGCTAAGGGAGAATGTAAACCAGGGTAGCTATAGCAGAGATTAGGAAATGAAAATCAAGTAGATGATTTAGTTGTGGCAGAAAGGAAAAATCAATATGACTTATGGATGGAGTATATTTGTGAAAGAGGAAGTTAAAGATATAAATAATGAGTCCAGGATTTTAAACATTGGGTAAATCTGGAGGATGATGGGCAATAAACATAATAAGGAAATCAGAATTCAAAGACAAAATTTCCTGGATTTTCTGTCTAGTTTCCACTAGATTCAGTCTTTGTTGTCAATATGGTTCTTTATTTTCATGGAGTAAAAAACTAAAATCTTTTTTTTTTTTTCAACGTTTATTTATTTTTGGGACAGAGAGAGACAGAGCATGAACGGGGGAGGGGCAGAGAGAGAGGGAGACACAGAATCGGAAACAGGCTCCAGGCTCTGAGCCATCAGCCCAGAGCCCGACGCGGGGCTCGAACTCACGGACCGCGAGATCGTGACCTGGCTGAAGTCGGGTGCTTAACCGACTGCGCCACCCAGGCGCCCCAAAAACTAAAATCTTTAAAGATGAATTATTTCAATAGCTGAGATCTTGTTATCCTCAGGGAAGGGGGTATATTCATGAGTGATTGTACCACATCACAAAATCATGAGATCCTCTTGCTTGCTTATATATCAAAGTAAAAATCAGCACTGTACATCCTAACTTAATGAGAAAACAAATAGCTTGTTTTATTAGGAGAACTAGGAATACATTTTGGCAATTCTGTAGATTAATTAATGGAAAACTTTATTTTTAGGATTAATCAAAGTTGAAGGGCCAGAAGATATTCTTTCTGTTCATTCATTGCCTTCAAGTCCATTCACTCATCCAGTGCCAAAGGAAACGATATCATCTGTGGAAGACTCTGAAGTGTCTTTGACATCCTCACCATATCTGGCCTCCTCTGTCACTTTAGATCTTGCTAAAGAAACAAAGATACCTTTTGGCTTGGACTCTTTGGCCTCCAAAGTCAAAGGCCAATTAGAAGTGAGCACTTTGATGCCAGACACATCCATAGAAAAAGAGTTTATATTTGAGAGTGGTTTAGGTTCAGGATCTGGGCAAAAGGTGGATCTGGTTACTTGGCCATGGAGTGAGACTTCATTAGAGAAGAGTTCTGAACCACTGTCTAAGTCATGGCTTGAAGATCAGGAATCACTTATGCCAACTGAAGGTATAGATGAGAAATTAGGTATAGATGACAAAGATTCCACAGGGCAAAGTACTGAGCATTTAAAATATGGATATTATGATAGATCCACACACTTTGCAGAGGAAGAGCTCATTGGTGGACCTACTGTGCCCATCTTTGCAGAAACCACAACTGAATCTGCATCTCTAATTCTCTCCAAGCAAATATCAGAGGCACCTGACATTGATGATTACTCAGTTACCAAAGCACCTCTTCTATTGACAGCTATAGCAATCTCTGCTTCTACTGGTAAACCAGAGCTACCATTTCTAAAGAAGGATATGGAACAAACTATAGAGTCATCCGACCATGAATGGTTTGACAGCAAGGTTTCAATAATGAAGCCAGATATGCAACCTTTGGGGACCATATTGCCAGAATCAGATGTAGTTTGGGCAAGAACTTCTTCCCTGGGGAAATTGTCCAGAGACATATTGGCAACTACACTACAGAGTACTGACAAGCTCTGGCTGAAATCTTCCATGACACAGTCTACCAAATTGTCTCCAACCACAAGCTCCACCCTGCTAGAGGATGAAGTAATTATGGGTGTACAGGATATTTCATTAGAACTGGACCGGATAGGCACAGATTACTATCAGCCTGAGGTAATCCCTGAGGAAAATGGCAAGGTTGGTAGTTATGTGGAAATGTCTACAAATGTTCAGTCCACAGAGAGGACTATTGTGGTGCAACCCACAGAAGGAGGTGACTTGAGTCATACCCAGACTGCAGGAGCTTTGGTGGTTTTCTTCAGCCTCCGAGTGACAAACATGATGTTTTCGGAAGACCTATTTAATAAAAACTCTTTGGAGTATAGAGCACTGGAGCAAAGATTTTTGGAACTGGTAAGCACAAGAAATGCAACATGGGTATTAGTGAATAATCGTGTATGTACTAACCCTCTTTCTCCCAAACATAAAATCTGAGCCAGTGAAAGTCTGGTCTGTTGTGCACATTGATTTGTAAATAGCATCATAGTCTACGGTTGGTAGAAAAACAATACAACAGATAGATACAAGAAATGGGAAACACAAATATGGCCTGAAGATTATATAATAACTTAGATACTGAAGATTGTATTCCATGAATCATGGAACTGAAACAAGTTTACAATTTCTTTTCACATTTTATTATGAGACCAGTTTTCTGTAGGTACTAATAATACCTTGACTGTTGTGAACCTTGGTTTTTGTTAAATGTGTTATT
The DNA here is from genome assembly GCF_018350155.1 of Leopardus geoffroyi. NCBI lineage: Eukaryota > Metazoa > Chordata > Mammalia > Carnivora > Felidae > Leopardus > Leopardus geoffroyi. Next base: position 49,081,514 of record NC_059333.1, on the reverse strand, counting down.
TTTATTTTTTGGGGGGGGTAGTAAGAGAGCACAAGCAGGGCAGAGGCAGAAAGAGAGAAGGGAACAGAGGATCTGAAGCAGGCTCTGTGCAGACAGCAGAGAGTCTGATACGGGGCTTGAACTTGAGAACTGCAAGATCATGACCTGAGCCAAAGTTGGATGCTTAACCAAGTAAGCCACTCAGTCACGCCTTGACTGTTGTGATTCTTTAGTGAAACAGAGAGAATAAACTCTCTGTTATCTAAAACTGTCTGAGTTTCATGGATTCTTAAATATTGCTGTGAAAATCTCTTGACTCTCAAGTGATTGGCAATTTATACTTTTATTGATGAACAGTTTAAATAAATGAAATACTGAATATACAATTGAAATAGAATATAATGTCAAAAAGTGGGGGAGGGGCTCATTCTTGTTTTTTGGGTGGGGGTTGGTATGTTTTGAACAAAATAGCAAAACCTTGTAAACAAACTGACTACTTTTCATGTATTGTAGCTGGTTCCCTACCTCCAGTCAAATCTCACAGGGTTCCAGAATTTAGAAATCCTGAACTTTAGAAATGGCAGTATTGTGGTGAACAGCCGAATGAAGTTTGCCAAGTCTGTCCCTCCTAATGTCAACAATGCTGTATACATGATTCTGGAAGACTTCTGTACCACGGCCTACCAGACCATGAACTTGGCTATTGATAAATACTCCCTCGATGTGGAATCAGGTAATGGTATTGAATGCTGATGGTGGTTTCTTAATGGAATCCGGTTATTATTCTTGTGCATTTTCTTCTATAGTGAATCAAGGTAAATTCAATACTTGTAGGAAAAAGAGTATTATGTCAGGCAGAATCTCCACATCTTGGTAATTATTAAATGATCTCTTCAAAGGACATCAATATCATTCTTTTTTAAAAAGGGTTGTTCACATGTATTACCTTGTTTACCTCCCATTCCCTTTTCTTTTCTTTTTTTTTCCCCCATTCCCTTTTCTACCTGCTCTGTCTAGCTCTCTTTTACTTATCCCCTGGATCTGCTCTACTCATCTCTGAGTTGCCAAACCCAAAAGATTTGCACTCTCTTTCCTTCTATATTACTTTCCTAAGCTGTTTTATCCATTTCCATTATTGTAAATCTTATATAAATGTCAGTAACTCTTCACATTTATTAATGCTTATTTATTTTTGAGAGAGAGAGAGAGAGAGCGAGTGCACAAGCAGGGGAGTGGCAGAAAGAGAGGGAGACACAGAATTCGAAGCAGGCATCTTTTAAGTAAATTGAATCCTTCTGTCAGCTTCACTGTCTTGAGAAATGAAAGCCATATTCACTCACCTACTTGAGCCAGAAACCTGGGAAGTCATTCTGATAACTCAGTTTCCATCACCCCCAAACTTATATTAATTCTGAAAATTCTAAATATGTCTTAAATCTGTGTACTTCATTATCACCTCTCATTTGAACCAGTTTCCCCACTACCTGTCTTATTCCCCTCCCCTATACAGACCGCAGCCAGGGTGCTCTCTCTAAAACATCAATCAGATTATTTCACTTCCCTACTTGAAATCTTCAGTGGCTGCCTGGTTCAATAGCCATGAGCTCTGGTCCCTATTTTTTCCCCCGTATCATCCAGTGAAACTAACTTCTTTGCTCACCATATTGTACTCAAATTAGCTTGTTTTACTTCTTCAGATTCAAGAAACTTGCAAGAAACTTTGCATATACTTACTGTCCCTGTTGCCTAAAACTCTTTCCCCTCTCTGCTGATTTCTGTTCACCTTTTATGCCTCAGTTCAAATTTTTTTCCTCAAGATTTTCACTGACTCACCCATAATCTGGATTGGGTCTTTCCTTTTAGTCTTTCCTGTAATATAATATTCTTTCCTGCTATAGAGTGTATAACTTTTGTAATAATGATTATTTATGCACATAGTTGCTTTGTGGCTATTTTTCCAGTTGAGCTATCCACAAGGACAGAGACTTGTCTGATTTATTAATCACTTTCTGGCCCAAACCTAGCACAGTATCTTGCATGTAAGAGGTACTCAAAAATACTGTGACTGGCTGAAATAAACCATTGTTTTTATTTGGAACACTTGGATGCAGAGGATACTGTTGGATCCTCAAACTTTGTTCTCTTTTTCCTTCCATAGAGAGAACAGTGATTTTGAGTAGGAGTAAGGTGAAATGCCTAGGTTTGTATTTCTCTAGTGCCTTTTACTCTCAAACTGTTTTGGGAGTCAACACTATTCTTTAACTGGGAGAAAAGCAAACATTCTTCCCTTTGAAATTTTTGAAGGAACATCATTCATTCAAAATGAGGAAAGTGTGGGGCAGTGGAAGAAGAAATTAATTATAATTTGGAAGGCCTGGTTTCTTGCCTCTGCTCTGCTGTTTGCCATTTGTGTAACTCCAGATGAGCTATTTTATCTCTGAGGCTTAGTACTTATATGTTAAATGGGGATAGTATTATTACCTGGTCTATATATTTCATGGGGGCTAGTCTAAGGATTAAACAAAAACCATGCAAAAACATTTGACTACCCACACAAATACAAACAGTTATGATTTATACAACTTTTGCAAAAGTCCTTCTACTTCTTTTTAAAGAGATTATAATAGTGGCGCCTGGGTGGCTCAGTCAGTTAGGTGTCCGACTTTGGCTCAGGTCATGAACTCACAGTTCATGGGTTTGAACCCTGTATCAGATTCTGTGCTGACAGCTCAGAGCCTGGAGCCTGCTTTGGATTCTGTGTCTCCGTCTCTCTCTGCCCCTCCCCTGCTCTGTCTCTGTCTCTCTCAGAAATGAATAAACATTGAAAAAATAAAAAATAGAGAGAATTACAATAAAGAAGTGCGTTCACTTCAGTTTTGTGTGTAACTCACATGTCAGCTGCATGGCAAGTCATCTAGGTTTATAGGGTCACCTTTTCCTTTAATATTCAAATGAACTGGAATCAGCCTCTCCCTTGTGCAGTGTAAAACCTGCATTCACGGCCTTCTCACTCTCACTATCTCTAGGAATTATCCGGGAATTTAAATATTTCTTAATATCTCCAGCTCTGAGTTAGTTGAGCTGTTTCCAGTCTCACATTTACTTTGACCCATGTGGTTGTTCTTTATGTTAACCCAACACAGATCACAGTCCCGTTTTTCACTTCCCAGAACACCTCTAACCCAAGGTAGTTGATTCTGTCAGATATTTGCCGATGGTATGAGGGTGATGGAAGAGGCTTTATTGTAGCGTTGCAGGTGGCTTAAGCATATTACTATTAGGCTTAACCATCCTAAATTCCTCAGCAAATCTTTCAAAGGCATCTCTTACTGGCCAACTTTTTCTCCAGGACCCAGTCAGCTACCATGTTATTCTGGCTGCTCTTGCTATCTTTCCAGACCCTCTTCATATTTCCTTCACTCTTATTTTCCTGAACCCATAAATCCTTCTCTTCGCATTCTATTGGGAAAAAACCAGAATGTATTCATTCTACAATTTAGATCCTGTCTCCTATCTTAAGCTGAGCTCTAAGTCTACCTTTGATTCTTCCAAACAGAGGGTCATGCATTCTGGGCATCCTCACCTTCAACCCGCACAAAGACCTAGAAAGAGACCTCCAAACTACAGCCTTTTATTTACATGATTATATATTAGTCTTGGTTTTTCTCAGTCTGGAAGCAAAAGGGAGCAAGATTTTTTTTTCCTCTTATACTCTATTTTCCTTCCCTCCCTCCTGCAAAAACATTCACCTATACCCATATAGAATGGCCACGAAGTTTTCAAATTTCTAAGTAGGTATTTTCCTATAGCATGCATATTTTTAGTTAAAAGACTTCCAATTAAAACACTATTTTATCCCAAGATGGACTAGAGACAAGGCTGACTTGTCTCTTGCCTTACTTGTTTTCACATCATGTTTCAGAAATTCTTGAACTTTTATCAACAAAAGGGAGCCACACAATACCATCCTTCCCACCCCCTATATACACTCCTTTTCTTCAAGTCTAAGATTAGATTATTTTCTGATTACAGAGTGACAAAATGAATACTAGGGTAAAGATGTGTAGACTTAGGAAATACACAGATGAATCCTGCATATAGAAACTGCCCATCTGTCATCACATTTGGATGCTCTCCTTGTTATAAGAGCATCTTATCAGTGTCTCCTATATTAATGTCCTAGGGCTGCTATAACAAAGAACCACAAACTGATTGGTTTGTAACAACATAGCACTTTATTCTCTCATGGTTCTGGAAGCTAGAAATCCAAAATCAAGGTGTTTGGTAGGGCCACATTTCCTCTGAAAGCTCTAAGAAAAATTCCTTCCTTGCCTCCTTCTAAGCTTCTGGTGTTTGTCGACAGTCCTCGATGATCTTGACTTATGGATGCATCACTCCAGTCTCTGTCTCCATCTTTATATGGCCTTCTTTTCTGTGTGTTTGTGTCTCTGTGTTCAAATTTCCCTTTTCTTTTAAAGACATCAGTTATTGGGTTAGGGTCCACCCTAATCAAATATGACTTCATCTTAACTTGATCACATCTGCAAAGAACCTGTTTCCAAATAAGGTCATATTCTGAGGTTTTGAGTGGACATGAATTTTGGGGGCTATACTATTCAATTGCGTTTGTCTCCGCATTCCTTCATAGGATAAAGGAAAATAAGCTGCAGAGATCCAAAGTCCAAGACCACAGATTTGTGCAGGGTATCTTTAATCTCCAGAGCAGCAAGAAAATCATTGATTCTCAAAACCATATTAGTTTCTCTGGAAACAGAGACTATGCTCTTTATTTTTTTTTTTTAGCTCCCCTTAGCCTTTTGGCTAAACTTCATGATTTTTCATCTAGATGAGTCTATGGATCATTTCCACCTATTTCATCTGTCTTTGGTATCTGTGTCACCATTTGCCACTCACAGATTGCTGTTTATCAGTGAAGACATATAGCGGGATGTTCTTCGGTAGGATAGAAGACCCATCATGGTCATTGTCTTGTATCACTTTTGACTTGTTATTGTCATAATTATTTAAAATTTTTATTTTTTCTCATCTAATAAAGAAAAATAGTTACTGAAGTCAAAATATTATTGGGAATGGCCTCAGGTGGTGTAGGGCTGATTTATTTTTCTCACATTGGCTTCAGCAAATTTCAGATGTTCTTAGCTACTCTTATTGGGTTATATCCACCCCTGAGGCTCCTATCAGTTCTTCTCTGGGCTCTGTTTCCTCATCCCATGTTCTCAGTGTGGAGAACTGGCATTTAGCATTGTATACAGAACACAGGTAGTACTGTAACTACTATAGTAGGTTAGGGTTGGTGCAAATGAATGATATATGAAAACTATGTTGAATTTAGATTGACAATTACATGGCATGTGTTTTAAGGCTTCCACATGCTTCTTTGATAAAACATGTAAAAAAAAAAACAGGTCATTGGGTTTTATCCTTTAGTTCTGGGTTTCAGAAAATTTGACAAAAGTTCATCAATCCAAGGATGGGTGAGAATTTTTTGTGGTATTGGTGGTGATGGTATACTTTAATGGTTCAGGAATGGGGTTGCCCTCTGGTACTTTGCAGTGGGAGAGTGTTACTGGAGGGGCTTCATGTATCCCAGCCCCTGTATTTTGCCTTTTCTTGTATAATTCTCTGGTTTGTTTGATATTTTAGGTGATCAAGCCAACCCTTGCAAGTTTCAGGCATGCAATGAATTTTCTGAGTGTTTAGTCAACCCCTGGAGTGGAGAAGCAGAGTGCAGATGCTACCCTGGGTACCTGAGTGTGGAAGAACTGCCCTGTCAGAGTCTCTGTGACCTACAGCCTGACTTCTGCTTGAATGATGGAAAGTGTGACATTATGCCTGGACATGGGGCCATCTGTAGGTATGTTGCGTAGAGACTTTGGCTTCCCAAGGTTATAGATAACTTCCTCTGTAGTCATTGTCTACACCTATGACTTTAGGATAATCATAGCAATATTTATTATAAAAGTTATATCTAGGCAATAGATGGATGCCATCTAGTTCTCATGTGAAGCCTGGGTCAGTTAATAGGCCTGAATTATACCCAGTTCAATTGGTTATTTTACTTTATACTTTTAGGAAGCTATAAGAAAAACATTATTTAAATATGTCTTACTTGGAGAGTACTTGCAGTAGTTGGTGTTCGCTGTGTTGTTAGGCATAAGATTAATACTTTATACTGTGAAGTGTTTGTGGTCCTCTTGGATGTGTTGTTAAAGGCTTTGAGCTGCTCTTGGTCCTACTGATATTTCAAAAATAAAGTTCCTAAGATCCATTTTTTTAAAAGGCAGAGCCTAAGAAAGTCCACAGACAGACGAGCAGATTCAGGTAGCCTGACCATTTTCCTGTACTCATTTCCCTTAAACAAAACAGAACTAGTCAACCTCTGAACTACACAACAACTAGTCACATGGATGTAAATGGAGAAAACGCTTAGAATAAATGGGAGAAACATGAATAAGAAGATGGTTTGTGAACGTCAAAATGGGCGAATGTTGGTATAGATGCCAGACACGGAGGACATAGGTGGGGATGATCAGACTCTTTTGAATGAAAAAGTATAAAGTTGAACTAGAAAACTCCAAGGAAAAATAGTTTGCTGATTTCCAGAGAAATTAATATTATTTTGAAAAGCAGTCATTTTCTTGCTGCTCTGGGAATTGACACTTTTGCCCAAGCCTGGGGCCTCAGGGTTGGGGGAATCTCTGCAGTGTGGTGAAAGGAGATGAGGAGTTCGGAGACTGGAGTCTAGACCCAGATTTGTTGCTGACTAATTGTGTGATCTCATAGTCACTTTCCTTCATGGGCCTGTGTTTTGTTAAGTATAAATAAGAAAGTTAAATAGAGTACTTTCTTTCGGTCTAGTCAGTCTTTTATTTAGTCATTTACAAATCGTCATGGAAGACCTGCCAGGTCTGCACCAGCCATTAATCACAACCTTAAATTGTATGATCACTTAACCTGTTATGTTCACTCCTTTACTGAAGCTTCACATGGTCAGTATTTGTTTCACTACCTTTCCCCGGTCCTGCCAAAGGTTCTGCCATTGTTGTTTTCAGCACAGTGGTTCTGGTTTTGGACTTTATCTCTTCTCATTACAGATGCCGGGTGGGTGAGAACTGGTGGTACCGAGGTGAGCACTGTGAGGAGTTTGTGTCTGAGCCCCTGGTAATAGGCATCACCATTGCCTCTGTGGTTGGACTTGTCCTCGTTTCGTCTGCTGTTGTCTTCTTCCTCGTCAGGACTCTTCAGACTCGTCATGTTAGGAGAGAGAGAGAGAGGCTCAGCAGGTATATAAAGAAAATTGCTCTCTAATGGAATAAAATACTCCTTTTATTCATTTATGTTGTACTTACTAAATGCCCTATTGGATATATGGATCTGGTTGGAGGAGAGGAAGCTATAAAGTTGAATAAAAACATGGTCCCTATCCTCAAAGGATGTCAGATTGGAAACAAACGTAAACAAGAGTATGAATAAGATGCTAAGGGGCCTAGATGAGGGATTAATTCATTTGGCCTGGGAGAGTGTCTTAGAAGTTTTAATGATGGTTATGATATTTAGCTGGACAGGAGGGTATGTGTTTCCTGGGGGGGTGGTGGTGGTTAATTGAATGAGCATGAGCAAAGTCAGGAAGGCATTCATGAATCTCAAGACACACTGAAGGAATGTCATTGTTGAATGTGGCCAGAAGGCCTGTTTTGCCATTGGGGAGGAATTAGAAGGGTGATGGAACTGAGGTGAGACCCCTGTGTGAAGACCAGATCTGTTAGTTTGTTCCCTTTTGTCTCTTACCAGTGGTAATTAGCTAGATTGTAAATCTGGGTAAGAATCTGACAAGAACTAAAATCTGTTTCTCTGTTTAGTAGCTTCATTAATGGGGGAAATGAAACCTGCTCTTCCTAGTAGGATAGAGATTCAAAGACCTTTTAGTTGTTATGTGATCATGATCCTTGGTTGTACTTTGCTTCTGTGCTGCTCGAGTCTGTAAGATCTTTCGCTTCAGGTTCAGGTTACCTGTCCTCATTCTCTGGCATGGCTAGGGAGACACCTCTCCTAGGTTCCTAGAGCACCCAGGACATACTTCCATCATTGTTGTTACATTTTTTTTTTTATTAATTCTGATTTTGCTTTAGAGTGTATTCAGGACAGGGTTCCAACAAACTCTTTGTGTCATCAGCATCTAGAACAATCCTAGGCACATAATTGATGCTCAGTAAATATTTTTAGATCTGAATGGAATTTCATTGAGGTCTCCCTGTATTTACTTTTCTATCAAATTCTCTGTTTACTGATGCAACTCAGGTTGCATACTGATTTTGACTTGCATACTCTGGGAATGATGGAACTGTATTCATTTAATGAAATACTGTACGGTGAAGGACATATTTCCCCATCAACATTTATTGACAAGCATTTTGGGGCAAATAAAGACAAATAAGACATGAACAGTCATTCCATAGGGCACTTGCCATGTAGTTCAGGAAATGATAATGATACCACCTGATAAATAATATTTGAGATTGATCTGAATATTTTTCATAGTTACCTCCCCACATCTGTATCCAGCTCACCTCTTTTTCTTGCCCAATAGAAATCGTGCTTCAGGTAAATAGTCTTTGAAGTAGTTGAGGGTCTGAAAAACCTCAATCAACCATACTTTTGTTTTTTGCTCCAGCAGGCAGCCTGACAGCCTCTCATCAATTGAAAATGCTGTGAAGTACCCTGCATATGAAAGCCATGTGACTGGACCCGAGCAGTATGAGGGGACCTATCCTCACAACCCCTTCTACAGCTCTGCAAGTGGAGAGATGATTGGTGGTCTGAGCAGGGAAGAAATCAGGCAAATGTATGAGAACAGTGAGCTTTCCAAAGAGGTAGGTAACTTTGCTTTTCTGTTGCTGCTGCTGCTGCTGCTGTGTGTGTGTGTGTGTGTGTGTGTGTGTGTGTGTGTGTGTGTATGTGTGTGTGTGTGTGTGTGTGTGTGTGTGTGTGTGTGTGTATGCATACACACGAAAGTACATGGACCTTAAGAAAGAGTGAAAAATATTTCCTGGTCAGTTTTTTACCTCATGGTATCTTCCAGTCGATGTGGTATGCAGGGGATATGCAATTCTGAGCTATATCTAATTTCCCCCTCCAGTGCTTTCTTTTTCCATTATTAGCAAATGCTCTCTCTTTCCTCCCTCCTTTCCTTAGGAATATATGTCTGAGTTATCCAGAGTGGTTCATGCAGTAACCAAACTCTAATTTCTCTGAAAAGGCCATTCTGTCCTATAGCTCTCCCCTGGGTAGCCCAGAAAGCCACACTTCCTTATAAAAAATGAGAACTCCTTCAAAAAAAGCTGCTGGGGTTTTTCTAATGGTGTTTTTTTCTTTTCTAAGGAAATTCAAGAAAGAATGAGAATTTTGGAACTGTATGCCAATGATCCTGAGTTTGTAGCTTTCGTGAGAGAACATCAAATGTAAGCATTTGTTACAGTCTCTTATGCAGGTTCTTAAGCTGTGCCTTAGAATAGTGCCACCAGTGTGGGTACATAACATAATTCCTGTCCTCATGACATGGGTTCTGGTGATAACCAATGCTTATTAACTGGTAAGTGAGGAGGGGAAGCCGCCGATACATGAAGGGACTTAAGATCACAATGATAACAAATGGTAGAGAAGATTTAAAACTATCTGTTCTGACCTAGAGATTCCTGGGCTATGTTGTATTTTCTCTCTTGTTACCACAGAGAACACCTGTGATTTAATGCTCTAAAATATTTTTCATGGACAGTTTCTATGAAAAGCACTTGAGCAGCCAAAAATCCTCACACATTTCAATGTTTCCTTCCATTGCTGTCTTGGTAGACAGTTTTCAGTATGCTTTGAATTACACAAATCTCATTAAAGTATTTATCTCTTGCTTTTATCAAGTTAATCTTACATTTCCCTCTTTCACTTTCCATTTGTTTTTCTCAGCATGCATTTTGGGCAAATTCTGTAACTATTTTTCTCTGTTCCTCAGGATCCATAATCATACTTATGTTACCAAAATAAACTATCGTGGGTCACCTAGGTGGCTCAGTCATTTAAGTGTCCGACTGGCTCAGGTCATGATCTCACAGTTCATGAGTTCGAGCCCCGCATTGGGCTCTTTGCTGACAGCTTAGAGTCTGGAGCCTGCTTCAGATTTTGTGTCTCCGTCTCTCTAAGTCCCTCCCATACTCATATTCTGTCTCTCTCTCAAAAAAAAAAAAATAAAAAAAAAAATAATAAACTATCTTATAGAGAGGCCATTGTGGGCATTAATTGAATATATGATGACTGAGATATAATTTGGCTTTGATATTTGTTCCTGCCCTCATAAAGGTACTTCCTCATGGATGGGGTTCCACTGAGGCCAGATATCTTTGCCTGGCTTTTAGAAGAGAGAAACCACAGCAATTCATGCATGCTTGCAGAAGAAATTGATAAAGCGTCATGATAACACACATGGCCTTGATGGGAGCCTCTGCCCCTTTGCTCTGAATCCCTTTGCTCTGATAAGCAGTCCTTCACTTATGGTTCCTCTCTGATAGGAAGGGATTAATTAGAACCTAAGGAAACTGAAGAAGATGGTTTTTAAATTCCAAGTACATAGTAGAGATTCCTTTAAAAATCTCTGAACATCTGACTTGGTCCCTGGGAGGTGCTGCCAACCTTATTGAATGTTGTTAGAGCCATATTACCAGGAAACTGCCTTTCTTTTTTTTTAAACTTGTTTTATTTTTTATTTTTTTAAATTTACATCCAAATTAGTTAGCATATAGTGCAACAATGATTTCAGGAGTAGATTCCTTAGTGCCCCTTACCCATTTACCCCATCCTCCCTCCCACAACCCCTCTCGTAACCCTCAGTTTGTTCTCCATAGTTATGAGTCTTTTCTGTTTTGTCCCCTTCCCTGTTTTTATATTATTTTTGTTTCCCTTCCCTTATGTTCATCTGTTTTGTCTCTTAAAGTCCTCTTATGAGTGAAGTCATATGGTTTTTGTCTTTCTCTGACTGACTAATTTCACTTAGCATAATACCCTCCAGTTCCATCCACGTCATTGCAAATGGCAAGATTTCATTCTTTTTGATTGCCGAGTAATACTCCATTGTATATATATACCAGGAAACTGCCTTTTAAAAACCAGGACTCCCCTTCATCCCTACAACTCTGGCCAGCAGATTGCCTATGGCTCCATTTCAGTGGTATCCAGTAGAAAGAACATAACTGATGTTTTTGTCTTTCCTAAGACTCTTTATAAGCCTCTTGGAGCCACCTGCTTGAATGTGTTCTCTCAATTAAAAATGCATTTCATTTAGGCTAAGACATTCAAAGAAGGGATTCAGGAGACTGTAATTAGTGACACATAGATTAATTACATGCTTCAGTTTCTTGTAACTGCCTTTGAAACATACAAAAAAAAAATTCCATGTGGCAAAGAATATTTAAATAAGAAGATCCAGTGAAACAAAAGAAAGTCCACATAAACACTATAACCTTAAGAAGGATGTTCATTGAGGAAAGATGGCATTGAAAAAATGTTAGGTATGTAAATTCATACATTTTCAATTTCACTTAGTCTCAGCATTTTCTTTTAAAAAAAATTTTTTTTTTCAACGTTTATTTATTTTTGGGACAGAGAGAGACAGAGCATGAACGGGGGAGGGGCAGAGAGAGAGGGAGACACAGAATCGGAAACAGGCTCCAGGCTCTGAGGCATCAGCCCAGAGCCCGACGTGGGGCTCGAACTCACGAACCGCGAGATCGTGACCTGGCTGAAGTCAGACGCTTAACCGACTGCGCCACCCAGGCGCCCCTAGTCTCAGCATTTTCATCTACCAGTAGCCCAAGAAAATGTTCATAGACTGGATTTAGGATTCATAAAAACATTACATGGTCTTGATAGAGTGGGGCTTTTTTTGGTGGGCGGAGGCGGTTTGTTTGTTTTTTAGCTCAGCAAAGCACAGGACAACTTTCTGCAAAGAAAGAAAATAGAAAATGTTGGTGATCTTAGGAACCATATGTTGGTGATGTATTACAACAAAAGTGAATTTCAGAGCATTTCTTGCTTTTTCAATTAATTGTTCTTTGTTTTTTTCATGGCAGGGAAGAGCTTTAATCAAAACTTTTATTATGAAACTGATCAGAAGCCTAGAGAAGATGGAGATCACTTGTTACCTACGTCATATAATTAACCTGGATTTTGACCTCTGTTGGAAGAAGAGTGAAAAAATTAAAAATTAAAAAATTAAATTTGGGGACAAAATTTTCTCTAGCTTAAAATTTCAGAATGTAGTAAGAGATGTGACCATTTTTATACCTACAAATACCAAAAGCTGTATTTAAAGAAACTCAAAGCTGTATGAGTTCTGGGAAGTATTCTACAAGAAAAACTTGGGCCTAGGAGTTGGGACTGAATTCATTATCTGTTCTGAATCTTGAAAGTGTGTCTTAACTGTGGCTCAGGTTTTCCTGGAAGAAGATAACAGGAGACCATTACAGGAGAAGGCAGGCTTAGTAACAATATTTTGTAGCATGTTTGTTATTGTTAGGGGGAAGGAGAAGCCTTTGAAGTAGTTTTAATATAGTTCATAGTCAGACATTCATCTACATAAAAAATATTAAGTTTTTTTTGGCAATTACACTATTGAAGAAAAAGTAACCTTTTTGCTATAGTATACAGTTAGGCTTGTACTTCAGTTTCCACCAGAATTTTGAATTTCCTGAGCATATGAATCAAGACCACATTATTGTTAAGTATGTCAATATCCTATTTTTTTTAGTTGTCAAGGGCATTACATATGTATAATTTTTTTAAAATGTTTATTTATTTATTTTGAGAAAGAGCATGAGCTGGGGAGGGGCAGAAAGGGGTGGGGGGAGAGAATCCCAAGCAGGCTCCACACTGTCAGTGCAGAGCCCAGTGCAGGGCTCAATCTCATGAACAGTGAGTTCATGACCCGAGCCGAAATCAAGAGTCAGATGCTTAACCGCCTGAGCCACCCAAGCGCCCCTCATATGTATAATGTTTAAAGGGTTCCCATTAGACTACAGATTAATTTAATTATGTGGACAGGGAGGGAGTGAATGGGCATTGGGTCAAGGCCACAGCACTGAGAATGTATTTGGCCGATCGATGGGTGGGCTGAGTCAAACTAATGGGCACCCTGACTCTTCTTTGGCTATCTCATGTTGTCCTAGGCAAGTTCTGGATCTTCTCTAGTTCCTGGTGTATTAATTTGGAAAGCAGCACTTAACTACCTCACATAGTATAGGTTAGTATAGGTGAGCTTCTTTGCATTGCTTTTCCTTTGTATAATAACTCGTGTCTAAATTAATTCCTGCTTACATGAAATGTGACAGGACTTTTATTGCAGTAAAAATTGTTTTTAAGTATATAGGTAGGAAATGTCCACATCTTATGTAAATTTTAACTGAAAATGGAAGTTTTCCTCTTTCTCTCTAGTATGTTTTTGAATGGGTAGCTTTGGAGGGGGCAAGGAGAGGGCCAAATAATCTTCACTATTAATATTAAATTGCATATACAAAGAGCTTATTATTGATAAAGCTATTTCATGTTAGATGTCTTCATATTTGCCAAAAACAAACTTGACATTTCGATTTCTTTCTGACCAGATATAACTAACCAGGATAGATTGACTATACGATAAGATACTTGGTTCACTTATTTTTTTTCTTAACTTTATGATTGCCAATTGCACTCATTATGGGGCCACCCAAAACTAAAGCTCTGAGTGCATGCCCCAGTAAAGCCATTGAAAGCCTAGAAGATATCCAGGTAATTTACAAAGTATGTATGGTATGTGTTTGTATGAAGGTGGTTCCCTTATCTCAGCATTGTTTTTCATTCCCTACTCACTTAATGGATTTTCTACAAGTTCAGTATAGGTCCAAGTCACTGCTGGGACATTTCTTACTGGGCTCATTTGAAAGGTAATTGATAATGATCTTTAAAGCATTATAAATGGTAATAACATTTGCCATCACTAAATGCTTAATTTTATTTTTAAAAGGTTTCTGTTTAACTGTTTACGTTTTAAACTTGTTTTCCTAAACTTATATATGTTAAATGAAAAGAAGATTTGTTTTTATCCCACATTAACCCTAGAATGTAATCATTTGAATGTCTGCTTGCTGTCAGAGTCTACATGGGCTTAAAAGGAGTCTGGGGATAGGTCACCACGTGGATCAGTTAGGAGAAGCACAAATTAAAAAAGCTAAAGAAGGATTGTTGTTTTCCGGAAGCCAAGCAGTGATGTGGGAATCTGAGAATTCTGACACATCTTTGTCTCTGATTCCCTTTTATATGACCTTTTCAGCCAAGAGCAAATCATTTAACTCTACATGAATGTCTGTTTCAAACCTATTAAATGGAAGAATAAGGGAACTCCCACATTCTCAGGGAGAAACTTGGAGGCCTCAGTCCAGGAATGAGACTTATGCCCTACTTTTTCTATAGCTGAACTGTAGTAGGAAAGACTGGAGAATGCAGTTTCCACAGCGAACATCCATAGTGCCAGAGAGGCTCTCTCACTCTCAAAGGGCAAAGTACACCAAAAGAGCTTCTTTTTAGAAGAGTGTTCCCTGAAACAATTTAATGGCATATAGTCATTTAAGAGGATGAGGGCTAAACTCTCCTTTAGGTTGTGTGATTGAGGAATGAAATTTTCTGATTATTAGAACATTCCCAATAACCTAGCAATATATTTAATAAAAATGCCATCTTATTTGATGGCAATAAAATGCAGTTAGTGCTAAAAGTGCATGGTAAATAACTCAAACTTTTTTTTGATTCATAAAGTGCGTTGGAGTCTTATACATATAGCTGTGAGTGTTCCTACATAATTTCTATTTTCATGGGTCTGGATGAAGGGGAATTTATTTGGTAAATAAGACTTCATTTCTACAATGGCAGTATTTTAAGGGTGTTTGTTCACATTTATGTGCCCTACAGTCTCATTTACTTTACATCATAAAGCAAGTGCAGGTTTTACCTGATTTTATTCCCACTTTTTTTTTCTTCTCCAGCATCTAGTTATTATGAGTTGGCTCCTCCCCTCCTCCTTCCCCTTTGGTGCCCACATAGTGAATTATAATGACTTGACTTAATATTACTTCTGACAAAAAGATGGAAACTGAGCAAATATTCTCTGTAGGTTTTAAAAATATGTTGGCTCAAATAATACCTGATTTAGTTATTCATCATGTGTGCTTGTTTTATGTTTGCCTTCTGTTTCATGATTTTTAGGCAGCTAGGATCTTTGTATCATTTACATGTTTTCAGTAATGGATACTCTGATATCTGTCAATCTGTGGATTGAATTTTTATTCTGAAATGGGAAGAAAAGGCAACATATTTATTCCATAAGGAAATAGCTGATTTAGGAGAATAACTTATTTTTATGACATTGAGATGTTTTAACCAAGAGAAATATGGGTCAATTTTTTTCCCCTAAAATATTTATAACAATTCCTTGTAGGAATGGGTGGGACCAGTCTTCCTCATCTACCATCCAGCTGTGATGAGTAATGGAGCCTAGCTCATTCTATTCCCTAGTGTGTAATAAATGCAGAAAAACAGTGTGAAGGGTACAGTCCTTAAATCAACTGCATTGTGTTGCACAAAAGATCCTGGCTGGAGGTGGCAAGGTGGGAGAGTACCAGAAAGTAATTGGTGATGTAAAGAATCTGCCTGGAAATGTTTTTGACTAATGGCATTTTATAAAACCTTCTACCACTATGAGTTAATAAGACACAGGTTAAACCACTCTCTTCAGGATAGTAAAACGCAGATTAAAACACTCTTCTCCACTATGCAATTTACAGCTATAGCCTAGATTAAATGGTCCCTCATTCTGGCTTTTCTTTTTCTCACATGTAATTATTTTTTTAGAGATTACGGATATTAGTAGGAAAAAGTAAACATCATATTAGAGAACAGATGCATAATTATTTATGTGTCAGGATTATGTCATGATTCTGAAGCAATCGTGTATGCCATAATATATATTCAGTATGGAGTATGCATAATGTGAGATTCTTCTTTTTCATCTTGTTTATGACATTTTACTTAAAGTATAGATCAACTAAGTTCATGTTATTGTACTTTTTTCTTGAAATGTGCTGGTCTTAATGTTAACTAATTAGAAATAAAAGTTTAAAAATCTTTACATAAAAAGATCTTTCTTTTCTCATGTATATAATTGTGCTATTTTTATTGTTAATAAACTTCTCTTTTAAGAATCTCCCCACATATTTTTTTTGTCAATTAAGAGAAAGCACTGTAGATTATAGCAACAGTTGTGTTATGATTACCAGAGAAACACACATGAGCATGAGGTGGAAATGAAAGTCATCTTTTGATTAATCTTTGTGTAGTGAGGATGTAGGTGAACTGAAGACAAATTTAGAGCCCAATTTTTGCCTTAAATTTTGTTAATAGTTAATGATGCTGAGTCATTATTTAGCCTCTCTTGAACTTTATTCTTTTTTTTTTTTTTAATTTTTTTTTTTTAACGTTTATTTATTTTTGAGACAGAGAGAGACAGAGCATGAACGGGGGAGGGGCAGAGAGAGAGGGAGACACAGAATCGGAAACAGGCTCCAGGCTCTGAGTCATCAGCCCAGAGCCCAACGCGGGGCTCGAACTCACGGACTGCGAGATCGTGACCTGGCTGAAATCGGACGCTTAACCGACTGCGCCACCCAGGCGCCCCTGAACTTTATTCTTTTAAGCTCTTAGAAACTTTCATTTTTTCCTCATTTGCTTAAGGCAGGGATGGAAAGAAAACTGATGGAGTTGATTTAAAAAAGATTGGTGAGGATGGTAGCTAGCACCAAATGTCCTGTAACTAGAGAAGGAATTGGTCACCTGTCTAAAGAGAACAGATAAGACCTAAATATGGTAACAACAGTCTAAACCAATTTTGCATGGGAAGGGCAGGAGGAAAATCACCTACCACCAACCTAAGCATCATCATCAGAAACCTCAATTTTCAATTTCTTTCCTTCCTACATTTGCTTCTTGGCTTTATGGCAACAGGGCATGAGGAAATCCTAAATCATTCTTAGGGGAAGATAGTCTTAATTTGATTCCAAAGACAACATTATAAAAACACAAACAGAAATATGTCTAATAAAAATACCAGTTAACTAATTAATTAGTAACCTTGTTTTAGTTACTAATTAGAAGAAAGAGTAATAACCCTATTATTTTTATTTTTTAAATTTTTATTGTCTTTTTAGTGTTTATTTTTTGAGAGAGAGACAGAATGTGAGCAGAGGAGGGGCAGAGAGAGAGGGAGACACAGAATCTGAAGCAGACTCCAGGCTCTGAGCTGTTAGCACAGAGCCCGATGCAGGGCTCGAACTCACGAACCTTGAGACCTAAGCCCAAGTTGGACACTTAACCAACTGAGCCACCCAGCTGCCCCAGTAGCCCAATTTTTAATAAGTCTGGTCAGGATAAGCCCTAGTCACTGTTAGTGCTTGCCCTCATACGATAATCTGCTTTCTAGGTCCTGCTGAATATATGTCCCATCTGAGCTAGTTCTTGATGGGCTGTGTTCCATGAACTAAACTTTAAATTATCTTCTCAGCAATGCACATGCACACACACACACACACACACACACATTTTGTGTCCTACCCCCCTTTTTAGTATAAATGAATTTCTACTCATATAATAATAGCTGTTAAGGAATCATGATTTTCTGAGTAACACCAACATGGTATGTGGGCTTTTTGGGTATAAATCATTTTTCCAAATGAATAACTCCCATTGTCAATATTTCACACACTGTAGCAGGTTTGGGGAAGAATACACACATTTTCAGCAGAAGGGCCTTTGAAGAGGCTTCAGAAAACTGGCAAAAACTCCTTTCATGCCTTTTTCTATCATGCACATGCTTCATTCCATTATTTACCAATGCTGTTTTGTAATTTTTTATTTGTGTCACTGATTTTCCACTAAACTGAGTTCTTTGATGTTAAAGTCATGTCTTGCTCTTTGTTATTTATTCATGAAACCAAAGAGTGATTTGTCTACTGCAGACAGAGTTTGTCTACAATGATTATTAATTCAATTGGCTTGAGATAATGGGTTATATGTAGATATCTATTTCATGACTAGTAAGCAAATGATTAACTTGTATTTTTGGAACAAATTAGTTGGACCTATGTGTGGTTTACAAACTGTTTTGAAAGAAATGGTTTATAGAGATTTCAAAATAACCATAAAGGTTTCAAGAGATCAGATTTGAACATTTATGTCTATCTTATTCTCATTGAGTAATTCACGGATCATAAAGTAGTAAGCGTTTTACAAAAACTTATCAATATATGGATTGTTACATCCAGATGTAGTAGCCTGAGTTTCTCAACCACAGACTCCAGGAGGAAGCTGGGATGAAGAGAAAGAGTGTGAGGAATGTGCTAGGAGAGTAGAAACCCGCTTCCAGTGTATGGCTGGTGGAGGTGCCAAGATCGGAGAGCTTGTAGAGACAGGTAGGTTTGTAGGAACAAAAATTTGACTCTACTTTCTGTTGGTAGATTTGGGAGCATAATACATATAGAAGGTACTGTTTAATCTTAAAATACAAGTTTTTTTTTTATAATGCTTTTATTTATTGTGTAGGGAAGATTGAAATAAAGAGAGCAAGATGTGACTCAGTTCTTCCCTTTCTTAAAAAAACAAACAAACAACAGGAAAACGCTACCAGAGAGAAGGATACACAGTTGATTAAACCTGTTTTATTCATGTTCTTGTAATGATATCTTTTGAAAATTAGTGATGATGTGCCTTCACTATTGGTCATGTTTGTCTTGCACATAACAGCAACTGATTTTGGTATTTCCTCTAAGGTTCCCGGTGTTTACCACAAGGGGAAAATTGGTAACTAAACCTAGCAGACTGGCTGGTGTCTCTGTTCTCTGAAGGAAAAGCCCTGAAGAGAGAAGGCTTCATGCCAGGTTCCTCGAGAACATATTTCCCATATATGATATGACTTCTTGGAGGAATCTGTCTGGTTTCATGCTCCTAGGGGGTGGGTATTAGTTTTGCTCAGTGTCAGATAATTGGCATATACTCAACAAAGATGATATTGCTGCTTATATGATACCATCAAAGGTTTGTATGATACAAAGCAAATGGTAAAAATTTTATTTCCTATAATGAATGAGCAAAACCCATTTTTGATTCAGGTTTTAAACTGCTATTGCTCTGAAGTTAGAGAAAAAAATATATTAGAATTATTTTAAAGTTTGAGGAAAAATTAAATTGTAATGATTTGAAAACAGGTATAGATTTAATTTCTAATTGAATTTTATTGATAAGTAGCTATGATGCCCTTTTCCCTGCCTTTTTACAACATTTTACCATGGGTCCCACTTGTACATTTAAAAATTTTTGTACAGAAAGCTTTTATGAAATTTCTTTTCCTCAAAGAATCTGCTTTCTGCTCTCTTAGTATCTTATTTACTATAAATGAGAGAAGGCTGATTTGAATTAAAGAAAAAATTGTTCTGTATCTTTTCTCTTTAAATATTATTTGGATTCGGAAGGCCACAGATAAAATAAGCATCTAGATCACATTCTACCATTCAGTGACAATTTCATTTTAGATGAATAATCAATCAATAATTCATGTTTCAGTCTCTGCTGGGAAAATGGATTCGATGGCCTGTTTCCAAGGTGAGAATACTCTTCAAAGTATCTACATAAGGAGACTGTTGGGTTGGAATTGCACCTTGAAGATGCTGCCTGTTTCTTTTAAAAATGTAAATGTAAAGATAACTTATTTCTAGAGATATGTCTTTTCCTTATGAAGTGCTCTCCGTGACAGTACTCTCTTCCTCATAATAGAAAGCTCTAAAACACATGTTGAGGATTGGAAATACCTTCTGTTCAATAGTGTCAGCCAGGGGAAAAATTTCCATTGCTTCACTTCTTCTTATTTTACTTTCAGATTTGCCAGTGATGTTTCAAAATCAGCATTTAACTTGGAATTGCAAGGCTGCAAGCTTAAATGGACTTTCCATTAATGAACAGGTTTAGACATTATTCTGTCTTGAGGGTAGTCTTAATTTCAACTTAAATATATAAAATTGGTATTTTAGAAAGATCTATAAAATCAGGTGATTCTTCTCAGTTTTTCTAAACCAAGATGGAAAGAATAGGAATCTGGTAATGTTAGTGAGTATGTTGTAAACACACTGGCTTTGCCAGAATTTCTTCAGGGCCCAGGTGGGAGCCACATTGATTGATGGCATTTAATCATTTCTTCTTGACCCTGGCCTGTGATACACTGTGCTGCCCTTCATCTACCTACACAGTTACATCAGGACCTCACAGTGACCATCACTTGGGACGGTTCAGCAATGTAGCAAGGGAGGGCCAGATCCCTGCTCTTTGTGCCAGAACTTACTGGGGAAAGATGAGATTTACATGGCAACATGCAGAGATAAATATGTTAATTTAAAATTCAGTTACTCCAGAGTTTCTATCTAATTGTTTTAGAAACTTTTTGTCACTAATATTGTTTAATTTAGAACAGAGGATTGGGTTAAATTATTACCTAAAATGTTTACTGTTGAAGCCATCTTTTATTGCCAAGTTACATGAACTGAAACATAATGTTCTTAACCTCTCAACTTTTATACTGATTTAAGTATAAGTGGGATTTAATATTCCCATTTCCATGTTATAAATAAAACTATTCCTCAGAAGCAGAAATAGGAAGTAAAATACCTTAATAACTTTCCCATTTGAAGTTTTTTTTTTTTTATTATCATCTAGGAAACCGGAAAATGCAGTAATTATAGACAACAGAGATGTTCATGAGACTTGATTTTTCCAGTATTGAATTTACTTGCCAAAACCTACACCATGTTGTACAGACCTCACAAGCCACCCATATCTGAAAACCTAACTCCCATCTCAGCCACCAGAGAGGAGGGAGTACATACATGTACTGTGTTGATGGGTACATACATGTGTTGTGTTGATGGGTACATACATGTAATGTCTCTCCCTCTCCTCTCCTCTTAATGTGATTTCTTGTTCTTCTGCATGTTTTGAGACGCTGGTGGCTTCCAGCTCTGGCTTCCTCTTCTACCCTGGCCATGTGTACTCATGGTTGGTATGTGAGCTCAGTGTCTGTGCTCCACGGTCATCACCTTCACAGAGAACTTGTGTCCAAGGCTGTGATACACAGTGCCGAGTGGATGGTAGAGCAGGTTGGGGTGGGTGGCTGAAAACAGAGGCTGAAAGTACAATCTGTTGTTAAAGTTGCTAGTAGAGGTGTGTGGCAGGTAAATAATATGACATCTCTCCTCCTAGCCTCAAAACTAGTCACTCTTGCTAAGATGAACACTAAATTAAATCAGCTGGTCTATGTGTAAATATTGTCATCAAATTTACATTCCCAAAGGAATGCTTTTTTTTTTTTTTTTTTAATAAAGACACTCTTGTTTTCTTTCATATGCCTCTCTTTGGTCTCCTAGTAGTTTGGGTGTCCTATGTGATTCTAAAATTATTGAAGAAAGATGACAACAGGCAACTCTAATTTACCCATGGTAAAATTTTATATCTTTTCTTTTTTTTCAGTTTATTTATTTTGAGTGGGAGAGCACGCATGAGTAGGGGAGGGGCAGAGAGAGAGGGAGGGAGAGAGAGAATCCACAGCAGGTTCTGCACTCTCAGCACAGAGCCTGATGTGGGGCCTAAAGCCATAAACTGTGAGATCATGACCTGAATGGAAATCAATAGTTGGATGTTTAACTGACCGAAACACATAGGTGCCCCAAATTTTGTATCTTTCTAACAGATAAGGAGGTTTCCTTATGCTCATATAATCTAGGTTTGGAGCATGCAAAATAACTTCTATATTTAGCTAATCAAAACATGAATGTAAATTTGGGTGAATATGCTTCATGAAGACACAGGATTATCCAGTGTCTTATCTTATTCATTCCTTGGAATGTTCTTCTAAGTCTCTAAACACCAGAGAGTTTTAGAATGATGCAGAGTGGAAAAGAAACACTGGAATAACTCATAAACACTGGCTAAATAAGGAACAAAAAGAGAAGAAGGAAAAGGGGGCTATGACAAACACATACTTTAAAAACTTCTGACGAGTAATTGCCCTAGGCTTCCCCAAAGGAGTTAGCATCACAGTTTATTGCTGGATTCTGATAACCAGGGGTTGGGGACTTGGGCAAGGAGAAGCTGGAAGCGATCAGGGATGTGGTTTTTTGTCATCCATGCCGGTCAGAATCTGAGACACAAGTGATGAGGAGGAGGTGGGCAGAGGGTTCAGAAAGGCTAATAACTGAGGCATAGATAGATAATGGTTTTGAAATCAGGATAGGCTGAGGTTAGTATCAAGACAGGCAAGCCAAAGGCAGTTATTTCTGAAGTCAAGTCAATGAGAGCCAGAAGCTGCTACAAAATTCAGAAGTTCAACACAGGAGCTCTGAGGTCCAAGTCAGGGTCCAGGATGGAAGAGTCCATAGCAGATGAAAGGAAAAGACATCAGTGAACAAAGGAACAGTCTAGCAAGTATGCCTTCAATGTGAAGAAATTTCCTGTCCCTACTTCTAGGTTTCAATGGCTCCTGAGAGACAAGGATTTCTCCCCTGGTGCTGCCTGAGCTCTGCACTAGAAGCAGGCATTGGAAGAGCCTGACTGAGGCTGGGAGGTGAGAGCAAGGAGCAGTAGTGTGAAAATGACAATGAAAATCAGGGGCACCTGATTTCCCAGGGGTAGTCCTATGGTGCTGGCTACTCACTGAGTTACTTGGCTGTTCTGTATTCTTAATTCTCAAATTTACAGAAGGCCATATTGACTTAGTCTAAGGGTTCTTCTTTCTGTAAATTAGTTTAAATGAAATCCTACCAAATGCAACCATTGAAATGCAGTGGAAAACATTCCCTATAGCACAGAATTCTGACTTAAAAGTAATAACCTCTGGGCATAGTATTGAAAAGTGAACCTAAATCAATATCTAATTGATGGCACAAAATGCAAGCTGCCAATGCATCTTGTTGCTCTTTTTAAAAACATTGATACATTTTATGTTGACAGGCATTATACTTCTGTTGGTATTTAGTTGGTATTTACTTGTTTTACAGACTTATTCCTGGCTTTACTCTTAAATGCCTGTTGTTGGCTGTTACAGCTGAATGCCTGTCTCAAAAAAGCAATGTTGTTGCTTATTTTCATTTCTCATTTGGAAATGAGACATCTCTACTCCCTACTGATTGTGAATACCTTATATTTATATTTATATTTATATTTATATTTATATTTATATTTATATTTATATTATTTATTTTATATTTATTTATTAAAAATTTTTAATGTTTGTTTATTTTTGAGAGAGAGTGTGAGCAGGGAGGGGCAGAGAGAGAGGAAGACACAGAATGTGAAGCAGGCTCCAGGCTACTGTGCTGACAGCTCAGAGCCCGAGGGCTCGAACCCACAAGCGTGAGATCATGACCGGAGCCGAAATCAGACACTTAACAGATGCTTAACTTACTGAGCCACCCAGGCACCCCAAATATTTTTATTTATTTTTGAGAGAGAGAATGCGCAATAGTGCAAGTGGGGGAGGAACACAGGATCTTAAGTGGGCTCTGTGTTGACAGCAGAGGGCCCCATGTGGGACTTGAACCCACAAACCATGAGATGGTGATCTGAGCCGGAGTTGGTTGCGTGTCCAGCTCTTGATTTTGGCTCAGGTCATGATCTCAGGGTTGTGGGATTGAGTTTCCCCCAGTCCCCCTCCATGCTGAGTGTGGAGCCTGCTTGAGATTCTCTCTGTCTCTCCTTTTGCCCCTCTCCCCCACTCGTGCTTTCTCTCTCTCTCTCTCTCTCTCAAATAAAAAAAAAAGTTACCATTTACTGAGTGTGTTTTTTGGCTAAGTGCTTTATATATAGTATTTCTTTGCATCATTTTTGTATCTACCTTCGGCAATGTTTCCAATCTGTTAATAATAATGTGAAATTAGCCAGTCTTAGAGCTATTCAAGATTGTGGGACTTCAGAAGCAGCCATTAACACAAACAGTTTAACGACTGGAAAAAAGGTTGGAGGCTTTCTGAGTTGCCCCCTTTTAGGGACATCACCCAGTTAATGACGCGACATTAATGTTGAACCCAAAGGAAGGGCTGAGAAAGTGTATTTTTTTTTCAATGTTTATTTATTTTTGGGACAGAGAGAGACAGGGCATGAATGGGGGAGGGGCAGAGAGAGAGGGAGACACAGAATCGGAAACAGGCTCCAGGCTCAGCCATCAGCCCAGAGCCCGACGCGGGGCTCGAACTCACGGACCGCGAGATCGTGACCTGGCTGAAGTCGGACGCTTAACCGACTGCGCCACCCAGGCGCCCCGAGAAAGTGTATTTTTCCTTCTTTAAGATGGTTTTTAAAAACATAGAGAAATAAATCTTCATTTTAGGGGAATTTTGAAAAAAAAAGGAAAAGTGTAAAGAAAATAAATCATCTATGATCTACCTCCCAATATAGATATTATTATTTTGATGTCTTTTTTCCTACTGTACTTCCCTCTCCTCTTTTAACCTAATATTGAACAAAGAGCATTTTCATTAAAAATTCTTTAATCACATCAAAAACATTCTACCATGTAGATCGGGGTAGCAAGTTGGTGTGTGGGTCAAGTCTGGCCCATGGAAGTATTTTATTTGGCTTTTGCATTATTAACAAATATTTGGATTAGTTGGCAAAATCTTTAAAATCAGGAGATTTCACATCAGCCAGACCACTTAATTTGTCTGTGTGATCTATCTGGCCACTTTGAGCACATGCTTTGAGAGTTCTGGGATGGCTCTACCAAAACTTGCATTAGCCATTAGCATATTGTGATTTATTTTAGATTATTTCTGATTTTGAAAGTTGCCAGGATGACTAATGTGAGGAATACTATTGTATTTTCTGAATTTCTGAATATTGCCTTCAGAAAGATTTGTAGATTTATTTATCTAATTGAGCTTTCAAATTTTTTCTTATCATACTTTCTTGGCGATCAAGTCATAGAACTTTCTTTCCATTTGGCCAATCTGCTTATAGTATCTGCAAAGCAGGTTCTTGGACTGACTACATGGGTGTTAACCAGACTAGGCCTCCTGCTGGCCTGGCATGGAGGGGCTGTCGGCGGCCAGCATGAGAGCATGTCCAGGCTTGACTTTCCACTCACTTCTTTTTCTAAGACCTTGGCTCAACTGAATTTGGCCAGGATATTTAGTTTATTATTTTAAAAATCAAAGGTGAGTTAGTACAAGTTAATTTTATGATATTTAGTCACTTTTTACTTGAGTATAAGATCACTGTTAAAAAGTGAATTTTTACTACCATTATTTAAAGTTATTCTTAATTTTTTATTCTGAGTTATAAACTTTTGGGTGTTGTTTCAATGTATCACTATAATGTTCAAAAAATACTTATTTGATAAAAGTCTCTACCGAACTAGTATTTATAAACCCTCTATACAAAATGAGAAGTTAGTAGTAATTATATAAAAATACCAATATAGAATGATGAATAATGTTCACGTGACCTTGATACCTTTTATTTATTTATCTTTTAGAGAGAGAGTGCGTGCATGTGTGAGCAAGTGGGGGAGGGGCAGAGAGAGGAGAGAGAGAATCCCATGCAGGCTCCATGCTGTCAGCACAGAGCCTGATGCAGGGCTCTATCTCATAAATCATGAGATCATGACCTGAGTCAAAAGTAAGAGTTGGATGCTTAACTGACTGAATCACTCCTGATGCCCTGACCTTGATACTTTTATTAAAGAAGAAATTCCATGTATATTTTTCCCCTTCATCTTCATTACTCTAGATTTCATCTTGATTCATCTTCTTTTTGAAATATTTCCAACTTATTGCTTCAAGAGGATATTTTTAAAAACAGTTTTTAAATACTTGCTACACATTCAGAACCTTGTTGTGGGAAAGTGAAAGATGTGTGAAGCACAATCCTTCCTTTTGAAGAATTTGTAATCTAGTTGGGAAGACAGGATGCAAACACAGTGAATGTAATCAAATACTAGTTTGGTGCTCAGGAGAGTCAGAGGAAGAGGCTTAGCCAGGAAGGTTAGCCCTAGATTGAACTTGGGTTCTACCAGACATTATAGGTGATTGGGGTGAGAGTAGCTGTTTGTGGCACGGCAGGAAGGACACTGGCCTACCTGGTCAGAGTGTTCAGGTTGGGAAGCAGTGGAAGATGCATTTAGAAGGGAAAGAGGTGCAGTGGTTGTAAGATACAGAGCAGCAGACAGAGCATTGTGAACCTATTCTGACAGACAATAGGAAGCCTTTGGTGGTAAGAAACGTGCTGGTGGCAAAGCCTTGGGGGATTTTGTTTTTCTTTCCTGGAACTGTGGGGTACAGGTATATTATTGTGCTTCACTTTATTGGGGCTTGCAGATAACGTGTATTTTGCTGATCAAAGGATGGTGATGACCCTGCATGGATCAAGGCTATTGGTGCCATTTTCCAACAGCATTTGCTCATTTCATGTCTCTCTGTCACATTTTGGTAATTCCCACAATATTTCAAACATTTTCATTATTGTTATAGTGTGGTGGTGGTCTGTGATAAGTGATCTTTGATGTTACTCTTGTAATTGTTTTGGGGCATCATGAACCCTGCCCAAATAACATGGCAAACTTAATGGACAAATTTTGTGTGTTCTGACTGCTCTACCAACCAGCAATTGTCCTATCTCTCCCTCCCTTTAAGCCTCCCTATTCCCTGAGACACAGTATTGAAACTAGGCCTATTAATAACCCTGCAAAGGCCTCTAAATCTCAAGTGAAGGGAAGAGTCAATCGATATGGCAGACTTTATTGTTGTCTTATTTGAAGAAATTGCCACAGCCACCCCAGCCTTCAGCAGCCACCACCGTGATCAGTCAGCAGCCATCAACATCAAGGCAAGACCTTCCACCAGCAAAAAGATTACAGCTCTCTGAAATCTCAGATAATGGTCAGCATTTTTTTAAGCAATAACGTATTTTTAAATTAAGGTATGTACTTTTTTTTTAAGACAGTACTATTGCACACTTAATAAACTACAGTATAGCGTAAATGTAAATTTTATATGCATCGGGAAATTCACTTGACTCTTTTTTGTGATATTTGCTTTATTGTGGTCGTCTGGAACTGAACCTACAACATCTCCAAGGTATGCCTGTATAATATTAGAGTATGAAAAGAAGGTAAGAAGGCCAGTTCAATGGGCATTCTTATAGTTTAAGCCTCAGGGTAAGAATGTGGAAAATTTTATAAAAATGAATGCATTGAAGAAATTTTACATGGGAAAAGAGTTGATGGGATTTAAAGACTGGCTAGATATCGAATAGAGGAAAAAATAAAAACATCAGATAACTCTAAAATTTCAAGTTCTAGGCACCAGGAGCTTTATGGAGTTTTAAAATAGAAACAGGAAGAGAATAAACTGAGGGCTGATGGGGGTGGGAGGGAGGGGAGGGTGGGTGATGGGTATTGAAGAGGGCATCTTTTGGGATGAGCACTGGGTGTTGTATGGAAATCTATTTGACAATAAATTTCATATATTAAAAAAATAAAAATAAAATTAGAAAGTGTAAATTATCAAGTAGTGCCACAAATTAAACACTTCTTTGGAAGACACATCAAATATGCCTTGTTATTCACTGTTAAATTAATGAAAAGACACTATTCTTAAAAAATAAAATAAAAAAAAATGAAATAAAATAGAAACAGGGATACTTAGATTGGGTATTACTTTACGGCTAAAAGGGTTATATGTCCAGCTATAGAAATGATTTTTACTTCTCCTTTGGCCCCCTCTTCTCTTGAGGTTTTGTTTTGTTGATATTAGAGTGCTAGATGGTGAGTTTGAGGGTGAGGAATAGTGGGTTAACAGTTTACTTTTGATGGATGCAAGATTTTCTTCCAAGATTAATGAACTATATTTGTGTTGCAGCGTAATTAACTAATTGGTATAATGTTACCAAGACAAAGATCATGAGTTTTGTTTCCTTTTGTTCCCATGTGGACTAATTAGTTTTGCTCTGCTCTTTGGCAACATACTTTGCCCCTCATTATAAACAAATCAGTTTACAAATTCATGCTTTTAACATCTGGGAGATTAGGAGTTTGGGAGAGTAAATCAATACAAATCAGTTTCCACTTCCAAAACATGTATATGCATAATCATGCACCCATCAGTGCACACATATTCACATATGTGTATACACATACTCCAGATAAACATATACACACACATCCAGATCCATGCCGTACTTACAGTGGGTTAGTGTATGTTTTTAGAGCCTTGGCCATATATTCCTTTACTAACTTATTTACTCTTCAAAAATAGATGTCAAAGAAAGAATAAGAAATGAATGAAAATTAATAGATTAGTGCATCTTAATGTTTAAAGGGTTGTGTTGGGTTGTAGAACATGAGATAGAGATGCAAACATTACTCTGGGTCATTTTACCTTAAACACTGTAACATGTAATTGTGTGTACTTAAGAGAAATAAAACTACTCATTTTGAACTCCTTGGCAAGAAAATTAACAAGATGAATTCTTTTAATAAGCACATTGGAATCCATTTTCAAGACTATTTCTAGGTTATTAGATGAGAATGAAAGGAGCATCAAGTTTCTCTGTTACTTTCAACAGTTGTAAAAGGCAGAAAAGAAAGATTTCTTCATGTTTGTGGATGAGATGAGCTCTTGATTGGTCTAAGTGCAAAAGCATCAAGTTCTAGCATATAAAAAAGCATCATCAAATAGCAATGGTAGTCAAGTTTCCCTGGAAGGCAACAATGACTTTGCAGCACGTTGCCACACAGTATTCTGTCTGCAGCCTTGACCTTATGTGATACATCCCAACATCCCTCTTCCTAGGGGTTTGAGTTCCAAAGAGATGGCATGAAAAAGAGTGAGTTGAGGCATTTAGCACCAAGTGGAGCCAAAGAGTGAAGTGATACTTTAAGAGCAAGAAAGATACCAAATTGGTTAAGACAAAGTTATTCATAGAGTGCAAATGGTGAGGGAGGGGTTGGAAGCTGGACCAAAGTGAGACAGTGTGGAGCAAGAGCAAGATGAGGAATAAAACACGGCAATTCCAGAGTAGGATTGCCTTTGACTTGCTTTTATTAGCTGCTGGCTGAATGTTGCAAATGGGTAGTTTGGTTGGATTTAAAGAATGGGGTAGATAACAGAAGACCGAGAAAATTATAATGAAATAGCTTTACCTTGATTTGATTTCATGCTTTCTGGTCTCCTGTGTTAAAAACAAGAAAATAGTAGATGTAGCAAAAAACAGAATGATGTGTTTTGATTTGTGTTAAACATTCTCAGCCAGATCTGGGAGAAGATAGTTAAGACAGCTGTTGAGAAGCTGTTTCATTGTAAATCAGTAGAGCTAATTCCTGTTGCTGAATGTAGAGAGGCATTTTGGATAACTTAGTTGGCAAGGGTGTTCTCACAGTCTAGACAAGGATGTCCTTAGTCTTCTGTAACATTCATTCATACTGACTTTTTTCTTTTTTTTTTTTTAATGTTTATTTATTTTTGAAGGAGAAAGAGAGTGTGAGTGGGGGAGGGAGGGCAGAGAGAGAGGGAGGCACAGAATCTGTAACAGGCTCCAGGCTCTGAGCTGTCAGCACAGAGCCCGACACAGGGCCCGAACCCACAAACCACGAGATCCTGACCTGTGCTGAAGTCGGACGTTCAACTGACTAAGCCACCCGGGCGCCCCAAAATGACTTTTTTCTTGATGATAGAGAGGTATAATAGTGGCAGTCTGGAAAATTTCCCTATCACAAGCCCCTTCAATTCTATGGGTATGTTTGTGTGTTGATAAATACAGATTTCTGTTAGAAATGAAAGTATCAGATCAATCGCTGTGTAACAAATGGCAAGAGCTGTGAGGCAGAGGGGGAAAAGCACTGTTTTGGGAGTGGGGAGAGTTAGGACTTTTAGTCATGGAGTCATGGATCAGTCACAGTATAACTATAACCTTGGTCAAATTACTTCTCTGGGTTTGAATTCCTCATTTGGAAAGCAAGGAGGTTAAAAGATGAGCAACTCAAATGTTATGATTGGTACTCACACATGGGGGTTTGTTGCACTTGTTTCCCTACCTTGAAGTAAGTATGTTTTAAAATGGGCCTGAGGGGGGCAGTGCCTGGGTGGCTCAGTCTGTTAGGTGTCCGACTTCGGCTCAGGTCATGATCTCACAGTCTGTGAGTTCAAGCCCCTTATAGGGATCTGTACTGACAGCTTAGAGCCTGGAGCCTGCTTCAAATTCTGTCTCTGTCTCTCTCTGCCCCTCCCCCACTCTCACTCTGTCTCTCTCTCTCTCAAAAATAAAATAAAAACATAAATTTTTTTTTTTAATGTACATAGGGGCACCTGGGTGGCTCAGTTGGTTGTGTCCAACTTTGGCCCAGGTCATAATCTCACAGTTTGTGAGTTCGAGACCCACACCAGGCTCTCTGCTCAGTGAAGACCATGTTTCAGATCCTCTGTCTTCCTCTCTCTCTGCCCATCCTTGGCTTGTGCTCTCTCTCTCTCTCTGTCAAAAAAATGTACATAATAAAAAGTTAAAAAATTTGGAATGCACATAAAAAGCAAAAATGTCATCCCGCCTCCTTCCTGTCCACCTAAAATGAGGAGGTTGAATGAGATGATAAAGTCTCTTTTATTCTAAAGTTCTGTGATTCATTTTGTAGTTTTGCAAGATGGAGCCAAGGTTGTTTCAAGCTATTTTGAGTAGAGGTCTTATGCAATCAAGTTTCTTCTCCTGGAATGATTTTTCCAAATCAATATAGCATTTTTTTTTATCATGTTTCCTTGGTTAACTTACATGGAAATCTATGTGTATTTCATGGGCTATACTGAATGGCCTGGCATGTTTTACAGTGATTTATAATCTTTTCATATCAAAATCAATGTCAGGTCTCCAGTTGTAGTTTGAAGATAATACATTGATATTAACACTTTCAGAAAAGACTGGAAACAGCAGCCCTCTGCATAACCATATGATTGCCCATAAAAGACCCCCTTTATGGACAGGTGATTAATGCTCAGTCTTTGTGAAAATTAAAATTTCTCCACCAGTTTTTCTTCAAGATTCCTATATCTACACCCAGCTTAAGATATGAGACAATCGACCAATGATTTGATCAGCTTCTAAAGGTAAGTTGAATAGTTTTTCTTACATAAAAACTTCCAGCAAAGGACTGCACTTAATATGGTGATTTCAGTGACATCAGCAAGCAATTCTGATGTGGGAAACAAAGGCAAAAGAAAAAAAAATTTCCTTACAACTTACAGCCCATTGACAAGTCCTTGAGACAGGCAGAGTGACATTCCTCTAGGAGCTCAGCTGCCTTGATGATGACACTTGGCTAAGGGCAAAAGGCAATCTTCACTTAACATTATTACAACCTTCAGGATCCTGTAAGTCTACTTTAACATATAAAAATTATTCTGGAAACTTCCTTTATCTCTACCCCTGCCAAGATACATGTTGGCAATTATACTCCAAGCTCATGGCCCCTGATATATATCTGAAGTGTCTCATGACTGAGTTTTTACTAAATGGTAATAAATGACCATTTTTCTAACAGCAGCTAGCCCCTCAAGGTCCTGGAAACCTTGTTTCCAAAACACCTTAGAGGCTTACACTGTCCCTAATCCCCTCCCAACATGAAGGTATATAATCAGTTACCCGTCTCAACCCCAGTACAGATCTTTCTGCAGATAGGTCCTGTCCCTGTGCTTTAATAAAGCCATCTTTTGGCACTGAAGACATCTCAAGAATTCTTTCTTGGCTGTTGTCTCTGAACTTCAACATTTTCTACATCACTTCTACCATTTCAGGTTTACGTGTAAGCAGTCAGTCATGGTCACTGAGTGAAAGACTCCACAGCTGCCTACACAGTAGCAGAAGTGACAGAAAAGGCCTATTTTTAGAAAAAAGACCTAACAATAGTTTGATGATAGAGCAAAGTATAAAGGCTTGATACTGTGATTGTTTTGGAAATCCACGTTGTCTATGACAGGCACAAAAGCTTCTTTGTCAATTTGCAATTCTTTTCGTTATGGGACGTTACTTATGAGCAGGACTCTGTGGCAGCTGGCATTTTGTGGTGAAGCTCAGTCCCAACATTAGTAGATGGAATGTCAGTGGGAAGAAACAGAAGTTTATATTCATGCTCATGTGCTAACTCAGAGTTTAGAGTCAAAAGCTTCTTGACATTTTGGAAATTGTCCTCAAAGACCTGCCAAAAAGAGCCTTTCCCATTAGGTAATGATAATTTGGCAGTACCTGCCTTTTGTGAAAGGAAAATATGGTAGAAATAAAGTAGCAATAGGACGCCCAAAAACTAGTTTTGTACTGAAAAATGAGGACAAGTTGCCTGGTTATGGTTTTATATATCTCTTGCTTTCATCCATGTTTTGAAATATTCTGTGGCTGCTTCTAAATTGATCCTTCTTAAGTCTTTCAGTTGTTTCGTCACTGGTCAGAGAACATGATGTAGAAAACTGGTCAGAGAATTCATATTCAGAAGATATGAGTTCAAGTCTTGACTTTTTCATAGGTGTACGATAATGGGGAAGATAATTTACACCTCTGAGCCTCGATGTCCTCATCTATTAATTGGGAAGAATTATAAGACCAACCTCACAGGTATTAAATGAGATAATATTTATGGAAAGTTATGTCACAAACTGTAAATGCTGTATAATAATTATAATTTATAACATCAATAACAGATCTGGAATTGTTGAAAGCAAGGTCTTTATAAAGCAATGGAATATTTAAGGGATAAAACAATCTCTAAGTGAAGCACTCCTTAACTGGGAATACTCCTCACAGACTTAGAAATATTTATGTATTCATTATAGCTTCCTGTATTTTTTGTTCTACTTGGCTGTGGTCAGACTTTGTAAAGCTCCCAAGAAGAACAATCCAGAATTGATGCAATGGGTGTGTGTGTGTATGTGTGTGTGTGTGTGTATATATATATATATATATATATATATATATATATATATATTACTTTATTGCCTCTTTCCCACAGCTCATTTCCCCTGTCTTACTTACCATCATTATTTGTTGATAGTATAACCAGTGTGATACATATAATTATATGTATATGATACAGGTAACCACTGGATACATATAATTGATATCCAGGCTCAGCTTCAAACTTTTCTTTTTTTCTTTTCCTTTTTTTTCTTTTTAAGAAAATTAAATGAAGAAAAGGCTTGATCCAGGTGGACTGACACCCTTTCCTTCTTTTTTATGCTGGAATTCCTTCTAGAATACCCTGGGGAATTTGTTATCAGTTTCTATAGCTAGACTTTTTCACTAGTATATGCACAGTGGCACTAATTACTAGGTTTGTGAAATTATTCCTTCTCAAGGGGGTTTTGGAAATACCTCTTATAAGGGGTTTCTTCCATCTGGAGGAGCCATACTATATAAGCACATCCTCAGTTTTAGTCATGTGAATAGTGAAAGCTTTATAATCTCTTACAAAGAGAATGGTTAGTGATCCTAACATCTTTGTTATTCAGGTTCTAATGAAAAAAGAATGTGAAAGTTATCTTTGTTTTGTATGGTTTTATCACTTCAGGAGTGGCTTCCACTTTACTTATGGGCATTTATGAGTACTATTACAAATTCAACTTTATGCTGGGCAGTCTGCTCGGCTACATTCAAGATCCTTCGCTGCCAGGTGAATGGCTATGAAAATTCTTGACGTTATTTTGATGACTGTAATTTTGATGACAGAGCATATCTCTGTCACGGTGGTCTTTCCTTCCTTTTTTAAACTTTGTGGCACATGTAAACAGAGAACTGTTTTGAACAAGGATTGGTGTTTCTTTACTTTTTTTTTTTTTTAAGTTTAGTTATTTTAAGAGAGAGCGAGAGAGAGAAGGGGAGGGGCAGAGAGAGAGAGAGAGAGAGAGAGAGAGAGAGAGATTGAATCTCACCAACTAGGAGATCATGACCTGAGCTCAAACCAAGAGTCGGCTGCTTAACTGACTGAGCCATCCAGGCACCCAAGGATTGATATTTCATAATTGATCTTCATATATTCTGCAGTTCCTGTATTCCGTTCATCCTGCTGGCTTTTGCAGGCAGTATGTTAGGTCCTTCCCAGTTGCTTTCTATGAGATGCCATGACTGTGCAGGCTTTCTTTTTTTTTGGGTCATTACAAATGTCAAATTAGTTTAGCCAAGTGGCCCTGGCAAATGAACTCTGCATATAAGATACTCTTTTAATAATTTTGCCTAAGAAAGTTTTTTCATTTTGCAAAAGCTACTTTGAGCTCACACAACTGTAAATTCAATGCACCAAGGAACAGGAACACAAATTTATTAAGCCTACGAATGATTTACCACATACATCACAGTAATAATAAATAATAGACACCAATGGAGTCAGTAGGTTATTAGGGTGGTTACCATTTTGTCTCACATTTCTTGACTTACTCTTTCAATAGTTGTCAGAAAACTATATAAAAGTCATGATCATCACTGGCCAAATGTCATAGACTGTACATAGATTCTCCTGCTGTGATAGATGATTCATCAGTAAGGACATAAATGACAAAGAATTACAACAAATGACATAAAGAATTAGAGGGCTGGGTGGAGGTGTAGAAAACACTGTCTGATGAAAAGCTTTTTTTTTTTTTTTTTATTATTATTATTCTCACCAGAAATGTCATACACAGTTTATAGAAAAAGAATGGCCTCTAGAATATCATAAAGAAATAACAGATTGTTACTGAGGAAATTGGTCCTGAACGAAAGCATATGCTTTCTTGTTTTTGCAGTTTGAACAGGTTCTGCGCTCTTGGTGCTGCACGTACGTTTGAAGCAGAAGGGAAATTGTTCTGCAGTTTGTAAAAGTCAGATTCAGTCATGCCCAGGACTGGGGAGTTGAGCACGCCCCAAGCCCCATGTCTTTGGAATTTGTGAAGGAAGAAGAGATTTTGCCAAGACTGATTTTCCTTTCAGACTTTCCCTTAAGCACAGTCCAGAGCAGAGAGAGCGTGTGGTGTTGAAACTAAACTACTGTCAGGATGTTCAGGATCACATGATCATATGCTGTGTGTTAACAGTCCTGGCAGTTCATGTGCTACTTTTATATATATCTCATTCTGAGTCTTCAGGTGGTTTGGGGAGTTTCAGTTCTTTGAGAACTGGTTTTATTCAGCGTATAAAGTATTACAATTTTTCTTCTGCAGTGAATGATCGTTGAAACACTTTGTCTAATTGCTGGAGCTACTCCATGGCTATAATTTAAGCAGATTTGGAAGCTGTCTTCTTAGCTCTGTCATGCCATCAGGATAGTGTTTAGTTACTCATCAAGTTTTTATTGAGTGACCAAAAGAACATTAATATCTTGGTAAGTACTTGGACAAACATATTAAAGATTAATGAGTCTGGAAGATGCCTCAGTTTTATCCAGAGAAGAGGTGAGGCACTAGAAGAATCAGAGTTGGTAATTATGCAAACATGCTTTTCTGGTAGATGAGCAGATGTTAGTTTTGACATACCAAACGATGGTATGTTAGAGTGCGGTACTATGCCTCTTGCCTCTTTTAGAAACTTCTGGTACAGAAAAGGGAAGAGGTACATATGAATTACCATGGGTGTGAATTGAACTGTTTTATCAGCTGGAAAAGGCAATTGTAGAATGTGTATAAGAACTCAAAGAGCAATGGCCTGTGAGTCTAGGAGGGGAATTCATAGGTTGGGAGTCAGGAATTTCTCCAAACTTCATAAATTCACAATACACTGGGTACTGTATAATTAGAATGTTCTATTATCCCAGAAAATTGAGATCCACTGAGTGATGTTTCCAGAATAATCACGAGAATTCTATTTTTTTTTTTTTTTTTTTTTTTTTTACATAATCACAAGAACTCTAAAATTTCCTGGACTAAATATTGACCGGGCCCTTTCTTGGAGGAATTGCCACACACGCAGAGAAGCAGCCATGAGCCCACATTGGTCCTAGCCCTGAGTGTTTACTGAATACTTGCTTTATGCTAGGTACTGGGCAAGATACACAGGGAACAAAGATGAATGATCCATAGTCTGACCTTGAGGAACTCAGACTAGGTAGGAGACATACATGTTCATAATTAGCAATGAGAAACTGATAAATCCTACAATAAGGATATGAACAGAGTGCTGTGGGGGCACAAGAGACAGCAAGTTAAGTGCTAGTTAATAACAGTAAAGGATTTTTGCATTGGGATGGTCCTTACAGTTTACTTAGTTCTACCCAGTGCAGGATACGTAGCACAGCACCCTGTCAGATGGTCATTTAGCCTGTGCTGAAACCCGCTTCTAGAGACAACTCATTACGTTTTCAGGCATCTCTATTTAATTCATTGGTTCAAATTAACATTGCATGAACCCTTGTCGGTGCGTGGTGCTGAGTCCGTTGTCTCTGTTATCTCATTTAATCCTTACCGAGCAGTGGTTACTTCTAATATCCCTCTTTCCACATGAACAACTGAGGCTCGTGGAGGTTGAAACATTTTACCCAAGTTTATACATGTAACAGTTGCTGGAACCAAGGTTTAAGTTCATTTCCTGACTTGAAAGCTGTGTTCTCGATCTTTCTGATACTTTCATAGGTTCCTATTTTTCCATCTGCAGAGAAAAAGAACAAGTTTAATTTCTCTCCCTTGTGACAGCTGTTCAAATATTTCACAAGAACATTCATGTGTCCATGTGCCCCTCCCCCATGCCCACCTCTTCTCCTGTCATTCCCTTCAAGTTCTTTCAAATGTTCCCCCAAACACATACTCTTTAGACCCTTTACCGTCCTGGTCACTTCTGAGGGCTCTCCTATGTGTTGATGATGCTTCTCAGATGGAGTCTGCAGAATTACCACAGCATTCCAGAAGTAGTCTGCTTTGAGTAAAATGGGAATGGCTTCTCTTCACCTGGAAAATGTTCATTTTTAGTGGCAGCTGCATCACTATTTTGGCTCAGGCTTAGTTTGTTGTCAAAAAAGTTCATAGATCTACTTTTCTCCTCACTTTTTTTTTTTTTTTGCCTTAATTAAATTTACCTATGACCATGCCTTATTTGCTGCTTATTGTTTTGAATGTGTTCAGCTCACATGATGACTGAGTCATAAGTTAAAGAGATACAGTCAGGAACATTTCATCTTCCCGTAGCTAGAAGCTGGGTAGGTACATTCTAAAGAAGCAGGTGGCTAAGCAGAGTTTCTTAGGGCATGTTTTCATTCCTCTGCCCCTGAAAGGTTTTTTTTTTTTTTGTTTGTTTTGTTTTGTTTTTGTTTTTTTTTTTCATGCACATGAGGGCATCTAGTCAACTCCTGATGAGAGGTTAGGTCATCTGACTCTTCAGAGAGGACAAGGTATGTTCTCCGCAGGCATATGGCTCAGGCTCTTTGCTCTATTCCGTTTGATCTCATCTTCTTGGAGCCCTGTGACATTGGAGTAGCCTGAGGATGAGGGATTGTGTTCTTCTGGCAGGAAGAACTTGGCCAAGTGTTTTGAAAGACTTGGTCCAAATAACATTTTGAAACATTACTTAAACATTATTTAGAGCCTCATTTGGTGACATCAGTCATCTTAATATTCAGTAGTAGCTTGTATAAACGTTTTAGTGTTAATTAAGATTTGAAAGCTTGAATATCTGGTTGTATAAAAGTTGCAAGGCCTCTGGTAATCCTGAAGTGCTACTGCAAGATTTAGACAATTTATAAAATTAAGAGATTTTCAAGGTGAACCAGATTTTATTTTATCTTAGTTTTTCGACCAGATTTTAAGTATAAATCCTAGGTGCATTTGATATTGTTTCAAAAAAAATTTTATAGTTACTTGAAACTGGGTAGATTTAAGAATAAAAGTATATATTATGAGAACAAATATAAAGCTGTGGAATGATTAAATGGAATTTTTTTCATGCCGATTAAAATTTGAGGAATATAGTTAATTTTTCCAGGGCTTTCCCTGGTAGAAACAATCACCATGGAAAATGGCTATATTTCAAATCAAATGTTATGCTCCATATTTGCAAGTTATTTATTTAATCAAGCATAGAGAAACCATATTTCTGAACCATATTTTGATGGTTAGGTGTAGTAATTTGAAAAATGACTTCAGTACGTTGTTTGAAAAGATTAATTGAAGAGGAGAACTCAGTCCGAATTGTGAAAGAACAGCTCTTGCTCATGTGTATCTCTGTGCTCCTTTGTTGGAATGATCTCTGTCTAGATCAGTGATTCTCAAAGTGTGGCGGTCTCCAGACTAGCAGCATTAGGATTGCACAGGAACATGTCAGAAATGCAAGCTGTCAGATCCCACCCCAGACTTGCTGGATTGGAAACTAGGAGAATGGGATCAAGCACTATGTGTTCTCACAACATCTCTGGGTATTTCTCACGTCTCTGAATTTGAGAACCACTGAGCTAGATTGTTTCAAGCTTTATATATTTGTTCAATAGTATGTGGCCAAGTTCTGATGGAATGGAATGAGGAGAAGCCTCTATTTCCACTGTGATTATTACAAGTGGTTAGGAGAAATCTCATTACTGTTTTTCCCCCACTCATATAAAAGAACGAATTTTTCTTTTCTTTGGGAAGTTGAACTAGATTTCCTGGAATGCCTAGAATTTATATGATAGCACAATGCTTAACTCAGTTGCTCAACTGAACTCTCCACCCTAAAATAGAGAAAAACACCTCTGAGGAAAGATAACTGAAGATGTGAAAATTCTTACTCCTTGAAGGGCTGCATGAAATAGGGACTTAAATCTGTGTAGCTGGAAGGAGCTTGGAGAACTTATTTCACTGCTTTTGAAAGGAATGTTCTGCTCAAATAGAGTAAGATTTTTCTCTGATCTTAAAATCCTCCAAAGACAATCACAATCGATTGTACTCATTTTGTTATTAGACTCAAAGTTTAATAGCCATAAATGCCAGAAAATGCATTTTTACATTTCCTATGCTATTTGCTATGTTAGGGTCACATGGCAATTCAAATATTGCCTAAAACCATTTTTTATAGTTGACAGTTATGACGCATCAGTTGCCAAATTCTATTGTTCCAAATGCTCATAGCTGAGCAATGGCTTGGGAGAGGATAACCCTCCAGGGCTAATGAAAAAGGAGAAAAAATGATTCTGCCCAAATCAATACAGACTCCTCTCATCCCAACCCAAATCTCTTTAATCTGAATATTGGATAAGAGTAAATCCTTGAAGTCAGGTCATTAGTCTGTGTGTGTGTGTGTGTGTGTGTGTGTGTGTGTGTGTGTGTGTGTATGCATGTGAGGAAGGAGGCTGTGCTTCCTCTCTAAAGTTAGTGGAGTCATGCATAAAGCTTGTACACATTATAACAGAGTAAAATGAGCAAATGAGGAAGTAAAATGAGTACAGTGAAATTATTTCATATTTTATCCATTGTCTCAAGACTGTTCCACAAACTATTGTAAAAGCTTAAAATATAAAGTATAGGTACAATGTCAAATGATACCAAATGGATTTTTAAGAATGGAATTATCACATTACTTAAGGATTTTGTTTATCCTACATACCGTAGGCATTTTCAACTGAAAAATTAATATTTGTGATTGGCATGCATATAAGCTATAGTCATATGGTCAAGCAACAGTACATTTTATAATAACTGGTTAAGATTTGTTGTTTTTGCTGTCAGGAAGATCTTCTGATAACATTTTTTCCCTGTCCTATTTTTAGCAGCAATGACACTTCAGATAATATAAGATGTAGGATTTGCCTATTGTCCAGGGTAGTGTCCAATCAAGCTGACCATTCTCCATATGTTAGAAGATTCCTCATTTACCAAGCTGAGGCAGTTCTTCTACACTGTCTCCAGGACAGTAGGAGTCTGTCATTATGAGAGGCTCATAATGAGCTTATGGCTGTCTATAAAGGTAGAGAGAAGAAGAAAATATTATTTCCATTTCATAGGTAGCAGCCACAGACAAAAGCACCACAAAAGAGTAAATGGAATTCAAATTGTAAAGATACTCATTTCCCTACTAAAAGTAGACCAGGATTTCCAAATGAGATCAGGTGCATTCAGGGTGGTATGGCTGTAGACCAGAGTTTCCCAATCAGGGTCTCCTAAGGTCATAGGAGACTTTAATTCTGCTAAATTGAAAAACAAAGTATGTTCTCTAGATCATAGCATATAGTGTGAACTATATATATAGTTTTAAATGTTCTAACAATCACACTGAAAAGGAAAAAGAACCAGGTCCCATTAATTTTATCATATCTTTTATTTAACTCAACATACACAGGATTTTGTGATTTCAGCACATAATGATGAAGAATGAATGAATGATGAAGAATGAAGAATGCATGAAATATTTTACATCCTTTTTTTGTACTAAGTCTTCAAAATCACAGCACACTTCAATATTTGAACTTGTCACATTTCAAATGCTCAATGGTCAGATGTGCTAGGTGGCTACCATATTGATCAGCACAGCTCTAGAATCTCCTTTTTCTACTCTTATCAACCACTTGAAGTCCCTTTCTGTACAAAAACACAAAATGTCTTTGCAGATGTCAGGTTACCTGTCTCTGGGAGTATTCAAGAAGAGGCTGGGTAACCACTGCTTGGTAGGAATATTGTGAATAAAAACCATCAAATAGATTGTTTAGGCAAGAAAAGCTTCAAAATCTCTTGCAACCCCAGAATTTTATGATACTATAATACTGAGAAATGAGATATGGAAGTATGATTTAGGAAAAAACATCCTTCTTTAGTAGCTGTGCCACTTTCTGCCATTATCTCCTGATTTGTAATTACCTCTTCTCTACTTCTAATGTAATTTATTTGCTCATTCAGTAGAGATGTATTGAGTCCCTGCAATTTATCAGCTGCTGTGCCAGTAGCTGGAATGCATTAACAGTAGTGGGTGGGAGAAGCTTGACCCCTGTGTTCATAGCATATTCAAGCTATCTCATTGTTTCTATTCTTCTTTATGCCTGGTTTCTAGAATCCCTCTCCTCCTTGTCTGGCATGATTCACTAGGAGCCACAAACCTACTGATATGAAAACAGTGGTCTGACTTTGTTTCCTACTGCACAATGTCAATCCATCCATAAAGGGCATTTTTTGGCAATGAGAAAACTGAAGTTGGGTTTTTTTTCATTTTGCTAGTGTAATTAAGGAATTAGAAATAGAGAATCATCTTTTCAGCGTTAAGGCAAAGTGAAATCTGCTGACATTCAGATACATGTGCCGCCTGGAATTGTAATTTGCATTAAAAATTCCTTTGCTGTCAGCCAACTGCCAGGTAGACACTTAATCTCCTTTGACTCTCTGCTGGACTTTTTTGTGTCCAATCCAAAAATTCTGAAAGAATTAAAGCATCTTCTGAGCTATGGTTCATCAATTATGATGCTTCTACTTTGGAGAAAGAAAAAGTACAGGACCTTCAAGTGTCAGAAAAACTGGTGCTTGTCCTAATAGAAAAAACATGGGGATTTAGGACCAAGG
Source organism: Leopardus geoffroyi (assembly GCF_018350155.1). Classification (NCBI taxonomy): domain Eukaryota; kingdom Metazoa; phylum Chordata; class Mammalia; order Carnivora; family Felidae; genus Leopardus; species Leopardus geoffroyi. The sequence continues at coordinate 49,039,914 of NC_059333.1, read as the reverse complement.
AAAACCATTTATAGAAGTATTTTAGTGATTTGATTATAATTCTTCCTAGCAAATTTGAAAATATTCCATCTCTTATTTAGTTCTTAAAATGTCCCAAAGTATTTCGTGAATTCAATTTCTAAATTCCACTGTACTCAACTTTTCTGGAATGTCTTCTAACACCTTCATATTACCACCAGAGAGCAGCAGAGATTTGTAGGTAGTTAATGAGTACCCTAAATACCAAAAAAACCCACCAGAATAAAAAAAAAAAAAACCCCAAAGAAATTTGGCCGGTTGACTTGATTTCAAATCTTAATTAAGTGGCTATGAGGAAAAAAGAGGTAGTTGATTCATAACTAGAACTCTAATTTCAAATGCTCAATGGTCACATGTGCTGGGTGGACCAACATGTTCACTTTCGGAACATCAGAAACGAAAAAGAACCAGGTCCCATTTATTTTAATAATGTCTCTCCACCTTTGCACCTCTCTTTCTGAGGTGTGTGTATTAGTATGTGATTTTAGTAATTTATGACATTGGTTGTCAAAACAACTCTTATTTCAAGCTCATTCATACCATTGACAGAACAATGAACCTGAAGGCAGTGAATCAGAAGTTTGAGGATGTCCACTACTTTGTCCTATAGGCCAGGTGGTCATTAAACTACTGCCAACAGGCCAAATCCAGACCGCTGCCTGTTTTTGTAAAATAAAGGTTTATTGGAACACAGGCACACTCATTTGTTTGTGTTTTGTTTATGACTGCTTTTCATGCTACAATGGCAGAGTTGAGTTGCTGTGACCATATGGAACCAAATGACCTGTAAGGCCTAAATTATTTACTATCTCGCATTTTACAGAAAAATTTTGCTAACCCTTGTTTTGTACCTCATTTGTGTTTTAAATTTAAGTTATGGAAACTCTGGGGAAGGAGAAGGAATCCTGAGTTGGAATTTCAACAATATTGTTCTATTCCTAGTTCTGCTACCTGGGCAAAGACCTCACCATTTCTAGCCCTAGTTATCCTTATCTGTAAATGGGGGCTAGGGTTTAGGAGGAGGTTAAATTTGGTAGCATCTAAGATCCTTTCCAAAAGTTCTATGACTTTTTTGTTGCCTTTGTTTTTGACATATATATGGTATACAGAGAACAAGTTTTTTTATGGAGGTATCCTTTTTCTTGGTCTGTGTCTTGAAGGCTCCATTTTTAATCCCATAGGATTTGCCACATGCCTGGGCTAGCTTGCACTATACATCAGGGAAGTCTGATGTCAGACCCACACATCCTTGGAAATTGACTTAATTTCACTTAATAGAACAGGGGAAAGGGTGAGGTCAGTGCTTAGATTCCTTATTTTAGCTAAGCAGGACTATATTTTTTTTTTCTGAAGTCTACATTTTGGCTATATTCCTAGCCTACATTCCCTAATCTGTCTTTTTTGAAAACCTTGTTTAGTAAGTAAAACTATTAAATGTTGTACTAAATACCAACTCAACAACTTCTACAACTTTGCTTTTTAATATCTTGTTGGAATGTCTAGTAATCTGAATTAATATTGATTTAAAAAATGTAAACATGGAAAGAAGTATGTGAAGGAAAATATTAATACAATAGTTTGATTCCATATTTTGGTTTATTCTCATTTTGATTGATTTATCGGTTCATAAATTTAACAAATTTTCACTTAGTAATCTAATTAGTGTTGAAAATATAGCAATGAAAAAGCAGATGATTAAGTAGAAGATGCTCACAGTTAAGATTTTGGAAAATAAAGCAAAATGTGAAACACAACCTAATTTTAAGTATTTGTACCTGTGTGTGTTTTTTTCAAAATGTAAATATTTATGTAACTAACACCCTTTATAATCAAGTCTAATGTTTGCGTTCCTTGTTTTATTTACTTGTAATTTATAGAATATTTATTAGCAAGATGGCTTTTAAGCCTTCTGAAAATAACTGATCAGGTTTTCATAACCCACATTTCTGATGTCCAGAAGCTTTTATAGTACAATTGTATATAAAGGTGTTATTGCTACATCATCCTAAGGGCCTTTAAGTCTCTGTTAAGATGCTGTTAAATTCTGCTTCAAAACAGGAAGGAACTCATTTTTTTTTTTTAAGTTTATTTATTTATTTTGAGAGAGAGAGACAGAGCAGGGTAGGGGCAGAGAAAGAGGGAGAGAGAGAATCCCCAGTAGCCTCAGTATTGTCAACACAGAGCCCTACGTGGGGCCCTAACCCTGAGATCATGACCTGGGCTGAAATCAAGAGTCAGACACTTAACCGGCTGAGCCACCCAGGCACCCCAAGGAGGGAACTCATTTTAAGACATAGACATTATTATCTAACCACTCGGCCCTTCACATATGGAGATGAAACTGTTGATACTCTTAGCCATTTAAATCCTTTTTGGAACAACTGGCTGGATGGGTCACCTTACAGGCACACTGCTTTCCTAGTTCTTTCCAGGCTCAGAGATGTGTATAAAAGATTTGGAATCAGAAGAACTGAGTTCAAATCTCTACTCTGCTTCTTCCTAACTGGGTAGTTTTGACTGAATCACTTAGCAGTCTGAGTGCCTGTGTCCTCATCTATATGATAGAGGTAAAATACCCACTGTGCCTATCTCACAGGTTGCTGTGAAGGCATCAAGATGATGTGAGGTTTAAGTAAAAGCATGCTGCCAAACCCTAATACCCAGCGCAAATGCCAGCTCAAGCTGGAGTTAAAATGAAGCCCAGTATTCAGCATAAGATGGCCATAAGAGGGGCGCCTGGGTGGCGCAGTCGGTTAAGCGTCCGACTTCAGCCAGGTCACGATCTCCCGGTCCGGGAGTTCGAGCCCCGCGTCAGGCTCTGGGCTGATGGCTCAGAGCCTGGAGCCTGTTTCCGATTCTGTGTCTCCCTCTCTCTCTGCCCCTCCCCCGTTCATGCTCTGTCTCTCTCTGTCCCAAAAATAAATAAACGTTGAAAAAAAAAAAAAAAGATGGCCATAAGATGGATGATTGATCTTGGGACCAATTTAGTCAGTTGGGCTAACAGGCTTTGCCTATGGGAGTTTACTAATTCACTAACATGGACTATTGAATTGTTACATTTATCAAACCAACAAATATTTGTTTGGTATTAACTATATGCATGCCACTGGGCTTGTGTTGTAGAAAATATAAAGAAGCTGTCTGCCAATAAGAGCTTACTATTTAGAAGATAAGGGTATCAATCAAGTGTGACAAGAAAACAAACCACTTTAAGTTTTCAACAGAGGGATTCATTCATTCATTCATTCATTCATTCTTTGAAAGGACAACAGACTCTCAGGATCTTGTCACTTTTTAAGGTTACAGGCCATTTGTTTTGTAAACTCTCCTTTAGTTTGGCTTTGTCTGATGTTGCTTCATGATTAGATTCAGGTTACATGTGTTTGGGGAAAATGCACAGAAGTGATTCCATGTTCTCCATGCATCCTATCAGGTGGCACACACTTTTATTTTTTCTGTTTTTGATCATGTTCATTTTGATTGTTTTCGTAGGGTCTGTCAGATTTCTTTACCACAAAACTAATATTTTTCCCTTTGTAGCTACTAAGAATTTGAGGAGAGGGTTTACTTTGGGACTGTGTAAATATCCTATTCATCATCAAACTTTAATTAATCAGTATCAGTATAAATTCTTGATTCTGTAATCTGTTCAAAGAATTATAATATTACTGTCATTATTTTGATGTTCAAATTGCCCCTATTTTGGCCATCGGCAGCCCCTTCAGGCTGGCTTCAGTGTCCTTTTGGCATGTCCCACCATCCTTTGAGTACTTTCTTACATTCTGTCCCCAAAAGATATTCCAGGCTCATCTTACTCTTTCCCAGCCATGCCCCTGAAATCAGCCATATCTCTAAGGATCTCTGACTTTTTTAGTGGAGAATGACATATAGAGACCAAGATCTGGCTCTGACTGCTCATTGCTATTGAGGTGTCATTGCTTTCAGACCCTAACAGAGGGGATTTAATCTAGGTAATCAGTTAAACTAGTGATAGGGAGACCGGAACCCAATAGGGGTCTGTGAGGCAACCCAGAGTAACCATTAACACTCTAAGACTGGAGGAACAAAAGAGGGATGTAGTGTTCTCAGGAGGTCAAGTCATCTGGAATAAGCTCGAGAAACATTGGACCTGTCCAGAGTAAACTTGTGCCATGGAGGAGATGCAGCTGCTATAAGTCATGTGAGGAGGGGAGGCTTCTTCCTTCTTCTTGCGCTCCAGTCTACTCTCAATACCTCCCATTGGCCTGACATGGCCAGAATCCAACTCCACAGGATCCAGGGAAACAAAGCCTGAGGTAGAATCCAGAGGAAAGGAAGGGTTATGAATGGAACCGAGAACAAAAGGCCCAGGACTGGTACACAGATACATATATCCTTGTATCCTGATACAGATACTCAAGCATCTATTGATAAAATGATAAGTTCTTTGTCTCCAACAGTGGAGAATGGGGTAATGAAGGGGCTGGGAGGAGAGGAGGTGTGGCCTGAAGACCTAATTTTCTTCTTCATGCTTCTGCTTGGGAACAACATGGTCAGCATTGACTTTGTTGTTCCCTGTTCCTCTTCTGCCTTCCCCGGTGGTAGGCCTGTCTTTGGCCATCATTGACAATGGCACCAGTGACTTGGTAGAGCTGATAGCCAGCCCTCCTTGTGATGGTGTTAAAGTCTGACTCCGTAGCTGGTCAAGGGCTGGGAGCAGGGATTATACATGGTATTTTTCTTTCCTCCTACTTAAGAAAGCTTGGCCTCCTGCTTCAGGCCTCAGGTTTACTTAAGTGTGACATCGGCTCACCACTTGGATAGAGGAGAAGAATATGAAAAACAATATGCTGCTAGTATGACACTCAAAATACAACCTCTGTTCATGGGACAACATTCCTGTATTCTTGAATACAGAAAAAGAAGAACAATTGCCATTCTGGTTTGTTAGTTTCTTTGATTATTTTTGTCTGTAGGTTGTCACTGACTAAAGCTGAGTCAAGATTTTAGGTTTATATTGGCCAGGTTTCTAACACATGATATGTTGAGGATTAATTATGTACATTTCAGGAGGTTACTCATCAAATACTCAAGATTAATGTCACACACTTCAGGGGATGACACATAACTGTAAGTATGCAATGTTGTATTTTGTGGTAGATATGGTACAACTCTATCCCCAGAGAATCGAAATTTAGGAAATTTGGCCTCAGTATAGGATATATTGCTGACATAAGCTGTGTGCTATTTCATGTTGTAATTATATGTGTCTCACTACACAATGCTTTGTGGCTGTCAACCTTACAAGTTTTGGCCTATGGGGATTGAGATGAGGTAGGACTTTCTCCTCTAAGTACTTAGATGTGAAACATGTGTCACTGATATTAGTATAGATGATAGGGCAAAGGCTCTGGGTCTGGGACTAAGGAATAAGGAGTGGAGCCTAGAACTTAAAAAAAAACTTATTTACTTTTATGACCATTTACATAAAACTGACTTAATGGGCTTTTTACATTAATGTGATGATGACTTCTGTTTTCTCTATAAGAGTAAGAAGTAATTTTCAAATGCTGTCAATCTGAGTATCTATGATTCACATGAGAAATTCCTTCTTTCTTTCTTTCTTTCTTTCTTTCTTTCTTTCTTTCTTTTTATTTATTTATTTACTTATTTACTTATTTTTGCCTAGAGTATCCTATCCCTTTTTTTCTTTTTTGAACCCTCCACCCCATTGTTCGTAGTCTCAAACATAGGTTGGATGCCTATGGAGGATGCCTATGGTTGAATGTTATGGAGAATAACATCAGCTTTCTGAGTTCACAGACTTTATCAGCAGGTGTAGGTACACCAAAATCAAATGCACTGGCACTGTTTCTCTCACAGGGTACTGGCCCCCCAGGAGGAATATTGAGCCTTAGGATAAATATGGGATTTCCTGGTGGAGTATCAACTTCATTAAGATGTTTGAGAAATAATATGTTTTATATTTTATATATTTATATATTTTATATTTTATATAAACACTCAGATTTATTGTAGAGTAGATAATGTTACCTGTATGACTTCAAAACATAGAACAGTATTGCACCTGGTTGTTATTTTCAAGATGTGAGCAGTAAAGTGTAATATTTAGAGTGGAATCTCTGCACTCAGGTGAGCCACTTAAAACCTTGTTAAACCTAAGCAAGTTACTTAACCTCCTTACCCTTCAGTTTCCTCTTCTATAAAACGTGGCTAATGTGACTTATAGAGTTAGTGTGAACATTAAAGGTGTCTAGCTTAATGTCTGGCACATAGTAAATACACAAATGTTAACTATGATACCACTGGTGGTGATATGGTCAGAGCCTTGGAGGTAAGGAATTAATGCTCCTTGGTCACCAGGGGTGGAAATGTTTGTACAACACTGCTGTACTGGAAATTAAGTCTACCTCTGCCATCTCCTTTTTGTGTCTGGGCATTCAGAACATATTGAGGAATTAGCCTAATGCACAACTGTGAAGACTCAATTGTTGCACTTGAATTTGGAGCCAGTAGTGCTTGTTGGATGGTACACAATCTCTAGGTCACTAGAAGTTAAACATTATCACCAAGGGAGAAGTTTGGACCGGAGTCTGGACTGGTCAGTAAGTGGGGCAAAAATGAAGAGTCAATGTTTACAGTTTGAGGATCTACAGGTGGTTTAACTCAAGAGAAGCATCTGGGGCTAAGGTCAAAGGATTAGATCTGGATGAGAAATATGAGGCATGAATCCTGCTACTTTTCTCTCCTATGACCATGACAGACCTTTCTAATGAATAACCATACTTTTTCAAACAGAGCCCAGGTGTGATTTCAGCGTCCTTTACAATATGATGCTAATGGTAGACACTATGAAATGATTATCACTTGAGAAGTCTCTTTCTGTATAACACTTGAGAAATTCCAGGAGCTGTGGACACTACTAATAAGAAAAATTAACAACAGAAGTGGCTTTAAAGACTCATCTGCTTGGATGAGAAGACTTCCATGCCTCGTGATACTGTAATCCTTATTTCTCCTACCCTTTTTTCTTTTTAAAGAGAAGGAAAGGGGGGCGCCTGGGTGGCGCAGTCGGTTAAGCGTCCGACTTCAGCCAGGTCACAATCTCGTGGTCCATGAGTTCGAGCCCCGCGTCGGGCTCTGGGCTGATGGCTCAGAGCCTGGAGCCTGTTTCCGATTCTGTGTCTCCCTCTCTCTCTGCCCCTCCCCCGTTCATGCTCTGTCTCTCTCTGTCCCAAAAATAAATAAACGTTGAAAAAAAAAATAAATAAAGAGAAGGAAAGGGACAAATGTCACATTTTGTTGATTGACCTTACTTTTCTAGCTAACCCTGAATAAATCGTGATGCCTTCTATTTGGCAGGTGTCACAAGTGCTGGTGCTCTTGTGGGGAACATGATTAAGTTCTCCCAGGGATTGGTAGGGAGGTACCTATTGCACGGTGTCCTGTATATTCCTCTTCAATCCCCTTCAGTTGGCTTTGTACTTGGATCCCCTCTCACTGGGGACAGACCACTGCGAAGATGGTTCAAACTTCATTTCTCAGTGTTAGTTGAGTAATTATTAGGGTTCACTGTTGCTCTATCATCTTTTCATTTCTGTTTCCTGTTCTGATAGGCATAAAGTAGATGAGAAGTTCTTGGTGTCAGGACCAGTTTATTCTTAAAATTATTGAGGACTGAATGTCTTTTATTTATGCAAATTATAGCTGTCAATAGTTACATATTAGAAATTAAAACTGAGAAACTGAAAAGTATTTATTTATTAATTCATTAAAAATAACATTTATAAACCAATTCCACATTAATAATCAATTATTTTTAATGAAAAATAACTATATCTTCCCAAACAAACGTCCGTGAGAAGAGTAGCTTTCTTTTTTATTTTTGGTAATACCTTTAATGCCTGGCTTAATAGATGGCAATTGGATTTTAAAATCTTATTCTGTATTTAATTTGTTGTGATTTTTAAAAATTGAGACAAATAAAATCTGGCATAATACAGATACACAGTGGGAAAGGGAAATGTATATTTTTTAATTTTTATAAGTTTATTTATTTATTTTGAGAGAGAACAAGCAGGGGAGGATCAGAGAGAGGGGGAGAGAAAATCCCAAGCAGGTCCCACACCATCAGCATGGAGCCCAACATGGGACTCAAACCCACAAACTGGGAGATCATGATGTGGGCTGAAACCAAGAATCAGGAGCTTAACAAGCTGAGCCACCCAGGCACCCCAGAGGGAGATGTATTTTGATCGCCTCTTAAGGTAATTGTGAATAGTCTATAATACTACACAAACATTTGAAAGTGGTAGTTTCTTAAAGGATGGTTGTAATGTGGAATTTAAAATCATATCAACAAATTTTCATACTCTTTGCATTAAAATCAATTGATCCTTTTTGTACATTGAATAGTTATTTACCCATGAATGATTTGGTAATAGTACGTAGCGGTCTTGTGAAAAATATTTGTTTACGTAGTCAGATCTTCCAAAGGTGGACATCTTCATTATTCAATGTAAAAAAAAATCATGCCACCAATCTTATTAGAAAAGTCGTTAAGAGGAGCAACGGAGGAAGATGGCGGCATAGGAGGACGCTGGGCTCACCGTGTCCTGCTGATCACTTAGATTCCACCCACACCTGCCTAAATAACCCAGAAAACTGCCAGAAGACTGGCAGAACGGATTCTCCAGAGCCAAGCATAGATGAGAGGCCCACGGAAGAGGGTAGGAAGGGTGGAGAGGCGGTGCTCACTAGGACTGGTGGGAGGGAGTCGGGGCAGAGTGGCAGCCCGCTGGCAAAGCAGAGCCCCCAAGTCTGGCTTGCAAAAGTGGAGGGGCCAGACGGAGTGTGTCCGGACAGCAAGCGGGACTTGACATCTGGAAGGTTATAAGCTAACAGCTCGGCTCGGAGAACGGCAGGGAGAGTTGTTGACCCCGGATGACAGAACGCAGCTTAGTGGGGAACAAAGGCGCTTGCCAGCGCCATCTCCCCCACCCATCCCCCAGCCAAAAGCCCAAAGGGAACCAGTTCCTGTCAGGGAACTTGCTTGCACCACACAAACACCCAACGCTGTGCTTCTGCGGATCCATCCCTCCCGCGGCAGGTCTGACTCCCTCCTGGTGCTGCAGGGCCCCTCCCAAAGCAGATCACCAAAGGAAAAGTGAGCTGAACCTGCCCCTCCCACCGCTGTGCACCTTGCCAATCCACCCCAGCTAATACGCCAGATCCCCAGCACCACAAGCCTGGCAGTGTGCAAGTAGCACAGATGGGCCACGCCACCCCACAGTGAATCCCACCCCTGGGAGAGGGGAAGAGAAGGTACACACCAGTCTGACTCTAGCCACAGTGGTGTGCTGGGGGCAGACATCAGGTCTGACTGCGGCCCCACCCACCAACGCAAGTTATTCAAGACAGCACAGGGGAAGTGCCCTGCAGTTCCGCACCACTCCAGGGACTATCCAAAATGACGAAATGAAAGAATTCCCCTCAAAAGGATCTCCAGGAAATAATGACAGCTAACGAACTGATCAAAAAGGATTTAAACAATATAACAGAAAGTGAATTTAGAATAATAGTCATAAAATTAATCGCTGGGCTTGAAAACAGTATAGAGGACAGCAGAGAATCTATTGCTACAGAGATCAAGGGACTAAGGAACAGCCAGGAGGAGCTAAAAAATGCTATAAATGAGCTGCAAAATAAAATGGAGACAAACACAGCTCAGATTGAAGAGGCAGAGGAGAGAATAGGTGAACTAGAAGATAAAATTATGGAAAAAGGGGAAGCTGAGAAAAAGAGAGATAAAAAAATCCAGGAGTATGAGGGGAAAATTAGAGAACTAAGTGATGCACTAAAGAGAAATAATCTATGCATAATTAGTTCCAGAGGAGGAAGAGAGAGGGAAAGGTGCTGAAGGTGTACTTGAAGAAATAATATCTGAGAACTTCCCTGATCTGGGGAAGGAAAAAGGCATTGAAATCCAAGAGGCACAGAGAACTCCCTTCAGACGGAACTTGAATCGATCTTCTGCACGACATATCATAGTGAAACTGGCAAAATACAAGGATAAAGAGAAACTTCTGAAAGCAGCTAGGGATAAACGTGCTCTAACATATAAAGGGAGACTGATAAGACTTGTGACGGATCTCTCTACTGAAACTTGGCAGGGCAGAAAGCAATGGCAGGAAATCTTCAATGTGATGAACAGAAAAAATATGTAGCCGAGAAACCTCTATCCAGCAAATCTGTCATTTAGAATAGAAGGAGAGATAAAGGTCTTCCCGAACAAACAAAAACTGAAGGAATTTGTCACCACTAAACCAGCCCTACAAGAGATCCTAAGGGGGATCCTGTGAGACAAAGTACCAGAGACATCGCTAAAAGCATGAAACCTACAGACATCACAATGACTCTAAACCCATATCTTTCTATAATAACACTGAATGTAAATGGGCTAAATGCGCCAACCAAAAGACATAGGGTATCAGAATGGATAAAAAAACAAGACCCATCTATTTGCTGTTTACAAGAGACTCCTTTTTGGACCTGAGGACACCTTCAGATTGAAAGTGAGGGGATGGAGAACTATTTATCATGCTACAGGAAGTCAAAAGAGAGCTGGAGTAGCCATACTTATATCAGACAAACTAGACTTTAAATTATAGGCTGTAACAAGAGATGAAGAAGGGCATTATATAATAATTACAGGGTCCATCCATCAAGAAGAGATAACAATTATAAATGTCTATGTGCCGAATACAGGAGCCCCCAAATATATAAAACAATTACTCACAAACATAAGCAACCTTATTGATAAGAATGTGGTCATTGCAGGGGACTTTAACACCCCACTTACAGAAATGGATAGATCATCTAGACACATGGTCAATAAAGAAACAAGGGCCCTGAATGAGACATTGGATCAGATGGACTTGACAGATATATTTAGAACTCTGCATCCCAAAGCAACAGAATATACTTTCTTCTCAAGTGCACATGGAACATTCTCCAAGATAGATCATATACTGGGTCACAAAACAGCCCTTCATAAGTATACAAGAATTGAGATCATACCATGCATACTTTTAGACCACAATGCTATGAAGCTTGAAATCACCACAGGAAAAAGTCTGAAAAACCTCCAAAGACATGGAGGTTAAAGAACACCCTACTAAAGAATGAGTGGGTCAACCAGGCAATTAGAGAAGAAATTAAAAAATATATGGAAACAAACAAAAATGAAAATACCACATTCCAAACGCTTTGGGATGCAGCGAAGGCAGTCCTGAGAGGAAAATACGTTGCAATCCAGGCCTATCTCAAGAAACAAGAAAAATCCCAAATATAAAATCTAATAGAACACCTAAAGGAAATAGAAGCAGAACAGCAAAGGCAGCCTAAACCCAGCAGAAGAAGAGAAATAATAAAGAGTAGAGCAGAAATAAACAATATAGAATCTGAAAAAACTGTAGAGCAGATCAATGAAACCAAGAGTTGGTTTTTTGAAAAAATAAACAAAATTGATAAACTTCTAGCCAGGCTTCTCAAAAGGAAAAGGGAGATGACCCAAATAGATAAAATCATGAATGAAAATGGAATTATTACAACCAATCCCTCAGAAATACAAGCAATTATCAGGGAATACTATGAAAAATTATATGCCAACAAACTGGACAACCTGGAAGAAATGGACAAATTCCTAAACACCCACACACTTCCAAAACTCAATCAGGAGGAAATAGAAAGCTTGAACAGACCCATAACCAGTGAAGAAATTGAATCAGTTATCAAAAATCTCCCAACAAATAAGAGTCCAGGACCAGATGGCTTCCCTGGGGAATTCTACCAGACGTTTAAAGCAGAGATAATACCTATCCTTTTCAAGCTATTCCAAGAAATAGAAAGGGAAGGAAAACTTCCAGACTCATTCTATGAAGCCAGCATTACTTTGATGCCTAAACTAGACAGAGACCCAGTAAAAAAAGAGAACTACAGGCCAATATCCCTGATGAATATGGATGCAAAAATTCTCAATAAGATACTGGCAAATCGAATTCAACGGCATATAAAAAGAATTATTCACCATGATCAAGTGGGATTCATTCCTGGGATGCAGGGCTGGTTCAACATTCGCAAATCAATCAACGTGATACATCACGTTAATAAAAGAAAAGATAAGAACCATATGATCCTGTCAATCGATGCAGAAAAAGCATTTGAGAAAATTCAGCATCCTTTCTTAATAAAAACCCTTGAGAAAGTCGGGATAGAAGGAACATACTTAAAGATCATAAAAGCCATTTATGAAAAGCCCACAGCTAACATCATCCTCAATGGGGAAAAACTGAGAGCTTTTTCCCTGAGATCAGGAACACGACAGGGATGCCTACTATCACCGCTGTTGTTTAACATAGTGTTGGAAGTGCTAGCATCAGCAATCAGACAACAAAAGGAAATCAAAGGCATCAAAATTGGCAAAGACGAAGTCAAGCTTTCACTTTTTGCAGATGACATGATATTATACATGGAAAATCCGATAGACTCCACCAAAAGTCTGCTAGAACTGATACATGAATTCAGCAAAGTCACAGGATACAAAGTCAATGTACCAAAATCAGTTGAATTCTTATACACTAATAATGAAGCAACAGAAAGACAAATAAAGACACTGATCCCATTCACAATTGCACCAAGAAGCATAAAATACCTAGGAATAAATCTAACCAAAGATGTAAAAGATCTGTATGCTGAAAACTATAGAAAACTTTTGAAGGAAATTGAAGAAGATATAAAGAAATGGAAAAACATTCCGTGCTCATGGGTTGGAAGAATAAATATTGTCAAAATGTCAATACTACCCAAAGCTATCTACACATTCAATGTAATCCCAATCAAAATTACACCAGCATTCTTCTTGAAGCTAAAACAAGCAATCCTAAAATTCATATGGAACCACAAAAGGCCCTGAATAGCCAAAGTTATTTTGAAGAAGAGGACCAAAGCAGGAGGCATCACAATCCCAGACTTTAGCCTCTACTACAAAGCTGTAATGATCAAGATAGCATGGTATTGGCACAAAAACAGACACATAGACCAATGGAATAGAATAGAAACCCCAGAACTAGACCCACAAACGTATGGCCAACTCATCTTTGACAAAGCAGGAAAGAATATCCAATGGAAAAAAGACAGTCTCTTTAACAAATGGTGCTGGGAGAACTGGACAGCAACATGCAGAAGATTGAAACTGTCAGACCACTTTCTCACACCATTCACAAAAATAAACTCAAAATGGATAAAGGACCTGAATGTGAGACAGGAAACCATCAAAACCCTAGAGGAGAAAACAGGAAAAGACCTCTCTGACCTCAGCCGTAGCAATTTCTTACTTGACACATCCCCAAAGGCAAGGGAATTAAAAGCAAAAATGAACTATTGGGACCTCATGAAGATAAAAAGCTTCTGCACAGCAAAGGAAACAATCAACAAAACTAAAAGGCAACCAACGGAATGGGAAAAGATATTTGCAAATGACATATCGGACAAAGGGCTAGTATCCAAAATCTATAAAGAGCTGACCAAACTCCACACCCGAAAAACAAATAACCCAGTGAAGAAATGGGCAGAAAACATGAATAGACACTTCTCTAAAGAAGACATCTGGATGGCCAACAGGCACATGAAAAGATGCTCAACGTCGTTCCTCATCAGGGAAATACAAATCAAAACCACACTCAGATATCACCTCACGCCAGTCAGAGTGGCCAAAATGAACAAATCAGGAGACTATAGATGCTGGAGAAGATGTGGAGAAACGGGAACCCTCTTGCACTGTTGGTGGGAATGCAAATTGGTGCAGCCACTCTGGAAAACAGTGTGGAGGTTCCTCAAAAAATTAAAAATGGACCTACCCTATGACCCAGCAGTAGCACTGCTAGGAATTTACCCAAGGGACACAGGAGTACTGATGCATAGGGGCACTTGTACCCCAATGTTTATAGCAGTACTCTCAACAATAGCCAAATGTGGGAAAAGCCTAAATGTCCATCAACTGTTGAATGGATAAAGAAATTGTGGTTTATATACACAATGGAGTACTACATGGCAATGAGAAAGAATGAAATATGGTCCTTTGTAGCAATGTGGATGGAACTGGAGAGTGTGATGCTAAGTGAAATAAGCCATACAGAGAAAGACAGATACCATGTGGTTTCACTCTTATGTGGATCCTGAGAAACTTAACAGGAACCCATGGGGGAGGGGAAGGAAAAAAAAAGAGGTTTGAGTGGGAGAGAGCCAAAGCATAAGAGACTCTTAAAAACTGAGAACAAACTGAGGGCTGATGGGGGGTGGGAGGGAGGGGAGGGTGGATGATGGGTATTGAAGAGGGTATCTTTTGGGATGAGCACTGGGTGTAGTATGGAAACCAATGTGACAATAAATTTCATATAATTAAAAAAAAATATCAGCTGGGCAGGAAGTCTTCTGGTCGAGAGGAACTGGACCTAAGTTGCCGCACAGGAATAAAAAGGCAGGTGAGGCTAGGAAGGGCCAAAAAAGAGAATAAAGATAAAAGGCACAGGAGCTGGCAATTCTCTAACAACTCTGCCGCACCACCTGAGACCTCTCAGGGATAAACCTAGTAATTCAAGGGTAAGATGGAAAGATCATGAAGGAGTAAAAAGATACTTGGCAGTTTTCACATTTGTATTTTTAAACAGCTACATTAAAATCATTACCAAAAAGAAAAAAAAAAAAAAAAAAAAGAAAAGTCGTTAAATATTGGGAAACTGTTAACTTCATTGTAGTAGACACAAGTCTTCCAACGTTCTAATTTTTACTTGAAAACTTGAATTTTATCTTTGGTAGCAAATAATATGAGCTCTTTTCCTAGAAGTTATTGGCTTACTTTTTTGATTTTAAGAAGATACCTGCCAAATACCCAAGACCGAAAAATAATAGTTTGTCTGTTATTCATTCTTTCAAGTAAAAATGGTAGGAAGTAGAATAAGGCGAGCCCCGCCCCCCCCCCCCATGTCCTAATTCCTGAAACCTATGACTGTATTACTTTACATGGCAAAAGAGGCATTGAAGATGTGATTCAGTTAAGGATTTTTTAAAAAAAAAAATTTTTTTTTTCAACGTTTATTTATTTTTGGGACAGAGAGAGACAGAGCATGAACGGGGGAGGGGCAGAGAGAGAGGGAGACACAGAATCGGAAACAGGCTCCAGGCTCTGAGCCATCAGCCCAGAGCCCGACGCGGGGCTCGAACTCACGGACTGTGAGATCGTGACCTGGCTGAAGTCGGACGCTTAACCGACTGCGCCACCCAGGCGCCCCCAGTTAAGGATTTTAAGATAGGGAGACTATCCTGAATTATCATGGTGGGGCCCAAAGTCATCACAAGGGTCCTTTAAGTAACATAAGGAGGCCGGAGATTTGAAGATGCTATCCTTGTAGTTTTGAATATAGAGGAAGAAGCCACAAGCCAAAAAATGCAGATGGATTCTAGAAACTGGAAAAGGAAAAAGAAAAGGGTTTTTCTTTAGAGTTTCCAGAAAGAACTCACTGCTGACACCTTAATTTTAGCCCAGTGTGATCTGTGTCACACTACTCACCTCCAGAAATGTAAGATATTAAATTTGTGTTGTTTGAAGATATCACGTTTGTGATATTTTGTTATAGCAGCAATAGGAAACCAATACAGTATTCCATGAAAAAGCAGCCAATTCAGCTCACAAGCCAATCACACAAGTACTTTTCCTGAAGATAACATGGTACCTCAGTGTATAGCTGAAGTGCTTGACCTGCACGTCCACTCATTTTCTTACAGAATTTTAAAAAGACATGAAGTCAAATGACAAGATATAATAAGATTAATTTTTACTACTTCATTAGGGCCAGCTTTATGTGAACTTTTCTTTCCCCTTTCTTACTGTGAATCTATGGAATAAAGAACACATGACCACTAGTAAGTTTGGTGTCACTGTCTTGATATGTGTGAAGGGTCTAGTGGTTTTACTCTCCATTGCTTTTGCATTATCAGTGGAAACACCACTGGTCAAAAGGCAAATAATGTCTTAGGATGAAATGAGTTTTGACCTTGTGAACCCTCTGAAGGTGTTTGGGAGACAGCCTGGGGATCCACAGTGTGAGGACTGCTGAGGTAAATCCTCATATTAGGAGATAGTCTCTTTTAGTTCCTCCCTCTTATGGAGAGGTGGGAAAAGCCGAAACACTCTCCACAGACTTCTGGAAAACCCCCACTCCCTCCCACCAATACTTTTATACTGACTAGACAGGGGTGGTACTGGGATGGTGGGTGGTGGTACCTGGATTGGCCCTGGAGGGGGTGTTTGTGCCCCAGGATACTGAATATATTTTTGCTCGAATTTGAGGTCACCCACATTCAGTTGAAAAGGCTCTGAATTTTGCAGTGGGGATTAAATGATAAGTGAAAGTTCTATTTTCAAGAATTCTTGTTCTGCTTTTAGAATGAGTTAAATAACCTCCCAAACCATGTTGGGCTTTAAAAACTGAATACAAATCAGGAAGCAATTTGGAAAATGTTTTATTATAACCCACTGTTAACACTCTTCAGAGGGCCAGATGTGCTCCTGAAGGAGTGAAAAAGCAAAGGGATACAAAGGAAAAATATTCTAAGGCCTGAGAGTATCCTAAGCTCCTGTAAAAGCAATTGTGGATCTTTGTTTTAGTTCCTTGGCTTTCTGCACACAGTGGGTGCCAAATAAATACCACTCACTGACTGATGGAAGGACTCAGAACCTGGACAAGCTTGATGGTGGCAAAACTTCAAGTAGGAAAAGCTGATCCGTTGCACTTGGCCCTTCAGGGAAGCAGTAGGTTATATGCCTAAAATATGGGTTTGTGTATGGCTGCAGTACTTTCTTTTCACGTGATTTTGGACAGATTAACTATTTGAGCCCCGTTTTAATTTCTTGTGAAATGAAAATAATAAAAGTACCTAACATTTATTATGGGGAGTTAATAATGGTGAGGTATATAATGGTCAGGTATATTTCGCAATGTGCCATTCAGATTTTAATACCAATATAATCATTAAACGAGATGGCTTTGCCCAGTGTGAGGGCAGCTGGACAGTGAGAAACAGGGCTGAGGAGGAAGAGTCAGTGTTAAGGGCCATGATACCTTCCTTGCCTCTCAGCATAGTCCTCAAAGTCTAAGCTGAGACTCTGACATTTCTGTGTGACCCTAGGGGTGGTTTCAATATATTTTCATAGTGTGTTCTAGACACTACCTGCATAAGAATCACACGGGGTGGCTGTTAAATATGTAGGTTATACCCTCCTGCAAGCAGATTCCTGACCCTCCCATTGAGCGCCTCTGAAGCAATCTCTGCTGCTGGAGTTGAGTTTCATTTGTCAGTATGTCCTGATGTCAACGTGTCCATAATTCTGATGTATGTTCAAGTTTCAGACCTGCTGCCTTAAGCTCTTTGTGGCTCAAGTTCCTCATTCATAAAAGGCACTGCTTTATTAGATGTTGTCAGGTGTCCTGGATAGTGCCAGAATGATAAATTTCAATTATTTTTTCATGATTTAAGAAGTGTGATACTTTTGGGGCACCTGGGTGGCTCAGTCAGTTGAGTGGATGACTTCGGCTCAGGTCATGAGTTTAAGCCCCTCATTGGGGTCTGTGCTGACAGCTCAGAGCCCAGAGCCTGCTTTGGATTCTGTGTCTCCCTCTCTCTCTGCCCCTTCCCCGCTAACATTCTGTTTGTCTGTCTGTCTGTCTCTCTCTCTCAAAAGTAAATAAACATTGAAAAAAAGGAAGTGTGATACTTTTACCCTCAACCAAGAAATCAGCTTTTTATTTTAAAAGTTAAATGCATAGGTACGTGGTGGAGAGTGATCAGTGAGTGGAAATAATGTTTATTTTCTTTGATGATTTCTACTATTTTAGAAATGGAAATATTCACTAGTTTTGCTCTGGCCAAAATGTTCATCTGCTGAGGAATTATTTGAGAAGCAAGGCACAAGATGTAACTAACAGAATCGGCAAACATGCGGAAAAGGCCGTCTCGTGGTTAGGTCTGTTGGAAAGAAACCTCAGACGTCCATGGAACAGCACAAGTGTACTTAGGATGGAAAGGAGCACGTAGGGAACCGATGACAGCAGATCTGGGCCTATGTGAATGCACCGGAAGGGAATTGGGTCGCAGTAAATGCTCTGCTTCAGCTTGTGGAATCATTCTTTTCTCATTTTCATCACCAGATGACAGTTAGATCTTCCTTGGCAGGGGATGCCTAACTGGACCCTGTGCTCACAGTGATCAATTTTCCTAAGGCAAATTCCTGTGTTGCCAGAAGCCAGGGACAGTTTCCAGATGATGGCTGCTCCCTTCTCTGCAAAGCCCTGTTTTCTTTGTATGATGATCATATGTCCTAGGTTTTCCAGCTGAGACTCAATTTCATGTAGTTTATTCTTTTCGAAAAATCATTCATTAAATTTCTAACTAAATGTGACATAATTGTTCTGCATTTATAGGAATATATATATATGTGTGTATGTATATATGTATATATATATATAAGTATTCATATATATATATATATATACATATATATATATATATATATATATATATATATGTATATATATATATATATATATATCTCGCATGGAGCACCTGGGTGGCTCAGTTGGTTCAGTGGCTGACTCTTGATTTTGGCTCAGGTCATGATCTTGTGGTTGGTGAGACTGAGCTCTGCCTCAGGCTCAGTGCTGGCAGCTTAGAGCCTGCTTGGGATTCTCTCTCCCTTTCTCTCTGCCCCTCCCCTACTTGCGTGTGTGTGTGTATGTGTGTGTGTGCGCGTGCACACACACACATACATACACACACGCACTCACTTTCTCTCTTAAAAAAAAAAAGTCACAAATCAGGGGAAAAACTTTCTCAGATCAGATTTTCCAAATTTTGGTTCAGGACTCACGGTCATCTACAAGGTCAAGTGAAAGGCAGAAATATTCAGTGGTGCTAAAAGTTAAGTAGAGCTACTTAGGGAGGAACAAACCAAATGGATACAGGCCAGTTCTTTCTGCTAAAGACAACATTAATTTGTATAGGTATGTATAAACATATCTGCTTTCAATCAGTGTTCTTTTAAAAGTCATTTTGTTAGCAGAGTACATGTTTTACAACTGAGGAGCCACTCAGAGTTAAGGTAATGTTGGCAGATGGATTTAAGAGAAGTAACAAGACCTGCTCATTGAAATGCTTCTCACAGCATCTCTCCTTGCTTCCTATCTGTTGCTTTCTTCTTCTGAATTGATTTTTGTGGACAAGACTTAACCAGTCATTCTTGGTCTGAGTTCCTTTTATGCTCTTAAATCCTGGAGAGCCTGACAAATACTTTTTGTTTCTTCTTTTTTAGTTCTGAACTGAGCAGTTAATAAAAGTCAGATTATTGGTTCCAGGTTTTAGCTTGAATCCAGTTTCAGTTCCTATCCCTCTTGGTACATTTAGAACCACTAAATATTTTTCCCTTTTGCTGGATTTTTTAGGTGACCATGATATCTGAAATAAAAATTGCAGTATGTGATCTGACAAGGGATAGATTATTCTGATTTGTGCATTTATTTATTTGAAATGTCTTATAAATGGAGATAAACTATGTGGGATTTCATTACCAATTTGATGAATCACTTTTTTTCCCTGTGTGTTAAGTAAAAGGCCCATGCAGTCCTTGGCTTTTGTAGCTCTCTTTTGAGGTGATCCTTGACTTTCCACACGGCCCCAGGACCATGAAGCTTTCTCTGGTGATGTTGTGCCACACCTTGGGCACATAAATATCTGTGAGGCTGTCCATAGTCTTTTCTGCTGTAGTTACTCCTTCTCTGACATCTGACGACCATCCTCCTAATCTCATTGGCTCTACTAGGAATCTGAAAGGAGGCCCCCTTTCTCTTTTTCTTGTGTCCCAAAGTGGAAAGAATCTGTCTCACATCTAAGGGGCAGGGGTGAGATTCGCCTCCAAAGGTTATGTCTGTACATCTAATCTCCTCCCTCTAGAACTCAAAATACGGATTTTGCTTTGTTTGATTCTGTTTTCTGCACTGCCAAAAGCTTCCTTTGAGGCAGCCAGCTGGCTGGTGTGGGAAAACAATGAGCATAACATATCTTAAAATGGCAGAAGTATTACACTGCTTTGCTACTTGTGTGAGCTCGTTCATGATATCTTCAAATTCCCCTTGGGTAATTATTTACAAGTAATTATCTTTACTCCCTCTGATATTATACTCTGGAAACTAAGAACAAATTTGTAGTCCTGACTATGAGGCTTTCCTGCAGAATCTCTTTGCAAAGAGTCTGTTCACTGCCAACTCTAATATAAGCCCTTCCAGACACCATTTTCTTCATTTTGGTTCCTTTTGCAGAATTTAAGTTTTCAAAAGAGAATTTAAAAACAATATTGTAAAATTTCACAGGTTGAATTGCAGCTCCCCCAAATATATGTTGAAGTCCTAACCCCCAGTACCTGAAAATATGACCTTATTTAAAGTAGGGTCATTGCAGATAGAATTAGATAAGATGAAGTCATATGGGAATTAATTCAATATGACTGGTGTCCTTATAAAGACATGACCATGTGAAGACAGAGACACAGGGAGAATGCCATGTAAAGACAGAGGATTGAAGCAAAACATCTACAAACCAGGGAACGCCAAAGGTTGCTGGCAAACTGCCAGAAGCTGGGAAAAGGCAAGGAAAAGTTTATCTTAAAGATTTTATAGGTAGCATGGCCCTGCTGACACCTTGATTTGAAACTTGTAGCCTCCAAAACTGTGAGAGAATACATTTCTGTTGTTTTAAGGCACCCACTTTTGTAGTACTTTGTTAAATCAGCCCTAGGAAATGCATAAATTATTGATGTAGAACTTAGATTTCTTTGAGTTTAAAAAAAATTGAGCCATAATGCAGAACATAAAATGAAAGTCCTCAAATTTTAGGTGTATTATTCAATTTTTGTATGTAAATTGTAATTTTTTTATATACACCTGTGTAACCATCATTCAGACCAATAGATAAAGTATCTCCAACACCTAAGAAGGCTTCCTTTAGGCTGTTTCCCAGTCAATATCATCTTCCTTGACCCCAAGAGGTAACCGCTATTTTGACTTCTATCTCCTTTATTAGTTCTGTTTATTCGTGAACCTTCATAAATATGTGCTCTTTTGTGTTCAGCTTTTGCTCCACATAATGCCTATAAGATTCATTCATGTTGTTGTATGTGCCTGCTGTTTATTGACTTTAGAGTTAAGAATAACATAGTTCTCCCTATTACTTTGGACAGAATTCCTCCTTGGTTTTACAATGTAAAGTTGCTTCTAGGAGTTGATTTAGTTTTATGATATAGTTTAATGAACTGGAAATGATGGGAGCTATCAGTATGAGACAATTTCAGTGGCTCTGATTTTTTAAAAATAATTACATACACATGTGCTTAGCATCTGCCACTTGGTAGAAAGAAATTAGAAACTGTCAATGAATTGTACAAGAAGAGACATGCATGTAAACTGCAGGCATCATAAAGAAGACCCATGTGGGGCTCTTGCTTAATCCTAGCCAATAACAGGAGAAAGACAAACATTTGGTTTAGAAATCATAGTAAATTCCTTTTGACTCAGCAATTGCACTTTTGGAGTTTATGTCAAGGAAATAATTAAATGTGCAAAAAATTTAGCTACAAGGATGTTACAGTGATTACTGCTGATAAGGAAGGGAAAGAGAGAGTGAGAGCATGAGAGAGAACAAATATGGTAGAGGAGCAGCTAAATTCTCAACAACAGAGGAGGATTGGTTAAATAAATTAAGGCACATCCACAAAACAAAACTAATGTACTGATTTTATTCTCACTTGTCATCAAATTTAGTGCATTTCTATTTAAGGTCAGCAATGAAATATTTACAGTGCTTAAAAATTAACCTATGTGTTTTAGAAGTATCTTTAATGATGTATACTTGTTGCCTATATATATGTTTATTGGTAAAGTTGTTAGTAAATAATAAACACAGGATGATCTCATTTTATAGCAATATCATGTAAATACAACACAAAGATTGGGAGGTTAAACTTGTTAATTAATAGTGGTTACTTCTCACGGGTATGATTATAGGTGATTTAAATGTTCTTCTTTGTGCTTTTGATTCCCTAAACTTTTGTTAATGTTTTTGAAATAAGAAAACTATTTCTTAAAAAAAAAAGAAGAAAAGGATGGGAAGTAATCACCTGTTTTAAGGCTATGTTCACTTTACAATAGCTGATTTTATTTTTAAGCATAGCAGCTTTGGTTCATTAGAATGTCCATCTGAGATAATTTTTAACATGGCTCACCTCTATTTTACATTATTTCATATAAGCAAAGCTTAACTTTACTTTTTAATAGTTACATTTTATGAATGTCTCCAGAAAAAAAATCCTACTTTTTAATTGTAAAAAGTTATAATATATATTCAGGTTTATAAGTATGAAACTTACTAGCAAAACCCATTTTTTATTTTAATGTGATATAAAGAACTGGACAGGAAGATCAACCTGCCTGGCCCACTCTGCTGCTCTGCTTGCTTTTGGAAAGAAGAGGCTGTCTCCATCTTGAAAGTTGGCAATGAATATACTTAGGTTTATTGAGGAGAGGATGGTTTCAAGGGAGTAAGGAATTAGAAGGCTTTTAGGCATTTGAACTATTCAAAACTGGACCCCAAACCATAATTTCAGATGAGGACTGAATGTACAGAATTGAGACCTACAGGTCCTTGTGGAAGCTCAGGAGTCTGGGATAGGAGATTGGGGGTAAGGAATAAATGGACAATGGACCATGAAGGTGCATCTTGGTTTTAAAACTGGGGCTGTGCATTTGCACTTTGTAATCTGTAATGCTTCTTGTTTTTGTGTCATATATATATATATATATATATATATATTTATATATATATATAATGTGTATGTACATATATATACATATATATGTACACTGTATATAGAGTATATATCTCTTTTGTCTCTTAGAGATGAAAGCAGACACCTGGTTTGGTAAGACTTTCAACACCTGGTGTTAACTACATGTTTATGAAGTTTATTGGTTTTGTTCTTGTCGGTCTCAAATTTGGTATATTTCTACTTAAGGTCAACAATCTTATGGAAATTGCAACAGAATAAGAATATTTTTTTCAATCTCTCTTTTGTGTCCATCATATTAATCCCTTGAATTGTGTCTCTGTGTTTGTCTCTCCCCCCCACCACACACACACGCGCGCACACACACACACACACACACACACGCATGCACACAGCCCTAAAGCCAGTGCTATGGAGACATTAAAGGCCCAGATTTGCTGCAACCCTACCTATGAAATTTTTATTTCGACTCCCCTCCTTCCTATTTAATTTATTCATCAAACTCTACTGTTCTTTAGGACTAAGAAAGCAGAAAACCTTCCTCCTCCCTCCTTCCCATCTTTTTGGTTTGTTTGTTTGCTGCTGCTATAAACTTTCCATCTCTCCAAGGACACACTGATTCTCATCCATTTTCTGCTGAGACAGAGGCCTATGTATTGATATTGAACCTGAAATATGGGCACTGGGCTATATTATAATGAAATGACAGAAGACAAGCACACATGCATTTGAATGTATTTCCACCCATCAGAATTCTCAAGAACCCTGATGCAGTCACCACTTGGCTGTGTGTGACCAGGAATCCAGGGGTGGCTGGCCCTGTTTTTCAATGACTGCAGGTCTCCTGTTGGTATCATGTTCATTGCTCGAGCTGGTGGTTACTATGGAGCTGGGGACTCAGTTTTAGGGATCCTTTCTCTGCAATCTTGCTCTTATGAAGTGCTTCTGGCAACAAACCCTCTACTTGCTATTGTAGAGCATTCTCATGGGTTTTAGTTATTTAGAATTCAGACAAGGAAATTTGCTTGGCCTGTTGTAGTCTTTTTTTCTGTGAGTTGCATTTTTATGTTTTTACCATTGATGTCTGCTTTTGTAATCTTATCTCTCCTTTTTCCAATTGATTTTCCAGCGAATGCGGTCATTTTCATGATTTACAGTTGCCAGACTTAACAAATAAAAATACAGTACACCCAGTTACATTTGATTCCAGATAAACAACAAATACTTTTTAGTATAAGTGTATCCCATGCAATATTTGAGACATATTGAGACCAAAAAATTATCGTTGTTTGTCTGACATTTAAATTTAATTAGGTGTTCTGGAGTTAACCTGGCAACTCTATTTTCATTGAACTTCAGAGCCTGTCTTTACTTAAAACCTTCTTCAAGAAAAAGTCAGGAGATCAAGCTCTGTGGTTACAAGTTGTTGGGGCAGAAAGTTAACATTTTGGTGGAAGTGAGTCTTCTGAAATTATCTTGGGAATTTGATATGTTCTACCTAACCTCTGGGGCTTTGATTATGAGGTTCTTTATGTCTGGAGGTGCCCCTTCCTCTTCCTGCCCCCCATCTCTCTCTTTGCACTCTTGTTCTGTCCTGCTCTACCTTGCTTGCCTGGGTCCTACTGTTTTGTTAAGTTTGAGTTTTGAGGCCATTTCTTTCCTCTGAGAACCTTTTCTTCATGATGCAAATAGGAGGAAGTGTCTGCCCTCTGTGTGTGCAGTATCCTGAGCCTTCCTACCACATAACCCTCTATGGTATTTGGTCTGTGAGGAGAGGACCATATATGTCCAGGCTACTGTTGTATCCTCAACGATGTCTAGCATAGTCTGTGAATGAATGAATGAATGAATGAATGAATGAATAAATAAATGAATGAATGTATACATCTAGAGGACTGGGGGTAAGGAGGGGTGAACAGGTGCACTGGAGAATCTCCACTAAAAAATGTGGTAAGAGAAAATGAGGACACACACTTGATTCTAGGAGAATGGACCAAAGCCAGAGGGGAGGATGAGAGGGATGATTTTAAATAAAGCAAATGCCTTTCATCCATATTATGCTCTGGCCCCGACTCCATGGAGTCATACTTAAGTCCCAGGGCAATGTAATTGGCTGTGTGATAGCAGCCACTCCAGGTATAAAGGCTGCCCCTTCACCGTGTGGCCATGGCATTCTTAGAACAAGTGCCATAACACTGAAACGGTGCTGTCTTCTTTAATGAGAGGTGATGGTAGCTCACAACCCTGGAGTCCTCTGAGACAGTCACTGTCATGTTCATGAGCTTGAGCAGTACAGAAGAAAAGGGCAGCTATTCATGGCAAATATAAACATTAGTTCCTGGGCCCCTGAAGGCTCCCAGAATTCTTTGAGATTTATCTAATGGGGGACCAGAGTTTTGGCAGAGTTATTGAAAAACAAAGCCAATAAATCCTTTTTATATCATATGGTGACCTATTTTTACCCTCCATTTGGTGTGGCCAGGGAGACATTGACTGTATTCATATTTGCTAGCTTCTTTGTTTAGAATACTCATAAATAAAGGCAATCACTAATTCTTTCTTATGCACTCTGCAGGGTCGTTTATAGTTTCTCTCTGCAATTAAATTGCAAGCTCTGAAAGAGTGGAGAACTTTATGAGTCAGAGGAAAATCTGATAAACTGGTCTTATCCTCATTTGGAGCAAGATTATGATCATATGTCATGTAAGGGTGTTATTTATTTGCATTTTTAGGAGGAACTATTTGCTTCTAACAATAGAAGACCTTTCAGATAATTAACTGTGCTTGCTTTTAATTAAAATAGCTTATATTTGCACAAAAGAGCTATGACTCTTTCCTGATTTGAATTTGAATAACAATCAATGAATGAGGAACAAGATTATATGAGGAATACATTCTGATCTCCCTTGGAATGGTATATTTTTTCTCTATACTATCTAAGGCAATGCTAACAGTTAACATCTCCCTACTGAGACAGTAAATGAAAAGAGAAATAATGTTGTTTATAAAATTTTTTTTATATTTGTTTTTGGTCATAATTGAAAGGTAAGTAGTTGTAATGGGTGGGCAGAAGCAGGGTTAAGATACTCGTGGTGAGAACAATTAGCATATCATTTATCTCTCAAATCTACTTGCAAATACGAACTTACATAAAGGCTCTGGGCCATTTGTAAAAAGAGGCTGGAACTCTGACCTGCTCCTTTATCTCCAGGTTCTCTTGACCTGTGCCAAACATCACAGCCACCTGGGAACTTTTAATTCCCTGATTTGAGAGTATGTCCTTGGCCAATGAAACCAGAATCTCTAGGGTGGGCAAGCATCACCTTTTTAATAAAATTTCCCAGGTGATTCTAACGTGCAGCCCAGGTTGAGCACTGCTATTCTGGAATGTCCAAAAATTATTTGCAGACCGTAAGTGTAACAGTAGAGACCAGATTTCAGAAAAAGGTTGTAGGTCTCTGAGAGAGCATTTTCTATGAAGACCTGGAAGACCCAGCAATGTGGTGGTTGGTGGCATTTGTGCCAGTCAGGCATCCTGGTAGCTCTGTGCATGTGTGTAGTATACCTACAGACCTAGCAAGAGGGCCTTGCATGTCATACACATCTACACATAAAGAAGCCAGTGCTTTTCTTCCAGTACCTTAGGAAAGTTTTTTGATGTTTGGTAATCTGTTGAGGTAATGTGACTTATGGAAAAGTAAATAATGAGCCAAACCTGGCTCTTCAAGTGTGTGTGTGTGTGTGTGTGTGTGTGTGTGTGTGTGTGTGTGTGTTTATGAGAGAGAGAGAATGAGAGAAAATATGATAGAGAAAAATGTGATAAAGAAAAAGCACAAAGGGGAGAGGAAAAGGGAAGGAAAAGGGAGGGATAAAGAGAAAGAACATGAGAGCCTCTTGAGACTCAATTTTCCTGGGAACTCATCCTGACCAAGCATAAAATAGAGAAGGAGCACTTGTACTTTGCAGAAGCACTGATGTCTGGATTAATCATTTGAGATCGCTGTGGCAGTTCTGCAGCCCCAGTGGCTGTGGCAGGTG
Source organism: Leopardus geoffroyi (assembly GCF_018350155.1). NCBI lineage: Eukaryota > Metazoa > Chordata > Mammalia > Carnivora > Felidae > Leopardus > Leopardus geoffroyi. Next base: position 49,012,913 of record NC_059333.1, on the reverse strand, counting down.
GTGAGGAGGCCAGTGGGAGGGGTGGATGGATTGTGGAGTCTTTGCTATAGAACTTGTGGAGCCTGGGTGTGAAATCTTTGCTTAGCTAGTTTTGGTGGTAAGTGAAAGAGTTGTATCACCAGGAACACCCCCTTTTGGATCCTCGGATAATTTAGGGGAGGCAATGACTGCTTGGCTTGCAGAATCTTGGAAGATTTTATGGACCACATGGATTCCACTATACCACAGGAGGCAGGCAATGTCCTGGTCTGAGGCTGACTCAGACAAGGAAACTCCCACGAAGATTTTATGTATCAGCAATATGTCCTCCATGGTAGATTCCTAATCCTACCCACTTAGTCACATTTCAGCTCTTGTATTAACAGGAGAGGCCAGCAGGAGAAATGTCTGCTGTGCATCTTGTCCTAATGGTATCTGGACAACTGGTCATAATTCCATTTTAAGTCCTTCCCTGAAGCAAGGTTAGCTTTGCACTTGAAGACCTCTGGTTCCCTGCGTTTTATAAGGAAGGTCATGGGTTCCTACTTGGGAGGCCTGAAAATTCATAGGTAAGAAGGTATGGAGGTAATAGAGTTTGTCTAAAGCCATTGTTTGTAACCAAAGTAGGAAGAAAAGTAAAGGTAATTTGCAAATACCTATTCGAGACCGTTCTACTCAAAGAAAATGTTTCATTCATACTTGGATCACAAAGGAGGATTTGAAGATTTTCTTAAAGTCTGGTTCATTCATTTTATTTCCCACATATTTAATACCCAGCCTCAACAGCCTCTGTGTTCTGAAACCCAAATGCGCCAATAGTCTTCAATATCACTAATTACTGTGATGCTATAGGAATTGTAAAGTTTTGCTGTGGGATCCTCCAAAATGTCCCATTTTATTTCACAAAACAATGAAAAGGTGACAGAATAGCTGTTGGATTGGAATATCAGCCTTGAGTAGCACCTCAGGGAAATGACCTGGAGTCTCATTCATTCGGTTTTAATTGGTCTACAGCAGATTCAGCCTGTGATGTGTAAAATCTGGGGAATGAGTCTGCAGTACAGTCACTGAGATTTTTGTTATTGATATTAGTGTTACTACAGCTGTGAATTCCATCCTCTTGGGTTACCCACTGATATAGAGTAATTGAATATGTCTTTGTCAAGTGCTTACTAGTTTAAGTTTATGGGTATAGCATAAGAATCTGAACTCATGGAAGTTTCACTTTCTTTAGGAAAGATGCAGAACCTTAACAGGTAGGGGAAGACAGAATATAATATATATTAACATGGACAGTTAAGAATGTAAGTGGGTAGGAACACTTGGAGAAAATTGCTTGAAATAGGTAGGATTGAGACAAGTTCCAAAGACTAGCCAGACTCAGGGTGAAATCTTCAAAAAACTGAGGTCACAAGGTAGCACTATGTTCCATTGTAGCATAACATGGGTAGATAGAGTGATGACCTCTCAGATTTTCAGAGCACCTAGTGGTGGAATATAGCACTTTGGAAGTAATAAGGACAAAAGATTTCTTCTCATTTAGTTGAGAGTTAGGATCAAGAAGGACCTAGAATCAATGTAGCCAATATCAGGAGCAAACAAGGTTGGCCAAGACATGGGTGTGCCACACAATATGTTAAGCCAGGAGACACTATCCTATCCCAGGATGTCCTTCCTGAAGCCTGCTTCTTCCTGCCTAAAACTTGTGTGTTTATCTTGCCTTCCCAAATGTGTTGCAGTCTCCTTGAGGACAATAACCATGTTTTAGCTTTATATGCTGGCCACACAATACATACTTAATAAATGCTTGCTTGATGTACAGAAACAGATCACCAATTTGCCATGTCATCTACCAGCCTCCTTATTCTTTTTAGAACTATAAACAAACAAACAAACAAACATGAACACATCTCAACTCTATACATTGATGATGGTGATGGAAATTTTGTTCTAAGGTGAAAGGATAACATGCCACTGTAGGGTTTTTTATTGCCCCATAAATTTCTGGGCATAGACTACTGACCACATAAACTGTGATTGACTTGATCAGGACACTGGGTAGGAAGGTGAGACTCAGCGAGAGTCTCAAAACTCACTCAGTAAAAGGTGTTACTCAAAAACACTTCCATTCTTTTCAGAAGCAGCTAGAGAATGGAGGGTATATAAATTGTGTGAGATGTGACTCTAGTTTATTAGAGCTAAGACTTAAGCCCTTAGTATTTAGATTCAATTAATGTCTCATCCTTTTTCCTTGAGAAAAAATGGAAATAAATTGCTTTGAAAACTAATGCACACCAAAATCTGAGTGCATCTTTCTCAAGAAAGATAAATTTCATATTATTGCAACAATGGAATGATACAAATCATATCTTATTATTATACAAATGATATAGTATTATTATCTTGGTGTTTAATATTACCATTAAAGAGCAGAGAGGTTCCGCACAACAGAGAAAACCATAAAACAAAATGAAAAGGCAACCTACCAAATGGAAGAAAATATTTGCAAATCATATATCTGATAAGGGTTAATATCCAAAATATATGAAGAATTTATACAACTAAATAGCAAAAACCAAAGAACCCAAAACAAACCAATGTGATTAAAAAATGGGCAGAGGATCTGAATAGACATTTTTTTCAAAAAAGACAGACAGATAACCAACAGATACATAAAAAGGTACTCAGTATCATTAATCATCAGGGAATTGCAAATTAAAAAGACAGTGAGATATCACCTCATGCCTGTTAGAATGGCTATGATCAAAAAGATAAGAAATACCAGGTGTTGGTGTGGATGTGGAGAAAAGGCAACCCTTGTGCACTGTTGATGACAATGTAAGTTGGTGGAACCACAATGGAAAATAGTATGGAGATTCCTCAAAATATTAAAAATAGAACTAACATGATCCAGCAATTCCACTTTTAGGTATTTATCTGAAAGAAATGAAAACACTAATTTGAAAAGATATGTGCACCTCCATATTCATTGCAGCATTGTTTACAATAGCCAAGACATAGAAGTAACCTAAATGTCCATTGATGGATGAATGGATGAACAAGGTGTGGTATATATACACAATGAAATATTGTTCAGTTCTAAAAAAGAATGAAATCTTGTCATTTGAGACAACATGAATGGATCTTGAAGGTATTATGCTAAATGAAACAGGTCAGACAGAGAAAAATGGATACCTGTATGATCTCAATTATATGTGGAATCTAAAAAAACCCCAAAAAACAGAGCTTGTAGATACAAAGAATAGATTAGTGGTTGCCAGAGGTGGGGGATGGGGGTTGGGTGAAATGGATGAAGGTAGTCAAAAGGTACAAACTTCCAGTTATAAGATAAATAAATCGTGGCGGTATAATGTTCAGCATGGTGACTATATTTAATAACTGTATTGTATATTTGAAAGTTGCTAAGAGAGTAGATATTAAATGTTCTTATCACCAGAAAACAATTTATAATTATGTGTGGTAACAGATGATAATTAGACTTATTGTGGTGACAATTTCACAATATATACAAATATCAAATCATTATGTTGTACATCTGAAACTAATAGAATGTCATATGTCAATCACACCTGAAAAAGAAAAAAGGAGATGAATAGCTCAAAGTATACTGAAGAAGTTTTTTAGCAGGAGTGGTGACTATAGAGGTTCTTAGTTTCTTGTGCTCATTTTCTTTCTAGAAGTAAGGAGAATGTATAAGCTGCTAATTTTGTATGCTCTGCATGAACTCTTGGAAAAGTTTCACATGTGCATTGAATTTAGTTCAGTTTTTTTTTTTAACTACGAAAGATCCCAAAGAGAGAGGAGAAATTAACCAGAAGGGTTTATTTCAAGAGCAACTTTAATTAATTAAAATATCATTAGCTATGGTTCAGAATATTAGGTTAATTATTTCTTTAATATAGCCATTTGTCATTTATAGACACCAATCCATTTACCTGAGTAATCAAGCCTATTTTCCCTTCAACAACACTTAGATTTTGAGGCAAGCAATGATTTTTCTCTGGCTTGTGTTTGTAAAATAACTTCTTGCAATCTGCTTTATGTGCATTTCACATATGAAAAGAAGTAAAAATATATTACAGAGACCTTATTGTTATGTATTAACTATGTGTAACTAATTTCCTATCCATGAAAATATTTTTCTATTTTCCCTTTTAGTTGTCATTTAGGTTCTCAACTTGTAATACACTCTGAATTACTTTCCTACTTGCTATAAAATTTTATGAAACTAATCATTACATATTAGGGAAACATTATTCTGGATCCAGATCTCCAAAGGATTTTTAAAAAAAGCAATTTATAATCAAAATTTAAAAAAAAGTTTGTGCATTAAAAAAAGTTTATTATTTATTTGGAGAGAGAGCATGAGCAGGAGCGGGACAGAGAGAGAGGGTGAGAGAGAATCCCAAGCAGGCTCCACACTGTCAGTACAGAGCCCGATGTGGGGCTCAAACACACAAACCGTGAGACCATGACCTGAGCTGAAACCAAGAGTCAGATGCTTAACCAACTGAGCCACTCAGACGCCTATAAAACTTTTGTACTTTTAAGGACACTATCAAGAAAGTAAAAAAACAATCCAAAGAATGGTATAAAATATTTTCAAATCATGTAAGGGATAAAATATTTGCAGATCTGATAAGGGACTTGTATCTAGAATATATAAATTACTCTTACACTCAATAACAAAAAAGACAACCCAATTAAAAATGGGTAAAGGATTCAAATAGATATTTCTTCAAAGAAATATAAGCATATACAAATGACCAATACATACATGAAAAGATGCTCAACATTATTAGTCATTAGGGAAATGCAAATCAAAACTATAATGAAATATCACTTCACACCCTCTAGGATGGATGGTTATAATAAAAAAAGAGATAATAAGTGTTAGTGAGGATTTGGAGAAATTGGAACCTTCATATATTGCTGGTAGGATTGTAAAATGGTGCAGCCACTTGGGAAATCAGATTTGCAATTCCTCAAGTGGTTAAACATAGAGTTACTGTATGAGCTAACAATTCCACTGCCAAGTATATACTCAAGAGAATTGAAAACATGTGTCCACACAAAATTTATACACAAGTGTCCATAACACTATTGTTCATAATAGCCAAAAAGCAGAGACAACCCAAATACCTGTTGACTGATGAATGGATAAATAAAATGTAATATATCTGTACAAGGGAATATTATTGTGTTGTGCTATTGGCTGAAAGTTTGTCTCCCATCCAAATTCATATGCTGAAGCTCTTACTCCCAATGTGATGATATGAAGAGGGAGGGCCTTTGAAAGGAGGTAATTTGGTTTAGATTAGGTCATGAAGGTCGTGAGCCCCCATGTTGGAATTAATGCCCTTCTAAGAAAAAGAAGAGACACTGGAGCATCTCTTCTTCACCATGTCAGGATATAGTGAAAAGGAGCAATAGTGACAATGGTAGCAATTCATAATTGCTGAAATCCCTTGTCCTAACTACTGAAATCCCTATAAATTAGTAGTGGCAAATGTTATGGGGCTATTTTAAAGTGTTTTCTTAAATTTATTTGATTATGGAAATAAAAACAGAGCATAAAAATTTACCATTTTGACTATTTTTAAGTGTACAATTCAGTGGCGTTAAATACATTCACCTTGTTATAAACAAGGCTACTTTTTGAAATGTATCTTACTTGGTCACCTTTTTCCTTCAAAATAGAAAAGTGACACTCAACATCCTCGCACACGCAGTTCAGTGACATCAATGTTCCTGTAGAGAGAACCCCGACACCAATACGGTAATTCTGAATTACTTCATCTACTACTTCTTAGGTAGGTTGTATGAAGTCTAGATTAGCAAATTCTGGATGAAAAAGATTTCAGGTCCCAAGGATCTGTCATAACGAATGTCAATGGGAAATTCTTTCTTCAAGATTGCCTTGATTCCAGTATACTGTTTAATCCGCTTGGCTCTTCTGGGTCATACTTGCTAAATTCTTTTACTAAATCAGGGCAGACCTAACTATAGCACTTCTTTACTTCCATAACTGTTTCCAGGGATTGCTCTAGAGGAATTCGTGCTTCTCAGCCTCTCAGCAGGTGCTGAATGAAATATGTTATAGCTCATCCTGAGATTGGAATGTGCTTACCACAGCTGTTGATCACATGTCCTTCAGCCACAGGAAGGACAGCAGTGATGCCAGCTTCACTATCTGGTATCACACCAGTCATACCATATCAATGTTCTTACCTTTTTTTAAAGTTTATTTATTTATTTATTTAGAGAGAGAGAGAGAGGGAGAGAGAGCGCAAGTGTATGAGCAGGGGAGAGACAGAGAGCAAAGGAAAGAGAATCCCAAGCAGGCTCTGTGCTGTCAGTATGGAACCCAATGCAGGGCTCAAACCCACAAACTGAGATCATGACCTGAGCCAAAGTAAAGAGTTGGATGCTTAACCAACTGAGCCACCCAGGCACCCCAATTTTCTTACTTGTGTTGATGCTCAGGATGTTGTCAATGCAAGAACAGCTGCATGGTTATGTACAAGTCTGGAGTTTTGAAGGGCTCAAATGTTATTTTGGCAGTGTATTCTGTTCTCTGGAGCATTTAGTGGAGGTTTAAACAGAGAAAAGTTAATGACCTTCAAATCCTGCTGTGTTAAAAAACCACTTGCTTCATAGACCTTTCCATCCAGCGATGGTCTTCAGCAATACCGTGGTGGGTTGGCCACTTCATGGTACAAGTTGCTTTTTCTATGACTTAATGCCAAATAAAGAAATCTAGGCTCACAGTGCCTTTTCCCAGGAAGTTAAGATGGCCATAGATGCCCATGTCCCAGTCAGATCCAGGCTGGTCCACAACCAGAGTATTCTGTATAATTGTTTTGAATGGAAGTTATAAGGGAAGCAGGATAGCACTTTGATTTCCAGGTTATTGTTTGCATCATTACTTGTTCTTTTAAAATAAATTTTTTGTTTTTTCAAATTTTTATTTAAATTCTAGTTAACATATAGTGTAATATTGTTTTCAGGAGTAGAATTTAGTAATTCATTACTTACATATAACACACAAGTGCCCTCCTTTTTACCTGTCACTCATTTTATCCATCCCCCTGCCTACTTCCCTTCCAGAAACCCCAGATTGTTCTCTATGGTTAATAATCTCTTGTGGTTTGCCTCCTTCTTTCTTTTTTTCCTTCCTTCTTCTATGTTCATCTGTTTTGGTTCTTAAATTCTACCTATGAGTGAGATCATATGATATTTTTCATATGATAATATGATAATATTTCACATGATAGTATGATATCATATGATATTTTTCTTTCTCTGCCTGACTTAATGAAAAGGGCCCAAGTGTCCATTGACTGATAAATGGATAAAGAAGATATGGTATATATATATATATATATATATATATATATATATATATATATATATATATATAAAATGGAATATTACTCAGCTATCAAAAAGAATGATATATTGCCATTTGCAACAACGTGGATGGAGCAAGAGTATATTATGCTAAATGAAATAAGGCAGTTACTACTTGTTTTAAAATACCTTAAAATACCTTAAAGTCAAGCCTGGCCTAGACAAAGGTGTTACCCTATATTTTGACAGGAGTCTAATACAGGTAGATTAGAAATAAATTTGGAAAGAACCAAATAGAGGCTGCACTGAGGCTAAGATCACTTAGGAGAATAAAAGGGATGGAGATGAATGAAACAATGAACAATGCAACCCAAGTGTGGTCAGAAATGCAATGTGAAGGTTGAATATACTATGGAAGGTAATGTGTCTGGAGGAAGACTGGGAAAGACACATGTGAGGGCAAGTGGCATAGTGCAGAGCTCACTGCAACAACTGTATTTTAATGAATTAGCTCTCTGGGCAATGCTCCTAAACACAGGTGCACATCTGAATGACCCACATGGTTAAAATAAATAGTTGTCTGAGTTTCACTTGACTCCTATTAAAATGAACTTTCCAAGGGTGGCATTTGTATTTTCAAAAAGCTTTACAGGAGATAGGTTGAGGAAGGGCTATTTTAGCAGGAGGAATCATTCTGCAGCGTTTCAGAAACTAATTTCTGCCTCTGAATAGCAAAGAGGTGGCCTGAGGAGTTAATAGTCTCATTCTAACAAAGGGTAGGAATTGTTGTTTTCCGCTCAGCAATCAAGACAGATTGGGAACTTTGAGAAAGAAGTTCTGTGCTGCTAGGGTTGTTTAAGAACATGCAGGTCAGAGAAGCCATGTGATGAAAGGGGGTAAGAGAGGAAGGCTTTGAGGACACTGAGCAGACCAGAAGCAGCAGGTGGGTTTCTGCCACTGGCCTGTTGCTGGAGGCAGTTTCTCAGCGGAGGAGGGTAGCTCTCCAGAGCTGGGTTATGGGGATTGGTGCACAGACCATGTAGTCTGCTACAGAATAAGAGTGAGTGGAAAAAGCCAAAACAGGCACAGAAATTGGTTCGAGTCTGACTCTGGGGCTAAAGAGGAAACTTTTGTTGTCTTGACTTGATCCCTAGGAAAGAAGGATTGGTGACCAAAGTGAGGATCACAATAGGGTACTATGTGTTTGTACTGAGTTGTGGGTGCATACACTGCTTTATAAATTTGGATATCAATGTACTCATAGTTTTAATTGTAATTACATTAAGATAGAGTGCACTAAAATCTCCATGAAGTCAGAGACTTTGTCCATTTTGTTCTCTGCTCTATTCTCAGTATCTAGAAAAGTGCCTAGTACACAGTAGATGCTTTTAGATGCTCAATAAATGTGGAATGAACCCATCATTTCAAAGATGAAATTAAGACTAGCAGGAATGTCTGAACCCATATGGTTTCTCTCTTGTCCCCTTAAAAGGGCAAATATAAAATTGATATTGAAGTTTGGTCTTAAGTTAGTTGTTTATTGGTAGGAGTTAGCTTCTTAATCCTTCTTCTTCAGTTAAAGTCAATTGTTATATCCTTTATTCATACTAAGTATGATGTCAAGTACTTTGATATTACTTTTCTAAATTGAAGACATGATAGCTTAGTATGGTGTTTGAATAATCATTTGTATAATGGGGAGAGGCTTCTTTTTCAACAATAGATTGTTTTGCTTTGAAATCCTTATATTCAAAATTTTGACATATCATGTGAAAAGTGATTTGGCATACATTAGAACTCTAGAGAGAGAATGAAAGTCTTAGTAGAAAAAAGAGGCTATCTATGGGCACACACAGGATAGAATCTATGTTTCTCCGTTTCTCCCTTCCCCTTTTGTTTTTTGAAGAAGTGGCAAAGAATGATTCATTTTTCACCCTGGCTCTGAAGGATATGTTGTACGTGTTGGCCTTTCCTCCTCTTGCTCATGAAGAAGTCATTCTAACAGTAACTATGATCTTATAGCATCCTTGGTGTTTGATTTGATTCTGGGGAGAATAAAGTAGGTGCCACTCAACAGTGGCAGGCTTTGGCAAAAGCATCCATTGTCAATTCCAACCTTGGGGGTTTGCTTTGTGTTTGGAACCTACATCAAACACACTGTTGCAGTCAAGCAGAATGCCGTAGTTGGTTTCATGGAAATGTCTTCTTGCACTTCTCTGACACATATAAATGAGGTGAAAATAATATTTTGCATTCTTCAGAGCCTGAAATGTAAAGATTATAAAGGATGGGTGTGAGCATAACATAGAAGCTCTTGAAAACACATTCTGTAGCTGAAACCCAATCATTTTCTTCCTGTGAATGAATTATCTAGCATTATGAGTTTCTGAAAAGCCTATACAACCAGCCTTACATCTTCTTCTGTTGTTTTTAGTTTAAAGTTGTTGTGACATTTACTCCCTATTTTCCTTTCAAATGGGAAAATTGGCGAAAACACTTTGTAAGCTATGATGTGTCATTCATGTTTAAACTACCATGATTTCCAAGGGTTTGAAAATTGCATTTGGCACTGTTTACAAAAAGGATTGTTTTAGTTCTTATAATTATGTTTCTGGTTGTATTTCACCCAGCAGATGTCCCTTGTCCAGGGCATATATCTATAAGAAGCAAATTAGTCCTTTTGCTTTCATTGCTACATGCTTTGAAGAAAGGGCTTTGTAGCTACCAGCAGAAGGCAGAGCTAAATCTGTGATTCAAATAATGCCAAAGGCACTTCTGCTTAGATAATTGTATGAAGCCAGGTGGGATTAATTAAGGACATCATATACTCATGGCTCAAGTGCCAGCTTTGGTTCCATTCCCATGGCTCCCTGGCGCCACTGTTAATCTCAGAATTTGAGTCACTGGTGGTAGAGTCCAGACTCACCACCACCATCAGGGAACTTTGAGGAGGGTTTTAAGACACCATGGTCCATGCATCTCCCTTTCTCTGTTGTTCACATTTGCAAGGAGTTGCTCTGGTAGGAGGAACAGCGCAGGGGGAAACCTTGTGCCAAGGACAAGTGATTGTGAAAGGGCCAAGTCTTCACCTCAGGATGAGGTGAAGGCTGCTGCCACCACCAGCTCTCAGGCTTGGGGATTTTCTTTTCAGAGAGAGAGGGCAGAGAGTGCATGTGAGCACCTGAGGAGAGGAGGAGCAGAGAGAAAGAGGGACAGAGAATCCCAGGCAGGCTCCTTGCTCTCAGTACAAAGCCCAATGTAGGGCTCAAACTCATGAACCATGAGATTATGACCTGAGCTGAGATTGGGGGTCAGATACTTAACTGACTGAGCCACCCAGGCACCCCTAAGGCTTTGGGAGTTTTATCTAGCTTCTCCTCCTGATCCAGCTCTAGTCCTGGAGAGTTAGGACCTGGATGGAATGGGCTAAGGCCTAACCAAGGATTTGGGGCAATTTGTGTTATGTTAAAGGCAGAGTTGACCTGGGATGTGAAGAAATGTCTGAATCCTGCAGTCCCAGAGGGTAGGTGGAGAGCAAGAACTCTCATATCAAAGGTTGGCAACAGAGAACGGGAAAGATGGAGTAAGCAAGGCAGACCCTGGAGAGCCCTTCTGAGGCACTGATGAAATGATCCTTCAGTTCCTTTTAGCCTAAAATGTGACTGATGGAAAAACAATTTGCCTTTTCCTTTAGGGTTTCCTTGCCTATACCTCCTTCCATCTGAACTTGTCAAGCTATATGAGGGCTTAGAGACCCTGGAAAAGGAGTTGTCTTTTCTGCCTCACCATCACCAGGTAATAGTTTGATGCACTTGTTTAAGGAGTGTTCCTAATACTGAGGTCTAGATATCAAGCTTTAGGAGTAGAAAACTTCTTTGGAAATATCATACCATGTTTGTATATTAAAAGATTATTTCTAAAGACAAGTACCTGTGTATTAGTTCATGGGTGCAGTCAGAATAATTGGTCAATAAGTAGGAAGGAGTTAACTCAAGGAGTGACCCAGTTTTCCCCTGACTACCAGGGAATGCTCCACGTGGGTTGGATGAAGAAGGCAGGTAATCCTGTCTAATCTCCTGGACAAAATGATTCTGGACCTCCCAGTAGATACACTAATGATATGTACTTGCAGGAGGATCTTTTCTATGGACTACTCTTCACAGGATGTCCTTGAAAATTGACCTGAAAGCTCAGGTATAAAACAGAGATGTTTCCTGTCTCACATTTGGTCTTTCATCCATTTTGAATTTCTTTTTGTGTATGGTGCAAGAAAGTGGTCTAGTTTCATTTTTCTACATGTTGCTGTCCTGTTCTCCCAGCACCATTTGCTAAAGAGACTGTCTTTTTTTCCATTGGATACTCTTTCCTGCTTTGTCAAAGATTAGTTGGCCATATATTTGTGAGTCCAATTCTGGGTTCTCTATTCTATTCCATTGGTCTATGTATCTGTTTTTGTGCTAATAACATACTGTCTTGATGATTATAGCTTTGTAGTAGAGGTTAAAGTCTGGGATTGTGATGCCTCCCACTTTGGTTTTCTTCTTCAGTGTTACTTTGGCTATTCGGGGTCTTGTGTGTTTCCATACAAATTTTAGGATTGTTTGTTCTAGCTTTGAGAAGAATGCTGGTAAATTTTGATTGGGATTGAATTGAATGTGTAGATTTTTTTGGGTAGTATTGACATTGTTTTTACCATTTAATTTAATTTATTTATTTAATTTATATCCACATTAGTTAGCATATAATGCAACAACAATTTCAGGAATATATTTCTTAATGCCCCTTACCCATTGAGCCCATCCTCCCTCCCACAACCCCTCCAGTAACCCTCTGTTTATTCTCCATATTTAAGAGTCTCTTATATTTTGTCCCCCTCCCTGGTTTTATATTATTTTTGCTTCCCTTCCCTTATGTTCATTTGTTTTGTATCTTAAAGTCCTCATCTGAGTGAAGTCATATATTTGTCTTTGTCTGACTAATTTTGCTTAGCACTATACCCTGTAGTTCCATCCACGTAGTTGCAAATGACAAGATTTCATTCTTTTTGATTGCTGAGTAATACTGCAGTGTGTGTGTGTGTGTGTGTGTGTGTGTGTGTGTGCGCACATCTTTATCCGTTCATCCATCGATGGACTCTTGGGCTCTTTCCATAATTTGGCTATTGTTGATAGTGTTGCTATAAACCTTGGGGTGCATGTGCCCCTTCAAAACAGCATACGTGTATCCCTTGGATAGATACTTAGTAGTGCAATTGCTGAGCTGTAGGGTAGTTCTATTTTTAATTTTTTGAGGAATACTGTTTTCCAGACTGGCTGCACCAGTTTGCATTCCCACCAACAATACAAAAGAGATCCTCTTTCTCCGCATCCTCGCCAGCATCTGTTGTTGTTGCCTGAGTTATTAATGTTAGCCATTTTGACAGGTGTGAGGTAGTATATCATTGTGGTTTTGATTTGTATTTCCCTGATGATGAGTGATGTTGAGCATTTTTTCATGTGTTGGTTGGCCATCTGGATGTTGTCTTTTGAGAAGTGTCTATTCATGTCTTTTGCCCATTTCTTCACTGGATTTGTTTTTTGGTGTTGAGTTTGATAAGTTCTTTATAGATTTTGGATACTAACCCTTTATCTGATATGTCATTTGCAAATATCTTCTCCCATTCCATTGGTTGCCTTTTGGTTTTGCTGACTGTTTCCTTTGCTGTGCAGAAACTTTATTTTGATGAGGTCCCAGTAGTTCATTTTTGCTTTTGTTTCACTTGCCTCCGGAGATATGTTAAGAAGTTGCTGCAGCCAAGATCAGAAAGGTTTTTGCCTGCTTACTCCTCGAGGATTTTTTTTTTTTTTATTATATGAAATTTATTGTCAAATTGGTTTCCATACAACACCCAGTGCTCATCCCAAAAGGTGCCCTCCTCAATACCCATCACCCACCCTCTCCTCCCTCCCACCCCCCATCAACCCTCAGCCTGCCCTCAGTTTTTAACAGTCTCCCATGCTTTGGCTCTCTCCCACTCTAACCTCTTTTTTTTTTTTTCTTTTTTTTCCTCCCCCTCCCCCATGGGTTGCTGCCAAGTTTCTCAGGATCCACATAAGAGTGAAACCATATGGTATCTGTCTTTCTCTGTACGGCTTATTTCACTTAGCATCACACTCTCCAGTTCCATCCACGTTGCTACAAAAGGCCATATTTCATTTTTTCTCATTGCCACGTAGTATTCCATTGTGTATATTAACCACAATTTCTTTATCCATTCATCAGTTGATGGACATTTAGGCTCTTTCCATAATTTGGCTATTGTTGAGAGTGCCGCTATGAACATTGGGGTACAAGTGCCCCTATGCATCAGTACTCCTGTATCCCTTGGATAAATTCCTAGCAGTGCTATTGCTGGGTCATAGGGTCGGTCTATTTTTAATTTTCTGAGGAACCTCCACACTGCTTTCCAGAGCGGCTGCACCAATTTGCATTCCCACCAACAGTGCAAGAGGGTTCCCGTTTCTCCACATCCTCTCCAGCATCTAGAGTCTCCTGATTTGTTCATTTTGGCCACTCTGACTGGCGTGAGGTGATACCTGAGTGTGGTTTTGATTTGTATTTCCCTGATAAGGAGCGACGCTGAACATCTTTTCATGTGCCTGTTGGCCATCCAGATGTCTTCTTTAGAGAAGTGTCTATTCATGTTTTCTGCCCATTTCTTCACTGGGTTATTTGTTTTTCGGGTGTGGAGTTTGGTGAGCTCTTTATAGATTTTGGATACTAGCCCTTTGTCCGATATGTCATTTGCAAATATCTTTTCCCATTCCGTTGGTTGCCTTTTAGTTTTGTTGGTTGTTTCCTTTGCTGTGCAGAAGCTTTTTATCTTCATAAGGTCCCAGCAATTCACTTTTGCTTTTAATTCCCTTGCCTTTGGGGATGTGTCGAGTAAGAGATTGCTACGGCTGAGGTCAGAGAGGTCTTTTCCTGCTTTCTCCTCTAAGGTTTTGATGGTTTCCTGTCTCACATTCAGGTCCTTTATCCATTTTGAGTTTATTTTTGTGAATGGTGTGAGAAAGTGGTCTAGTTTCAACCTTCTGCATGTTGCTGTCCAGTTCTCCCAGCACCGTTTGTTAAAGAGGCTGTCTTTTTTCCATTGGATGTTCTTTCCTGCTTTGTCAAAGATGAGTTGGCCATACGTTTGTGGGTCTAGTTCTGGGGTTTCTATTCTATTCCATTGGTCTATGTGTCTGTTTTTGTGCCAACTCCTCGAGGATTTTGATGGCTTCGTGTCTTACATTAGGTCTCTCATGAATTTTGAGTTTCTTTTTGTGTATGGTGTAAGAAAGTGGTCCAGGTTCATTTTTTTGCCTGTCATTGTCCAGTTTTCCCAGCACCATTTGCTGAAGAGACTGTTTTTATTCCATTGGATATTCTTTCCTGCTTTGTCAAAGATTAGTTGGCCACATGTTTCTGGGTCCAATTCTGGGTTCTATTCTGTTCCATTGACGCGAGTGTCTGTTTTTATGGCAGTACCATACTGTCTTGATGATTACAACTTTGTAATACAGCTTGAAGTCTGGGATTGTGATGCATCCTGCTTTGGTTTTCTTTTTCGAGATTGCTTTGGCTAGTCAGGGTCTTTTCTGGTTCCATACAAATTTTAAGATTGTTTGTTTTAGCTCTGTAAAGAATCGTGGTGTTATTTTGATAGGTATTGCATTGAATATGTAGATTGCTTTGGGTAGTAGTGACATTTTAACAATATTTGTTCTTCCTATCCAGGAACATGGAATATTTTTCCATTTTTTTGTGCCTTCTTCAATTTCTTTCATAAGCTTTCTGTAGTTTTCAGTGCATAGATTTTTCACCTCTTTGTTTAGATTTATTCCTAGGTATTTTATGGTTTTTGGTGCTATTATAAATGGGATCAATTCCTTGATTTCTCTTTCTGTTGCTTCATTGATGGTGTATAGGAATACAACCGATTTCTGTGCATTGATTTTATATCTTGCAACTTTGCTAAACTCATGGATCAATTCTAGCAGCTTTTTTGGTAGAATCTTTTGGGTTTTCCATGTAAAGTATCATGTCATCTCAAAGAGGGAAAGTTTGAGCTCCTCCTGGCTGATTTGGGTGCCCTTTGTTTCTTTGTGTTGTCTGATTGCTGAGGCTAAGCAATACTATTTTGAGTAACAGTGGTGAGAATGGACATCTCTGTCATGTTCCTGACCTTAGGGGGAAGGCTTTCAGTTTTTCCCCATTGAGGATGATATTAGCTGTGGGTTTTTCATATATGGCTTTTATGATCTCAAGATATGATATTTCTATTCCTACTTTCTTGAGGGTTTTTATCAAGAAAGGATGCTGTATTTTGTCAAATGCTTGTTTCTGCATCTATTGAGAGGATCATGTGGTTCTTGTCCTTTCTTTTATTGATGTGTTGAATCATATTGATTGTTTTGTGGATATTGAACCAGCCCTGCATCCCAGGTATAAATCCCACTTGGTTGTGGTGAATAATTTTTTTTAATGTATTGTTGGATCTGGTTGGCTAATATCTTATTGAAGATTTTTCCATCCATGTTCATCTTTTATTAGTCTTTTATTAGAAATTAGTCTTTTATTCTCCTTTTCAGTGGGGTCTTTGTCTGGTTTTGGAATCAAGGTGATGCTGGCTTTGTAGAATGAGTTTGGAAGTTTTCCTTCCATTTCTATTTTTTGGAACAGCTTCAAAAGAATATGTGTTAACTCTTCCTTAAATATTTCGTAGAATTCCCCTGGAAAGCCATCTGGCCCTGGATTCTGTTTTTTTGGGAGATTTTTGATTACTAATTCAATTTCTTTACTGGTGATGGATCTGTTCAAATTTTCTATTTCTTCCTGTTTCAATTTTGGTAGTTTATATGTTTCTAGGAATGTGTCCATTTCTTCCAGATTGCCCATTTTATTGGCATATAATTGCTCATAATATTCTCTTATTATTGTTTTCATTTCTGCTGTGTTGGTTGTGATCTCTCCTGTTTCATTATTGATTTTATTTATTTGGGTCCTTTCCTTTTTCTTTTTGATCAAATTGGCTAGGGGCTTATCAATTTTGTTAATTTGTTCAAAGAACCAGCTTCTGGTTTCATTGATCTGTTCTACTGTGAGTTTTTTTTTTTTTTTTTTTTTTTTTTTGGTTTTGATAGCATTAATTTCTGCTCTAATCTTTATTATTTCCTATCTTCTGCTGGTTTTGGGTTTTATTTGCTATTCTTTTTCCAGCTCTTTAAGGTGTAAGATTAGGTTGTGTATTTGAGACCTTTCTTTCTTTTTTAGGAAGGCCCAGATTGCTACATACTTTTCCTCTTATGACTGCCTTTGCTGCATCCCAGAGGTTTTGGGCTGTGGTGTTATCATTTTCATTGGCTTCCATGTACTTTTTAATTTCCTCTTTAACTTCTTAGTTAACCCATCCATTCTTCAGTAGGTTGTTCTTTAGCCTCCAAGTATTTGTTACCTTTCCACATTTTTCTTGTGGTTGATTTCGAGTTTCATAGTGTTGTGGTCTGAAAATATGCACAGTATGTTCTCAATCTTTTTGTACTTGTTGAGGGCTGATTTGTGTCCCAGTATGTGATCTATTCTGAAGAACATTACATGTGCACTGGAGAAGAATGTATAATCCACTGCTTTAGGATGAAATGTTCTGAATATATCTGTTAAGTCCATGTGGTCCAGTGTGTCATTCAAAGCCATTATTTCATTGCTGATTTTCTGCTTAGATGATCTGTCCATTGCTGTAAGTGGGGTGTTGAAGTCCCCTACTCTTACGGTAATATATCAATGAATTTCCTTATGTTTGTGATTAATTAACATATATATTTGGGTGCTTTCACATTTGGAGCATAAATATTTATAATTGTTAGGTCTTCTTGATGGATAGACCCCTTAATTATGATATAATGCCCTTCTTCATCTCTTATCACAGTCTTTATTTTAAAGTGTAGATTGTCTGATATAAGTATGGCTACTTGGGCTTTCTTTTGTCAACCATTAGAATGATAGATGGTTCTCTATCCCTTTACTTTCAACCTGAAGGTGTCTTTAGGTCTAAAGTGGGTCTCTTGTAAACAGCATATAGATGGATCTTATTTTCATTCTGTTACTCTTTGTCTTTTGATTGGATTGTTTAGTCCATTGACATTTAGAGTGAGTACTGAAAGATATGTATTTATTGCCATTATATTGCCTGTAGAGTTGGAGTTTCTGGTGGTGTTCTCTGCTTCTTTGTAGTCTTTGCTGATTTTTTTTTAGTCTTTTCTCCCCTCAGAGAGCCCCCCTTAAAATTTGTTACAAGGCTGGTTTAGTGGTCATGAACTCCTTTAATTTTTGTTTGTCTGGGAAACTTTTAATCTCTCCTTCTGTTTTGAAGGACAGCCTTGCTGGATAAAGAATTCTTGGCTACATATTTTTCCAATTCAGCACATTGAATATATCCTGCTACTCCTTTCTGGTCTGCCAAGTTTCTGTGGAAAGGTTTGTTGCAAACCTGATCTATCTTCTCTTGTAGGTTAAGGACTTTTTTTCCCTTGCTGCTTTCATGATTCTTTTCTTGCCTGAGTATTTTGTGAATTTGACTATGGTATGCCTTGTTGATGGTCGGTTTTTGTTGAATCTAATGGGAGTCCTGTGTGCCTCCTGGATTTTGACCTCTGTGTCTTCCCTAGGTTAAGAAAGTTTTCAGCTATGATTTGCTCACATGATTTGCTTCTACCCCTTTTTCTCTATCTTGATCTTCTGTGACCCCTATGATTCTGATGTTGTTCCTTTTTAATGAGTCACTGATTTCTCTAATTCTTAAATTGTGCTCTTTTGCCTTAGTCTCTCTCTTTTTTCTGTTTCATTATTGTTCATAAGTTTGTCCTCTATATAGCTGATTCGCTGCTGTGCCTCATCCATGCTTGCCGACATCGCATCCGTTTGAGACTGCAGCTCAGTTATAGCATTTCATCCTGACTAGCTTTTACTTCTTTTATCTCTGCAGAAAGGGATTCAAATCTATTTTTGACCCTAGCTAGTATTTTTATTATCGTGATTCTAATTTTGGTTCAGACATCTTGCTTATATCTGTCTTGATTAAGTCACTGGCTGTCGTCGCTTTCTGCTCTTTCTTTTGGAGTGCATTCCTTTGTTTTGTCATTTTGAAGGAAGAAAAGGAATTAAGGTAAAAAAATTTGAGAATTTCAAATTTGAGAAATTTGAAAATTTGAAAAAATGAATACAATGAAATAGAATAAAATGAAATGATGGAAGTAACATAGAATTTGAAAACTTTACAAAGAAGTAAAAAATATAGTAGAAAAAAAATAAAAATATTTTTAATAAAACTTGAAAATAAAAATAAATTTTTTCTCTTTCTGTATTCAAGAAAAAGAAAAGAAACAAAAAAGAAAAGAAAATTGAATAGATGGACCAGCCAACAGACTGAAATACAATTAAAATTACATCATTTTCTCCTAGAAGTCGAACTGTGAAGCACTTTATAGTCCATAAACTAATTAGGTGGAGAGACTTGTGGGTTCCTGAAGAGCAAGGTTAGCCAAGTTGGGCTGTGCTTAGTGTAATGGCTCCATTCTCCACTAGATGCTGCTGCTTAGCTTAGTGGGGTGGATTGTTGTGGCCCTCTTAGGTGTGTATGCACATGAGCGGGAGGGGTGAATATGGCGTCACCCTGCTACCCAGTCTCTAGTATCAGAATTCTGTTCTCCCCAATCAGCAATTGTGCACCTGTCCTTTGTCTCCAGTTTGTGTCTACTCCCCGCTTTTACACTGTCTGTGACCAAGCTGTCAGGCTGCCAGGCGGCACCTCCCTCCTGAGTTTTATCACAGATGTGGCTGTGTTTCCTGACCTCTCACTTCTGAGGGACTGTGGATTTGACCTGTTCTGACCCTCTGTGGGCGGGTCTCAGTGAGCAGTGGCCAGGTGACGGCAGCACCCGGGAACATTTGCAGGACCGTTCTGCTGATGCTCAGAGACTGTGGCTGGGTGCCAGCTCACCCCAGAAAAAGTTCACACAATCGTGTAGCAGCAGCGTTTCAGGGATTGTGGCAAATCACAACACACATCTGGTGACAGGCTTCACCCATAACATCCTCACTCCAACACCGGTGGATGTGGCCACTGGCAAAGGTCCACCGTGGGGAAGCTATACAGCCTCTACCAAATGTCCTCCCAGCAAGGGAACCACCTCTCCCCGTGTAGCCCGAAGACCACCTGGACTTCACTCTGCTTCTGGGGATTTGCTCTTCCCACCAGAGCACCACCAGGTATTGATCTGCAGAGTTTCAGACTCTGTGCTCCTGCTGTTTAGAGAGTCTTAATGGAATTTAAACCCTCTCCTTTCTCCTTTCTCCCTTTTTAGTTCAGTCCCTGTGGCTGTTTCCACTTTTCCACTTTCTCTCCAGCTGCTTTTGCGGGGGGGGGGGGTGCTCTTCCCGTACTCTCCTCCCCCTCCCCCCCCTCAGTCTCTGTCCTCTCTCTGAAAGCAAAAACAGTTTCCTGCCCTCCGCAGCTTCTCTCTCCCCGAGTTCACCTTTCTGTGCTGCATACCTGCTGAGTTTTGTGGTTCTGGTTGTGTAGATTGTTGTTACTCCTCAAATCAGTTTTCTAGGTGTGCAGGATGGGTTAGTGTTGATTTGGCTGTATTTCATGGCTGTGAGACACACAAAAGAATTTCATGCTCTTCTGCCATCTTGGTTCCTACCCCCAGGTAGTATTGACATTTTAACAATATTTATTCTTCCAATCCATCAGCATGGAATATTTTTTCTTTTCTTTGTGTCTTCTTCAATTTCCTTCATAAGCTTTCTATAGTTTTTAGCATACAGATCTTTTACATCTTTGGTTAGGTTTATTCCTAGGTATTTTATGGTTTGTGGTGCAACTCTAAATGGGATCAGTTTCTTTATTGCTCTTTCTGTTGCTTCATTATTGGTGTATAAAAATGCAACCCATTTCTGTACATTGATTTTGTACCCTGTGACTTTGCTGAATTCATGTAGAGGAGAAAGCAGGCAATAACCTTTCACCTCAGCTGCAACAATTTCTTACTCGACATATCTCCAAAGGCAAGGGAATTAAAAGGAAAAATGTTCTGGCTTTGAGAAGAATGCTGGTGCAATTTTAATTGGGATTGAATTTGTCAATAAATTATATTTAAAAAATAAAAGCAAAAATGAACTATTGGGACCTCATCAAGATAAAAATCTTCTGAACTGCAAAGGAAACAATTAACAAAACTAAAAAGCAACTGATGGAATGGGAAAAGATATTTGCAAATGACATTTGGATAAAGGGCTAGTATCCAAACTATATAAAGAATTTACCAAACTCCACACCCAAAAAACAAATAATCCAGTGAAGAAATGGGCAGAAGACATGAATAGACACTTTTCCAAAGAACACATCCAGATGGCCAACAGACATGAAATGATGCTCAACATCACTCATCATCAGGGAAATACAAATCAGAGCCACACTGAGATACTACCTTACACCGGTAAGAGTGGCTAGAATGAACAAATCAAGAAACTATAGATGCTGATGAGGATGTGGAGAAATGGGAACCCTCTTGCACTGTTGGTGGGAATGCAAACTGGTGAAGCCACTGTGGAAAACTGTGTGGATGTTCCTCAAAAAATTAAAAATAGAACTATGCTATGACCCAGCAATAGCACTGCTAGGAATTTACCCAAGGGATACAGGAGTGCTGATGTATAGGGGCACATATACCCCAATGTTTATAGCAGTACTTTCAACAATAGCTCAAATATGGAAAGAGCCTAAATGCCCACCAACTGATGAATGGATAAAGAAGATGTGGTTTATATATACAATGGAACACTACTTGGCAATGAGAAAGAATAAAATCATGTCATTTGTAGCAACGTGAGTGGAACTGGAGGATGCTATGCTAAGTGAAATAAGTCAGTCAGAGAAAGACAGGTATCATATGTTTCTACTCATAGGTGGATCTTGAGAAACTTAACCAAAGACCATGGGGGAAGGGGAAACGAATAGTTAACAAATAGAGAGGGATAGAGGCAAACTTTAAGAGACTCTTAAATACAGAGAACAAACTGAGGGTTGATGGGGGTGGGGGAGAGGGAAAAGTGGGTGATGGGCATTGAGGAGGACACTTGTTGGGATGAGCACTGGGTGTCGTATGTAAGTCAATTTGACAATAAATTATATTTAAAAAAATAAAACATATTTCATAAATGAAATGCTCCCCTTACTGTGTGAGGGAACCCATAAATTCTCCACTGGAAACCTTATCTATTACCCTGGGTCTGAGAGCATGTGATCATCATGGGAGGGAAGGACCTGGTGGACCTCCCTCAATGTCCCAGACTTCTCTCTGCTTTGTCTGAGCCCTGGATTACTTGAATCTTTTACATCAGTACAAAACCTTAGTACTGTAAGCTTACTGGCTAAGAGCATAATTTGTGTGAATCTGATCCTTTGTATTAGTTCAGGCAATAATCAAATAGAGTTAACAATAGAGAAATAAAGAAAACAAAGAAAATGCTTCCAAGTGCATGTGTCTTTCTCTAAAAATAGACTTTCTATTCTTAGCTTTTTAATTTTTTTGGACAATTGTCCACATTTAATTTATGGGGAAGAATAAAAGAGGAAAGTTTGAAATCAGATTCTTTAAATATTCAATGAATTTTTTTCTGTTTTTCTATTGTAGTAAAATATATACAACGAAATTTACCATTTTAACCATTTTGAAGTGTGGCATTAAATACATTCACTCTGGCAATTCAGTGGCATTAAGTACATTCACACCATTGTTGAACCATCATTGGTTCAGAACTTTTTCTGAATTTTCAGAACTTTTTCATCATCCCAGACAGAAAGACTACCCATTAAATAATAACTCCCTGTTTCTCTTCCTCTAGCCCCTGGTAACATCTACTCTTCCTTTTGTTTCCATGAATTTGCCTATCCTAGGTATCTCACGTAAGTGGAATGATACAATATTTATCCCTTTGTGTCTGACTTATTTCTCTTAGCATAATGTTTGCAAGATTTATCCATGTTGTAGTAAGTATTAGAATTTCATTCCTTTTTAAGGGTTGATAATATTACACACACACACACACACACACACACACACACCACTTTGTTTATTCATTCATCTGTTGATGGACATTTGGGTTGTTTTCAATTGTGAAATAATGCTGCAATGAAAATTGGTGTACAGGTATCTGTTGAGTTCTTGTTTTCAATTCTGTGTATATACCCAGAAGTGAAATTCCTGATCAAATGGTACTTGTATATTTGACTTTTTAAGGAAACATCATACAGTTTTACACAATGGCTATGCTATTTTTACATTTTTTTACATTTTACATTTCCACTAGCAACGCAATGCACAAGGATTTCAGTATCTTCACATCCTTGCCAACACTTGTTCTTTCCTTCCTCCCTCCCTTCCTCTATTCCTTCCTTCCCTCCCTTCCTCCTTTCTTCCTTTCTCTTTCTTTTCTTCCTCTTTCTTTCTTTCTTTCTTTCGTTCGTTCGTTCTTTCTTTTTATCTTCCTTTTTTGGTGATTGACATCCTGATGGATATCTTAGCTACTTTTTAGTTGTTTTATTATTAAACAATAAGGTTAATATTAATTTACTGCTTCCTAGCTTGTCCCTATGAGCCGCTGGTTGCATCTTTCTAGCCAGTCTTGCCTCTGGAATAGCCTTATCCCTAAAAGCAAGACTGCCAAGACTGAGCTGCTTATCTCATTGGAGGTCTTTGTTGATATCATTCCCCTCTTGTCACCTCCAGCCAACTTTGGAAAATTGGTAAGTGAATAATAGAGAAGTCTGCAGGGCAATTTTGAACCACCAGCATAACTTCATTCGATAGAAATAGTAAAGGAACAAGAAATTCACACCAACTTTACAGGCTCTTTCTCTAGTGTGTCATCTTCAGCTCTGACTATCCTTGAAGGTGAAGAAGGATTGACATATCTTGACTCCCTGTTCTGATCTGTTCATTGTTCTGATCTTTTTGGTATGGTTTGCCTTCTAGCTGGCTGAACGGTATATGTGTTTAATAAAAGTGATTTTAATTAATCAATGTGATTATTTATATTTTGAATATAATATTCGGTAAGTTATCACCGAGGAACTTACATTGCTGATTGCTTAAGGCATCATTGTCTTAAAAGTGCATACATATTCTGAATATCACAGATTGTTTTTCGTTGTTGTTGTTAGTAAAAGTAACATATGCTCACTCTAGATCTTTCAGGCCTGCTTGCTTCTATTACTGATGAAGCCTAAACATTCAGACTACAGTTGGCATTACAGAGATGGAAGACAGGCTGGGGCCTGTTCTCCCTCCTGGGTTGTTGATAAAGCTGTCAGCCAGGTTGTGGGGGCAGAATTCTGGCAAGACTAGTGTTCAGGATTTCTTAAGCTTAGCCAACTGGCAATTGATATCATCCAGGGGATAAATCCAATCCTAACTCCCTACTACATCAAACACACACATATACAACATTCATTTAGATTCTTCTATCATTTACTGTGGGCTACAGTAATCTTTATAGTATCAATTAGAAGAAGCTGAATGTAATATGTTCTTTGCTTATTATCTTTTTTTAAATAGAAAAAATGCTGAAGGCCTTAGGTCTTTCTGGCACTTTATGGAAGTAGCCAGTTTTAGAAAATAAATCTAATGGTATTAGAAATAAAAATTTAAGGCAGCCTGGGTGGCTCAGTTGGTTAAGCCTACGACTTCAGCTCAGGTCATGATCTCGTGGTTTGTGAATTCAAGCCTACGTTGGGCTCTGTGCTGACAGCTCAGAGCCTGGAGCCTCCTTCGGATTCTGTGTCTCCATCTCTCTCTGACTCTCAATAATAAATAAACATTAAAAAAAATTTAAAAAAAGAAATAAAAATTTAGATTCTTCACTTGAGCAACTAAGATTTTGAGTTAAAGTCAAAGTTTCTAGAGATACTGGTGATTTTAAGAGACTCTACAGTGATTTGTCAGATACTGTTAGGTCCCCAGGATCTTGCTATTTATTCAGAGTGTGGCCGGGACCAGCAGTATAACCATCCCCTGGAGACTTGTTAGAAAGGAAAAAAATCTCAGATCCTTCTCCAGACCTGCAGGAAGAAGAAAATGCATTTTAACAAAGTCTGAGTGATTTGTAAGCACATTAAAATGAAAAACGTGCTTGTCCAGAAGAGTATTTCTATTTAAATTCAGAGGAAGATTCCCTTTAAATCGAGTCACAGATATCTAAAATATACAAGATGTCCCTTCTCTTCTTTTCTTGTAATTGAGTAAAAGAATGCCCTAAATGTGAATTTTAAATATGATGTAGCTGTTCATGGAATTTTGGCAGTATCTAATTGAAATACTATTTCCAAGGCCTTCTAAATTTCTCTATAATCTATATCAGTTGTAACCATGAAGTGGGTTTTCAGGGACTTTGTCCATTTCATAAAGGTTAGAGTGGCTTATAAACTGAAATACCTTTCTGGATTGTAACCTAATTTCTCTTCCTCCAGAGCCTTTGCAGAGAGACTGAGAGAAGTTATAAAATATATTGATAGGTTATTGCAACATCTGTTGTAACTAGCTTCATAAATACAAGGATTGCATTTATTTTGAAATTTTAGGTTTTATTATTTTTTAGATTTTATGTATAGATTGTGTTCATTCGCTCATGTATTTACAAGTAATGGCTGGAAGTTTTTATTTTTCTGAAAAATATTTTTTCATTTCAGAAGTGTTTTAGAATTCAGTACAAATAAAATTTGAGTAAAATAAAAACCTAGCAATTGAGGAAAAAATATTTTACTTCTGTATAAAATATATGTTTACCTCTATTACTACTCAATACTGTTTTATGTAGAATTGCTGTATGAACTGATCATACATGGAAACATTCCTAGGAAACAAGGTAGTTTGTAATATACTGCCTTTAAATTTTGAGAAATTACATTTCACAATAGTTGCCATTTTCTCCCTTAGGTACATGTACATGATTCATGATTCATTGCATATAATATGAAATTTGTTTCACTTTCATCCCACAGCTTCAGTAAATAACTCTGATATTAGAACAAAGGTTTAAGTCCATGTGTAAAGTCTGGCAATACTGGGGATTGCCTTTCTCGATTATTTTTCCCGCTAGAAGTGCCTGAGGATGTTGAGTTACTGAAACATCTTTACCACTTTGCCTTGGAAAGCATTTCACAGAATGCTTCGCAGAGGAATTGCCACATCTTAGGTGGAGTACATTAGCTCATGAGAGAACTAATAGTTCTCACAGAGTTGCTTCCATGTTTAACAAGAAGATGATGGTAAAATTGTTCTCTAACTCACTTCTTTTGTAGCCATCACCACACTTAGCAAAATTAAGACACTTCAGACTGTTTCATGTGCTAATAATACTGTATTGCAGTCCTGAACATGTACATACAAGTCTTTCCTGTTCTTAGAAATAGAGAAGAGGATATGAGGTCACTTGTGATAAACATTCTGGTCCCAGATTATTCATAGCAGTCATTCATTTGGCCACCATTATAGTTGTGTGTGGGTTTCTTGTTTTTAAGAAAATATTTATAGACATGAAATTGATACTGATTTCAAGAAACTTTCATTGTGTTGTGCAATATACAACTACAGCCTGATGTGACTG
Source organism: Leopardus geoffroyi (assembly GCF_018350155.1). NCBI lineage: Eukaryota > Metazoa > Chordata > Mammalia > Carnivora > Felidae > Leopardus > Leopardus geoffroyi. The sequence continues at coordinate 48,986,873 of NC_059333.1, read as the reverse complement.
TAATTTTTTGTTTAGAAGAAGGTATGATTTTTTTTTAATGTTTATTTATTTTTGAGACAGGGAGAGACAGCATGAATGGGGGAGGGTCAGAGAGAGAGGGAGACACAGAATCTGAAACAGGCTCCGGGCTCTGAGCTGTCAGCACAGAGCCTGATGCAGGGCTCGAACTCACGGTCCGCGAGATCATGACCTGAGCCGAAGTCGGATGCTTAACCGACTGAGCCACCCAGGCGCCCCAAGAAGGTATGATTCTTAAACATTCCCAAGAGAGCATCGTGATTTTTTTTAGCTCTCAACCTTCCTAATTTCTCTCTCCTGGAAAAAGTTGGGCACCCAGACAAGCATAAACAAATTGCTCAGTTTCATACTGTTAGAGATGAACACAAATTAATGAGACTTCAGTTTGCATTGTTTTTAAACTGTTTAAAATTTTTACCATGTTCAAAGATCCTGGAAATACAGTTTTTTCTAACACGGTGGGGTTCAATGTGGAGAGTGTGAGGCAGTCCCAAATATGAGCAGCATGGAGAAAATTTGTATTGTAGCCCATACCTTGACACTGCTGGTATCATCTGATCTTATATTGATGAGGACAAAATATAATTAATACCTGTTGGGGCAAGAGTGAACTTATTGAACACAACTTCCTTGACTCTCCATGTTCCTGTGACTTTCTGGGGTGGAAAGTTATAAAGGCATCAAATATGGGCTATGTGCTCTCAAGTGCTCATCTGGAGCTCAAGGTTCATCTTTGGCATGTGAATATTGCCACCATGTCAAATTGTATGGTTCCAGTGAGTTTACTTTATTGTTCATTTCTCTGCAGAGGCCACAACATGAATGTGAAACACTTAGAGAACCAAGTGTTCTCTAAGCATTTTCTTGATTGTACTTTCAAAATGGTTTTCATAAGAAGATACACACATTTCTGATAGGAACTCCAGAAGTGGAAAAATAGTAGGTCTGGGAGTCAAACATGTAAAGACAGTCAGTAAGATATATTAGTATATCTTGTCCCTTTAGGAACACTGCCACTTTCCCCCTAAGTATGGCTCTTAGAGTTAAATTAGTTTAAAAATTGAATTTTGGGAAGGACTAAGTTGGCATTTGATTGTTAAGTATATATAATGAAGCAGGAAAGAAACACATTGCTTTATTTCATGGAATAACACCTGGGATGCTCATTTTCTGTCTTTCTGAGGCTAATAAAATTTTTCTAAAACAGCCTTCCAAATACCACTTTGAAAGCCAAGATTTTTTTTTTTGTTAGAAATCAAATGACTTCTTGTAATACTATTTTATGAAATCTGCTGATTATTTTACCATTTGGGGATAGAGATATAGTCTCAAGAGCTGTAGAAATTCAACTCTACTGAATTCAGATCATCACTTCTTATGCTGTGCTGCTGAAAACATATACTTTCAAATATATCTTCATTTTGTTTACTAAAATCAATGCACAATTATTCAGAAATTGATGGTCAGATGACTATCTGGTGTTTTGCCTGGATTTGGGTGTTTATATTTACCACTGATTGTTTTTGAGCCTCCATATTGTCCTCTCACCTCTTTATTCTCCCCTAAGATACTGTTAGTGGAAGGAGGAGAATATGCCAACACAACACTTGATATTATATTAATTAGCCCATCTAGGGTTTGATGGAGAACAGGATGAAAATACTAGATAAATTACACATTAAAGAGCGCTTCTTGGAGTGTGAGATGAAAAGTCATATATTAGCATTTATTAATAAAGAGATTTGGAACTTTTGCCAGATGAATATGATGAATGCCAATCTGGATTTTATTAATTTTGTTTGGGGTTTTATGATTGATTATGTGTGTAGATGTTCCCAATGAAAGTAAGAATTATAATATCTATTTTCTTCTTTATATTGTTGATTTCAGTTATGCTCTCTTTTAGACATCTTTTCATTAACTAAAATAATCATAATGGTAATAGTGAAAACTAATATTTATCACGTGTGTTAATTCTGGCCAGTAATGATCATATTTTCCATATGTAAATTAAGTAACAAACTTCAGATATTTCCAATAGTGGGGGGAAAATGGTAGTTACTATTATTGCCCTCTTTGAAGAGATAAAGACACTGAGGCAAAGATAGGTTTAGTAATTTTCCCAAGATTATGCAGCTAGTAAGGGGTATAGTCAGGATTTAAATCCAGAACCTGTTCCCTTCATCACTATGTTATATAGCCATTCTCATGGGCACAATACATGGTGTTTGTTACCCCTGGCTGCTGTGTGTATTGTCTGCTGGCATACTGTGGCTTCATAGCAGATATTGGCAGGGAGATGCTAATAAATAGAATCAATTTCCTGCATGATATTCTTGGAATAGGGGTGATGAAAAATCATCCACATCGGCACATGGTCATCTCAGATCCTCCTGTCCCTCACTCAGATGATTGGCTTATGCCAGGTGAGCCACAGGTAGGCTCTTTGTGGCTAATGGCATGTGTATGGATAATTCTGGTCCACACTGCCTTGGACAGTCTGCTAACGATAAACATGTGGAATCCATGACTCAGTTCCAGCCAGTCCTCCAGCTCTTACTGGGAAAAGTCCCAGGAGATAAAACAAAGATTTTGAAATAAAAATTTTGAAAGGAATGGATTTGGTTTTGTCATTAAGCTTTTTGCTTAAAGATTCACATTTCTTTTGCCCAAGCAGCATTCTTGGGTGGGTTCTTTGTGGTGTAAATGAATTTAGAATTTGTCAAATTAAGAATGATAACCTTTCATTTTAATAGAATATCATTCCCCCCAACCCCATCTCCTTTTTTGTCTAGACTAGCCCTTTTGAGTTCACTTCAGCAAGAAGTTAATGACCACGGTTCAATATAAGCAAAGCTTTGTGTTATGAAGTGTGAGGCACAATCCCTGTCCTCATTGCATGAGTAACCATACTACAGGACAGCCTATGATAGAGGATATAGTAAACATAAAAATGAAGCACCATAGTACATATATACAGGAGAGATTATATCTGACTTGGGAGTGGAGGACCAAAGCTTTAGGGAGAGGACAGAATTTGGAAACATTGAGGTGAAGAAGAAAGGTATTTTAAGTAGAGGAAACAGTGTAAGCAAAGGTGGAAATTGCAGCGCATGTTTAGGTAGTAGTAGGGATGAGGCTAGAGATGAGAAGGAGAAGGAGGAAGAGAGGAATGACATAGGGGTTTGAGACAGAAGATCTTCAATCTAAATAATAGAGGTCTTTATTATTATATAGAGTTTGGATTTTATTCTGTTGGCAACAGACACCATTGCAGGGGGTGAGCAAGGAATGGATTTTAGAAATCTGACTAACCCAACCCTCAAGCCTGGATTTTAGGAGTCTAACTCTGTGTGAAAGATGGTTCTATTGTGGAAGGTAAAGTCCAAGGGTAATGACTAGTTGAGAGGCTTTAAAGATAGTCCATGGGAGACAGATAATAAGGACCTGAAATCTGAAGTACAATGAGAATAGAAAAGAAGGCATCAACGGAGGTCAGCTGAATGTGTGCCATTGGCTGTGCTGGGGACTGAGAGGGTAAAGGAAGGAGAGTGGTCCATGTTTCCTGCCTCTGAGACTTCCAGTTCTGATGAGTGAGATTGTCCACTGCAACTGATTGAAATAGAAAGGAACAGGGACCAAGTTATTTTGTACTACACCCCCTGCCCAACTTTTCTTTGCAGTGGTTGGTCATAGGGGTCATGGGGGGAGAGATTATTTCTTGAAATATTTTCAGCTCTCTATATAATATTTTTTGAAGGAGTCATGTAGAAAAGCAGTCTTTAAAACCTTTATTATAAGAATAATAAAATTAGTAGGGTACACAATAGATGGAAGGATGCTTGGGGAATATTTGTTTTTCTTATAAAGACAAAAAAAACCAACATATTCAATTGTGTAATAAGTATAATAAATAGTACTGTGGGTGAACTTATAATATTTGACCTCCTTTATCTCCTTGGATCACCCAGAAGTTTCATTAATTTAATCTTGTCCATGAAAATAGTTTGGGCCTATTTTATTGAAGCAACTATGACTTTTTCTTGGTGCTTTCATATCTGTCCCCTGTCTAGATGGGAAGGACAGAGACATGCACATTTAAAGGCAAGGGTATTCCTTCATTCACTACCAAAGTTTTTCTGGTATTAGGGAAGATTCTAGCTCAGTTCTTTTTTATCTGTATGTTCAACTTTATGTTTATTCTAAAGAACTTAAAAATGCAGCTTTCCATTAACACAAACTTGGCCAATCATCTCATTACAGATTTGCTGGGGAAGGAAGTGCTGGTGAGTAGAAAGAGGTAGTTGAAAACAGGACAACGTTGTACTCTAAATTTATATTTCAGCTTTTTGCTTATAGGAATAATATTGAAGAAGGCAAAGCAAATGAACATTATTGAGAATTGAGCTTATTTTCACCTCATTGTCCTATAACCAAACTTGATGTATAGTCAGAAAACAATGTGTACAAGAAGCCCCTAAATATTTAACCTCTCTCTGACAAGTCTTCTCCAGTTTGTTGGCACAGATGAGTTGCCTTCCAATGAGGTAGGCAACTCATGTTTAATTCTTAGTTTCTTAAATGCTCCTCTCAAGATACTCAGCTTTACACATTTTTGTTCCTACTTAAGTTCGGGTACATTTGAATATTCATTTCATATCTTCCAAATCATATGTATACATTTCTTTCTTACCCAAGGAACTTATGAGTTAAGGCAAAATGACTTTTCTAGGCTTAAATAATTTCATGGTTGAAGGAAATAGACTGATGGTTTAAGTAAATCAGTAAAGCCTCTGTCCAACACAAGAAATATGAAATGTTAAGTATCTGAGAATTTTCACTTTTCAATTAGTGTTGCCATCATTAATTTATTTTTAAAATTATAAGTGGTGTACTCTGATTTTACAGAGCAGTCATTAGAAAATGGGCTACTGTTAGCAGTTTCTGGGTTTAATGTCTTTCGTCTAAGAGAGTGAATGATCTTTGAGTTCTGATTCTAAATTCCTAAGAGGGGACTCTTGTAGATCGTGTGTGGTACCAGGTGTCCAAAGATCTACTGAGCCATACCCCCTGGTATTTATGCCTATAAAAGTTTCTTACTACCTGTTGTAACAAATTGCTACAGATTTTGTGGCTTAAACAATACCAGTTTATTAGCTTGCAGTTCCGTTGGTCATAAGTCCAACGTAGGTTTCAGCAAGCTAAGATCAGTGTCATCAGGGCTGCATTCCTTTCTGGAAGCTCTAAAAGAAAATCCATTTTCTTGCCTTTTCTAGGCTCCTGAGCCCTTCCGTCACTTCATGTTAGCAGTGACGGGCCAAGTCCTTCTCACACTGCCATCTCTCTGGTTCTCTGGAGCTGGGCAAGTTTTTCCATTTTGAAGTGCTCATATGATGGGATCGAGCACACCTGGATAATAAGGATAATTTCCTTACGTCAAGGTCCATACTCTTAATCACATTTGCAAAGTCCCCTTTGCCATGTAAGGTAATACAGTCACAGGTTCCAGAGATGACCATATAAACATCCCTGGAGGGCCACTTTCCTGCTTACTGTAATGCCCTTTATAAGACGACTACAGACCCAGCTGATATATAATTGTGAGTGCATGAGAGATGCAAAGTGATACTTTCCAGCTGATTCCAGCAATCAACTGAACATTGAGAGATAAATTATTGTTGTAGGCCATTAGGTTTTGTTACACAAAACTGCATAATCATACAGTCAAGGTGGAATGAGGTTTCCATCCTTTGACAAATCAACTTTGGCCAGGGATTAAGGTCATTGTATCTGTTAGGTATCAACTGCAAAGAGTAGAAAGTAACTCTGGTTAATTTAAGCAGAGGAATAATTTCTCAGCCACTTGCTTGGAAATTTCTGCAGTTGGTTTGGTTCCTCACTTAGGAATGTTTTGACAATTGTATTCAGGTGCTTTTCAGTCTCTGCCTCCCATTTAACATTCCAATTTACAAATGAAATTCAGCATCTTCCAGAATTGTAATGAGGATTGAAGAACCAGGCTTGGAGGCTAAACAGCCAAGAACAGTGCCCAAATAGATTGTCCCAGAAAGAGGCCAGGGGAGAATAGTTGCTCCACCATCACGAAAGCCAAGTTCTAGACACGGAATCTGGATTCGTAGCACCAGAGGCGTGGACTGGGTGTGAAATCCAATACTACTATTTCTCCGACCCCAGAGAGTCAACCCATTTCAGTTGCCACTTCTGAGCTTTTCCTGGTGGAGCTTATTTCCGTGTGTGTCCCCAGCTCTTGATTCAAAGTCCAGAGTGAGTGCATCTGATTTGTAGAATGCAGCCGACCCTGAGCTGCAGGAAGCGTCCACACCTCTGTCACCCCTCACTAGAGGTTTTGGCGGAAATCGTTTGGAATTTCAGTTTGGACTTTTAAAAATATCCTGTCTTGTGTTTTTTTGGAAATCCTTTCTTAATTTTATTAGAATTAGAACCATATGCAACAATTATATAGAATTAAGTATTTCGAAACCCTGCACTGGTCTCATTGCTATTTCCTATATACCATTTGGCTTTCTTAATTTTTTTGGTAATTTTAAGCCATTTTTCTGGGTGACACCCTTAAGCAATATTTTTCAGGAAGAATGAGTGAGAAGTAAATTTTTTGAGTCCTCGCACATTTGCAAGTGTTTCTCCTTTGCCATCACATTTAAACAGCAATTTGCTTCTGGGTACCTGGGTGGCTCAGTTAAGCATCCTACTTTGGCTCAGGTCATGATCTTGCAGTTCGTGGCTTCAAGCCCCATGTCAGGCTCTGTGCTGACAGCTTAGACCCTGGAGCCTGTTTTGGATTCTGTGTCTCCCTCTCTCTCTTTCTGCCCCTCCCCTGCTCACGCTCTGTCTCAAAAATAAATAAACAATTAAAAAAATCAATAAACATTAAAATAAACAATTTGCTTCTATATTGAATTCCAGGGTCACAATCCTTAAATGAATATTATAGAAATTATACCATTTTTGCCTAGCATTAAGTTTATACATAACTGTTCTCAGTTTATTTTTCCTGTCTGTAAGGATGTTTATTTTGTCTTTCCATTTATTAGATTCATCTCTTCATTTTTGATTTCAGAACTCTCACCAGAAAATATTTTAGTTATATTTTCTTTCAACAATGTCTGCTAATTATCAGGGTGCTCTTTTACGGGGAAGTGTTTTTTCAGCTCAGGAAAAAAAAAAACAAACCTGTTTTGTTTTGTTTTTTTCCTGTGATTTCCTTTGCACAAGTTTCTCTTCCATCTACTCAATCCTCCCCAGAGTCTCTATGATGTGGTTCTCAAAGGGTGGTCCCTCCAAGCACCCTTGGAATTTGTTAGAAATGGGAATTCTTGACATTCCAGAGACCCGCTGAATCAGAATTTTGGGGGATGGGCCCAGGAATTTGTGTTTTAACAAACTCTTCAAGTGATTCTGATGCATGCTGAATTTTGACTCTAGCAACCCACTAAACATTGAGAGATAATAGATGAGCGCTTTGAGGTAAAAATAATAGATTATTATTGTGAGCTGTTAGCAAACAGTCTCTGTCCACTGCATCTCCTCCCACAGAGGCATAATTGCAAAGGATATTTTCTGTCCTAGTTTCTGATGTTCCAAGCTAAGTTCACTTTTTATTTTGATGAAAATGCTTTTACTGACTATGTTTTTCCTAAGAAATGTGATCCTCTTGCCTTTTCCTATATAACTGACACCTTTCATTTTGAGTCTACAGTCAATAGCCTTCACTGCTTCTGCATCTAGTGGAGATTGGATTGGGGGATACCAGCTGAGAAATTGTGTTGGATCATGTTGGGAGTGTTGTTGCATAACGCCCCCTTGGCCAGCTCCTAGTGGTCCTGAACTATATTGATGTGGGGGATGGGGCATGTTTGGGCAGTTGGTCTAACATACGCAATTTTGAAAGTGGTGTGTAGGTAAATTTTAAGTGAAATAATATTTTCACTATCTTATTCCAAAATTGTATAAATTAATCACATACACATTGAAATGCAGGTGTACTACTCAACATTGGTTCTTGGTAGTGTTGAGAATATTACCGAAAGTCTTTCCTAATACTCCCTCACATTAGGTAGATGGGGAGGTAGTCTAAAAGACTTACAAATTCTCAACTACATTGGTTACTAAAATAAAAAAAGTATACCAACATCAGCTGTGGGTTCTTAAATAGGATGAGTTATAAATAGGAGAAGCATTCATTTCCAGTGTGGAAGAATGGAGAGTATGAGCTGTCAGTATAGGTAGTTTGTATCTTAGCTCTGCTACTTGTCAGCTGTGTGATCTTCAACAAATGACAGTATCTCTAAATCTCAGTTTCCTCCTCTGTAAAATGAGGCTAATAATATATGTCTTCCCAGATTGTTCATTAAAATCAAATATGACATTTTGTGGAGAGTGGTATAACAGAGAGGAGACTTTGCACTCAAAGTTTGAATGTAGATCTTCCACTTAGTAGCTGGGAAAACTTGGGCAGTATCCTCACCTTCTCTGTATTAGTCAGGATTGACTGGACTCTGCTGCAATAACAAGTAATGTCCACAACTCAGAGACTTGCATAATAAATTTTATGTTCATTCATAATGCAAGCCAGGGAGGGAGGAGGGGAGGCCTCTGTTCCATACAGTGGGTCAGGTTGATGAAGTCTCCACTATCTGCATCTGGACATGGAGGCTCCACATATGCAGTAGCTGGGGGAGAGAAATGCTAGAGAACCATGTGTAGGCTTTTCCCTGCCTTACCCTGAAAGTGACATATGTCATTTTCACTTACATTTAGTCATCCAGACTAGTGGTATTGGCTAGTCAAGTGGTATTCACACTTTGTTTGATTTTTATTTTTTTAAGTTTATTTTCATTTATTTTTGAGCGAGAGAAAGAGGGTGAGTAGGGGAGGGGCAGAGAGGGAGAAAGAGAATCCCAAGCAGTCTCTGTGCTGTCAGTGCAGGGCCTGAGTGGGGCTCCAGCTCACCAACTGTGAGGTCATGACCTGAGCTGAAGTTGAGAATCAGATGCTTAACCAACTGAGCCACCCAGGAGCCCCTACACTTAGTTTTAATACATGTTATGAAATTGCTCTCATTTCTAGAAAACAATATGCTAGTATAACAAAATTTTTGGAAGGACACACACTTATTCATTATAGTAACCTTCTAGGGAATCATAGGATTAAGGGGACTTTCACTTTTTCTTAGCCTATTTCTATATTGTTGGAGTGGTTTCAAAACCATAATTGATTATGCAATAAATGGCATATAATTCTGTAAATAACACAAATGACTCAAATTATGTATATCTCATTGTGACCAACTAACCTTGTCATGATGCTGCTAGGCTGAAGGGAGATCAGGAAATGTAGGGGAACAAATGGAATAGTGGAATAGCTGGTGAACTTCATTGCCTGTGCCGCAATCCTGGTCTTGATTTCTAATTTGTCAGATGGGTCTTCTAATGGTATTTACTGGTGTGACATCTGTTTGGAATAACTCCCCTTTCACCTCTTTCAGGTCTTGGCTAAAATGTCTGTTTTTCAGAGTGGTCTTTCCTACCGCCTTGTATGTATGAGCCTCTCTAGCCCCCTCCATTACTATATCTTCATCATCTTTCTTACTCTCTTTCATTTTTCCACACTTCATGATTTATTATAATGATAATAAATCATGTTACCGTTTATTACCATACATAATACTTTGTATTTACTTCTTTATTTGTTCATGGCTGTGTCTCCAATTTCAGCACAGGAGCCAGAATATAGAAAACACCTGTATGTATCTGTGTCTTTTTTGTTTATACAATTCATAGTTTCTTTTGAACAATGGAGAAAAAGTAAAATATTTGTTGAATAAGTGAATGAATACCCCATATGGTTATTGTAAGGATGAAATAAGTATATAAAATCCTTAGCACAATACCTGGAAGTAGCAAGTGATCAATAATGATTCTTTTAAAATTAATAATAATTTTTATTAGAAAAGTATTAGTTTTATATTATTTTTATCAATCATTGTAGTAAAAATTCATAGCATAATTACTGGAGTCAATAAATGGTTAGCTTATTATCAATAATGGTTATTATCAATAACGGTTACGTTATTATTATTCATAATAAGAATCAGTGCATAGCATAAAGCCCAAAAGAACAGGTGCTCAGTTAGTGATAGCTGATAATTATTGAGTCTTTTTATCTCTCTGCAGACTGTTCCCCTCCCTCCTGAGTACTGACTGGCTCTTCCTGGGCCAGACGTATTTTTAGACCCTTTCCTTAAACCCTCCATTGCTTCCATACACTCCCTTCCCAGTCATTTCCAAATGATAGGAAAATAAACTCCTAATTAGTCTTTTGAATAGGTTTTTAAAAAACTGTTTATTAGTTATGCTTGTATGCACAGTATAATCTTTTGAATTCAGCAATTCAGACTAAGAAAGCATTTTTGGTAGTATATCTTATCAGATGTAGTTAAAGCTGACATTTGATCAAACCACGTGTATCCTCAATTAGAAAACAAAACAAAACAAAACAAAACACATGAGAACTTCTCTCTGCCTTTGCCTTTGCCTTTGCCTCTGCCCTACGGTATAGATATGTGTTGCTAAAAGCTACTCTTCAGTTTCTGCAGTTAGTTCAGTTAATGCTGTTAGTTCCAAGCAACACAAGCATTTACCATTCCCAGTTGCATTCTGTTGTCTATCTGATTTTATTATTCTTTGTTCATAAATGTTAGCAGTGTCAGTTTTCCAACTTGTTTTCACTTATTCCCTGACTTAGAGGCTCTCAAATTTCAAATGCCTTGAATTCTTGTTCAAAAGAATTATTTTATGAAATGTAAAACAAATAAAAGCTGAACTCTTCTGGTCAAAGACACACAGCTAGACATATGCAGCCCTGCAATTCCATTAGTTGATTCTGCTATTCCCTTACATTATTATATTCTGTCTCATGATGACTGCTACAGCTTCTATTTTAGGGGGAATGTCCTGTGTTAAATATTCCTTCTTCTGTGGCTTCATTAGCATTCTATGCATATCTCTGTCAATATTCTTGTCGCATTAGATTTTAATTTGTCCATCTTTCCCACTAGTTGATGAAGGTAGGGACTTCTGTATCTCCACTGCCTAGTAACAGGATGCACTCAAAGTCATTTCAGTGACTGGCTCATTGACCGTGTGTGAGATCAGAGGTGTTAAATCATCCTGAGTGGATTGATTAAGCAGGGGCCTAAAGGATGGACAACTGGTGAAGGACCCAGTAGGGCAGCTGTCATCAGAAAAGTGATGCTTGGCAGAGAGTGCAAGAGGCCCTGTGGGGGACACGTATCAGTCAAGACCCTGACAAGGAAGAGATCGAACATTCAAATGAGGACATTTCCAGGTAGATTTATTTACACAGGGACTATCTGTAAAAGTGTCCTGAGGTGTAGGGCACCACAGGAGATGACCCGGGATTAGTGGCAATTGGACTATTATCTAGGCCCAAATAGACAAGGGAGGGAACTGTTCCCAGGACCCAGATCGAGTAAAGGAGGCCTTTCTGAATGAAGTGACCCTCAGTTAAGGGACACAATAAGGTGGGTAGTCAGGGGAATAGGTGCCCTGTCTTACTCTCCTCCCTTCCAGTGATCTCTTTTTGTGATTTCCCACTGGCAGATCCCAACTGGAAGTCTGAGAGAAGGGAGCCTATTGATGCATTCTCTCCAGGTCCGAGTCCAAGGGGAGAAAGCAGGGTAGAGAAAGATAGAGAATAGATCTGGAAGAGCAAATAAAATGTGTCCATCACAAGATATCAGGTATGGGACTGAGTCTAAAAATGATGATGAAGATGGTTGTTTGCCAGATTGGAGGATATGGTGGAGGGGGTTATTAGCTCACCATATAATTGCTGCACTGTAAACAACACAAAATGTGGCATGCAGAAATAGCATTTATTTAGCTTCCACGTTTGTGTGTTTTCTAGGTTGGGCCTGGTTAGGGTGGGCTGGCCAGAGCAGCTTGTTCCATGTGTCCCTTCCTCCTGGGACCATCAATGTCACCCATGGATACTTTTCTTGTGGAGATGACAGACGTGCAAGGGTGTAAGGTAATTGAGCAAATGCTTTTCAAGCTTTCGGGCATGTCATATGCCATAGTGTTCTATTGATGTGCACAAGTCCATGGGCAAATTTGGGACAGAGAGGGAGAGCTTGAGACTATTTCTGAACAGTAATCTATCATACCCACCAAAGATGTTCCTGCATCTTTCCCAGTTACCTTTTGAATATTGCTTAAGGAAATGTTGACAAATGATTGAGGATTCTCTATGGATCTTGTGGAATTCTCTCTAGCACTATCTCTCCTCAAAGCTGTATAGTTATGTACCTAAAAAATTTAGAATACATTAGCTGTAGATTCTGGCTAATTTGTGCACATTCAGCATTTCCATAGACCCTAAATTAAAATATAATTCAACACTAGAGAGGAGAACAACTTTTTTCTGCATATTATTGGAAATGTCCATACCACATTGATGCATATAACATTCTATAGCTGGCAAATAAGCCTACTAGCAGTGGTGTTAAAAAATAAAAAGAACCATGGGACACCTGGGTGGCTCAGTCCGAGTTCAGCTCAGGTCATGATTTTGTAGTTCATGAGTTCAAGCCCCGTGTCGGGCTCTGTGCTGACAGCTCAGAGCTTGGAGCTGCTTCAGATTCTGTGTCTCCCTCTCTCTCTGCCCCTCTTCCACTCATGCTCTGTCTCTGTCTCTCTCAAAAATAAATAAAACAATTAAAAAAATAAATAAAAAGAACCTTTTAGGAAGGTACATGATATTTTGGGATGCATATGTGGCTTGATTTCAGCTTGGCAAATCCACTGGATTTAAAGAATGTGTGAATAACTTTGAGTTCCAGGTTAGGAATAAAACTCACAAATGAAAATATTTGAAATTTTGTTGCTTTGAAAGGCTAGAATGTATAATACATTGACATACAAAGATGAATTATTCCATTTATTCACTCATTTTTTAAAAGTTTATTTATTTATTTTGAGAGAGAGAGAAAGCACAAGAGTGTGTGAGTGGGGGAGGGGCAGAGAGAGAGGAGAGAGAGAATCCCAAGCAGGCGCTGTCAGCGTGGAGTGCGAGGTGGGGCTCGATTTCGCCAACCATGAGATCATGACCTGAGCCAAAATCAAGAGTCAAACGCTTTAACTGACTGAGTCACCTAGGAGCCCCCATTTATTTATTTATTTTGTCGTTCAATCAGTTGAATTTTATTGAGCACCAACTAAATTCAAACCACTATTATTAGGTCGTTCATTGGTGGTTAAAGAGATTAATGAGATATAATATCTGCCATCAAGAAATTTATAATCCTGCTGGAGAGATAAAATGTAAACAAAAAATATAGGGAAGAATAATGTAAAGACTAGAATATATTTTCTTTATAGCTCACTGTAAGGTTTTAAAAAATAGAACACATGACTTTTCTGTGCTGGGGAATTTTGATTGCTAATTCAATTTCCATTCTTGTTATTGGTCTACAAATATTTCCTCTTACTCAGATTCAAGATTCGTGTTTGAATCTTGATAACTTGTGCATTTTTTGGAATTATCTGTTTTTTTTCCCATAAGTTATCTGAGTTGTTACTATTTATTTATAGTAATCTGTTATTACACTATTCATTTCTGCGGTATCTGTTGTATTGTTCTGTCTACCATATTTTGGTTTTTGAATCTTCTCTCTTTTTTTTCTTAATGTAGTTAAAGCATTGACAATTTTGTTTACTTTTTTTGGAAAATCTTTCAATGTTATGTTATTATTTATTCTGGTGTCTCTTTTATTTATTTCTGATTTTCTCTTGTTAATTCCTTCCTCTGCTAAATTTCAGATAAGTTTCTTTTTCTAGCTCCTTGTGGTGTAATTTTATTTATTTGAAATTTTTTTCTTAATACAAGCATTTATAGCACAAAAAATTAAAATAAAAATAGAATTACCATATGATCTAGTAATTCTACTACTGGATATTTACCCAAAGAAAACAAACAAAAAATTAATTCAAAAAGATATATGCACCCCTGTGTTTATTGCAGCATTATTTACAATAGCCAAGATATGGAAGCAACCCAAATGTCTACACACACACTGAATATACTCAGCCATAATGAAGGATGAAATCTTGCCATTTGTAACAATATGGAGGGATCTTAGAGGGTATTGTGTTAAGCAAAATAAACTAGTCAGAGAGAAAGACAAATACTACATGATTTCACTTATATGCTGGATTTAAGAAACAAACAAACCAACAAATAAAAAAAAAAAAGAGAGAGACATCAAAAAACAGACTCTTAACTACAGAGAGTAAACAGAGGGATACCAGAGGGAGGTGGTACTATGGGTGAAATAGGTGAAGGACATTAAAAGTACACTTCTCTCTCTTTTTTTTAAGTTTGTTTATTGAGAGAGAGAGAGCGAGAGAGAGCGAGCACACGCCAGGGAGGGGCAGAGGGAGAGAGAGAGAGAGAAGAGTAACTTATCTTGATTAATACTGAGAAATACAGTAAAACCTTGGATTGTGAGTAACTTGTTCTGTGAGTGTTCCACAAGATAAGCAAACATTTCTGATAAATTTTAACATGATAAGCAAGCGATGTCTTGCAGTATGAATAGTACACAATGCCAAATGTCGCAGGATCACAACTGAGCCAATGGTTCTTGAAATTTGCTTTGATATACAAATGCTTTGGATTACAAGCATTTTACCAGGAAGAATTATGCTTGCAAACCAATATATGGAATTGTTTAATTGCTATATTGTATACCTGAAACTAATACAGCACTATATGTCAACTACTCTAATTAAAATTAAAAAAACATTTTTTTTTCCAAGTTGGAGTTAAAGTCAAGAGTGTTGGGGCACCTGAGTGGCTCAGTTGGTTGAGCAACCAACATGGCTCAGGTCATGATATCCTGGCTTATGGGTTTGAGCCCCACATTGGGCTCCCTTCTGTCAGTGTGAGGCCGGTGTTGGATCCTCTGTCTCCTTCTTTGTCTGCCCCTCCTTCACTCATGATCTCTCTCTCAACAATAAATAAACATTAAAAAAAAAAGGAGTGTAAACTTGGATCAGTTAGGAAGCCCTAGCAACACACCAAGCAAATGATTAATGTTAAGAGCTGGATTAGCGGGGGCGCCTGGGTGGCTCAAGTCCATTAAGCCTTGACTTCTGTTCAGGTAATGATCTTGTGGTTTGTGAGTTTGAGCCCCAAGTCAGGCTCTGTGCTGACAGCTCAGAGCCTGGAGCCTGCTTTGGATTCTGTGTCTCACTCTGTCTCTGCCCCTCCCCCACTCATGCTCTGTCTCTCTCTCTCTGTCTCTCTGAAAAATAAATAAACATTAAAAATAAAAAAGAGCTGGATTAGGGCAGCGTCAGAGGCGGTGGGGGGGTGGGAGATGTGTGAGGCAAATCTCACTGAAACTTTGTTCAAGGGTTTGGCAACTGAAGTGGTGTGGATTAAGGAGAATTTCTTTGACTCCAACAGTTCAAGCCTGGGTGACTGTGGGGACCCTGGTGCCATTACTGGAAAGGGAACTGAGAAGGAAAAGGCTCTGGTCTGTTTTCTCAGTTTTGCAAATGTTGAGCTTGAAGTCCAGGGGCACATCTATGTGGCAATAGCCTTTTGGCAGTTGAACATTTGACTGGCACTTTGAACAGAGTGTTGTAATGGGCTGCAGGCTGAAAGTCTTGCCTGGTCTAAATTTGGAGTGACCAGATTATTTTTGAGTGGCAAAATTGTGAACATTACAAAGACTTCTCAACGAGTAGTAAACTTTTTATTATACAGTATAACACTCAGTATATTTTTTTTGATTCTCTTTCCATTTTAATTCTTTCCGTCTCCTCTTTCTGCTTCCTGAAGACCATTAACCAGGGAAAGAATACTTTTCTTTCTTAGGCCCCTGCCCAACTAGGCAACATCCAAACAAACAATATGTTAAATACAATTTGAGATTTGTTCTGTTCTTAAGCTGAATGCATAGGACTATGTTCAGGACTATGTATCTCTGAGGTATATGCCTCTGCTCTTTAGTATAGTGTGGGAGGCATTATATGACCACTGTGACGGGGCCTCTAAACTAGAACAGATAGATAGTATTGCATATTTAATTTCCAACAAAAAGATATTTTGAGTATAAAACCCTGATTTCGGAAACAGTCTGGGTGCTCTTCCTTCACTGTGGCCTCTGCTCTGAGCCATTGTCTGCCCAAACCCAACTGTGTAGAGCTTTGCTTTCCATTTTTGTCCCCACTAAAACATGTTTGATCTATCAGCACTTAATTTTCCTGTTTTGTTTTGTTCTGTTTTGTTTTTTAGTTGTGGTAAAAAATATATGACATAAAATGTACCATCTTAAACATTTTTAACTGCACTGCTCAACAGTAATAAGTACTTTGACATTGTTGTGCAACCAATACAATCTGCAGAACTCTTTTCATCTTGCAGAACTGAAACTTGGTACCCATTAAACAATAACTCCCCATTCCCCTCTTCCCTTCAGCCCTTGGCAATCACCTATCGACCTTCTGGCTTTATAAATTTGGCACCTTTAGGTACCTCATATAAATGAATCATGCAGTATTATCTTTTTGTGATGCTTTTCTGGTTTTGATCTATCTCCTTGGGTGAGATTTGAACTACCCTGTGTTTTTCCACTTTGTGTACCCATTGGCAAGATAAAGGTTTGGCCCCCAGAACCCCACTGGTATTATGCTGGGCCTGTGCTACCCACCCTGAGGGAAAATTAGGTGTCACAAGAGAATGCTTTAGCTGCATGTAATTGCCCATTCCCAGTCAGCCCCTCCTCAGAATTCTGAAGCTTAGAGCACTCAGATCTGCCTTACAGCCAATGTGACCCCATCCACTGCTCTGCAGACAGATTAAATACTAATGGCAAGAGTGCAGTGTCTTACAAATCAAGAGTCTAAGAATGGCAATTTAGAGTTACAATATAGATAATAAGAAAATAAGCACACCAGAGGTTTGACATTTATATTGTATTTTTCCTCTAAAGATAGTAATGTGCTAACCAGATGTTATCTTAACAGTGAGGCAAGTGGTTAAGAAAATTACAGTCTGATGAATAAAACTCCTGTAATAAATGTCCCACTGGATGACACTAAAGATGTCACCCTTGGAAACTTGGCAAGAGGCCTCAGTCACTGATGCTCTACAGTGTCATAGTCTCTTTAAACCAGTGTCATGGTGTGGTGGCTCAGTCAGTTAAGCGTCTCACTTGATTTTGGCTCAGGTTATGATCTCACAATTCGTGAGATTGAGCCCCATGTCAGGTTGTGCCCTGGCAGCACAGAGCCTCCTTGGGATTCCATCTCTCCCTCTCCATCCTCCCTTCGCCCAACCCCTGTACACATGTGAGCTCTCTCTTTCAAAAACAAAAACAAAAACAAAAACAAAAAACAAGAAAAAAGAAAAGAAAAAACACCAGTGCCGTGGTAGATCTGGGCATGGGATTATGTGGGTACTTCAGAATCATGCATCCAGGAGGAAGATGAAGGGTTACCTGGCTAAAGCCCATACTGGTAGTGGGAGAATGTATCCTGTGTTTAGAGTTCTCTGGATAAAACCTTTACTACCTGAGCAACCCATCATGTCTGACTAGTTCTCTTTTACCCCAGGCTCCTATCACAATGCCTAACACACAGCAGGAATTCAGTAAGTATTTGCTAAATGATACATCTGAGATCACTTTTCTTTATTTTTAAATCTCCAAAGCTCTCATTTCTTAGCCTGCAATTTGAATCCATATCTATTATCACTTACACATTTAAACAAATAGTATTTTCAGGATGCCGAGGAGATTGAAGAGGTGCAATAGGGTAGGGGACCTGCATCCCCTGTCTGAGTAATTTAGGCTATTAGATACCTAGGATTTCTTGTGCTCTCTTGCCAATTTAACAGTCTGTTTTTACTACTCAATAAAATGTACTATTGAAAAAGGTAGTGTAAGCATTTTAGTTGTAGGAGGAAAAAGAGGGAGGGAGAGAGACAGATATGATGAGGTTTTGAGGTAGTGGTAGGGGTTTGGAGCTGATGGCCAAGAAAGAATTCTTGAAGACGTCTTTGGTACAAAAAGGTGATTTTATTAAAGCATGGGCAGAAAGAACTGTACTGGGGTTGTAAAGAGTGGCTGCTTATTTACTGTGTGGAGCTGAGGGAGGTAAAATCAAGAGGAAGTTTCTTAAAGGGATTTCCATATGCTAAAGAGGATTTACCAGATTACTGAAGGCCTAACTATTGTCAAGCTAAGGTTGCTTTTCCCTCTAGCAAAGCATTAACATTAAGACAGTAGGGAGTTCCTAGAGATTAGGCTATTGAGATATTTGTAAATTGATGGAAGCTCTATCAGTTTAACCACTTGTTTTCCCCTTTCCTTTGTTCTTGGGCAGCCAGGAGTGCCTGAGGAATATCACACATATTCCACCTTGGGGGAAATGGTTTGCAGGGTGTCAGCTTACTTTATGCTCCCTCATCAGATAGGTAGAAAGACCTGGTTTTAACTGTCTATTTTTTCTATTTCATGGAAATACCAGCCAGTAGAAATGTACTGGGGCCAGATACACACTTGATTCAAAGAACTGGTTCACATAGATAGCAATGTTTTTGCAGGGGGTCAGGACCCAGTTTCACTTTCAATGATCATATTCTCAGTACAGTCCAATCCCCAATATGTGGGCAAAACATTTCCCGGTAGGGACTTGGAAGGAGATTGGAAAATGAGGAGAGAGGCAGAAGTGTGACCCGGCTCCCTGGACCACTGGCCTGGAGCCAGATTCTCTGCTTCTTTCCAAAGATGAAACTGAGGAAGATAGAAAAAGAGGATCTTCTTGTTTTGTTTGTTTGCTTGGTTTGTTGTTGGTTGTTGTTGTAGGTAGTGGTTGCTTTTGGGGATGTGTGGCTACATATCCTCCAAGCAATTATCAGATGTTGTAGACTATATCCTGGGTTGTACAGCAGGGCTAACTAACACTGCTTACCACGCATCTCACCCACTTTTCCCCATAGTCAAGTTCCCTTCCGTGCCCAGTGTTTGAGCTGCTTTCTACATCTGTATTATCAGTTTCCCTTGTTAGTTTGATGGCATGTTATTCTAAGACATATCAGGGGAAATCCTTCATGGGAAGTAGGTGCAGGTAGCAATAAGGAATAACACCTTAAAAAACCTTTCTCTTCTCGTTTCAAGTTAATGTTTTTAAAAAGTTGATATCTGTATTTCTCCACTGTGACTGGTTTGGGATTGTGGGGTTTTAAGGAGCTGAAATCATGCCTATGAAATTCTCAAGATATAATGGTTAGAACAAAGGTAATTTATTGAGTGTCAATGAGAGGGGAATAAAAGGAGAAATCACATAGTCTTTGCCCAGAAGGAATTTTCAGCATAGAGAAAACAGACACACATATGGAACTTACTGAATAAACCTCTATAATATGAGCTAATTGTTTGGTATTAATAATAAGTGCACCAAAGAAACAAACAAACCCCCCAAAGCCATTTTGGATTGGAACTCTGCTGAGGAAGGAAAGCATGGCCAGATCCCAAAACATCTGGTTCAGTATTGGTGTGCCTCCAAAGGAATTCCTGGACAGGGTGAGATAGTCTTTCCTTCTTCAATAAGATGCTTTCTAGAGGCCAGTGTGGAGTTCAAATTGAATTCTGATAAGTGAAGTTAATGCCTATATCTATGTCAATACATTTCTAGTTATTACCATCCAGCAAAATGGCATGGGCTTACACTAGATCTTTCCAAAAGGGAGCTAATCAAGGAGAAGACAGGTGGGAAGGGTGAAGGTGGGCTACAGAGTGAGAGCTTGTCACCTTGGTTGACAGAAGAGGTGTGATGGTATGGCATCTTGCTGCATGGGACTTTCTGCTGAGGTCTGAGATCTGAAAGACACAGCTGGCATTATGGATAGTCATGCCTTTGCCCCACTCATTTGGGCTCTATGTCTCTGTTTTTAAGTACTCCAGCTCACTGCTTCTGGGGAACACAGGTTATTTTATTCTTTTCATAATCTTGTTCTTAGTTCAGTCTCTTTCTGTATAAAAAGCTCCGTACTGTAGAATCGATCTTATTTCTATGACGTCTCTTTCTCTCTGTCTTATATTTCTGTGATTTAACTGAGTGGATGGTATCACTTTTGAAGAAACAATGGCATAACCTGGTCTAGATTTAAATGGGATGTGATCTAGCTGACAGCCTCAGCCAGACTTCAACTCTTTTTTCTTTCTTTCTTTCTTTCTTTCTTTCTTTCTTTCTTTCTTTCTTTCTTTCTTTCTTTCTTTCTTTTTCTTTCTTTCTTTCTTTCTTTCTTTCTTTCTTTCTTTCTTTCTTTCTTTCTTTCTTTCTTTCTTTCTTTCTTTCTTTCTTTCCTTCCTTCCTTCCTTCCTTCCTTCCTTCCTTCCTCCTTCCTTCCTTCCTTCCTTCCTTCCTTCTTTCTTTCTTTCTTTCTTTCTTTCTTTCTTTCTTTCTTTCTTTCTTTCTTTCTTTCTTTCTTTCTTTATCATTTATCTATATCATCTGTCAACTATCATCTATCTACCTTTGGTAGTTTTTTCTTGTAGGAGCCTTTAAACACCAATCTGACCTCTTTCACTATAAAGCAGTCATTTCTCATTTCTGCCTCCTGTCCATTAGGGAGTAGATTTCTCTCTCTCTCTCTCTTTTTTGTTTTTTGTTTTTGGTCCTAAACCAGTGTTTCTAAAACAGCATCAATTCTTTCAGAAACACCTGGGCAGCATATAAACAAGCACATTCCCAGCCCCCAGCTTCACAAAGATCCTGACAGGGAAGAGCAAGAATGAGGCACTCCATGTGATTCTTGTTACACTACAGAGCGCTTGAAAACCTGTGCCTGCAAGAAATTTAGAACTTGGCTTTAGTAAGGTTTGTCTTCAAACAGATGAATCAAGCTCCCAAAACGTTTCAGGGAGTTGGTGAAGCAGCTCAGAAGTGGAGCAGCTCATAGGGTGGGGTGAGTGATAATCACATGTCAGCCACACTCATCTTACCCCAGTCATTTCCTACAGCTTTAATGGCTTTATACAATGCTTCATATAGAAGCAGGAAGCCACTCTGAACCCACATGTTCCCAGCACTGTCTGAATCATTTCTAAATGTCCTAACCTTTACAATAACCTTGCTGGCAGAGCAAGTCAATGTCAGGAAACAGGTAAGCAACCTGCTTTCCTGTGCTGGCGAACTTATATATTTTGATAAAACTATTGGCATGTTTAATAGGATGTAATTAACTATTCAAATTCCATTTCACTCATTGGGACTTCCTAGTTGCTTTTGGAATGGCAAAGAGATTTTTGGAGTTTTTTTCTTGCCTTGAGCTTTGGGGTTGATTTTAATAATAATAAAAAAAACCTTCAAGAGACAGTTACTGCAGTAGAAAATTTGTGTTGTAGGAGCTAATTCACACTTGCTAAAATGAATTCCCTTCAGGGGATTAGATTTAAAATGTGACACTTAAAGAATATATCTACTGCTTAACAGGACAAGGAGTTGCATTTCATGTAGAACTATCAGATGTGAAAAGTATGTTAAAATTTTTTTTTAACATTTTATTTATTTTTGAGAGACAGAGCATAAATTGGGGAGGGGCAGAGAGAGAGGGAGACACAGAATCAGAAGCAGCCTCCAGGCTCTGAGCTCTGAGACAGAGCCCGACTTGGGGCTCAAACTCACAAACCGTGAGATCATGACCTGAGCTGAAGGCAGACGCTTAACCAACTAAGCCACCCAGGCGATCCTGAAAGGTACATTTTAGAATATGAAAAGCTAAAACTCACTAATTAATATGGATCCTTCAGGAAGCATTAGAGGTAGGCACATAGTAAGTACCTATAAATGATTATTGATGAGGAGGGAGTGGGATTTGAAGGATGAATTGAGTATCTATTGATTGAAAAACAGCTTTATGTTGACTACAATAACAATGTCTTCTTCATCAGCTGATATTTATGATGTAAAATATTTTCTGATGGTACTTAAGTGCTAAATAACGGTTGTTTATTAGTTGGCCCATTTTAAACACCTTATATTTGTTTTGCTTTAGTAATTAAATATAATAAACAGTGTTGTTGCCTGGACAGCAGCTGTGGTTTTATTCCCAAAAAAGATGCTTTGCTCAGATTGCTATCTTTTGTGGTATCAGCTGGTGTTTTTCATAGACGACAGACAGAAGCAATTCCTCTTTTAATGATTTGAAAGTGTTATGAGTTTGAGGATGAAGGTTTAAAGTCGTATAAAGTCGTTTCAAGTCGTTTAAAGGCAAACTAGCCTGTCCAACTTCTTTCTAACTCCTCTGTATGGACAGCTGATTTTCCAGAGACTAACTTTCAATAGAGATTCTTGAGGCTAAAGCTCTTTTATTAAAAAAGAAAAACAACAAACAACAAAACCCCTGCTATTTAAAGACAATTATTTCTGGGGAGAGTCTATTATTTGTGGTTTTAGGAAGTTGAAATGACAGACTTAGGATAAATTAATTGTAGCTGCCTTTCTACAAAACTTTAAACTGAAGTTCTAACAGAGTGAAGACTTTGAATGAGATAATAATATTTTCTACTCCTCTTTTGGAAAAATGGATTTGTGAAAGGAAATAGAGTTTAACACAACAGTATTTTAGCTAAGCAAAAAAAAGTGCATATGGCCATCGAGGGTGTCTGGAAAGTTTCCAGGAGGTCCTAAGTTTCCGGGAATTGTAGGCAAAATGTGTCAGAGCTGGGTATGAAGTCAGTGTCAGACTTCACCGAGCTTCTTGCTCTTCTAAGTACCTCTGGAGGCAACTTCACCTGTAAATATCCATTCTCTTCCTTGACCGATTTTATTGAGGCTGCATGAACTGAGGGGCTGACACATTCTTGTTATGCTGCAGACCAGTGGACAAAGGGAAGAAAAATAGGAGGGAAACTGTATGATATAGAGACGCTCCCAGGTCAGGGATGGGCAGAAGCTCTTTTAGGCAAGTAATTTGTTCTCAAGAAATGAGGTCTAGATTATGTCAATAGACTTGTACCCATATCGTGTAGTGAGGAGGGTGGTCTTCACAGTAAAGAGTAAAATTGCCTTCAGATACTTTAGAGAAAGTAAGCTGTAGCAGAGAGTGGTGCTACATTGTCCCACTTCATCTCTGTCACCCCCTTCCTCCATCCATCAGATTAGAAAAATAATCCCCTTTCCACTTATTTTAGTGCTTAATAGAGTGTTCTGTTGTCCAGGAACCACAGAGAAGTAGAAAGCTGAAAACTTGAGACCATAGCAAACCCCAAATGCCTGCATCTTTTTACCTTTTTTACAGAATGATTTTTCTAGCTGCAGGAGTTTTCTTGGCTTGCAGGGGCAGGTAGAACTTCATATGAAGTATTTCTTGAAGCAACCTTTAATCAATGAGTGATGGGAGTTGGTGGAGAAAGACCCCATCTTATTCCTCCCTCAGTGTAAGAATTCTGAGCTTTGTTTCCTCCCTTTGGTGGCAATTTGGTAGAAAAAAAAAGGCTATCAATGAGGCTGTGAAATTTTCAGAACACAAGATAGGACCTAGGGGAACTAAGATTCTATAAACACTTTATTATATAATTCACTATCTCTGGTAGGTATAAATTGAATTACATTTATATATATTAATTTTGGAGAAATTTGTATTTCTATAATATTTTTTTTCAAATCCAAGAACATAATGTGCATCTTTCCATTTCTTCATATCCTATTTTGTGTCTTTCAATAAAGTGTAAAATTTTCATCATGTAGCTCTTCATAGAAAATTCTTGTTAAACTTAGTCCTAGATATTTTTTCTTGTTATCATCCTTAAGAATAGAAATCCTTCCCCATTTCCATTCCTCAGTGACTATTGCTACACAGGGAAAATTTATTGCTTTAAAAAAATTATCTTGTATGTATATACCTGACAAATTCATATAAAATTTCTCTCTCTTTTTTTAAAATATGGTCTTATCAACAAAGGGATTAACCTCGTTTTCCAATGATTTTTACATGGTATTTAATTTTTCTAAAATGTGTGTGGCATTTATTAGCATCTGCAAGACAGTGAAAAATAGTGATGGTAGCCATCATCTCTATCTGGTATTGGTATTAAGGAAAATGATTTCAGTTTTCATTGTCTACAATGATATCTGCTATTGCAATTTAATAAATAGCTTTCATTAGATTTAGATAATCTAATTAGATTAGATTGATAAATTTAAGTTGTTTCCATTTTGCTTACCATCTGTATTAGAAATGGTCTGATTATGAGTATCATAATCTCTTTTTCTGAATTTATTCTGAAAATAAATTCTTTTCTGAATTTATTGATATCACGTGGTATTTCTCCTGTAATTTCTTGATATACTTTATTATGACAATAGACTTTCAGTTGTTGAATCTCCTTTCACTTCTTGGAATAAGTTCTCTTTGTTATAATGTATTGTTCTCTTTAAGCATTTATGGATCTTATTTGATACTATTTTATCTAGAAGATCACATACAATAGGTCTAAAACAAGTATTTTTTTAGTGATCCAAGTTAGAACCTCTTTGTTAGCTTTACACGTAAATGTATAAATATTTAAAGTTGTGTCTGCAATGGCTTTCCTTCCCACAGCCGCAGTTGAAATCTCGTCCGTTCCTTGAGGCTCACCCCATTGGCAAACTTTCCTTTGTCTTGGCCCCTACTGCATGAAATCACATCTTATGTCAAACCTTGACAACATGTTGTAGTGTCAAGGCATAATTTGTAAGAATTTAAGGTGACACTTATGTAAGTACATAGTGAGCCCTTGTCAAAAACTTATTTTAACTCGTTAATAAAGAGCTAGCAGGGTAATAAATTGACTCACAGGCCTTTTGAAGAACAGAGAATTCTATAGTTTGCTGGGGATGGCAAACTAACTAAATTGGCTAAGTTAGAGACGAAATGGTCAATATCCTAAAGGGCAGTAAAATCATAATGTTTGGGGTTATTTTTTCCACTGAATAGAAATCACTGGCATCTCTGCTGGAAAAAAAATCTACAAGGTTTTACATAACCTCATAGAATCAATATTAAATAACAAGTCAAAGAAAGGTACATTCTCCCAGTGAAATAAATAAACCTTGGGTGGACCTATGAGATAATGTTCAAGTATGACATTGGGAAAGGATATGCAGCCTTCCTTTTGCCAAATTTCTGTTTTGGATATTTTTTCTTAACAATTATAAATACTACTTTATGTTTCAATTATTTGTATGTCTGACCTATGTTAGTGTGGTGTGTGTGTGGGGGAAATGCATGGGTTTTGAATATGTTATACACCATAAGGTTTGAATCTTGACTCTGCAAACCCATCCCTTACCCATATATGGGCTGTGCTGTTGGAGAAGGGGTTTGGGACAGCTGGAAGGCATAATAAAAATAGATTTAGGGCTTGGGAGCATCAGGAGAAAGGACATTTGGCACATCTCTGGCATTCTCATATGGTAACAACTCAATATGACCAAATTTCAGCAGCTTCAGGATGCAAATGGGGTCACAAGGATGCCAGTAAGCCAAAGTTCCTGTTTTTGCTTCTAATTGCCTATGAAGGACTTTCCATTCTCTTACAAAGAGACCATCCCCTATAATATTTCTGGGTTTCTTCCAAAGGGCTGGCCATTTGGTCACAAATCAGTATACAGCCACAATAACCCCAACCTATTCTCCTTCTCCCTTGGTGGTGTTTGCTGTTTCTGATGCCCTTTGGAACCCCTCGTGGCAATGACGAAGGTTGGAGAAGGGAGGATCCAAGGAGCTTTCCTCTAATGTTCCCAACTCCAATATGCTGCCTTTTCTACCACTGTCAGCTGCCTGCCCTCCTCTCCTCCTGTAACTGAGTATCTTAACAGGGCAGGTTTTCTGACAAATAGAGTTTGGGGAGATTTCTTTTGCCTAAGGATTGTGTACCTGGGTTCACATGCATGTGAGCTCTTGCTTTAGGGTGAAGGAGATGATTTTTAAAAACTATTATTCAGTTGTTATGTGAGTGCTAATTGGTACCAATTACCATGGATAAAGATACAAAGGAACATTCCTGGCCCTTAAGCAGCTAGTTCAAACTATATAGTTTAAGTAGAATAAATACACTAAAAGGTCAAATAATTTTGCAAAAAATAAGTAATTTTAGGATGTAAACCCAGCAGCCCAAGTAGTTGTTGTGAAGCTTTCAGTGGTGAGTAAAGATCACATTTCCAAGTCATTAGAGACAGCACCAAAATTTAAGGATGCTTTTCTCTCCAGGGAGAGAATTCAACTAGGGTTTATGTACTCAGTGTGAAGAAATTTTTGTGCTTATGTACAGAATATTTAGGGTTCATGCTGAAGTCTGCCTGCCCCCCCCCCCCCGGCAGGTTTTGGTGGTTTTGTATTGTTTTGTTTTGTTTGCCTGGTAAGCATAGTGTCTTGGAAAAACAATGCAAGAGCTTTCATTGTTCCAGCATGAATGTGTGCCATGTGCCTTGTCTGATCTTGTCTTTTACTCCTGTCTTCAAAAATACAAATATAAAGTTTCTTTAACTGATTAGTCATTTGCATTGTACTCTCATTAAAGAGAACACATTTACAATCATAAAAATTAGTTATAAAGTATGGGGAGACAAAGATGAAGTGTAAGAGGTTTTTAGAGTGCAGGGGGACTCAAAATGGTAGCTTTGGAAGCATTAACCAGAAACTAGACCTGTTATGAGGAAATGTGTTTCTTTCAGAATTACTGAATAGGATTGTTTAGGTTAGAAGACTGTAATTTTTTTTAAATGTTTATTTATTTTTAAGAGAGGGTGGGGGGAAGGGTAGAGAGAGACGGAGAGAGAGAATCAGAAGTGGGCTCTGTGCTGACAGTAGAGAGCTGATGGGGGGCTCAAACTCATGAACTGTAAGGTCATAACCTGAGCCAAAGTCAGATGCTTAACTGACTGAGCCACCCATGTGCCCAAGGCTATATTTTTGAAGAGAGAGTAAATCACTCTTATTTTTTATTTTTTATTTTTTTTAAATTTTTTTTTTCAACGTTTATTTATTTTTGGGACAGAGAGAGACAGAGCATGAACGGGGGAGGGGCAGAGAGAGAGGGAGACACAGAATCGGAAACAGGCTCCAGGTTCTGAGCCATCAGCCCAGAGCCGGACGCGGGGCTCGAACTCACGGACCGTGAGATCGTGACCTGGCTGAAGTCGGACGCTTAACCGACTGCGCCACCCAGGCGCCCCATCACTCTTATTTTTTAAAAGTCTTCCTATGCTACAGATTTGCTGCTTAGTAGTAAGTCGCATCCCCTTTGTTTTCTGATGAAATACTATGTAACTGAAAACTTAAAACAAACAAACACACAAAATAAGAAAGTAAAGGGTTTAGGCCTCACTTCAAATGAACTGAATTAGAATCTCTGGGGTAGGCCCTATGCTTCCTATAGGTGATTTTATTTTATTTTATTTTATTTTATTTTATTTTATTTTATTTATTATTTATATTTTAAAAAATTTAATTTATTTTGAGAGAGAGAGAGGCAGAGAGAGAGGGGTGGGGAGAGAGAATCCGGAGCAGGCTCTACACTGTCATCACAGAACCCAATGTGGGGCTCAAGCTCACAAACTATGAGATCATGACCTGAGCTGAAACCAAGAATCAGATGCTTAACCGACTAAGCCACCCAGGTGCCCCCCATAGGTGATGTTAATGTGCAGCTAGGGTAAAGAATCACCTCACTACCCCAACTGCACCATGAGATGACATTATGTTTACTTAATCATCTTGGAAATAATTGGGGTATTATCAGCTCTTTATCACAGCATCTCATGGTTCTGTGACCCAGGCACTAGTCCCTTATCATAGGCGGGTGGTAGAGTGAAGTAATAAAACACCTGGCCAGGTCCACATACAGAATTCTGATGAATATTGAGTCTAAGTGATAGACTCTGAAATGGTTGCATTACCTGCTGACAGAGAATAAGTCTAGTTTAATTTGTCCTTGAGCCTCAGATGCCTCCAGATGGGTGTTTGCTTAATGGTAATTTCTGTTGTATAGAAGATTTCCATAGTCAACTATGTCTTTCTGGGTATATAGTTTTTACCTATTTATTACAACTGAGGTTCCTCTGCCCCAAGATAATATTGACCTATACTTCCTAGTGGCACTTCTCACCATTTTTTTATAGCTATATCTTAAATCCATGTGGAAAGTATTTGAAGTAGTCTGTTTTCTTCCCTGAAAAGTTGGCCAATGTCCCAATGCCATTCATTGACATCTCTATCAATTTCCCATTGATTTGAAATGATACTGGCCATATTTTTTTGTCTATATATGAATCTTTCTTTCAAGATTTCTATTCTACATCCTTGATCTTTCATTGGTTCTCAAGCTGTTTTGTTTCTGACTTTGAAGACTGTCTTTCATGGTAACTCATTAAATAAGATGTTGACTTGGAAAGTCTGAGGTCTTTATCACAAGAAGGTATTCATTTTTTTTTTCATTTCCTAAGATTTCTTAAAATCTGTACTGATTTTATGAATTTTGTAATGATCATATAGTTTTTCTCATTTGATCAACTGATATGATGAATTATATTAATAATGCCCTAATAGGAAACCAGTCTTCCATTTTTGGAAGAAATCAAACTATGTCATCATGTATCATTCTTTTAAGATTGGGCTGGGTTTCATTTTTCTGAAACATTTTGCCATATAAAAGAATTTAAAAAATTATTTGACAGGACCTGCCAATAACTGGTATTGGCAATTTCTATAGAAAATGTGTTTTAAGGTTATAAGAATACGTGGGTAGTGAGGAAACAGAGGCAGTTAGTTGGCTTTAAAATAAAAGGGAGAAACAAAAGTGAATTTCTTGTTTAATCTTAATACAAGTTATAAATTTAACTTGTATGCTGAAGGAGCAAAACGTTGAAGGTGTAATCAGATGCACTTTTATTCATGTATAGTCCCTCATTCTGTGAAGATCGTTTTCTCTTTCTGGCTGAAATCTTGTGCCCAGGTATTGTCTTTCACTCCTATTTACTCCTCATCAGTCTCATTTCAGTTAATAAAATATCAAGAATCAAAAAATAGTCAAAACTACATCAGACTTTAGTCAGAAGGGTGGGATCTGGTGGGATTTTATTTTTTTCTCTTCACTATGCTCTTCACCAGCTCCTTTTCCCCAGTCTTAACTTCCTAGTGTCAGCTTTGGATCCCTCTTGGTTTGGAAAAC
The DNA here is from genome assembly GCF_018350155.1 of Leopardus geoffroyi. Taxonomy (NCBI): domain Eukaryota; kingdom Metazoa; phylum Chordata; class Mammalia; order Carnivora; family Felidae; genus Leopardus; species Leopardus geoffroyi. The sequence goes on along the minus strand of NC_059333.1, from coordinate 48,957,568 downwards.
AGTGAAAGAAGAAAAGGAAAAAAGATTTTTACTTGAGTGGCCCCAATTTATGAGGACCTTGGCTGCTTCTAGCTTTGGTGGATATTTAAAGCTAATGCTCACAGGGTGCTTTGTGGGTCTTCAGGAAACTTGTCCCCACCAAATACCAGCAACACTTTGCATGTAGTTCAGTGATTAATACATTTTCTCCAGCAAGTTACTTAAAATTCCTCCTTCAGACTTCAAACTTTGGGCAGTACAACTTTAGTTTTTTTTGTGCTGAGGTCCTCCCTCCTCCAGGCAGCCCTCCTGGGCAGGTTCTAACACCTGATCATCTTTAGCCCCGGAGAAGCATGAATACTGGGATTACAGACTATTATAGACTGAACACTGTGTCCCTTCAAAATTTGTATGTTGAAACCCTACCTGCTCAGTATGATGGTATTAGGAGGTGGGGCCTTTGGGAGGTAATTAGTTTAAATGAAGTTATAGGAGTAGATTCCCCATGATGGCATTAGTGCCCTTATAAGTAGAAACACCAGAGAGCTTGCTTCCTCTTCCTCTCTTCACCTGGTGAGGATAAAGGTGCCATCTACAAGTGAGGAAGAGTGTTCTCACGAGAACTGGGGCATTCTGGCAACTCAATCTTGGACTTCCCAGCTTCCAGAACTGTGAGAAGTTCATGTCCGTTGTTTGAGCCACCCAGTTTATGGCATTTTGTTCTCACAGCACAAGCTGACTGAGACAGAGACTGTCCCAAATGCAGCTATCATGCCTCCTCTGTCTTTAGAGCAGGGACTCTGGTGTCTGACATTTATCTGGGGACTCTACTGTGTGTCCCCAAATGCAAGGGATATATATATATATATATATATATATATATATATATATATATATATATCTCAAGTCTTCATGAAGACTCCCTCATGAAATTTGAGGAGAGTTGAGGACCTCTTCCCCAGGTTCATATACCACCAACAGTTTTCTCACCATTTAGCTTCCCATTCTTTTCTGAAGTCTGACGATGTTTGGTAAGCCAAGGGTTTACAAAACTGGTTCTTTTTTTACCTCTTTTAGAAGCCTTGCACAACCTGAATATTGCTCAGGTGTGACAATAATAGTTACCTGTCTCATAGAACTCTCAGCCAAAACAGACATAAGAATACTATTTTAACATCCTGTTGTACAAAAAAAAAAAATGTTTGTCCTTTTACTTTGTATTAGGTGTTCCAGTAAGGATAGCCTAGAGAGAAGAGAAGGGCCAGTTAGAACATAGGCTTTGAAGGTCTGAACTAGTTCAGTGTTACCTTACCTGACCTACTTCACCTACCATGATGACATCAAGATTCATCCATATTGTGGCCTGTATCAGAATTTCATTCATTTTTAAGACTGAATAATATTCAGTTGAATGTATGTACCACATTTTGTTTATTCATTCATCTGTCCATAGACATTTGGGTTGTTTCACATTTTGGCTTTGTGAATAATGCACTATGAACATGGGTGTACTGATTTAGTTCTTGTGTTGTGGACTGAATTGTGTCCCTTCAGATTCATATGTTGAAGCTCTAATTCAAAATGTGATTGTATTTGGAGATAGGGCCTTTAGGAGTAATTAAGGTAAATGAGGTCATAAAGGTGGGGCGCTAATCCTACAGGGTCATGGTTTTGTAAAAAGAGGAAGAGAGCCCTCACCCTGTCATTTGAAGCAGCGAGAAAGTGGCCATTTGCAAACCAGAGAGTTCTCACCAGAAGCTGAACCCCACAGGACCTTGATCTGGGATTTCCAGCCCCCAGAACTGTGAGAAAATAGATTTCTTTTGCTTTAAGCCACACCACCTATAACATTTTATGGCAACCTGAGCTAAGACATCCAGCTTTCAATTCTCTTAAGTATATGCTTAGAAGTGGAATTGCTAGCTCATGTGGTAGTTCTATATTTAATTTTTTGAGGAACCTCCATGCTTTCCACAGTGACTGCACCATTTTATATTTCCACCAGCATTGCACAAGTGTTTCAGTTTCCTCACATCTTGCCAACTCTTTTTCTTTCTTTCTTCCCTTCTTCCTTCCTGCCTCCCTCCTTCCCTCCCTCCCTCCTTCTCTCCTGCTTCTTTCTTTTTCTTTCTTTCTTCTTTCTTTCTTTCTTTCTTTCTTTCTTTCTTTCTTTCTTTCTCTCTTTCTTTCTCTCTCTCTCTCTCCTCTCCTCTCCTCTCCTCTCCCCTCCCCTCCCCTCCCCTCCCCTCCCCTCCCATCCTCTCTCTTCTCCTCCCTTCCCCTCCCCTCCCCTTCTCACTCCTCCCCTCCCTACCCCTCCCTTCCTCTCCCTCTCTCTCCTCTCATAAATATCTATCCCAATGCATATGAAGTAATAATTCATTATGGTTTTTACTTTGCATTTCCCTACTGGTTGTTACTGTCAATCTCTTTTCTGTGCTTGTTGGCCATTAATATACCTTGGGAGAGATGTCTAAGTTCTTTGTCGATTTTTAATTGCCTTGGGTTTTTGTTGTTGTTGTTGTTGTTGTTGTTGTTGTCGTTGAGTTGCTCTATATCATTTTGAAAAGAGTAATATTAAAAAAAATATTTTTATAAAAAGTTTCCAATTTCCATATAGTATTGATTTTTGGGAATTTGTTTGCTATGCTCAAATTTCATTTTTTTTCTGTTAAAATTTTTTCATTGGGTTTTCATGTTTACTGGGAAATTGGGATTTTCATTTTAGCATCTGTGTTATGAAATACTGATGACTGTACTTTCTGGCATGTGTTCTAATTTAGTTGCTAGCTGGATAAACCACTATGGCAAGTTGATCAAACCATATCTTAAAAAGATTACATTTTAGCAGTTAAAATTCATATTTTCTCCCTAATTTTTCAGATTATTTAAATAAGGTTCTCCAAGGTCTTATAACACAGCACATCTGTTTGTTACCAAATTTGATGCTAGAAGAGCAACAAAATTTTGTGACCCTTAACTGAGAAATATCTCATAATCACTTAGAATTGTTTTTGTTTGTTTTCGTCTAAGAGTAGATGACGTAATAACTAAATTTATTGCCAAGACCAGATTGTGAATTGACCATAGTTTCCTATGGCTGCTATGACAAGTTATGACAACCTTGGTATCTTAAAGTAGCACAAATTTATGCTCTTGCAGTACTGGAGACCCAGAAGCCTGAAATCAGGTTCACTGAACTGAAATGAAGGCATTATCAGGACCATACTCCCTCTGGAGGCTATAGGGGAAAATCTGTTTTCTTGCCTTTTCCAGCACCCAGAGCAGCATTTCTTGGATTCCTTGTGTGTCCTCTTCCTCCATCTTCAAAGCCAGAAACATAACATCTTGTTTCTAGTGTAGCGATGCTTTCTTATTCTGAGTGTGTGAAATTTCCTTCTGATTCCCTCATAAGAATTCCTGAGATTTAAAACAGTATAGATGTTCCTCAAAAAATTAAAAATAGAAATACCATGTAAGTCAATAATTCCACCACTGGCTATTTATCCAAAGAAAACAAAAACACTAATTTGAAAAGATATACTCACCCCCATGTTTATTGCAGCATAATTTACAATAGCCGACATGTAAGCAGCTTGTGTCCATTGAGAGATGAAGCAGTAAAGAGTTATGGTGTATATCTACAATGGACTGTGACACAGCCATAAAAAAGCTTGAGTACTTGCCATTTGCGACACCATGGGTGGACTCAGAGGGTATTATGCTAAGGGAGGTAAGTCAGAATGAGAAGGACGGATACCATATGATTTCACTCATGTGGAAACTAAAGAAACAAACGAAAAGTGGAATTCAACCATAAATACAGAGTACAAACTGCTGGTTGCCAGAGAGAAGGAGGGTGAGAGGATGGGCAAGATGAGCTCAAGCAGGGGTTAGAGAGAGATACGGGCTTCCAGTTACAGACTGAATAAGTCATGACAGTAAAGGCACAACATAGGGAATATAGTCAATGATGCTGTAACAGCATTGTATGGAGACAGAAGGTAGCTATACTTGTGGTGAGCAAAGCATAAGGTACAGAGGTGTTGAATCATTACGTCATAAACCTGAAACTATTGTTAGCAGCGTGTGTCAACCATACTCAAGAAATTTTTTTGAAAAGAGAATACTTGTGATTGCATTCAGGAGACACCTGGATAGTCCAGGCTATTTTTTCCATCTCAAGATCCTTAAGTCAATCATATTTGCAAAGACCCTCCCTGCTTTTCCCCCATATACAGTAACATTCGCATGTTTTAGGGATTAGGATGTGGACACCTTCTGAGGGACCATTATCTAGCCTTCCACAATCTTTATAAGGCTCTTTGGAAATTTAAAAAAGAAAGAAAAAGAAGCCATAAACATCATAGATGTCGTGGAATCCTAGTTCTGTAAACAAAGTTTAATTCAAGTTTAATGTAATTCTCCTATTTTAATCACGCTAACTGCCTCACTTTTTCTTTTTCCATTTTATTCTTAACCTCTTGCAGTTTGGCTTCTGCTCCATGCTACTGATAAATGTTTTCAAGTTTATCAGTGACCGTGGAGCCAAATCCTGATGCATCTCTTTGAATTGTTTAGCATAGATCACTTATTAATAAATGAAACCCTTCTTTCTTCCTTTCATTTTTTTTAAGAGTTTTTTTTTTTTTTTTTTTTTTTTTGAGTGTGAGAGAGAGCTCAAGCAGGAGAGAGAGAGAGAGAGAATCTTAGGCAGGCTGAGCATGGAGCCTGATGTGGGGCTTGAATTCACGAACCCTGAGATCATGACCTGAGCCAAAATCAAGTGTTGGATGCTTAACCAACTGAGCCACCCAGGCACCTCATGAACCTTCCCTTCTTTAAATGCCAATGACACTTACCTATTAGTTCCTCTTATTCCATCATAATCATTATAACCAGTCCTTCTTGTTTCTTCTTGGTTGCCTTTCATTCTTCTAACCTGTGAAATAGAAATTCTTTGAGGTTCAGTGCATGGCTGTGTTTTTCCCCCTGTAACTCAGAGACTTTATTGTATTTTGGGTTTAGTTACTTTGTTAACTACACTTGCATATCTCTACCTTTAAATGTGAATTCTAACTATATGCCTGGGACAGCCATCTATCTATTTTCAGCTTTTTTATAGATCATGTACCCGTAGATAACCTGATACCTTCTCCAACCCAGCATTTATAAAAACAAAATTCATCTCTCATTTGTCCCACCCGTTTTTTTTTCCCACTTTCCATAAAGGTCATTGACCCCACCATTATGTTAGAAATTTTGGTATCTTACTTTTTACAACTAGGCTTTCTTATAACATTTTGAATATTAGTGAAAAAGGTTAAAAAAAATTTTTTAATAAAAATTTTTAAAGTTCATTTATATTTTGAGAGAGAGCGAGAATGGGCCAGGGAGAGGCAGAAACAGTGAAGAATCCCAAGCAAGCTCCACACAGTGAGTGCAGGGCTCTATGTGTGGCTGGAGCCCATGAACTGTGAGATCATGACCTGAGCCAAAACCAGGAGTGGGATGCTTAACCGACTAAGCTACCCAGGTGCCTCTTAGTGAAAATAGTTTTTGCTTTTGCTGTTTTTAGCTCAGTGGTCTAGAGAAATGCTACTCAGAGTGAGTGGTCCATGGATCAACAGCACGGAAGTCTGTTAGAAATGCAAATTCTAGGTCCTATCCCAGACTTTCTAAATTATAATCTGTATTTTAACTGTGGTTTGGCAAGCAGTTGACAAATGATTCTGATTTGGGGTGGCATTCAATAACCACTGGCCTAGAGTCTAGTCCAGATTGGCATTGCTCCACACGTAGATTATTCCAACAGTTTCTTACTAGGTAAGAATATGTGGAAATTTGCCTGGAGGACATGTTTAAGGTGAATAGTGATCTAGAATTGGTTAATGGACTTCTAGTTTTTCTTTCCTGTTTTGAGTGACAGGCTGTGTCAGTGTAATTTTCTTGGTTACCTTTCTTTCTTTGCTTTTTAAATGCTCCCAGTTCTCTAGACCAAGCTCCTTACATAGTAAATTTTACAATAGAAGTCTTGCTCCATCTAAGAAAGTTGGTGACAGGAAAGGAAATAGGGAGATGAGGGAGAGAACTGTGATCCAAAACCTAAATTTGGATTGCAAATATGAGCAGAAATTTTACCATCAAAGAACTGCTGAGGTTTCTCACTAATATTCTGTTTTTTTGTTAAGAAAAATAATTTACATAAAATTTCTAAGCCTTTTAAGTTCCTCTTATCTTTCTTTATGTAGTTATAATTCATAGTTTATTTGAGACAATCTCCTTTTTATATTTTTCACCCATTAGCTAAAGCCAAGGGTACTAGGAGGTCCTTTTGTTGGATTATTGGCATTTGGAAAGAATTCGCAAAGAAGTTGGAAAGAAGAATATCCACTTGATATTTGCCCCATTCCTTCTGTATATATTAATTTAATTAAAATTTAGTATTCCATGAACATCTTTTTAAAAATTTTTATTTATTAAAAAAAAATTTAAAAAAAATTTTTTTTTCAACGTTTATTTATTTTTGGGACAGAGAGAGACAGAGCACGAACGGGGGGGGGGGGGCAGAGAGAGAGGGAGACACAGAATCGGAAACAGGCTCCAGGCTCTGAGCCATCAGCCCAGAGCCCGACGCGGGGCTCCAACCCACAGACCGCGAGATCGTGACCTGGCTGAAGTCGGATGCTTAACCGACTGCGCCACCCAGGCGCCCCTAAAAAAATTTTTTTTAAGTGTATTTATTTATTTTTGAGAAAGAGAGAGTAAGAACACGAGCCAGGGAGGGGCACAGAAAGGGAGAGACTGAATCCCAAGCAGGCTCCATGCTGTCAGCTCAGAGCCAGATGTGGGGCTTGAACTATGAGATTATGACCTGAGCCAAAATCAAAAGTCAAATGCTTGACTAACTGAGCCACCCAGGCACATCTTTAAAAAAAACAAAAATTGAATTGAACACTTGTCAGTGTTGAGATGTATATGGGAAACAACACAATCATACGTAACAGAAACTCTCTCATGTTGCTCACAGTTTAATACGGGAGACAGACCAGTAAGCAGATAATTAAAATAATAATAATGTAAATGCCTAAGCACCCTCTGCTTTTTTGGATGTCACAGAAGTTCTTAATTCTGCTACACACGTATGAGAAGTCCAGCAGTGTAAAGACTGTCCTCATTTGTTCTGGAAGAGTAGAATAGTGACTGCAGGAGCCTTGGTGCTGGGAAAATGGCAGAGTCCGAAGTCTCTGAGATTGTTTTCAGTTACAAATCTTACTGCCTTATTCTACCAGCAAAAACAATTGGAGCAAAGCTCTTAGCAAATCATACCTATTTCATTTCCCTGATTGGAAGTTTGTGTTAGCAATGGGCCCAAGATAGGAGAGTTGAAATGATGTATCCAATCATTCGTTCATATGATAATTTAACAGTCTCTGAACCCAGGTAAGATTGTTGAAAGATTTGCTGAGGTGGCCTTACCTCTTTCACCTTTTTAAACTTTTAAAACTTTTTACTAGTGAACTTTTCAGGCACCTGGGTGGCTCAGTCAGTTAAGCATCCAACTCCTAATTTTGGCTCAGGTCATGATCTCACAGTTTGTGGGATCAAGCCCTGCATCAGGCTCTGAGCTGAAGCTTGGAAAACTGCTTGGGATTCTCTCCTTCCCTCTCTTTCTGCCCCGCCTCTGCTTGCTCTCTCTCTGTCTCTCTTTCTCAAAATAAATAAATAAATATTTAAAAAATAAGTTAAACTTGGGAACTTTTCTAGAGATTAAAAAAACATATTTATTTATTTTTGAGGGGGTGGGCAGTGGGGCAGAGAGAAAGGGGGAAAGAGATCCCAAGCAGGCTCTGCATCATCAGTGAGGGGTTCGAACTCATGAACCCTGAGATCACGACCTGAGCTGAAATCAAGAGTTGGAGGCTTAACTGACTGAGCCACCCAGGTGCCCCTGGAGATTTGATGAATTAGATTGTTGATTCATTCTTTTTCAGAGAAGAAGCAGGTCAGGTAATAAAACAAAATTATTTACTCAGAGGTTCTATCCCTTAATGAATAAAACTATTGATTTCATATTATCCATTTAACAACCAATAAGACTTTTGTAGTTTGCCATCCATAAGATATAAAACCATTGAGAATAATAAAGAAATTGAATACCCATGATCTAAAGAGAGTACAAAATGTTCTTTAAATACTTCAAAACAGATATCTTCTTCCTTTCTTCCTTCCTTCCTCCCTCCCTCCCTCCCTCCCTCCCTCCCTCCCTCCTTTTAGAGTGGAGGAGCAAGGATTATACTTTATAAATTTCTGAGCATTAGTTTAAACTTAAAACTTTCTTAGACCTTTATAGGAAGATATGGTATGGAACAAAGTGATCTTACATTTTGGTGCTGATACACTTCAGTGATAGGAATGAGGCCACACTTAAAAAAATTATTTCATGCTTCTGCATGTTGCTGTCCAGTTTTCCCAACACCATTTGCTGAAAAGACTGTCTTTTTTTCATTGGATATTCTCTCCTGCCTTGTCAAAGATTAGTTGCCCATATATATAGTCGTGGGTCAATTTCCAGGTTTTCTATTCTCTTCCATTGATCTAGGTATTCTGTTCCATTGATTTAGGTATCTGTTTTTGTGCCAGTACCATACTGTCTTGATGACTGTATGTAATATAGCTTGAAGTCTAGAATCATGATACTGCCAGCTTTTCTTTTCTTGTCAGGATTGCTTTGGCTATTCTGGATCTTTTGTGGTTCCATACAAATTTTAGGATTGTTTGTTCTAGCTCTGTGAAAAATGCTGGTGGTATTTTGATAGGAATTGTATTACTGGGCCCTTTCTTACATCATACACAAAAATAAATTCCAAGTAGATGAAAGACCTAAATGTGAGACAGGAAACCATCAAAATCCTAGAGGAGAACACAGGCAGCAGCCTCTTTGACCTCAGCCAGAAGCGAGGAAAACAAAAGCAAAAATAAACTATTAGGACTTCATCAAGATAAAAAACTTTTGCATAGTGAAGGAAGCAATCAACAAAATGAAAAGGCAGTCAATGGAATGGGAGAAGATATTTGCAAATGACATATCTGATAAAGGGTTAGTATACAAAATCTATAAAGAACTTACCAAACTCAACACCCAAAAAACAAATAATCCAGTGAAGTACTGGGCAGAAGACATGAACAGGCACTTTTCCAAAGAAGACATCCAGATGGCTAACAGACACATGAAAAGATGCTCAACATCATTCATCATCAGAGAAATATAAATCAAAACCAGGATGAGATACCACCTCACACTTGTCAGAATGGCTAAAATTAACAACACAGGAAACAACAGATGTTGGCAAGGATGTGGAGAAAGGGGAACCCTCTTGCACTGTTGGTGGGAATGCAAACTGGTGCAGCCACTCTGGAAAATAGTATGGAGGTTCCTCAAAAAGTTAAAGATAGAACTACCTTTGACCCAGCAATTGTACTACTAGATATTTTACCTAAAACATACAAAAACACTGATTGAAAGGGATGCATGCACACGGATGTTTATAGCAGCATTATCAGTAATAGCCAAACTATGGAAAAAGCCCAAGTGTCCATTGACTGATGAATGGATAAAGAAGAGGTGGAATATAAATACAATGGACTATTACTCCTCCATCAAAAAGAATGAAATCTTGCCATTTGCAATGATGTGGTTGGAAGTAGAGTGTTATTATGGTTTGCAAAGTAAGTCAGGCAGAGAAAGACAAATACTATATGATGAAGGAAACCTTAAGAGACTCTTAATGATAGAGAACAAACTGATGGTTGATGGAGGGAGGTGGGCAGGGGATGCACTAAATGAGTGATGGATGTTAAGGAGGGCACTTGTTCTGATGAGCACTAGGCATTATATGTAGGTGATGAATTACTAAATTCCATCTAAATCCTGAAACCCATATTACACTATATATTGACTAATTAGAACTTAAATAGAAATTTGAAAAGAAAAAAATAAAAATAAAAAATAAAAAAATTATCTCAGGCACATATGCTAGTAGAATCATCTTTCAAGTGTATCTCCCATTGATTTTAGTAACTGTATTTATAAATGAATCCCCACATTCTGAAATGACTGCTGGTATACAGAGCACAATCCTAGGTATGTTATACATGATTGGAAAATAGTCTTTCCCTTAAGTTTATAACGTTCTTGAGGAATCACAACTGAAGTGCAAAACTGTGGAGAACATATATTGCTGCTTGAAAGTGGAAACAATAAAGAAGCACTCTACTAAATAAGCAGAAAAATGGGCAATGTTATCCTCAGTTGCGAAGACTTGGGAATAAAGTCCTTTGCTGGTTTGCTCTGTTGAATGTCTACTAGCTCTGAACAGGTTGGGAGAGTTCCAGGCTGATGTTTACATGAAGTTGTGTTTATATGACATTTAGGAACCACTGGCATGTATCTCTTTGAAATTTATTGTAAGCAGCGCAAATCAAATCAAATCTTATCCTAAGTTATGGCAGCTTTCTACTTCTGCTGGGACATTTTAAAAGCCCCACTTACCTGTCTTAATATAGAACCTCTAGAAATCAGAGGGTGGTAAGTAGAATTATAGAACATCTCAGGATATTGTTTCAACTCTATTTAATCTCATCCTCACCACTATTTTATATCAATGATTTGTCTGGTTGTATCCTCTTAGAATTTTTTCAAGTACATTAATCTTCAGAAAAACATTAGTTTCTGCAAATATAGTGTTTTACAACCTCTCTTAACCTTTGTCTTGTGATAAATCTTCTGTCCTTCTTTAATGTTACTTGAAATTTTAAAACAAAATATTGTGGCAGACACTGTTAATAATACCCAAATATTCTCGTACTTTTTGACATTTCCCACTCTCCTCTGCATTTAGATTGGGGCGTGTGACTATTTTAGGCCCCCCCACCGTAAGTGTATATGTAGGTAAAAAGATGGTTTCTGGGCCAGAGCAGTTAAGGACCAAGTGTCTCCACCATCTCTTTTTCTCTTTTATCAATGTAGCTGGAAGAGAAGAAATCCAAGATGGTGGAGTTGGAACATTGAAGAGCTTGGGCCCCTGGGTCACTGCTTGGCTAGCTGATTTGTACTGAATTGACACGAGTGAAAAACAAACCATTGTAGTTAAGCTTCTGAGATATCAGATTTATTTGTTATTGAGGCATAACTGAGAATTACTTAAATAATGCATGAAATATGAATCAGTGAAATGGGATAAAAGGCCACTCCACGTGCCTATTTTACAACCACTGAATAGGATTTGGATTTAAATTAGTGAGTCTGAGTGGCATTTGAGGAGTGCTTCCAAAGAATGAAGAATTTTCTGCCTGTGATGAAGATTTAAACTGCCTAAGGAATCCTTTCTTCACTAATTTTTTAAATAAAGTTTATTTATTTGTTTTGAGATTGAGAGATAGAGGGTGGGGGAGGGGCAGAGAAAGGGAGAGACAGAATCCCGAGCAGGCTCAGTGTTTTCAGTGCAAAGCCTGTTGCAGGCTCAAACTCACAAACTGTGGGATTATGAACTGAGCTGAGATCAAGAGTCAGATGCTTAACTGACCGAACCATCCAAGCCCCCCTTCTCACTAACTTTTTGAAATATATTGGGGTTCCAGAATATTGATACCAAAAACTTTTGTAACTAAAAAATAATTTTAAGTATTGCTTAAATAATCAGTTATTTTTTCCAAAGATTTACTTTTTATACATTTTTTTCTAATTATGAAATCAGCATATGCTCATTGTGGGAGAAAGAGTTTAATATGCAAAATAAATAGAAAATGCCCCAAGTCCCTCATAATCTTATACACCAAGATTTAAACACTAATATTGCTGGATAATGTTTCCTTCCAATCTTTTTACTTTATGTAAGTACATGTTCTTATTTTGAAGACTTGCAATATTATATTGTTTCCTCTTGATATTTCATTTAACTATACCACAAGCTCTTTTCCATCTTATTTAAATTTTCTTTGTAAATATTGTTTTAGGCTTTTTTTTTTTTTTTTACATTTTAACTAGGGCTTCCTTAAAATAGATTAGCTTTTGTTTAAGACAATAACTTTGTGTGAATTTTCAATCTATTTATTTGTTGGATTAGTCTTGATAACCACAATGAACTTGTGAGAATACATGTATGGAATTAAGACTCTGTGTGTGTGTGTGTGTGTGTGTGTGTGTGTGTGTGTGTGTGTTTACATATACACACACATACATACACTAAAGGGATTTGATAATTCTAGCTATATCCACTTAAATATTTTTTTTAATGTTTATTTATTTTTGAGAGAGCGAGAGAGCAGGGAGGAGCAGAGAGAGAGGGAGACACAGAATCCGAATGAAGCAGGCTCCAGGCTCTGAGCTGTCAGCACAGATTCCAACACGGGGCTCAAACTCACAAACTGCGAGATCATGACCTGAGCCAAAGTCAGATGAGCTGACTTTGCCACCGACTGAGCCACCCATGTGCCCCTAGCTACATCCACTTTTAAAAAGTTGACTTTTATTTTAGAAACAGAGTAACATGAAGAGCAGCACAGGGTCCTGATTTCAACTGAAGACGTATTTACTGAGCACCAACGTACCAAAGTACTGTGAGTTGCTATAGATAAGAAGATGACAAGTCCTGCCCTAAGAAAGCATATGCTCTAGATTAATTCTTAAAACAATGGGTTCCTGCCTGCATGTTTGTTGGACTTGAGGAAGTACCAGGCACTAACAACACTTGGATAAATTACACAAGATGCACTTATCCTAGTGAAGTTAGTACAGTTAGGCTGCTTAGCAGAGATTCACAACATTTGCCAAAGAAGACACAAATCTGACACTGTGACAGGAGGCACAGTGCACACGCAGTTGCAGATGGTAATGTTTGAGTGTGTGAAGATCCACTGTACTATCTGGGAGCATTACTCTCCCCTTCGTGTTACAGCCTAGTTTATAATGTTGAATTAGGCTACAGACCATCTCATCTGGGCAAGGTCAGCTTCATGCGTGTGTGGTCAGTGCAGCTGCATAGCACCCATACTCCAAAGGGAACTCTGCACTTGGGGTTTAAGACATTTTTTTTTTCAATGTTTATTCATTTTTGGGACAGAGAGAGACAGAGCACGAATGGGGGAGGGGCAGAGAGAGAGGGAGACACAGAATCGGAAACAGGCTCCAGGCTCTGAGCCATCAGCCCAGAGCCTGACGCGGGGCTCGAACTCACGGACCGCGAGATCGTGACCTGGCTGAAGTCGGACGCCCAACCGACTGCGCCACCCAGGCGCCCCTGCACTTGGGGTTTAATGCTGTTATTGCCGTCTTAAAATTCTTAATAATTTGTCTTTGAATTTGTGTTTTATGAGTAAAGTGTGATGGCAGAATGAAACTTACGTGGGGGGTTTGGAGCTTTGACTCATGAGAGATCCCACTTGCCACCACCTCCCTTCCTCTCTCTGCCTCTCCATGTGGGGTTCTCAGCCACTTGCTCCCCTACCCCATTCAGCAATTACTGTTGCCCTTCACCCCTGGTAGGGGCCTGGGCATGGGGAAAGTCAGTTTTATGCACTTGTGTTCCATCCAGTCACAGACAGGACCTAGGCACCAGTGACACCCAACAAGTATCTTTTTGTCCAAGGGAGGATAACATCAAATAGCAAAATAACAACAACAAAGAACCACCATGACAATTGAGAGGTCAAATGAGAGACTGCAGAAGGAAGGGAAAGTTTTTATCCCTCCTTCAGCCCCAGGCTAGAAAAGCCTGGCCTAAAATACTTGCCTGAATTCTATGAAAGAGAGCCGGAACAAGAGCCAGTAAAATTACCTACATGTCTCTGAATGTCATACAAACAGACCCTTGGTCAAGCTCTTTGGTATTGTCTAAGGGCATTAACAGGCCCTTAGTCTAGGATCTATCTGAAATTATCTAAAATTATTTCATATGACAAATCCAGTATTCATATTGTTATTATTCTGTTTATCTGAACTTAATATATTCATGAGGATTGTAACATTTCAGGCTTGTGAACAATCTTTATGAACATAGATGCATAAGAAAACAGTAACATATTTAAGCTAAAAATTGTGGAAAATCAGGTGTGAATCAGCATGAGGGATGGACTTATGAGCCATATACTTTTTTTTTAAAACAAAATATGCTGTTTATTCATTTATTCATTCATTCAGCAAGTATTTACTGAGTACTGTATATGTAAGAATATAGAATACAGTTAGAATCTGGATATAGGATGGTAAGCAGAAACGATGTGGCCCACGACTTCGTGAAGCTCACAGACTAATGGCCAGGAATGGCATTCATAAAAGAACTACATGATTGAATGTGCAATTACAAGCTGAGATAAATGCTGTGAAAGAAAGGAACACATAAGAGAAGAACCTAACCTAGGCTTGGAAGTCAAGAAATGATGTTCTGTGAAGATAGTGGTTGAGAAAAGCTGAAGGATCAGTAGGTGACTGGGTGAACAGGGCTGGGGGTGGGAGTGAGGAGAGCATGACCTATTTGAAGAATTCGAATGTCAGTTGATAGAGTTAAGTCAGTAAGAGAGAGGAGAGTTGTGTGAGGTGAGCCCGAGGAGTAGGCAGCGGCCAGACCGTCATGCAAGGGCTGGTAGATCATGCTAAGAAATTTGACCTGCAGCCTATGAACAATGAGAAGACATTGAGGGTGTTTAAGAGAGGTTGATAGAATTAGGGTTGTGTGCAAGGTCAGATTTATGGTTTATAAAGGATAACTCTGCAATAAGGGAAAACAGTTTGGAAGGAGTTCTAGGTGAATGTAGAAAGTCCTGTTAGGAAGCTGGTGCCATAGTTCAGGTAACAGGCAGCCTGGACTAGTGGGTGATAGCGGAGACAAAGAGTTGTATGCATTCAAGAGACATTTAGAGAGGAAAATCAATGATGAGTTGAATATAGGAGGTGTCAAAGACAATTTCAAGTTTTTTTTGGGTCACGTACTTTGATTGTGAGTCTCTTCATTGAGGTAGGAACCAAAGAAAATCAGGTCCACAGGTAAATATCATGAGATCAGTTGAGATCCTCCAGGTGTTCAAGTGTAGGTGTTGAGGAGATATTTGTATATATCGGTGAGCTTTTACAGTATTGGGCTTAAAGATGGGTAATTGGAACCTGGTAGATAATTATGTTCCTGTGTGGGGGACAGAAAGAGACCTTTATCTTGAAAACAAGGGAAAAAAATGTGTTTCAAAAATGAAAGACTAGTTCAAGGTATCAAATGTAGCCTAACATGAAATAGAAGGAGCTCCGAAACATCACAGTCTTGATTAGCAAGAGCTGCTTGGACAGAGTGATGGAATGGAAGCAAATCGGAAGAGTTGGAAGTAAGAAAATGAAACTGCTTTAAGCATCTCTGAATTATGTGTGACCATTATAGAGAGAAAAGCTGGAGGGGGCTGTGCATGGTAGAGTTTTAAACTGAAGAAGCTTAGATGGATGAAACAAACATAGAGGTTTTGATACTATCACGGAGAAACAAAACTATATGTGTTTATAATTTATTCAGAAGGCCCTTGGGTTTCCTTTTCAAATGCACCTTTCCTTCAAACTTTAGATTGTAACTTGAGACCTTTCCAATAGTAAGCCTTCTTTTAATACTAACTCCATGACACTTGTAATAACATGCCATCTCTCTGGAGATCCCAAGGTGAAAGCTGCACAGAGTTTCATTTACAAATAAGCAAACTGTGAATGTTGCCAAATTGTTTCATAGCAATGCTGCCTGATGTAATTCCCAAAGGTTACATTGCTGGGTTTGATGAAAATTGGCTTTAAGCTTTTTGTGATTGCATGTACTCTTTCTCCCAAATGATATGTTTTTGGATCAGGTCACAATGGGTGAGTGAGATTTAGAATAGAGTTGGCAGAACATTTTTTTTTTTTTTTTTGCATGCGTTAGGCAGTAAAAATCATAAATAGCAGTATTTTTTCCAACTATGTTAGGAAAGAGGCAGTTAAAAATAGTGAGGAAAGCTATGGATCAGCTTTCAATTTCCATGTGCCTATTTTGAGTATCACCTTTGAATGCCACAGGTGCATTTGTACTCTCTTCTCTTTTAAATCTAATTGATGAAGCCTGTGTTTATAATTGTGGTGAATTTTCTCATTCCTTGGACCCCATTACACTCTGATATTTTTCTCCTTCCTGTTGCTACACTTTCTCTACAGGTGCTCTAAGTTTAACTGGGACGCTCCTAAATTTTTTTTTCTTTTTTTTTGTTTTCCTTTTCCAACTTCTGTAGCTATCAGTTCAACTCTCACATTTACGTAAATGCCTCTCAAGTTTGTATTTTACCACCGATTACTTTCCCTTAACTGTATTATATTCTTTTTTTAACAGCATAATAGTTTTATTGGTCACATTAAAATACGCTAACTTAGAAGGACCACACAGATAAACGGTCCTAAGTACTATTCATCTACCCAGTATATTGGTAATACACTCATATTTTTATACCTGATTTCTTTAAAGAATGCATAACAAAACAGTTTTATCAACTGATATTCCAGAAACAAATTCAACAGTAGGATTCCATGGCTGGTGTTCCATTTGTTCAAGTTTCTTTCCTTTATGCTACCTTGGAATGTGTTGTTTAACACAATCAGGCCGCAGTGCCTATTTATCTTTCCTTTAGCCAGATTCCTCTGTTAAACATATTGTACATGATCTGACAAGCAGTATAATCTCACACCTCAGCTTTCTCAATGTCTGTTTATGTCTTAGAAGAGTGCTCTAGATTTCTTTAGGTTGAGCCTCCTTTTTTTTTCTTTCTAGTTTATTCCAGTTAGTTAACATATAGTATAATAGGGGTTTCAGGAGTAGAATTTAGTGATTTATCACTTACATATAACACCCAGTGCTCATCACAAGTGCCCTCCTTAATATGCATCATCCATTAAATACAAACCCCCTTTCCCCCTTAGCAACCCTGAGTTTTTTCTCTATAGCTAAGAATTTGTTTTATTGTTTGCCTCTCTCTTTTTTCCTATATTCCTCTTAAATTCATCAGTTTTGTTTCTTAAGTTCCACACATGAGTGAAATAATATGCTATTTGTCTTTCTCTACTAGTGTCTGTTAGTGTCTTTCTGACACTATTAGAGCGTCATAATACACTCTAGCTCCATCTGCATCATTGCAAATGGCAAGATTTCATTTTTTTTGATGGCTGAGTGATATTCGTGTGTGTGTGTGTGTGTGTGTGTGTGTGTGTGTGTGTGTATCTTTATATCACATCCTCTTTATCCATTCATCAGTCAATGGACATTTGGGCTCTCTCCATAGTTTAGCTATTGTTGATAATGCTGTTATAAATGTTCGGATGCATGTGTTCCTTCAAATCAGTATTTTTGTATCTTTTGGGTAAATACCTAGTAGTGCAATTGTAATGGGTAGAAGACATGAATAGACACTTTTCCAAAAAAAGACATCCAGATGGCTAATCAACACATGAAAAGATGCTCAATATCTGTCATACCAGGAAATACAACTGAAAATCACGATGAGATACCACCTCACACTTGTCAGAATGGCTAAGATTAACAACACAGGCAACAACAGATGTTGGTGAGGATGTGGAGAAAAGGGAACCCTCTTTGCAAACTGGTGTAGCCATTCAGGAAAACAGTATAAAGGTTTATCAAGAAGTTAACAATAGAGCTACCCAATAATCCAGTAACCGTGTTATATTTTTACTGTATTTCCCAGTGTCCTTATCTTCTTCCCTCAGGCCAGTTACCAATTTCCTATCTTGGCTTTTTGTTTCTCTGAGATCACTTTCCCAATTATTTGGGTTCAACCAAGGTCAGCCTTCATTCCTTTTTCCTTTGCTACCAATCCAATGAGTTGTAAAGTTCCTAATTAACTCATTTTAAATAAACCAATTCAAGTACGTGGCATCAGAGCAGTCGAGAACAACTTCTGAAAAACAGTGTTTTCTGCTTTTCCCTTCCCTACCTGCACTTCCACTCTCAGAGGAAACACACTCTAACTTTTTTGTCTTCCTAGTGGTCACTTCAAAAGTTGTAGATAATGTACTTATACTTGTATTTATTTATTTATTGACCTAGCTACTTCATGTCTATTGACTCCCAATATAAAATATGAATCTTTTGATTCTTTATTCCTCCTTTTCTTCTGATGTGCTGATATTTATATTTGTAACTTTAATTCTGTTATTTTTAACTTGTGTTTCTTTAACCTTTGTAAATATCTTTTTCTTGTCCTTCAATTCTTGATATTATTTCTTAATCTCCTCTTTATAAAATGAGAACTTTCCCTTCCTTCTGTCTTTATTATAGGCTTCAGTTGCCTTTGATCTGCCACCACTTCTAACTCTTCTGTGTTTGGTTATCTCTAAAAGTTTATATTCAATAAATATTGCCTACATTATTATAGCTTTATTTTATATATATATTCAAAGCTTGACCCTCACTGCATTTCTTTCTCTCTAGATTCAATGTCATTATCTCCAGGCCCTGGAAATCCATGTGCTTTGTTTCCAGGGCTACAGAATTCTCTCTCTGTTTTTTGTTTGTTACGGAAAATGATTATTAAGTAATTAAAACAGTACATAGATTTTTGTATTTTAAGGCTTGTTTTTTTAGAGCAGCTTTAGAGTCACAGCAAAATTGAAAGGAAAAGAACAAGATTTTCCGTATATTCCATACCCCAACACATATGTATCCTTCCCTATTATCAAAGTCCTCCACTAGAGTAGTGCATTTGCATTATTTTACATTCCTGCCAGCAAAGAATGAGGGTTCTGATTTCTTCACATCTCACCAATACTTGTTATTGTCTCTTTTTTTCAGTTAGAGCCTTCCTACTGGGTGTAAAGTAATATGTTATTGTGGTTTTGGTTAAGATTTCTGTAATGACCAGTGACAGTGAACATTTTTTTATGAGCTTATTGAACATTTTTATATCTTTGGAGAAGTATCTATTCAGATTCTTTGTCCATTTTTTTAATGAGTTGTCTAATTTTGAGTTTTGAGAGTTTTAAAAAATATATTCTGGATATTAAACTCTTATCAGATATGTGATATTTTCATCTGTGGGTTGTCTTTTCACTTTCTTGATAGTGTTTTTGAAGAACAAAATTGTCTAATTTTAATGAAGTCCAATTTATCCATTTTTTCCATTGTTTTTATGACAGTGTCATATCTCTGAAACCACTGTCTAATCCAAGGCCACAGAAATTATCTATTTTTGTATAAGAGTTTTATAGTTTTATCACTTAATTTTAGGCCTTTGATTCATTTTTATTAATTTGTGCATATTGTGTGAGATACATATTCAACTTCATTCTTTTGTATAGGGCCTCTAATTGTCACATTGGGTGAGCTCTGAGATAGTCAAGTAAAGACATGAGTGGGGTCTTACAAAGAATGGCCAGAGAGGTCAAATAATGGCAATTCTTGGCTTCCAAGCTACTGGTTTTTACCATGATCATAGGGTGCTGCTACAGAGCCTAAGGCTGGGAGATGAGAGTAGGGCAGCTTAAAATACCACAAAACTCACTGTACTTACTGAGATCCAGTTATCTGTCCTGAACAAATGCTCCCTGGATTACTGTAAGCCTTCAGTTAATTTCCACAGTTCCAAAAGGTTGGTTCTGGCAAGATTTACCAGTGCTCTCATTACTTTTATGGAGAAGAGTTTTTCAAATGATCTTACTTGCCATTTTCACTGATAATACTCTTGCACTATTATTATTTTCTTAAATCACATTCTCACTATTTTCTAATGTCTCAGTCATATTTAACTGTTTTATTGAGTCACTCCACCCCCACCCAGATCAGAACCTGTGTGCTCCTTATCCAATTTTTTGACATTCTCCCTGGGTCTACAACATGAATTTATCCTAGATTTCTGGGTTAGATTCACTGTTTTCTATATAGAGTGGCTTGTTTTATCTTACTTTGTTCCTCGTTTTTCTGAAAAACATTTTCAGGAAATTTCCTGCGAAAATGACATGGGACAAAAGGATAGGTATGTATTCTTGCATTTGTGAAATGCCTTGTTCTTGTCTTTAGTTTTTTAAAATTGAAGAATGATTGACATACAATATTGTATTAGTTTCAGGTGTACAATATAGTGATCATAGTGACTCACTATTTATATACATTATGAAACGATCCCTACAATGAGGCTACTTACCTGTCTGTCACCATACAGATTGTTATGATATTATTGATTATATTTCCTATGCTGTACTTTACCTTGTGTCTTATTTATTTTATAACTGTAAGATCATGTTTCTTAATCCCCTTTACCTATTTCACTCATCCTTCCATTCCCTCCCCCTGTGGCAATCACCAGTTTATTTTTCCTATTAATGAGTCTATTTTTATTTTTAGAACCCACATATAAATGAAATCATATGCTATTTTTCTTTGACTTATTTACTTTGCATAATACCCTCTAGGTCCATCCATGTTATCACAAATGGCAAGATTTCATTCTTTTCTATGGCTGAGTAACATTTCAGTGTGTGTGTGTGTGTGTGTGTGTGTGTGTGTGTGTATCTATCACACCCTTTTTATCCATTCATTTATTGATGGACAATAAAGTAGCTTCCATATGTTGGCTATTATAAGTAATTCTGTGATGAACATAGGAATGCATATGTCTTTTTGAATTAGGGTTTTCATTTTCTATGGATACTTAGAAGTAGAATTACTAGATTGTATGGTAGTTCCATTTTTAACTTTTTGAGGACACTTCATGCTGTTTTCCTTAGTGGCTGTACCAGTTTACATTCCTACCAACAGTGCATGAGGATTACCTCTTCTCCAAATCCTTGTCAACATTTATTTCTTGTTTTTTTTTTTTTTTTTTTTTTTTTTTTTTTTGATAATAGCCACTCTAACATGGGTGAGGTGGATACCTTATTGTGGTTTTGCTTTGCATTTCTCTGATACTTAATGATGTTGAGCATTTTTTTCATGTGCCTGTTGGCCATCTGTATGTCTTCTTTGGAAAAATGACTATTAAGATCATCTGCCCATTTTTTGATTGGATTGTTTGGGGTTTTTGTCACTATTGAGTTGTGTACATTCTTTAAATATTTGGGGATTAGCCTCTTATCAGATACTTGATTTACAAATATTTTCTCCCATTCAGTAGGTCGTCTTTTCATTGTGTTGTTTCCCTCACCATGCAAAAGCATTTTAGTTGGATGTAGTCCCATTTGTATATTTTGCTTTTATTGTCTTTGCCTGAGGAGACAGATCCAAAAACATATTGCTAAAATCAATGTCAAAGAGCTACTGCCAAATTTTCTCCTAGGAGTTTTATGGTTTCAGATCCCACATTTAAGTCTTTAATCCATTTTGAATTTATTTTTGTGTATGGTGTAAGAAAATGGTCAAGTTTCATTCTTTTGCATGTAGCTGTCCAGTTCTCTCAACATATTTATTAAAGAGACGGTCTTTTCCTCATGTATATTCTTGCCTCCTTTGTTATAGATTAACCATACTATAATTGACCTATAATTATAGGTCACTATAATGTGACCCTATAATTGTGGGTTTATTTCTGGGCTCTCTATCCTGTTCTATTGATCTATGTGTCTGTTTTTGTGCCAGTACCATACTGTTTTGTAGTATGTCTTAAAATGTGGATTTGATACCTTTAGCTTTGTTTTTCTTTCTCAAGATTGCATTGGCTATTTGAGGTCTTTTGTGGTTCCATACAAATTTTAAGATTAGTTCTGTGAAACATACTATTGGTATTTTGATAGAGATTGCATTGAATTTTTAGACTGCTTTGGGTAGTATGGACATATTAACAATATTAATTTTTCCAATCCATAAGCACAGTATCTTTCCATTTATTTGTGTCTTCAATTTCTTTCATCACTGTCTTATGGTTTTCAGAATACAAATCTTTTATCTCCTTGGTTAAATTTATTCCTAGGTATTTTATTCTTTTTGATGTAATTGTAAGTAGAATTCTTTTCTTAACTACTCTCTGATGGTTAATCATTAGTGTACAGAAACACAACAAGTTTCTGTGTATTAATTTTGTATCTTGTAACTTTACCAAATTCCATTAGTTCTAATAGTTTCTTGTGTTTTTTTGTTTTGTTTTGTTTTGTTTTTTATTTTTTTTGGTGGAGTCTTTAGTTTTTGTTTGTTTGTTTGCCTTTCACTCTTGATTGATGGTTTGGTTAGGTACTGCCTTTTATTTATTTATTTACTTATCTTTAAATGTTTTTTTAAAATTTATTTTGAGAGAGAGAGAGAGAGAGAGAGAGAGAGTATGTGTGCAGGAGAGGGGCAGAGAGAGGAGGGAGAGAATCCCAAGAAAACCCAACGTGGGGTTTGGTCCTATGACCATGTGATCATAACCTGAGCAGAGATCAAGAATCAGACACTTAACTGACTGAACCACCCAGGTGCCTACTGTTGACTTTTAGGTTCCAAACTTTCCCTCAGAGTTTTTTGAGGGCATTGATCCTCTGTGTTCTATCTATTATCTATCACCACAATAATGTTACATAGCAAAGTACCTTAAATGTGGTAGCTTAAACAAATCCAACCATTTATTATTGCTTCCAATTCTGTGAGTTGTCTGGGCACTCCTTTGGGTCTCAGACGAGTCTGTGTTCAGCTGAGAGCAGTTAAGGGGCTGCTGATTTTAACGGGAATCACATATATTTGGAAATTGGTTAGCTGTAGGCTAGCCTAGGATGACTTCATATGGGATGACTCAGCTGTTTTCCATGTTGCTTTCTTATTCTCCTAGCAGGCTAGCCTGAATATGTTCTCATGATAGTGGCAGAGATCCCAGAGAAAGACTGGAAGTACACAAGCTCCTTTTCAGATCTCTTTTACTAACACTCACTGGTCAAAGCAAGTCATGTGGCTGAACTCATAGTCAGATGAGAGAGGACAATAAACTTATAAGACAAAGGGTTCTTTACAGGAAGATCATTATTTTGGGCCTTTAATACACCTAATTTACCACAGTGTTTTAGCATGTAATGTTGCCGATGAGAAGTCTGCTGCTAATCTAATTCTTATTCTTTTGTTTTTGTTTAGGATTTATTCTTTATCCTTGGCCTAAAATTTCAAAATTTCTTTCCTAAAAATTGAGTATATATTTTTAGGAAATAATTTTAATGTATAGTTGTTCCATCTTTCAGTCTGAGGATTTGTCCTTAAACCCTGAAATTATCCCCTTTGATAATTTTTTTCTTGCCATTTATTTTCTTTTTACTCTTTGAGGTTCTTGTTAATTGAATCTGGATCAGTTCTCCATTTTTCTTATCTTTAATATAGTCTATGTCTTCGTCTTATTATTCTAGGAGATTACTAAATTATTTTCCAGTCATTTTATTAAACATTTATTTTATTTGGCTATTAAAGAAATTCCTAGGGGTGCCTGGGTGGCTCAATTGGTTAAGTGTCCTACTAAGGCTCAGGTTATCATCTTCCAGTTCATGGGTTCGAGCCCCACATCTGGCTCTCTGCTCTCAGTGCAGAGCCTGCTTTGGATCTTCTTTCTCTCTGTCTCTCCCTCTTTCTCTCTCTCAAAAATAAATGAACATTAAAAAAATTCCTAAAAGCTCTTTCTTATTCTCTTTCTTTTTCATTGCTTTCTCTTTTAGCATTATGGATGTAATTTCTAACTCTAGTAAATTATAAATTTTATTTTGTCTCTCAATTTTTCTTCTATACCTCGCTATTTGGTTTTTTTTTGTTTTGTTTTGTTTTTTACCAAAGTCTTTTGTTATTTTTTGTTTTTTTTTTTTTGGAAGGAAGAGATCTTTGTCTTCTGTAATGTTGGTTCTCTTCAAACATATACACCTGGCAGTCCTTGGTTGCTCATTTATACTTATGATTAAAGTATAAGATAACTGGCATGTGCCTTCTTTATTATTTTATGAATAGTTTTATTTTCTAGTTGAATGCCTTTCCTGAATTGAAATCCTTACCAAGACTCTATGGAGTGAGTAGTTTTCCTGAACAGCCTTGCTTTAACATCAGAGAATAGGGTAAGAATAGTGCTATAAGTTGGAATAGCTCCTACCCAAACACATAGTAAACTTTTTATCATCTCTAATGCACATTTGGACACTTTACTGTTTGTATAATAAGTTTTCTTTCTCTTAAAGCTCTAACTTGATTACAGGGTAGGAACTCTATTATATACATACTTTACCTCACAAAATCCTGCTTTGCACAAGATGGTTGCTTCATAACATTGATTAGCCTGTTTTCAGAAGACTTCGTTGTTTGAGCAAGCATCCTTTTTCTGCTAGAAAATGTTACTGATCTTAGTTGGTTAATAATAAAAAAGCTCACTTCCTGTTTGCTCTATTTTCCTTCATAAGATCCGCCATTTAGACACTTCTCATTCCAATAACTGCATTTATTTTGTAATTTCACCGTTTCCTGAGATTTCCCATCCAACCATAGATATTTATAGGAATATCTAGGAAAATCTTTGAAGTCAAGTAGGAGATGAAGTGTGTGAACATCTACTGAAATTCCCATTATTTTTAACTGTGCTTAGCTTACTGATGTATTGGATTTCCTTTTAACTAGACATGGGATTTGAGAAAGCAGAAATCGAAATTTATTGATTAAAAAATTAAGTTTGATTCTTAAACTATATGTAGCCATGAAAATCTTAAAATCAATGTATTCTAAGTTGTTTCTCTTTTTCATAAGTTTTATTTTGGAAAATTTCAATAATACACACATGTAGAGTATTATCATTAACTTCTATGTCCATCATCCAGAATTATCAACCATTCCCAATTATATTCCATCTATCCTCTGCCACCATTTTTCTTCTGGACTATTATTTGTTTGTTTGTTTGTTTGTTTATAGAGAGCCTGAGTGGGGGAAGGGCAGAGGGAGAGGAAGAGAAAGAATCCTAAGCAGGCTCCTCACCCAGTGTGGAGCCCGAGGTGGGGCTCAGTCTAATGGCCCTGAGATTGTGACTTGAGCTGAAATCAAAAGTTTGTTGCCAACCAACTGAGCCACCCAGGCATCCTTCTTCTGGAGTATTTTAAAGCAAATTGTAGTCATCATTTCATTTCACATGTATTTTTTTTTTTCATAATCATTCTGCCATTATCAAACTTAAAAAAATTAAAACCCCTTAATTTCATCTAATAGTATGTACTTTAATTTTCCTGGCATCTCAAAAATGTCTTTTTTGACTTTTTAGAATTAGGATTCAAAAATGACACATTCATTGCATTTGGTTATGTAAGTTTCTTATCCATTAGGATTCTTCTTCCTTCCTCTTCTTTCCTTGTCAGTGATACGTTAGAGTACTGGTTCTCAATTTTTTTTTTTTTTTTTTTTGCCTTAGGACTTCATTACACTTTTACAAATTATGGAGGACTCTAAAGACCTTTAATATATGTGAGCTATTTATTAATTTAATTTGTTTAATTTATGTGAATAATAGCTATTGATATTTACCATATCATAAAATAAAACTAAGAAGTTAAAATCTTTATTAATGAAAATATTTTAAATAAAAATTTCATTTAAAATAATAGTAAACCCACTGCATATTAACATAAATAAAATGTTTTATGAGAAACAAATATTTTCCAAAGCAAAACTGAGAAGTGTAGCATTGTTTGACATTTTTGCAAATCTCTAATGTCTGGGCTACTAGAAGAGAGCTGTATTCTGTATCTGCTTTGCATTCAAACTATTGTATTAGGTTGTTTTGGTTGAAATATATGAAGAAAACCCATCCCCATACAGTTATAAAATCCTATAGCTTTTGAACAACTCCACAGAACACTTAGATAACAAAAGTGCAAGAGGCAAGTAATATCTTAGTGTTATTTAAAAAATGGTTTTGACCCCATACAGCACTTGAACAGGTCTCAGGGATCCCTGGGTGGCTTTCTGCTCTTTATGCTGAACTACCATGTTCTCCCCATCACACAGGGATGCTTGCCCTGCTCTGCCGCATCTAATGGCTTTAGGACTGAAGTGTTTGGGAGGAAGTCAGAGTAGAGCAGTATGGAATTCTTGAACTTTACTTACAGTCATTGAGGTTGGTTGTGCTACTGGTGAGTTAATTCTGAAACTGTTTTATGTGCATTGTGTGAGAAAGGATTTGAGTAAAAATTACTGATGTTGGGAATGAGGGTCCCAAGCAAATAGGGAATGGGGAATGTGAGGAAGAATCTTGTATTAATGGATTTGAATTGGAGACATCAGTACTAAAAAAAAAAATGTTTCCTAATTATGCCCAATAGAAGGGTACAGAAACAATAACACTACAGTAATAATGAGCTTACCTAGTACCTGGAACTTGCGTTCTCCTTCCTTCTTTGGAGAAATGCCTGATTATAGTCCTGGGAAAGGAGGGCACAGGTGAGCCTCTAACACCTTGTGCCAGCAAGCAAAAAATGTATGCTCAGTGTCAAGGTGAAACCCCCAAAGTGTGAGAGCTGCCTGGAGGGCCTCCCACTTGGACTTAAACTATTTTTTATGTTAACTATTATTTAGACATTTTATATTATTTTATATTTGCACATGTTTGTAAACTCCTTGTACCTGTGGCTCTTATACCAGGATATAAGTAAGCCAAATTTACGAATAAACAAACAATAAAATAAATACGATTCAAATGAACTGTTTTCACCTGAATATTTGTTGAAACACACAATTAGATTTACCCTATAACCAAAAATCTACAAAGGAATAATCCTAAATGCCATTTTTTTTTTTAGTTTGTTTGTTTATTTTGAACCAGAGATAGACAGAGAAAGTGTGTGTGAGCAGGAGAGGGGCAGAGAGAGAGAATTCTAAGCAGACTATACACTGTCAGTGTAGAGCCTGATGTGGGGCTCAAACTCACAACCTGTGAGACCATGCCCTGAACTGAAATCAAGAGTCGGACGCTTAACTGATTGAGCCACCCAGGTGCCCCTCTTAGATGTCATTCTTTTTTTTTTTTTTTTTTTAATTTTTAATGTTTATTTTTGAGAGACAGCACAAGCAGGGGAGGAGCAGAGAGAGAGGGAGACACAGAATCCAAAGAAGGCCCCAGGCTCTGAGCTGTCAGCACAGAGCCTAACGCGGGACTCGAACTCCCAGACCATGAGATCATGACCTGAGCCAAAGTCAGATGCCTGACTGACTGAACCACCCAGGTGCCCCAGAAGTCATTCTTGATGACATATTACTGTGACTGTAAAGCTTTCATGTTCATTCCAGATAAGATTATTGTGTTGTTATTGAATTCTACATTACAGTGGCATCTAAGTCCAATTGCTGCAGAAGAAAAATATCTAAAGTTTTCAATATTTGCAGACATTGCAAGATAACAATTTATTTTATTTTTCTCCTTTACATTTTTTAAAAAAATTTATATTCAAGTTAGTTAACATATAGTGTAGTCTTGGCTTCAGGAGCAGAACCCAGTGATTCATCTCTTACATATGATGCCCAGTGATCATCCTGAAAAGTGCCGTCCTTTAAGGCCATCACACATTTAACTCACTCCTCACTTAACCTCCCCTCTAGCAACCCTCAGTTTGTTCTCTATATTTAAGAGTCTCTTATGGTTTGCCTTCCTCTCTGTTTTTATCTTATTTTTCCTTCCCTTCCCCTGTGCTCACCTGTTGAGTTTCTCAAATTCCACACATGAGTGAAGTCATATGACATCTGTCTTTGTCTGACTGACTTATTTCTCTTAGCATAATGCCCAATGTTTATAGCAGCACTACAAACAATAGGCAATTGTGGAAAGATCCCAAATGTCCATCACCTGATGAATGGATAAAGAAGATGTGGTATATATACACAATGGAATACTACTCAGCAATGAAAAAGAATGAAATCTTGCCATTTACAACAATGTGGATGCAACTGGAGGGTATTATCCTAAGCGAAATAGTAATTTAATTTAAACACTGAGTCTGATTCAGGCTGAGATCATTCCATAGATACTTGAAGTGATTTGTGCACCCATTTAAAATGACATGACTTTAACTCAGATTTCCTTTTTCCTTCTCTTGATCTTTAACTAGAAATTTTGAATTGTTGAAAACTCCTTTTATAATAAATTGGGTGTGATTTTCCTTGGCTTGATGTGGGTACATTTATATATTGAAGTCCAGATTTATGCTATTTCTCATAATTTGTGACAGTCAATTTAGTATATTTCTCTAGTGTGCTATGTTTTTACATTAAATTTGCTTAAACATTAATACTTTAAACTGAAGTCTGTTCCTATGGAAGACATGACTTTCAACTACAGATTCTTTGATAAAAGGGAAACTGTCTTATGACTGGTAAAAAGTTTTCAGTACAAATACTGTGTAGAACAATTAGCTTAATTTTAGGTGGCACTAACCAAAGGAGAGTTAGTCATGCTTATCTACACATACAGTTAAATTCTGTGACTTTCAGTGATCAGTTGTGTTCCCATGACCCTAATACCTGGACGGCAGCATTCAGCTTTGAGGTTGCTTTCTAGATGATGTGAAATATATTCACATACATTTTTTAAATTGTTGAGTAAAAATACAAGGTTTAAAAACATTCTTAGAGCACTTATATACAGCCCACAACATCCTCCACGAAGTGCACACACACACACTGTAGTACGACACTTTGGAGATACCAAGTGATGTGGATTTGGAATTATATTTGGGAAGGGTGTTAATTAAGCCTCTTTTCTCAAGGACATAATCCAAATCCCTAATTAATTTGATAAAAGCACTTCCAACTGATCTTTATTCACCAGCTTTCTGGGTTTGCAGAAATTTTTCGTTCCCTCTTAAAGGCTGCTTCCAGAACACATAGCTGTAGACTACTTTCTAGCACATCCATGTTCTGCTACCACTATTTAAATTGTTCCAAAATCCGTCTATTCCAGTTGTATTTTATTATACAATTTAATATATGTTTATTGTATGTTATAATTATATAATCAAGTTAGATACTATATAAATCAATGAAATAAATATTGGGATGGGAATTATTTCTGTGGACACTAAGACTGAATGCTTTGGGTGTTGGTAAAAACATGACACTGTGCTTGCTGCCTAATTAGGTGTGACTGAGTAATTGAGATTGGAGGCGGGAATTGTATTAATCTATAAAGGGTTTTCATTTAAACTGCTTGACAGGAGACCCTGTGTTTTCTTCCTGCCCTGAGACTAATTGGAAATTTGAAGATGATACTGTGATAACTTTCCTTATATCTGACGATGAGCAAATACACGTATGTTTACATGTTTTAGTTAACATATGTGAAGTACTAATCAATTTTCGACTGTCCAAATTAACCAACTTTTACTTTAAACAGTTAACTACTGGTTCTGAGTATATCATATAAGAGAGAATCTAAAGTACCTTAAACCAGTCTCATTACTTAAACCTTTTGTCCTAGCTGGAAAATAAACAGTGATGCTGAGTTACTCATTTTCCTTAGATGAGCTTTTATAACACAGGTCTCAGTGGTTTTTTGATTGTTTGTTTGTTTATTTTAAAGAAAATAATATATAACTATTTAGTCCTTGAAAAGAGAAGGGATGAAATTAGAAAAGACTCTACTGTAATTATCCAAAAATTCTGTAGACGTGCCATTGTTCTTTATGCACAGCAGATGCACAGTAAAGGCTTGGTTCCAAATGAGCAGAGCCAAGACATTTGTTTTAAAATTTAAAAATGTTTTAGAATTCTCTTTCTGTATTTCTTTTTGAGGCTGGTCTTTGAATATTAATACTCTGTCTCCTCATATTTTCTGGTTTGTGCTGGAGTGACTGGCTGAACGAGGGATAATCTGGTTATATGCTTATGACCCAGAGAGATTGAAGATGCTCTTGGCTAAGGATTTGGACTTGAAAGAAATGATTATGTGATGGATAGGATTCCATAACGCCACCTGTCTCCTATTCTCTGTGCAGTTCTAACTAACACCTACATAGGTATTTGAAAATGTTCTGACTTGTGATCTGTTTACTTAAGTAACAGAAAGTTCTGCAGACTGGTGCCTAAAAACTTTTAATGATTCTGAAACAACACTGGAAAGATTTTATCTTTGAAAAACAAATACATATATGACTCACTATGGGCAAATGCAAGGTACTTTTTCTTCTTTTTGGAAATCAGTGGAGTTTTTCCAATGCTTTAATTTACTTTTCATAGGCTATAATATCACAGTCGTGAGCATTTCCAATAACCCAGATTACAGCCCAGCTGCACTGTTTGGAAAGAAGCTGCTTGAGTGGGACGGATCTTGTCATGCTTCTTTGAAAAGATGTTTGTTGTTATCTGACCGAAGGAAGAGCTTAAAGATATAGCTTTTTATTCTGTCTCTCAACTTCACTATATACTACCTAAAATTTTTATTAGATGACTCATTTCATAATTATGACTTGGTTAATGTTAAAATAAATGTATTTTAATACTTAATTGTACAAATAGACTTTTTTTTCTCTCTATCCTTCATCCCTTGTGAGTAAATTGAAGCAACCAGAGCATATCCCTTTTGCAATCACTAAAACCATTTTGTTGAATCTATGTATGACATTAAATATATGCACATGTATAAGTCATTGTTTACCTCTGAAAATAGCCAAAGTTAGAATTTTCTGAAAGCCCCTTTTGTGCATTGTAGTTTTTGAAAAAATGAATTTTATCTTTTTTAGAGTAGTTTTAGATTCACAGAAAAACTGAGCAGAAAATACAGAGAATTCCCATATATCTCCTGCCCTCTATAGGCACAATCTTCCTCACTATCAACATCCTGCAACAGATGGGTATACTTGTTACAAATGATGAACCTAATTGACACAGAATTATCCCCCACACTCAATAGTCTTGGTGCTACATGTTGTATGGATTTGGACAAAAGTGTAATAACATCTATCCATCATCATAGTATCATATAGGGTAGTTTCACTGCTCTAAAAATAATCTCTGCTCTGTTTATCCATCCCTCCATCTCCCTATTTCAGTAACTATTGATTTTTTTTACTGTCTGCATCGTTTTGCCTCTCCAGAATGTCACATAGTTGGAATAATGCGGTATATAGCCTTTTTAGATTGGCTTCTTTCAATTAGTAATGCACACTTAAGGTTCTTCCATGTCGTTTCATGGCCTGATAGCTTATATCTTCTTAGTAATGAATAATATTCCGTTGTCTGGATAGACTGCAGTTTATGTATTGACTCACCTACTAAAGAACATCTTGGTTGTTTCCAAGTTTTGGCAATGATAAATAAGGCTGCTACAAACATAGATGTGTGTGGTTCTTGCATGGACATGTTTTCAACTCCTTTGGGTAAATACCAGGGAGAGAAATTGCTGGATCATATGGTATGAATATGTTTACTTTATAAGAAACTGTTAAACTGTCTTCCATAGTAGTTGTACCATTTTGCTTTCCATTAACAATGGATAAGAGTTCCTGGTGAGATGTATTTTTAAATACTTTTATTGTAAGTTTTATAACAATCTTTTAAAATGGGTATTAATGAGGTTAATATATAAAAGTAATCAAGAAGACTGATTACCCTGACACTAAGAAACTAGTCTGAAGTCTATTCCGGTTCAAAAGTATGTATTTTTTCTGTGCCATATTGCTTCTGCTCAATGTAAGCCATGATAAAACCCGTAAAATATTTATAGATCCATTAAGTTGAACTATTTTTTCTAAATAAGCTTGAAATACAATCAGAATTTCCACGCACTGGCTCTGGATTTGTTAGAACTGAGGTCTGGCTTGCTAACTGAGGTCTCGCTTGGTATGTAAATGATGGTTAGTTAATTAATGGTAGAGCCAGTTTTGTCCAAAGTTTTGTTAACTTTGGATCTTAGCAATTGTAAGGCTGATTTTTCATATGTTGCTTACGGTGTTGTCTTGCTATACTATATTCTCTTTTATTTTCAAAAGTCGTGTTAAATTTGGCTTTTTTTAAAACAAAGTTTTAGTGCTTTTGGTCATGTATACTATTATATTCACAGATAAGTCCAGACCTGAATAACTTGAAAAACTTGAATGTGTTAAAGTGAGAAATTCACACAGGAAGGTTTTCAGTGTACGTGTCATAAAAACTAAGAGAATTGATTCTAGCTGCCATAAAAGATGGTTCCATTTATGTAGAGTTCCTCCCAGGCAGCTAGTGCTCAAATAAGAACCAAGCTTCATCTTCCTACTTTTACTTTTCTACCGCTCTCTGCTCTTTATATTCAGGGGTTCAACAAATATTTATTGGTCATCTACTTTGGGCAAGGTTGCATGTGCGTGAAAGTATGTGGCATAGTGTGTACCTTACTCTCAGCCCTATTGCACTCCTGTAGAGTGGACATTAATCTCACAGGATAATAATATGACTTCCCTTCTGTTCCTTAACTACTAATTATTCCTTCAATGTTTTCCATCTTGCCAATGGGCTTTGCTTAAGTAGTTTCTTTATATCCTCAACCGTATATAGCATCATGTTCCTCCCATAAAATGTATTCTACCATGATTGATCCCTTGGATTATTGAACCTCAGAAAAATCCTGTATCAATTTCTTTCTTAATCCCTGTGTTTTAGTTCTGTGTCCTTAAAGCCAGTAAATTTCTACCACATGGAACTTGATCAGCCCATTAGGATTATGAATAAATTATGGAAAATAACTTTAATAATGATGATGGTGAGCATTACTTAAATGTAACTTTTACAGACAAAAATAAAAGATAAAGTTTGGTGATTGCTATGACTTATTAAGGAATCATAAGTATAAAAGATGAATTTTATATTAGAAGAATGAGCTGGAAAGGGAAGTTTAGTGCTAGTGACCACTGTATTCTCAAAGGGCAAAGCATCCCAAAATAAGGTAGTTGCTGACTAGTTTGAGTACTAGTTGGGAAGACCTGGTGCTTAAAGCTTGTGTCTTTTTTTTTTAATGTTTATTTATTTTCAGAGGTAGAGAGAGAGAGAGAGAGAGAGCATGCACATGTGAGCAGGGAAGGGGCAGAGAGGGAGAGAGAGAATCCCAAGTAGGCTCCACTCTGTCAGCACAGAGCCTGATGTGGGGCTTGATCCCATGAACCATGAGATCATGACTTGAGCCAAA
Organism: Leopardus geoffroyi; assembly: GCF_018350155.1. Taxonomy (NCBI): domain Eukaryota; kingdom Metazoa; phylum Chordata; class Mammalia; order Carnivora; family Felidae; genus Leopardus; species Leopardus geoffroyi. The sequence goes on along the minus strand of NC_059333.1, from coordinate 48,924,474 downwards.
ATCAAGAGTCAGATGCTTAATGGTCCTTGTTGTATTAGCCTTCTGTGACCATAGGAAAAGTATTAAATTTCTTCCTAATTGCTTGCAGTACATGAAATATCACAGCTTATCCAACTCTATAAATCTTATATCTGCAACTTTTCTTTGTTAGGTCTGTTTTTGTGAGAAAGGGAAAAAAGTGTAAGTGGAATGCATCTATCAGTTCTTAAATTAGGAAAATTGAATTAGATAGTTGAAGTGTCAAGCTAATTCAAAATTTGTAAACATTTTATAAATAGTATAGCACCCCAATAGTATAGTAGGAATGCCGTGCTAGATTTAAGGGTGATATAGGTGATCCCATGGTATGTAATTATTAAGTTGAAGACAATACATTAGGCTGACATTGAGTTTTTATAGTATAACCTCTCATGAAGCCTCTTGTTAACATGCAGGTGATTAATCCCCAAGTGGGCTCATGCCATTGGCTCTGGCAGTCTCTACCTCGTATACAACACAGAGCTGGAGCCCATGAGGATGTTACACCTATTCTTGGTAATGTTTTACATGGATTTCTATGACTATACAATTATCTAGGGGAAAAAAGTATGTGGGAAGGATTCTTAGTATTTATTATTTTAGACATAATAAATAATTTTCTAAAAATTAATTGGTCAAAAGATTTCCCCAGTGTATTGTTTATTTTCAGAGACAAGGGAAGGAAGCTGGTGACCTTTCTGTATTCTCACATCAACAGCCACGAGGCATTTTAATTTAAGGGGAAACAAAATCTGTGACCCACTTTTAAACAATTGAGACTGATTAACCTTTGTTTAAATTCATCTAACTTAAAATAAACAGTCTGGAAATAAGTTCTTGGACATTTTTCAGTAGGAAGAGGAGAAAATGGTCATTTAAATACCCAAAGTAAGAAGAGATGTTAACTACACAGTTGCTGGTGTGAATTGTGGGAAAACTTTATTTAAAAATCTTTATTGGCTCTTTAACGTAGAGATCCTATCCTCATCTCTCCTGGTTTTAAAAATGGGTTAGTTTTACAGGTGAATGAAACCAAAGAGGATCTTAACAAGGGTCTACATTTACATGTGTATACCTTTAAACAAAGAAAAAATACATTTGTTCTTTGTGGAAATTGGGAACATATCTCCCCTCCTTCTCTAAAATGTATTGAATCATAGTGTTAAATGCACAAGAGCTGAAGAGGATTGAATTGAGAGTCTCTTTAACCTGAACCATCCAAAATTTGAATTCTTATGGTAGTGGAATTTGGTAGTGTGTGTCATTTTTCATGGTACTCTTTTTTGTAGTTTTGGGCTATGTAGGAGTCAGGAGGTTGAATTTGGAATTAACCAGTAGTATGAGTTGAGCAAGCTATTTAATCTCTCTATGCCTCCGTTTCTATTAAAGAATAGAAAAGGGGAAACTGTCTTTGCTGAGACAAAAACAGGATATGAGCATAATGTATTTTAAGCCATATATTTCTATAAAAACTCAAATGGAATTAAGACATCAACAATGAAAAGTTTGGGTTAGGTGGTGATGCTCTTAAGAATTTCCATGGCCACAAAAAAACCCCACTAAGCTTTATTTTTAAAAATTATTATATTCATAAATTGAATGTCCTTAGAGTGTAAAGAATGATGCATTTTGTTGATAGAATAGAGTGCATTTATAATTCTTTGAGGAATCTTTTAATTGGTGTGTATGTATATATTTAGTATCTATCAAATATCTAATAAATTTACTTAGTGACCTGCATTTATATCAATAATGTGATTGCCTTTCTGTTCTAATTAGCCAATAGTGGTTTCATTTAGGACCAAGAACTCAGACTGTTACATGTTGGCTTTTCTTTTCTTTTTGCCTTAAGTTACTTTTTCCAATTTTCCTTAGCTGAATAGCATTTAACCAAACCTGTTAATAGGTTTTCCTTCACAAATATTTCAAAATGTAGCTTTTGTTTTATTTATTTTTTTAGAGTTTTTATTTTAATTCCAGTTAACATACAGTGTTATATTAGTTTCAGGTGTGCAGTATAGTGATTCAACACTTTCATACGGTACCCCATGCTCATCATGGCAAGTGCACTCCTTAATCCCCATCACCTATTATTTTAAATCTGTTTGCAACTTCACAAAGACTTTGAAATATAACTTAACAGCATATAACTAATTCTTAGTACTCTATTAATAAGACACCTAATAAGAGACTGATATAATCTATTAAAGGAAAAGACAGGACTTATATAAGAAAAAGAAGCAAAGAGGAGAAGAAGAAACAACGAATTGTTTTCATTGGGCAAGATGTGGATGAGCTGGCACCAAGCAAAGAGAACTTTATCTTTAGTTGCTCATGGATTCTCCAGGAGACCTTGGATATTTCCCTGTAACAGTTTGTTCAGCATTGTGTCTTTTAGTGCCCCTCATTAGTGTCTCCATCTTGGTTTTGCTAGGTGTGCTTCATTCCTCTTATCACCATTTTTCATGACCAATCACTTTTTTTTTTTTACATATGCCCAATACATAGCTATCTTAATTTTCTATTGCTGCTGTAACAAATTATCACAAAACTAATAGCTAAAAGAATACAAATGTATTATTTTATAGTTCAGAGTCTAAAATAAGTCTGCAGGGCTGTAGGGGATAATTTATTTCCATGGTCTTTCCAGCTTCTACAGCTGGCCTGCATTCCTTGGCTCATTGCTACATCATGCTGGCCTTTGCTTCTGTTGTCATGTCTTCTTTGCGATTATGTTGAGCTCACCCAGGTAATCCAGGGTAACCTTCCCATCTAAAGATCCCTAAAGTCCCTTTTGCCATGTAAGGTGACATATTCACAGGTTTTGGGGATTAGAATGTGGACATCTTAGGGGGGATGTCATTATTTGTGACTGTCGCAACAGCAGATGACAAGATCCATAGTCAATATAAGAAGCTGCAGTAATTACAATAATGCCCATAATTAACCAGGAGCTTAAAACAAAAAGCTATTATGACATATCAATAATTGATAATTATGCCTTTTATGATTAAAGTTCTAAGTCTCCTTCACAAAGTAATTAAAAAGTAAAAAGTAGACTTTATAACACATTTTCCATGAGATCCATCAGTAAGATCATAATTTGTTTTTACTTTCTTCATGGAAATTCATTTATTTCCGTGTATATACGTTTATTGGTTAATAATCACCAGGAACAAACTATGTGTCAAGTTCTGCCCTCATAGAAAGATAACCTGTAGTGATTGATAGGATTACATGGCAGTGTTGGGAATGAGGGGCATAGATATCTCAGGGAGAGTATATGGAGTTACTAACGTCATGTGGAGGATGTGGATGGATTTTGGCAGTCACTTAGATAAATAGCCAAAAGGTCTAAGAAAAGAACTGACTGACCTTTAGGCATCAGTGTTCTAGGCATTTATACCATGAGAAAACTAACTATAAAAACTGTCAATAGCTGTCCCTGTTATTCTTTTGTAAGACATTTCCATTGACAACTTTGAGTGAAATTTTCTTGGCTTTCAGAGGTTTTCCTGTCATGCTGTTTTTAGACAGTAATCTGATGACCACGAGAAAGGAAGAACTGCTCTTAGTTTGATGAGCATCAGAGGGTTTGGTGAGAGGACAGCTGTAAAGTTGAAACTGTGTCATCTTTTCATATTACTGCCTCAGTGATGCTAGTCATTGCCTGACCACCCAATTAAAAAAACAAAAAACAAACAAACAAAAAAAACATCTAGTTCCTGTTGCATCTACTCCAGACACAATGCAAGAACCTCTGGACTTCTTGGGGCAAGGGTTTCCCATGTAGCTTTTTTCCATTGAAGGCAATCATTGGCTGGCATGAGGATGCCTTCCCTAATGACCAGGAGCTGTTGAATCCCGATCATTGCTACATTCTAAGGAATGCAGACCACTCAGCACTGATGCTCTTTATGGTATTAGGAAGGTCCTTGGCTACAAAACAGCATTTAGCTCTGGGGCTACAATTACAACATGACTTGTTGCCTTCAGATCTGCACATAAATGAGTAAGTTCTAGCTGTTACTTGGAATCTATTTTCATGGCCATCTCTTAATAAACTCTACTGAGTTTCATTAAGAGTTTTGTTTGTTTGTTTTTCAGAGTGCACCTATGACTTTAATCTTTATTGCACTACAGCTTTTGAAGCTTTTGTCTGAGGTTCTGTTCTGAGACCCCTGTCACTGGATTATAGATTTGGTGCAACTGACTCATAAAGTTTGACCATACCAAAATCTATCTTAACCACCTCTTCAGGGTGATACATTGTACAGTTGGTTGCCTGTGGACCACTGGCTTGAAGAGATAGATAATAGATGACTAACCAGAAAGTTTTCAGAAGAACCTAAGCTTTTATAGATTGCACTTCCTTTTAAAAATGATGTTTTATGGGGAAACAAACTTTATATTCCCACAAGTGGCTGCTGCATTGACCTTAATTGGGACTTATTTCTATAGGCTTTGTTGTTCAATGTTTGTTTTTAGTCTGTCTTAACTCTCTATGGTTGTGTAAAAGACTGGATTAGATTATTCCGTGTTCCAGAATACATATTGTTTTGTTAGGGAACTACTGTTAAAGCAAACCTATGTTTTGTTTAAGCCTAACAACCCATTTTTACTATAGACTTTTTTATAATAAGGAAAATATTGCTTCTTTATTCTTTAATTATATAGTGGTATTCTTAGATATGTATCTCCATGAAACTAAAACAAGTACTAATTTGGAAGAAGAATTTAGAACTTTTTAAAAAAGGGTTATTTAAGCTTTTGTAAACTTTTATACAAGTTACTTGCTTTTAGATAAACATTCTAAAGGAGTATTTTTCTTAGATTATTTTGAATTCTAACATGCTGCTTTCTGACAATCCCTTAAGATTATAAATTTGACATATCAGACCAGGCTATTAAGGAATATAAAATGGCTTTATTACCCCAGGTAGGTGGAAAAATTAAGGATATTTTTATGTAAGATGGCAAAAAACTTGGTCATATTCTCTATAGTTTTGGCTTTCTTACAATAAAGTAACAAATGCATTTCTAACCACAAGTTTATCTTTACCACATTTACCACAAGGGTAAATGCACAGAGTTAGTTCCTAGGGCCCCGTGCTCATTTTCAAGCTAATTCTTGCTCTGATTTATTAAGGTATAATTGACAAATAAAGTTGTATATATTTAAATTGTACAACATGACAACATACATAGAGAAATGATTACCATAATCAAGGTAACACATCTGTCACTTGACATAGTTGCCATTTTTCTTTCTGTGTGGTGAGAATGTTTAACATCTACTCTCAGCAAATCTCAACTTGACAATTGAGTATTATTAACTATAGTTACTAGGCTATAAATTAAATCCCCGGAAGTTATTCATTTCATAACTGAAAGTTTGTACACTTGACAAACATCTCTCCATTTCCCCCACTCCCCAGTTCCAGGCAACCACCATTCTACTTTGTTTCTATGAATTGAATTTTTTAAGGAAAAGATTCGATTATATGTGAGAGAATATAGTATTTGTCTTTCTCTGTCTGGCTTATTTCACTTAGAATAACATCCTCTGGATTTATCCATGTTGTCATATGACAGGTTTTCCTTATTTTTTATGGCTTTACCCTGACACCAAAGCCAGACAAGGACACTACAAGAAAATAAAATTATAGCCCAATATCTATGGTGAACATAAATGCAAAAATCCTTGACAAAATACTAGCAAACACAATTCAACAGCACATCAAATGGATCATATAATATGATCAAGTGAGATTTATCCCTGGGATGCAAGGATTGTTCAACATACATAAACGGGTAAATGTAATATACCACATTCACAGAATGACCCATAGGGTTATTTTAATAGATGCAGAAAAAGCATTTGGCAAAATTCAACATCCTTTCATGATAAAAGCTTTCAACAAATTAAGAACAGAAGGAATGTACCATAATATGCCAGAATATATATATATCATAATGTACCCTAATCACTAAAACAAAGGCCATATATAATAGACCACAGCTAATATACTCAGTGGTGAAAAGCTGAAAGTTTTTCCTCTAAGATCAGGAACAAGATAGAGATGCCCACTCTGATCACTTCTATTCAACATAGTGCTGGAAGTCTTAGCTAGAACAATTAGGCAAGAAAAAAAAGGCATCCAAGTGAAATGGTCTTTTCTTGCAGATGACATGATCTTATACATAGAAAGCCCTCCATCGAAAGCTCCACAAAAAACTTCAAAAAGACCAACCCCTCAAAATAACAAAGAAACCACACCAATAAACTAAAGTTTCAGAATACAAAATTAATATACAAAAATCAGTTGCATTTACACTACCTTAATTTCTACAAGAGAAATTAAGGAAACGATTCATTTACAGTATCATCAAAAAGGGTAAAATACCTATGAATAAATTTAAACAAGGATTAAAGATCAATACACTGAAAACTACAAAAAATCGATGAAAGTAATTGATTAAGACACAAATAAATGGAAATATATTCTTGCTCAGGGATTGGAAGAATTAATATTGTTAAAATGTCCATACTACCCCAAGTACTCTGCAGATTCAATGCAATCTCTGTCAAAATCCCAAAGGCACTTTTTACAGAATTGAAAAACAGTACTAAAATTCACATGGAACTGCAATATTTGAACAGCCAAAGCAATCTTGAGAAAGGACAAAGCTGGAACCATCACACTTCCTGATTTCAAACTATATTACAAAGCTATAGTAATCAAAACAAAATGGTACTGGCATAAAGACACAAAGGTTAGTGAAAAGGAATAGAAAGCTCAGATATAAATCCACATAGATGTTCAAGTAATCTTTGACAAGAGTGTTAGGAATACACGATGGAGGAAGGATAGCTTCTTCAGCAAATGGTGTTGGGAAAACTGGACAGCCACATGCAAAAGAATGAACCTGGACCCATATCTTCTTACACCACTCACAAAAATCAACTCAAAATGGGACAAAGCCTTAAATGGAAGACCTGAAGCCATAAACCTCCTAGGAGAAAACATAGGAAAAAAAGGCTTGACATTGGTCTTGGCAATGATTTTTTTATGTATATAACACCAAAAATATAAGCAACAAAAGCAAAAATCAGTGAGTGGGACTACATTAAAGTAAAAGGCTTCTGTGCTAACAAAAGAAAAAAATCAGTAAAAAGGCAACCTATAGAATGGGAGAAAATATTTGCAAGTCATATATTTGATAAGAAGTTAATATCTAAAATATGTCAGGAACTCATAAAACTCAATTACAAAAAAATAAAAATGTTTAAGTAAATTGAATTAACTTCAATCCTTTTTAAAAGGATTTGAATAGACATTTCCCCGAAGACATACAAATGGACAACAGGTAAATGAGAAGTTGCTTAACATCATTAATCACCAGGAAAATGTTAATCAAAACCACAGTGAGATAGCACCTAACACCTGTTAAGATGACCAATATATTGGGAAAAAAAAGATAACAAATTTGGTTGAGGATGTGGAGAAAAGGGAGTCTGTGTACTCTGTTGGAGGAAATTTAAATTGGTGTAGCTAGTATGGAAAACACTATGATGGTTCCTTAAAAAATTAAAAACAGAACAGCAATCCTACTTCTGGGTATTATCTAAAGGAAATAAAATTAGTATCTCAAAGAGCTATCTATACCCCCCATGTTCATTGTGGCATTATTAATGATAGCCAAGATATGGAAATAAGTATGGTGACTACACTTTTTGTGGTGAGCATTGAGTAAATACAGAATTGCCAAATCAATATATTGTACACCTGAAACTAATATAACACTGTATGCCAATTATATGTAAAAATAAAAAAAAAAAGATATGGAAAGAACCTAAGTGTCCATTGATGGATGCATGGATAAAGAAAATATATAGCTTTTGCTTTGATACAACATACATTAAGCACCTGCCACTGTAAAAATTATTTTTTCTGTCTATAGTGAAAATTCAAGGGTTGTATCTAATTTAACTATTAGTATACTCTCCTCACCTATCTGGGTCTGCCTCTGTAATCCTGAAATATTAAACAAAAGGGGATTCTTGCCTTGAGCTTTAGAAGTAAAGTATTTATGTCTCAGTTAGATTAAGCAGTGATACTCTGCTTTATCAGGTAGGTTTCAGGCCCTAATGAAATCAAGAACGATGATTCCTTTTGGTAGTGGTTTGCTAGATGTTTTGTTTGTTTTTTAATATCATGTTTAGAATACTCATCTGTACCAGGATGGAGCAGTGATGGCAGAGAGTCTGTTAATAATCTCAAAATTAAAAGCTGTGCAGGTAATTTAAGTAAATAACTTTTGCATCTTATTTTTTATTATTATTTTTAATATGAAATTTATTGTCAAATTGGTTTCCATACAACACCCAGTGCTCATTCCAACAGGTGCCCTCCTCAATACCCATCACCCATCCTCCCCACCCTCCCAGCCCCCATCAACCCTCAGTTTGTTCTCAGTTTTTAAGAGTCTCTTATATTTTGGCTCCCTCCCTCTCTAACCAATTTTTTTCCTTCCCCTCCCCCCATGGTCTTCTGTTAAGTTTCTCAGGATCCACATAAGAGTGAAAACAGATGGTATCTGTCTTTCTCTGTATGACTTATTTCACTTAGCATAACACTCTCCACTTCCATCCACGTTGCTGCAAAAGGCCATATTTCATTCTTTCTCATTGCCACATAGTATTCTATTGTGTATATAAACCACAATTTCTTTATCCATTCATCAGTGGATAGACATTTAGCCTCTTTCCATAATTTGGCTATTGTTTAAATTGCTGCTATAAACATTGGGGTATAAGTGCCCCTATGCATCAGCACTCCTGTATCCCTTGGGTAAATTACTAGTAGTGCTATTGCTGGGTCCTAGGGTAGATCTATTTTTAATTTTTTGAGGAACCTCCACACTGTTTTCCAGAGTGGCTGCACCAGTTTGCATTCCCACCAACAGTGCAGGAGGGTTCCTGTTTCAGTGAAGAAATGGGCAGAAAACATGAATAGACACTTCTCTAAAGAAGACATCCAGATGGCCAACAGGCACAGGAACAGATGCTCAACGTCGCTCCTCATCAGGGAAATACAAATCAAAACCACACTCAGATATCACCTCACGCCAGTCAGAGTGGCCAAAATGAACAAATCAGGAGACTATAGATGCTGGAGAGGATGTGGAGAAACTTTTGCATTTTAGAAGACACTTGCCCCATATAAATGTGAGAAATTGGGCCAGACATTCTAGATTTTTAAGAAGAAATGAAAGTCTGAATACTTTATATGAAGTGTACTATTGTTTTATATTGGCAACGAACTAAATCAAAACATTGCAGACCAAAGAAAACACAACTGCTAGATTGAAACCTCTGGAGTAAAGGACATCTAGTTTCCTTCTATCTGTACAACATGTCTAGTTAATGAATTGTACTCACCACTCCATCACCCTCTTCTCATTGGCTCATCATACAGTTTCTTTATTAAATAAGATGCCAAGGAGTGTCTTATCAATAACCTGATTATGTCTTTTTACCATAGAAACCTAGCTTTGATATTTTGGTTTAGAAAAATGATACTGATAAATGGCTCTAGAGTTTTGTCCAAATGATGCTAATGGGATTCTTTTTGATCACATACCTTAATATCATTGTCAGAATAAGTACTAACCTGAATATGAACTGGTACTTTTTAGTTTTTAAATTTTTCTTAATTTTTGAGAGAGAGAGTGTGGAGGGCACATGGGGGAGGGGCAGAGAGAGAGGGAGACAGAAGATCCAAAGGTGGCTCTGTGCTGACAGCAGGGCACCCAGTGCAGGGCTTGAATTCACGAACCATGAGTTCATGACCTCAGCTGAAGTCAGATACTTAGACTGAGCCACCCAGGCACCCTGAACTTGTACTTTTTAAAAGCACTATTGAACTAAGTCATGGTTTAGGTTGTCAGCCGTCACAGACCTGATAAAATTAGATAGGAAGCACAGTGATTTTTGTTACAAAATTTTTGACTAAAGGAAACTTGGTATCTAAATCTTAATCCTAGGACTGTAACTCTTTGGGGGGGAATCTCTAATAAAATTTTAAGTGGGGAAAAAAGTAAATCAGAATTTCAGCATCCAAAAATAGAATTATGGATTTTTCCTCAAAATATTTGGCATTAGTGTTTGACCCTTGTATTGGACCCTCTATTCCAAATATGTGTAGAAACCGAATAGAATAAGGAAAAGCAAGAATTTTTGGTTAGTTTTAAGTAAGCTTGCAATGTTGTATGGAAAATTCTTTTCAAAAAAGCCCTGCAATACCTTGGCAGAGCTCAAGGATATTGCTGTTTGATGCAAAAGTTTGAGCCCTGACAGATTTCTCTTAGTATCATTCCTTCACATGTTAATATGATCGAGTTCTAGATTCTTGCTGGAAGGTATTAAGCAAGAGAAATGGTACTACTGGATGTAGAAGGAAAGTAGTTGACACGGGATACTTGGGGGCATTCAGACATACTTCAACTTCAATTAAGATTTAGCCAAGGACATTGCTGCTTACTTTATAAAGTGGTGGGCTTTGTTTTATGTGACCTTTTTCTATTTGATAAATTTATTCAAATATAAAATCATGGCAACTCAGGAAGGGTTCTTACACAAGGGGAAATTGGCCAGAGGTTTGACTAGAAAAGGAGGACTCAAAGTACATTAGACATGGCTCTTGGGACAGCAAAGGAAGCAAGGTAGAAGATAATGATATCTCACAGAGCAGTAAAACCTAGTGTAACTTCTCCCTGAGCTAGGAGGCTGTGAGTTGTGAGCTAGATTTCAAAATAATGCAGGCAGTTGAGCATGAAGTGGAGACCAGTTTTTATGGGAAAGATCACCCACAAAAATACTCTGTCGTTTCAGTCTTGCAAAGGACTTCCAGAGAGTAACGTTTGGGTAACAGAAGTTTGGACTTCCCTTTGAAATTAGACATGTTATTTACATATAAACGACCATCAAAATCCAGTTTTCCTTAGAGTACTGGGAGAAGAGAATACGCCCACAACACATTCCCTGAAAGAATTGCCTGAGAAATTTGTGGAAGAGCGTCTCTTAGTCACTTTTTTTTCCATCTCTCCAGCATTTTACCTCCTTTCCTATATGTTGAAAATTCCCTGCTACAAATGACTTGATAGAAACAGAGCCCAAACTTGATGACTTGGGCACTACTGAAGCAGAAAATTCCTTACTACCATAGACACCGAAAATTCTCAGAAACTGTTTCTCTAGCTCCTTTGAAACTAGGTCAGTAGGCAGTAGTGGCGGGAACGTTCACCCTGGAGTCCCTGAGGCAGAGCTGAGGCACACATAGAAAGGGGCTCCCTGAGGGCAGCAGCAGGAGTGTCTGGAGAACCGGAATCCGGAATCAGTGCTGGGTGCATGTGGTGGGGGAGGGGCTGCACCAGGCGGTCTGTACCACAACTCTGGTGGCTCTGGCTGCAGAGCTTTTCTTTGTCCCCACCTATCCTGAGCCTGATTTTCCAGCCTCTTCAGTAAATGTGAGATACCAGTATCCTTTAGTATTTTCTGCTTAAATCAGGTAGAGTTGGTTTCTGTTCTTTGCAACTGATTATAATACGCAAAGGGAATCACAAAACATTTTCCCATTTAGTCCCTGAAGAAGAAAACTTGATGGTGTTTGAAGAGCTGGAAATTAAATTGAGCTTTTAAACTACAGAGCTTTCAAGGCCAGGTACCACCCTGGGAGGCAGAGGGGAGAACATTGTTCTGGATGAAAACTCATGAAGCAAAGGAATCTGGTGATAAGATTGCTTGACTCCTTTCCTCATAAAGTCATTTATGTCTTCTTTTTTTTCCCAGACTTCGGGTTCTTTCTTCTCTTGTAACCTCTGGGTCTAACGTGGCACCTGGAAAAGAGTAGCTGCTGCAGGATGTGAGTCCGTTTTCCTGGTTCTGCAGTTCCCTGACTCTTAGAAGTAAGTAGCCAAACTAGTTTCAAAGAATGATGTATATTTGGTTTATTTCTTTCTAAATGCTGTGAAATAACTCCCTAATTAGAAAACAGACTAAAATTTTTTTGTGGAATCTTAAGGAATCCTTCATGTATCTTTTGCTTTGTAGAAAACTCTTCGCTACTAGAGACGTGTTCCTTGTGGTTTCGTTTTTGAGTGATTACATGGGGATAAGGGAGCCTTTGAAGAGACTTGTGAGTTCTGAATGTAAATACATCATTCTAAGAACTGCTGCTTTAGGAGGAGTCCTGAAACTAAATAAATCTTAGAAACTTGTGAGAAAAATGGCAGGACTTTGTTTTATCCCATAAAGAGAAATCCTTATGGCATCAAAATTGGAGCCCAAGGTACTTGGAGCCAGACAGCTTGCTCTTGGCCTTGGAGGCCCAGCAGGCTGATCTCCAAACATCACAGCCTCAAACAGCCTTATAATTAATGAGGAAAATAATGGAGGAAAACTTTGGAGCGCCACTGGTCTCTGTTTATGTTTGTTTCTTTTCTTTGCCTCTCTGGTAATAAGACTTTTTATATTCTCTCCGCAGTACTTGGAGTGCTTTTCTAAACCCTAACATTTGTCCCATGTCCATACACATATTAGATAAGTCTTGTAATATAAAGAGGACTATAGAGGATCAGTGTAATATTTTACAGAGATCAATATTTAGCTTTTAGGTAGTGACATTAAGCTATCATCATAGGGGAGTGTGACACCTTCACTGTTGCCACATTTTTCCAAAGCAAAAAGGGCATCAGAAACATGTGACTCTTGGGGCACCTGGGTGGCTCAGTTGGTTAAGCATCTGACTTCGGCTCAGGTCATGATCCTGCAGTTTGTGAGTTTGAGCCCTGTATCAGGCTCTGTGCTGACAGCTCAGAGCCTGGAGCCTGCTTTGGATTCTGTGTCTCCCGCTGTCTCTGCCCCTGCCCCACTCGTGCTCTGTCTGTCTCTCAAAAATAAATAAACATTAAAAAATTAAAAAAAAAAGTGACTCTTGTTTAGCTTCACATATAATTATGGTGAAGTTTGAAGCATGGAGTTAAATAATAGCTGAAATAAATAATAGATGAACTTGCTTCCTGTTTCCTTGAGATTATCTGAAATGGCCAGTTTTACATTCCAGCTACTAGGCTCAGGATAGGTGCTTACTCTGAAATTTTGCACTTGGTAATTAAGCATAAATATTTTCTTGAGTAAGAACCTATATGATTTAGAAGGCCCTGAAGTATTAAATATGATGGAAAATAGGTTTGCAAGTTAATATAAAAGAAATTTAAAACATTTAAATTCATCCCTTGAGCAGAGATTCTCAACCTTGGCTGCACATTGGAATCACATGAGGAGCTTTAAGAATCATGATGTTTTTTTGGTCACACCTCAGGCTGACTTATCTGGTCATGGGTGTGCCCAAGCCATCAAGGTTTTTAGAAAGCTGCCTTAGGTAAAACTGTTTGACAGACTGAAATATATTAGAATTTATTGACTTTATCCAGGCGTTTCACAGAGTCAAATTAAATAATATCAGATCAAATCAGATCAGATCAGTCAGTAAGAAGCAGCATAATGTTTAACCCTTGTTCTTTCCTTAAACTCAGCTACAGATTGTGTTCTTTGTTTAATGTCTCTCACACCATCTGGACTGTAAACTCTCTGAGATCAGGGAACATCTCTGTGTTGTTTTCTGTTGTGTATTCTCAAGGCTCTATTCAGTATTAAGCATATGGTTGGCTCTCAAATATTATGGAATAAATAGAGAAATTCTTATAAAATTTTAATGTTTACTTATTTTTGAGAGAGAGAGACAGAATGTGAGCAGGGGAGAGGCAGAGAGAGACGGAGACATAGAATCTGAAGCAGGCTCTGGGCTCCAAGCTGTCAGCACAGAGCCTGACGTGGGTCTTGAACCCATGAGCTATGAGATCATGACCTGAGCCGAAGTCAGAGGCTTAATCAACTGGGCCACCCAGATGCCCCGAGAAATGCTTACAAAAAGATCTGAGTTATAAATACTCTTTAGAAAGCATTAGATCTGGCTAATGTCATATCAAAATTTCTTTTATGGGAATAAATTGCCTTGAATTCTTTAAGTTCAAAGCTCTAATTCTGTAAACTAAACTTCCTGTTAAGAAAATGTGCTAAGCTATTTATTTTTCACATTTCAGTGTCCTGTAGGAATATAAGGTCCATGAGGGCAAAGGCTTTGCTTTGTTCATTGTTCTGTCTTCTATTCCTCCAGTCTCAATAAGATCCCAAATATTTGTAAAAAGAGAAAATTATATATCAATGCTTCTTAAACTGCATTCCAAGGAGATTAGGGCTCTTTAGCTATGCCCCAAGTTTGGGGGTTGGGAGTGATATAGAAGGGAATGAGAGAGACTAAGCAGTTGTGCTAAACTCTGTCCATGGTTACTTAAACTAGAGCAACTTTTATTCCTTGGGGCTCCTCATTTTATTTTTAAAAGCTTGAGTCACTAATGTGATATTTCACAGGAACATTTCCAAGAAATATTATGTCCCTAGAGGTTTATTTTAAAGAGTAAAACATTTAACCTTGTAATTATATAGTATACCACACATATATAGAAGTGTTCAAAACATATGTAATGTATTCATAACACTAAACAAATACTCACATAAACACCAAGGTCAACAAGTAGAGGGTTGCCAGCATCCCAGAAGCCTCTTTCATGTCCCCATTCAAATACTTCCTCCTCCCCACCCCCCAAAGAAACCACTATCTTGACTTCTAACCCTCTGGTTTTACCTGCTTAAGGAAAAGTACTGTGTATTAGTCTATTTTTTAAAGTTTATTTATCTGTTTTGAGAGAGAGAGAATGAGCAGGGGAGGGGCAGAGAGAGAGGGGGAGAGAGAGAATCCCAAGCAGGCTGCATTGTCAGTGCAGTGATGTGGGGCTCAATCTCATGAGCTGTGAGATCATGATCTGAGCCAAGATCAAGAGTCAGGTGCTTAAAGGGCTGAGCCACCCAGGCACGCCATGTATTATTCTATTGTATTAATATATCATGATTTATTTATCCATTTTACTTCTGATTGATCATTTAGAATATTTGTAGTTTGGTCTACCATGAATAATGTTGCTGCTTTAAATATCCTTGTACCTGTTTTGATGTACACGTGTATGCATTTCTGTTGGGTTCACAATGAGGAGTAGAAGTGCTGGTTATAGGATATGAGTGGGTTTAAATATACAGCTTTATTTGATACTGCCAAACAATTTTCCAAAGTAATTATTTGAATGTACAGTCTCATCAGCGATATATGAGTGTTCCTTTCCCATTATTCCTTCTTCACACCAATACTTGGTATTTCTGTCTATTTAATTTTAGCCATCCTTTTGGATGGTTTTAATTTTCATTTCCTCAGCTACTGAAAAGTAAGTCATGTTGATGTCTTCTTTTTGAAGCGCCTTTCAATTTCTTGCTCATTATAGTGTTGGATTGTCTATTTGTTTTACTACTGGGATGTCTCTTTATTGGTTTTTGTGAGTTTGTTGTATATTCTGGATATAAGCCCTTTGTTTTTTTTTTTTTTTTTTTAAATTTTTTTTTTTTTCAACGTTTATTTATTTTTGGGACAGAGAGAGACAGAGCATGAACGGGGGAGGGGCAGAGAGAGAGGGAGACACAGAATCGGAAACAGGCTCCAGGCTCTGAGCCATCAGCCCAGAGCCTGACGCGGGGCTCGAACTCACGGACCGCGAGATCGTGACCTGGCTGAAGTCGGACGCTTAACCGACTGCGCCACCCAGGCGCCCCAAGCCCTTTGTTTATGATATGTATTACAAACGACGGCTCTCATCTGAATGCTTTTTCATTCTCTTAGTGGTGTCTTTTGATGAACAGAACTTCTTATAGGCTGTTGATCAATTTTTCCCTTTATGGTTAGGTTGTGTGTGTTGTGTGTGTGTGTACATGTGTATGTTCCATTCAAATAATCTTTCCATTACTGAGACTATAATGATATTTTTTATTATATTCTAGAAATTTCTACATTGTAGAACTTTCTACAGTGATGAAAATGTTCTGTATCTGCACTGTCAAATAGTAATTTTAAGTGCTGTCGAGCATTTGAAATGTGGCTAGTGTGACTGAGGAGCTGAATTTTAAGTTTTATTTAATTTTAATTAATTTAAAAATCTACTTATACTACTAAAGCTACTATACCAGACAGTCAGACAGAGCAACTCTTCAAGCTTTATTGTATTGTCTTTTACATTTAGATCTACAATCCAGCTTGGAATCATTTTGTGTGTTTGTATGGTGTGAAATAAGGGCTTGATTTAATATTTTTGCCTTATCCAATTGCCTCTAACAATTTGTTGAAAAGATTCCTTTCTTCATTTCTCTGTAGTACCATTTTTAGCCTAAATTATCATATCATAATTAGGGAATATACACATTAGGTTTGTCTTTGAGCTCCTTATTTTGTTTGTTTGCATATTTCTGTGATGATTCCATATGATTTTAATCATATAGATTTATTAATATTTATAATATGAATAAGTTTTTCTACTTTATTTTTTAAAATTGTTTTTAATGTTTATTTATTTTTGAGAGAGAGAGAGAGAGACAGAGAGACAGAGAGAATGAATGGGGGAGGGGCAGAGAGAGAGGGAGACACAGAATCAAAAACAGGCTCCAGGCTCTGAGCAGTCAGCACAGGGCTTGAACTCACAAACCGCGAGATCATGACCTGAGCCGAAATTGGACATTTAACCCACTGAACCACCCAGGTGCCCCTCTTCTTTATTTCTAAGAGCGCTTTGTGTTTCCATATAAATTTTAGAATAAGCTTGTCAGGTTATACACACACACAAAATTCTGTTTTTTTTTTTTAAGTTCATTTACTTATTTTGAGGGAGAGAGAACACGAGTGGGGAAAGGGCAGAGAGAGAGGAAGGGAGAGGATCCCAGTCAGGCTCTGCACTGTCTGGGCCTGATCATGCAGGGCTTGATGTCATGAGCTGTGAGATTATGTCCTGAGCTGAAATGAAGAGTTGGATACCCAACTGATTAAGCCACCCTGTTGGGTTTTGATTAGGATTTTATTGACTACTCTATAGGCTCATTTGGGAAGAACTGACTTCTTTACACTATTGAGTTTTCCAAAAATTGTCATACTCCTTACATGGTCTTTTTTTCCTATCAAACATCATGGAATTTTTTCACATTTTTTGTTGGATTTATTCATAGGGATTTAATATTTTTGATATTATTATAAATGACATCTCTGAATATTTAATTTTCTGTTTGCTGTTGGTATAGAAATACAATTGATTTTGATATATTTATCTTATATTTGACAATCTTGCTAAACTCATTTATTCTAATAATTTATTATAGATTTTCTTGCATATTCCATAAGCAGCTCATAAACAAATAATGACTGCTTTATTTCTTCCTTTGCTGGACTTCAAATCTCTTCTTTTTATTGCCTTATTGCACTAGTTAGAACTTCCAGTACAACATTTGATAGTAAAGAGACAGTAAATATCCTTGTATTGTTCCTGATCTCAGGAAAACCAAAAAACTTTTGGTGCTGTACCATTTTGGGGATGACATCTAGTGCAATTTTTCCCCACTAGATATCTTCTAAGAAATTATATGTCTTGTTTGCTAGGAGCTGTATATAGAATTTTATCAAATGCTCTTTTGCATCTATTGAGATGATCAATTATGTTTTCTCATTTTTTCCACTATTGTGACGATTTGATTTTTTAATATTTAATCAATCTTGTATTTGTGGAATCATCCAATTTAGCCATGATATGTTATTCTTTTCCCATATGAGTTAGCTAAAATTTTGTTTAGAGGTTTTGCATCTATGATTTTGAGCAAAATTGGCCTATATCAAGGCTATACTGACTTCATAGAAAGAGGGGAAGCATTTCTTTTTCTATTCTTTGGGAGAGTTTTTGTAAAATAGATGTTGTTTCTTTAAAATTGTTGGTACAATTCACTAGTAAAGCTGTGTATGGAAATATTTTTTGGAGGATTAGCGAGGTTTAAAATAATGAATTAGATACACAAATTAAAGGAGGTTATTGATTCAGAACTTCTATTCCTGAGTCAGTATCAGTAAATTATGTTTTGTTTTATGGGAATCTGTCATTTCATCCAAATTTTTAAATTAATGGCATGAATGCTTATGATATCCTCTTATCACAACGTGAATGTCTGTAGAATCTTTAGTGATGTCCCATTTTTATTCCTTAAAATGGATTTTTGTTGCTGTTGCTTTTTTTTTTTTTTTTTTTTTAAGTTTGCTCATTTACTTTGAGAGAGAGAGCAAGAGCGAGAGCTGGGGAGGGTCAGAGAGAGAAAAAGAGACAGAATCCCAAGCAGGCTCTACAGTGCTAGTGCAGAGCCTGATGCAGGGCTTGAATTTATGAACTGTGAGATCATGACCTGAGACAAAATCTAGAGTCGGAGGCTTAACCACCTGAGCCACCCAGGCACCCCCTCAAAAATAGATTTCTAAGATTACTCTTTTTCTTGATCACTTTCATCACCAATTTAAAAATTTTATTAGTCTCTTAAAGAATTAGATTTAAAATTTATTTTTCTGATCAAATGTCTCCTTGTTTCATTAATTCCTGTTTTTCTTTATCCCCTTAATCCTAATTTGGGGTGTAATTTTCTGGTCTTTTAAAATTTATTTTATTTTATTTTATTAAAAAAATTTTTTTTAACATTTATTTATATTTGAGACAGAAAGAGACAGAGCATGAATGGGGGAGGGGCAGAGAGAGAGGGAGACACAAAATCGGAAGCAGGCTCCAGGCTCTGAACCATCAGCCCAGAGCCCAACGCGGGGCTCGAATTCACGGACTGCGAGATCATGACCTGAGCTGAAGTCGGACGCTTAACCGACTGAGCCACCCAGGCACCCCCAAAATTTTTTTAAATGTTTATTTATTTTTGAGATAGAGCGTGAGGGGGTGGGGGTGCAGAGAGACATGGAGACCAGGAATCTGAAGCAGGCTCCAGGCTCTGAGCTGTCAGCACAGAGCCCAACACAGCGCTTGAACTCAAGAACTGTAAAGTCAAGACCTGAGCTGAAGTCGGACGCTTAACTGACTGAGCCACCCAGGTGCCTTCTGGTTTTTATTTTTTGCAACTTCTTGAGGTAGATTCTTAGCTCACTTTTTAATTATTCCTTTTTTCTAATAAACATTAAAGCTGTGCTTCCCTCTGACCATGACTGTAATTGCATTGCATTCTACACATTTTAATATATAGTATATTTATTGCAATTGATTTCTAATTTTCATTTTGATTTTTTTAATCTGTGGATTATTTAGAAATGTGTACTTAATTTCCAAATAATTGAGGATTTAAAAACTATCTTGTTTTTATATTTGGCTTACATCAGTTGTAGTCAGAGAACATATTTTGTATGTAGTTATGCAGTGTTATAGCCCAAAACTCAGAGGGTTGTACCAGCTTTTTCTTGTCTTTGGCAGTCCCTGGAGCCCAGTTTTTGTCCATTGACCTTATGAGGCTGTCCAATGCTCTCTTAGCACCTGAATTTCTCAGTAATCCCATACAGAATCAGTCTTCAAGGAAAAGAAGTCCCAAATATCTGGCTTACCCTTCTCTTATATCTTGGTTTGATAGTTTTTATCAACCTTGTTAGGTTTCAAATGATTCCATGGTTTGTATTTTGTCATATCTTCATTGAGAGTGTATGGTCCCAGTGGGAGAAATGATCCCAATTACTGGAAGCAAAAATATATTTAACCTTTACAATTACCATGTATGGGAGACCATATCTCAGTTTTACCAATGAAATAACTGATGTAGAGAGAGAGTAAAATAGAAAGGAATTTAAAGAACTCAATTACTAATAAAGTAATAATCCTTTAAAAACCATTAGCACTTGAGGTGCCTGGGTGGCTCTGTCAGTTAAGTATCCGACTTTGGCTCAGGTCATGATCTCACAGTTTGTGAGTTCGAGCCCCGCGTCGGGCTCTGTGCTGACAGCTCAGAGCCTGGAGCCTGCTTCGGATTCTTTGTCTCCCTCATCTCTCTGCCTCTCCCCCACTTGTGCTCTGTCTCTCTCTGTCTCAAAAATAAATAAAATATAAAACAATATTAAAAACCGTTAGCACTTAAATTAGGACAAATATTGAATGGAAATAGTTCCCATAAATCCAGTGGATATCAGTGCAAGGTGGGAAAAAATGGCATCATCTCATTAGTAGAGTAACCATGATTTTGATAAACATCAGTTTTGAAATTTTTGTTGTTGTTAGCAGCAATTTCTTTCACATTAATGATACCTTTGTGCAAGTGATAGAGCTGTAGTCTGTGATGAAATGCCCTGATGGTAATGGTATACATTCTGAACAATGGTAGCTGGAATGTGGGGGACACAGAAAAGGACTTGCTGTGGTTTCTGTAAGTGAAACTCTTTAAAAAAAAATTTTTTTTTTCAACGTTTATTCATTTTTGGGACAGAGAGAGACAGAGCATGAACGGGGGAGGGGCAGAGAGAGAGGGAGACACAGAATCGGAAACAGTCTCCAGGCTCTGAGCCATCAGCCCAGAGCCCGACGCGGGGCTCGAACTCACGGACCGCGAGATCGTGACCTGGCTGAAGTCGGACGCTTAACCGACTGCGCCACCCAGGCGCCCCTGTAAGTGAAAATCTTATTTCAGCTCTCGGAACTCCTTGAAATAGTTGTTTGCTGAGTAGCTGACAAAATCTGCCTCATAGGTAGACAGGTACACACTTGTAGTATGTAGCTTATTCATTCTTTCCAACTCCTAGAAGTTGGGAATAGTCTTTTTTAGGCAATAGCAAAGTGATGAAAACTACTAAAAAACAAATTAAAAGATGTTATTGAAAATTCTCACAGAATAAACAAATAAATACTACGTGACTTAAAGCACATTTTTCTTCCACTTACTTTCACATACTTTTGTTAATAAAAAATTTCTAAGTGTTTATATAGTTTAAGGAAGATCAATACTTGTTTATTTTAATCATTTTTCTCAATCATTATTATGGAAAATTTCAAAGCCTAAAGAAGAAAATAGTGTAACCTGTAATCCTGCTACCCAGATAAATACCCTGCTATTTATCATTTTGGGATATGTCTTGTTAGTCTTTTCCATGAACATATATTTTAAAAATGTTGTAGTACATTCTGTAAACTAATTTCCAAAGCTATTTTTCCAGCTTTTTTGAGATATAATTGACATATAACATTGTGTATGTTTAAGGTATCCAACATGTTGATTTCATAAATTTGGTACATTTATATTTTGAAATACAATTACCATCAGAGTGTTAGCTGATGCCTCCGTCACATCCGATAGTTACCATTTCCTTTTGTGGTGAGAACATTTAAGATCTACTCTCTCAGCAACTGTCAAGTGTATAATACAGTATCATTAACTATAATAACTATGTTATACAATAGATCCTCAGAACTTATTCATCTTATAACTGAAAGTTTGTACCCTTTGATCAATATCTCCAAACCCCCTATCTTCCTCCCCAAACCCCAACAACCACCATTCTGCTCTCTGGTTCTGAGTTCAACTTTTTAAGAATCTACATATAAATGAGGTCATGTAGTGTTTGTCTTTTTCTGTCTCACTTATTCTTAGCATGATGTCTTTCAGGTTTATCCATGTTGCCACAAATAGCAGATTTCCTCTTTTTACATAACTGAATATTCCTGTGTGCATGTGTGCGTGTGTGTGTGTGTGTGTGTGTGTTCAAACACACTACATATCCATTACCTGTTCATCTGTTGATGGATCCTTAGGTTGTTCCTATATTTTGGCTATTGAGAATAATGCTACAATAAACATGGGAATACAAATATCTCTTTGATATAGTGATTTTGTTTTCTTTGGATATATATCCAGTGGTAGTTCTATTTTCAATATTTTGAAGAACCTCTGTATTGTTTTTCATAATGGCTATACCAAATTTACATTCTCACTAGCAGTGGACAAGAGGTCCCTTTTCCCCACATCCCACCCACTCTTGTTGTCTCTTATCTTTTTTATAATAGCTATTTTAATGGATGTGATGTGATATCTGACTGGTTTTGATTTGCATTTCACTGATGATTAATGATGTTGAGCATCTTTCCATATACTTGTTGGTTATTTGTATGTTTTCTTTGGGGAAATGTCTCTTCAAGTCCTTAGCTCTTTTTATAATCAGGTATCTGTTTTTATGCTAATGAGTTATAGAGGTTCCTCATATATTTTGGAGATAAGCATCTTATTAGATATATGGTTTGCATATATTTTCTCCCCCTCTATAGGTTGCCTTTTCATTTTATTGATGGTTTCCTTTGGTCTGCAGAAGCTTTTAATTTTGATGTAGTCTTACTGATATATTTTGTGTGTGTGTGTGTGTGTGTGTGTATGTGTGTGTGTGTGTTTTCCTGTGCTTTTGTTGTCATATCCAAAAAATCATTGCCAAGACCCGTGTCAAGGAGGTTTGTTCCCCACCCCCATGTTTTCTTCCAGAAGTTTTATGGTTTCAGGTATTACAATTAAGGCTTTAATCTAGTTTGACTTAATTCTTGTGAGTGCTGTAAGAGTATTATAGGGAATATTATAAGAGTATTATAGGGAAAAACAAAAAAAAGGGGGGGCATAACATACCAAAACTTAGGGGATGCCACAAAAGCAATTCTAAGAGGGAAGCTTATAGCATAAATCCCTATATTAAGAAAAGAAAGAGGGGCACCTGGGTGGCGCAGTCGGTTAAGCGTCCGACTTCAGCCAGGTCACGATCTCGCGGTCCGTGAGTTCGAGCCCCGCGTCAGGCTCTGGGCTGATGGCTCAGAGGCTGGAGCCTGTTTCCCATTCTGTGTTTCCCTCTCTCTCTGCCCCTCTCCCGTTCATGTCTGTCTCTCTCTGTCCCAAAAATAAATAAACGTTGAAAAAAATTAAAAAAAAAAAAAAAAAAAAAAAAGAAAAGAAAGAGATCTCAAATAAGCACCTAACTTACACCATGAGGAACTAGAAAAAAAAAAAAAAAAAAAAGAAAAGAAAGAAAAAAACTAAGCCCGAGGTTAGCAGATGGAAGGAAATAAATATTAGAGCAGAAATAGATGAAACAGACACCAGAAAGATCTACCAAACTTAGGGTTGGTTTTTTTAAAGGTAACATTCGTAAACTGTTAGGTGGAGTCACCAAGATAAAAAGAGAGAGGACTCAAATAGATAAAATTATAAATGAAGTAGGAGACATTATTACTGATACCACAGAAATACAGAGGATCATGAGACTTCTATGAAAAATTATATACCAACAAATAGGATAACCTAGAAGAAATTGATAAATTCCTAGAAACATACAACTTACCAAAATTGAATCTTAAAGAAATAGAAAATCTGAATAGGCCAACAATGGGTAAAGAGATTGAATCAGTAATTAACAACTTCCCAAAAAAAGAAGCACAGGACCAGATGGCTTCACAGAAATTTTACAAACATTTAAAGAATTAATGCTAGTTTCCAAACTTTTCCAAAAAGTGAAGAAGAGGGACTACCTCCAAACTTATTTTATGAGGCCAGCAATACCCTCATATCAAAGCCAGGCAAGGACACTACAAGAAAACAAACTTTAAGGAATATATATATTCCTATGAACATAGATGCAAAAATTCTCAACAAAAATACTAGCAAACAAATTCAACAGCATATTAAGAAAACCATACACTACGATCAAGTGAGATACATTCCTGGTTCAACATTCACAGATCAATAACTGAAATATCACGTTAACAGAATAAAGAATAAAAATTATATGATCATCTCAATAGATGCAGAAAAAGCATTTGGCAAAATTCAACAACTTTTATGATAAAAAAACTTATAAATTATGTATAGAAGAAATGTACCTCCACATATAACGTCATATATAACAAACCTACAGCTAACATCATTCTCAATAGTGAAAAGAACTAATTTTTTAGTTGTGTGCCAGATGTATCTGTCACTTCTACTTTTTTAAAAAATAATTTCATTGCTTTATTTGTATCTGTTATCCTTGTTTTTATAAGTTTGTTTTTAATCTAGTTCTAATTTTATAATGGAATGTTTATTCATTTATTCTTATTTTTCAAGGTCAGTATTTCTAACATCTAAAGCAATAACCCCGAAGTTTTGGCTTATAGGGATCTGAATTTTATTTTGCTTAACATCTTTTTTGTATTTTGTTTTTATTATTGATATTGCAATTATGTAGGGAATTTTAAAAATTATGACTTTCTTCCTTTTTATATCTTAACTGAAATCCTGGGATGTTTTCTATGGTCTCCCCATGGGTAGGTCGTGAATTCTGACTGATAGACTCCTGGAGTCTAGGCTTTATACTCTGGCATGTCAGCTAGGGTTTTTTTGCTTGGGTTTTCAACTTTCACTCTCCATTGGAAAGGCTTGGGAGTTGGAAATTCCTCAAGGGCAAATTGCTGCTGCATTTTGGGTTTTTCTGTTGTTCTCTTCCTGTAATGTTTTGTCCCCTTTGGTCTGTGTCTCCCCAGCCTGACGAAACTGCTCTAAGCCAGTCTACCACTTGCGTTTAAAAATGATGGTCCAAAATACCTCTGAGGGAAAAGCTAGTCATCAAAGTGGGTTCATCTTAATCTGCCCCTCTTTGTTGTGGGGTCTTTGCCCCCAACTCCTGATTGTCTTAGTTGTTCTCTAATGCCTTCACCGATGGTTTCAAACTTTAAAAAATGTCTTTGATTCAGCTTTTATAATTGTTTTTGGCAAGGGAATTGGTAATGAGAATACAAGATTTTTCTTACATTCTTTTCTTATAGAGGTCAATTCCTTTTTAATTTAAAGTTTAGCTTTTATTCTAGTTTATTTTACCCTAAACTTATTTCTTGACTTACATTTCAAAAAGTCTGTTTTCTTTTAATTTTATTAAAAATACTAAGTAGATAATTTCTAAAAATATCTTCAGTTTCTTACAGTAAATCATTTTATGTGTGTGCCCTGTATCCCTAAGGGACTTCCTTTCTTTAAAATTTTTTTTTTCAACGTTTATTTATTTTTGGGACAGAGAGAGACAGAGCATGAACTGGGGAGGGGCAGAGAGAGAGGGAGACACAGAATCGGAAACAGGCTCCAGGCTCTGAGCCATCAGCCCAGAGCCTGACGCGGGGCTCGAACTCACGGACCGCGAGATCGTGACCTGGCTGAAGTCGGACGCTTAACCGACTGCGCCACCCAGGCGCCCCGGGACTTCCTTTCTTTATGTTATTTAGTATTGCTTTACTCATTCTTGAAAGAGAAGAAATCTGCACAGCTTTGGAAAAAGCAATTTAAAGTTTCTAAGGCCCCTGTACAATTCATTTGGGTGTGGAGTAAATTTCTCATATATTAAACTGAAGGGGGTTGTTTTTATTAGATATCTAACCAGCCAGATTTCCAAGGTCAGTGAATCATTGGTTTAGAATGGCTAGATCTTCTGTCTTGCTGCTAAATTCACTGACTCAGAGGGAGTTTATTCCCGAATTACTGGAGAACAACTGCAGTTCTTTTACCAGGGTAGTACTTGAGAAGTAACAATCCCAAATGTACTGGTTTCCTTGCTTCTTCCTTTATTTCACCCCCTCCTTTCAGAGATTCACATTAAAAGATTCAACATAGCTCCATTTATGTGTCCTTATAAGCCACGGCTACCTTGGATTACAAGAGGGTTATAAAAAATGAGTTTTGGAAGGAAAATGCCTTAAAAGTTGTTGTGTTGTAGAGAAGTGACTGCCAACTGTGGCATAAGGGAAAGAGCAGAGCTTTTCTGTTCAGCAGTCCTGGGCTTTAATACTGGTTACCCCACTCTCAGGATATTCAACAGTGGAAAGATTTAAACCTTTCTCAATAGTAAAACTGATACGATAATGTATCCTCCTAAAGGGATTATTGTAGAGACAAACCAACAAACAACACAATCAGCACACTCTTCATATAAAGAGAATGTTGCAAATACTAGCTATTGTTACTAATTTTATTATTATTTTAATAATCATTACAACTTCATTTTGGATATCAGACTGCTTTGAGAAGTCCATGTATTTTGTACATTAAGCAAGGTTTTTGTAATATTTCTAATTTGGTGAGGGTCAAGTGGAAACTAGGGTGTGGCAATAATAATAATAATAATAATAATAATAATAATAATAATAAAAGCAGTCTTGTGGGAGGTGTAGTCTTAGACCAGTCTTTGCAACAAGAATGATGCAGCCCAGTCATGTAGGAAGCAAGGGCTTCCACATCAGAGCCTGAGCAAAGCTCTATTATTCTAATCTATATTCTCCAAAGTTCTGTTGTCTCTGTCAGGTCTAGAAACATTTTGAAGGCCTTCATAAACTGACTTCAGTTTATCATTCCAGCCACAACTCAAACCATTTACTTTTAGATACTCTAAGTTACAATTATACTGGGCAACTGTAATATTCTCTGAATATTTTAACTCTTTTCCTTGTCCATGCATTTTTTTTTGTACTATTCTCCTAGAATGACCAGCCTTGAATGTGTTTTCTCATTTGCTATTGTCAACCCTAATTCTTAAACTCTTCCTGCTTCATGCATGAGTCAGCAAAAGTATCTTTTTCCCTAAGAGTTCTTCCCTTACCCAGAGGATGTTTTATTCTGCATTTTGGAAACTTACATTTGCTGTTATTCACACTCCAAGCTATTAATCACTTGTACTGTGCCTTATTTTTCTTTGCATTTCCTGGCAATGAGGTACAAGTTTTGTACCAGGTAGACATTCAGTAAAGGCTATTTAAAACTGAACTCATGTATCTTAATTAATGATAATGTTTTTATTTAGATGCCGCTGGTAAAAGATTGTACTTAGACAAACAGGAAACAGCTACTCTCAAAATTTGTTAGTTATAATTAAGTTTTCGTGTATAGTCAACTGTGAGTAGATGGTTATTTAAACTAATAATGTTTTTATTTCTAGGGTCTCAACTGTAATCACTGAGTCAGAGAAGTAATCTGTTATTAATTATAGGACTGGATATTTCACACTGCCCAGAATATCTCTAAACTTCCTTCATAGAATTAAGTAAGCTTTTTTCTAGATTTTTATGCCCTACTTGAACAGTTCTTAAATGAAATTCTCATTCTCTTACTCTTAGAATTAACATCTTTTTTATTCTTGATCTTGGTTGATGAAATCACTGAGCTTCCCAAGTTAGAAACCTCAGTGTTTCATCCAGTCTTTTCTTTCCTCTCTTCTATTTATAAACCCCTTCTGAATCTACCAGTTCATTTAGTTTCAAAATAAAATGCAGCTCTTCTCTTTTGTCATCATCTTTTGCTTCTTCAGATGAGTAGTAACCAATTCCCAATTCATGTCCCTGAGATTAATCTCTTTCCACTCTAGTCTGTCTTAAAAATAGTTGGGCATTTAATCAACGCCAGTTTTCAAAAGGATTATTCAGTAATACTGTCTATGTGATTTGAAAATCTATTAAATTCAAGTGGCTAAAATTACCAAACTGAAACTTCTTAGCTTTGACTTAATCAATCTTGTCAAACTCATTCTGTACTATTCCTTTCTGTATAGTTCAGTTCCAGGAACACACCAGATCCTTTAAGGCTCTGTTGTCCTCCTTTGCTTTTTCTCTGCCTGGTACAGCCTTTCTTTGCTGGCAAGTTCCTACTCACCCTTCAAGATCTAAGAAAATATTAATTCCCAGGTAAGAAGTTACTCTGTCCTTGGGGCTTCTCAGCCCTTTGCTAATGTACCTCAGTAGTTACTGCAGTGGGTAGTTATTTATCTGTTACCTTTGTCCCCCTGGAGTGTAAACCCTGTGAGAGCAGGACTCCTAAGTTATTTATCTTTGTAATTTCAGGTATTGCACAGTGCCTAATAATGGTAGGGACACAATTTGCTTTTCTTAACTCTGGCTTTAAAATTTCAGTAACATGTTTAAGGTACAATGAGAAGGGCCCTAGATGCAAGTTAGGAGACCTGAGTTCTAGTCCTGGGTCAATTATTAACAAGCTGTACAATCTTGGGTGTATCATATAATCTCTTTGTACTTTGGTTTCTTCATCTGTACAGTGAGGAGACTGGACTAGGTGTTGTCTGGGGCCTTTCCTGTTCTCAAGGATGACAATTCTAGGTGGGGAGATTTGATTTGAGAAGATCTGATTTGAGAAGATCTGCTGATGGTAATGTTCTAGGGCACATCCTTAATTTATAACAATTCATTTCTAGCCATCCACTCATTCTGATTTAATGAATTTGATTTCAGAGTGAGACATTAAAGGTTCACAGTGTTATAGTTTAGACATGTGATCTTGGAAACACATGAGGTCCTCACTGCACATGGTACACACAAAAAAGCTTTTAATTAAAGACATGAAATGTATTAGTCACATGCTCTTGACAAAACTATAAAAAGGTCCCATCCCAGGCCCAGATGTGCCCTTGGGAAGGACTAGGCCAGCAACAGAGGAGGAGGGGTGAGAGTTTCAGCTATGATTACTCCCATCTGTTGTTCTTTGAAACAAACAAAAAAGTTTCCTAAATGAAAACTAGGCATGGGAAAAATTATAAGAAGCTGATATCAAAGCTGGACTAAATATGTCAAATAGCTTCATAGCCCTAAATATTGAGATGGGATTGTAGATTTCAAATTTTGTTAAAGTTGCAACTGCTGGTCAATTCTTTTGTTCTTTGTAATTTGTTCTTTGAATTCATTTGATGCTTGTGTGATGAGCCTAGAGCATACCTTATATTATAGTGGATAAATCTGCCCCATGGAGTTTAAGTTGATCAGAATTTTTCCAAACAAACTTTTGGACACATACTACACGGTGTAGAACACCGAGAACAATGATACCAATTTTCTTAATTCATTTAAGGATCAGAGAATAATTCCAATTGGGGAGAACTCAGCTAAAGGCATATTAATCAATTTAGCTTCAATAAGCCACCATTTAATTTAACAAAGAGAGACATACTACAGCACAGGCTAGATTTTAAATTATTAGCTACTCTGTTACATTTTCTGAATGGCAGCAGAATATATGGCAGTGTGTACCCTC
Organism: Leopardus geoffroyi; assembly: GCF_018350155.1. Taxonomy (NCBI): domain Eukaryota; kingdom Metazoa; phylum Chordata; class Mammalia; order Carnivora; family Felidae; genus Leopardus; species Leopardus geoffroyi. Next base: position 48,895,373 of record NC_059333.1, on the reverse strand, counting down.
CATGACTGTTGGTATTAATAAACAATTGGGTGAACAAACTAACTTCTCATAGAGATGCTTATAAAGTATACAGTGGGTGTGTGGAGATTATTAAAGACCGAGATGCTAAGAATATTTCTACTCTGATTTAAATTTCTAAATTCTTGCTCTTCATTGTAATTTGAGATCCTACTGTGAGTTTACATAAATCCTAAGAAGGTAGTTTTGTCTGTGCTTAATTTCTCTAATGTATTAAAATATATTTAATGTAATATATTTAAAATGTTTTAATTTATTTGTTTTATACAGTTGAAAAAGATCATGAAGCTCAAAAACAAATAATAATTCTCCTGAGATACTTTGAACTCTGATTAAATATGTAATCTTGAATACTTTTTAAATGTATAACTTTTAGGGATGTCAATATTTTAAAAATAGCTACTAAATATTGTATATTTTTAATGCAATCAGATAAAAAAAACACCTAAGTACAATAAGTTTCCTTTGTTATTTCTACCTGGTAGTCAAATTTAGAGACTTCATCATTATAGCTGTAGAGAATCACACTAAAGAGAAACGCCATTTCTTCAAGTTATGGGAAATGTGAACAATTTCAGATGAATTAGGGTGTTCTTTCCAAAGCCAGTTTACAGGAAGGAGAAAGAATATAATTTAACTACTGAAGCAATTTTGTTCTTATTTGTTTTTTTCTTCCTGTTGTAAATCTGATGGAAATGTGAAACAATTTGTTTTTAAAATGTTCACATGTTCTTATTGAATATCTTAAACCAAGAGAAAAATCTTTGTATTTCTGAAGATAAAACATATTAACACACCTGGCATTCACAAAATTTGCTGAGCGAGGGGATCAATAAATGACCAATGACTTCAATATTTTCTACTCTGTTGGACCAATGATGCCTTTCCAAATGTCATCTTAGAGATGTCTTCTAACCTGGAGTTGATAAGGAAAGTGCCTCCCCCAGCACTCAGCTATAGAATATATGGAAAAGTTGAAGCAAAAGCAAGAATTCTTTTTCTCTCTCAAATTAATTTATAAAGTTAATGCAATCTCACACACACAGTCACAGCAGGATTTTTCATGTAGCGAGATGGTTAGATTCTAAAATTCAAATAGCATAAATGGTCAACCCAAGGGATACTGTTCAGATTTTATTCTTTGGAGAAGAAATCTGTTTTAGCAGTACAAAGGCCAAAAATAATCAAGAATTTTGAACAAAGACACAATGAGTACATCTGTTCTGCTAGATACCATGACTCATTGTAGAACCATGGCGTAGAATTGGTGCAGGAATACACAATGCAGTAGAAGACACAGCTGAGAGACGATCCGTGCATCTACCAAACCCTTGTAATAGAGGTGGCATTCAAATCATTGGGGAATATCATTATTGAGTAGATGAATATGACCGTTGTCTCTCCATACATAAAAATATGAAAGTAGATCTCCATCTTGCATTGCATATCAGAACATAAAAAAAGAAACTAAAACATTCAGAAGTAAACATAAAGAATATCTGTGAACTTGTGGTAGGGAAGAATTTCTTAAAGAACAGATAAAACCCAAAAGTTATAAAACAAAAGATTTATCTAAATTAAGACAAATCCCTTTCAACAAAACACAACACAAACAAATTTAAAAGTCAAGTGATAGGGGCATCTGGATGGTTCAGTCGGTTAGGCGTCTGACTTCAGCTCAGGTCATGATTTCGTGGCTCGTGGGTTTGAGCCCCACATCGGGCTCTGTGCTGACAGCTCAGAACCTGGAGCCTACTTCGGATTCTATGTCTCCCTCTCTTTCTGCCCCTCCCCAGCTCACTCTCTCTCTCTCTCTCTCTCTCTCTCTCCTTCAAAAATAAATAAACATTAAAATTCAAGTGATAGATGAGAAGGGTTTTGCAACACAAAGAAGATTAGGATCCAGAATACTATAAATGATGAAACATAAGGTAATGTTTATTTCTTGAAAATGACTGCTCAGAAAAGAGAGCTTATCTGAAATGTATGGCAGCCTAAAACCACCCAGTCAGTGATATTTCTGCCTATGTGTACAAAACTCAGATTGAAGTTGGTTAAAATGACAAAATAAGCAAACAAAATGTTATAAAGAAGGTTAATATAGATGATTGATTCCTGGGAAATGACCCGAAACTAAGGATTAGGTGTTATAGAAAACGAGCTTTCTGAAGATTATTTTTTGAATATCAAAATCAGTTTCTCAATGGGAAATTGGTGGCACATTCAAGTTTGGACAATTCAAGGATGATTTATTAATCAAAAGACTAATTATAAGGTGTGGTGGGAAATAAGGGAGGTACAAGGAAAATTGCAGGAACCAGAGCTACCAGGCTCAGAACTGTGCCCCCTTCTAGGTCTGCAGAGGTAAATCAAGGGAAAGGACAGTTTTCTAGACATAGAAGAAGAAAGTCATGAGGAGTAGGGTGCCTTCTATCCAGTGATGCAGCCAGACTGAGCTGATGTTTAAGAGAAAGAGCCAGAGAATAAATACCCCAACCTCATTGTCTGCCCTCCCTCTCATCTCCTATTAGACTTCCCATAGGCTGAGCTGGGAGCCTGGTCAGGAATCCTGAGACCAAGGGATTGTGAGGATATGGTTCATACATATCAGGTTTCCAGGAGGTAGGGTGGAGAAGGAAGGGGAGTGGATCGGAAAGTAGAAATAGAAGATAACTGGCACAAAAAGCAATATAATGCATGATCATATTGTCAAGATCCTGAATAGTATATGATATTTGGTAGCTTAGAATAAAGTCTTGTGAGTATATTAAAATCAGAATCAAAATTCATCTGAATAGAAGTGATGATCTGCTTTAGAAAACTGTAAATGATGCATAAAGTGCCTCAATAATGACAAATGACGTTGGACATGCTCATTACAAATTTGAATAAAGTTGTTTAAGAAATGTGAAGGAGAAAGTAATATTTTAAAAATATTTTATTATGTAATATGTGATTTAAAATATGCATTTGAAATAACATTGATATCAAACATGACACATAGACATTTTATCCTTATACAGACATATTTTTTTTGGTAAAGTTGTACAGAACTTTTTGTATCTTCTCATTTGGAACACTGGGAGGGATAGCTTTATATTTGGGTTACCTTAGGTATAGACATGTATGGTATGAAAAGAACTCTGGAGAAAGTGACAAGTGAGTGTAAAAATGAACAAAAGATATGAACAGCAGTTCAAAGAAGAGGCAAACCAAATAGACAATAGACATAAAAAGTATGTTTAACCTAACTAGTAATATAGTAATCAGGAAAAAAGATTAAAATGAGATACCATTTCACATCCATTTGACAAACATCAAGTCAGATGTGTGTAAAAAAGATCTTACCCACTGCTGCTAAGTGTTCATAGTTCCCATCACTTTTTGAGACATTTACCAATGTCTAGTGAAATGATAGTATATGACTCCCTTGACCTAGATTTAGAATGATCTAGGCTGATCTGGAACCTCTTGCTCATGTATATAGGAAGATTTGTAAAATATCTTCATTGTGATATTTTTGTAATAGTGAAAGACTAGAAGATATTTAATACCAATCAAGAGGGGAATGAATAAGATGTAGTTTATTTATATATTGGAAAATTAATAGCAATTAAAACAAACTAGAACTATACATATCATGGAAAATCTTAGTATCAAAGGTAGATGAAAAAGCAAGTTTCAGAATGACTCATGTTAGAGAATAGTATTTACATAAATTAAGCCTAAAGCAATGCTGTATATTGTTTTTGTATTCCTAGATATGGTGAAAGTATAAAAGCTTGGACTGGAAAGAATATATGCTACACTCCTCTTCACATCTGCCTCTAGGTAGGAAGGGTGGTAGGGGATGGGACTGGCCAGGTGTTGGTAGCATGAACGTGTACAATGCTTTGGCTTGAAATACCTGGATATTTGTTGATATTCTAATTAGATTTAGACTCAGTTCCTTTTCTGTCCTGAAACAATCTGAACACATTTCCAGGAATCATAACTATAGTCAACACAGGATTTATTTGGAGGCAAATGGAGATTTGTGTTCTTAGTGTTGTGATTTTCAGGGCAAGTTATAAAACTGTTGATTGGAGCAATTACACACATTTTCTACATTTATTTCTCCACTAGCCTATAGTCCAGTAGGAACACTTATAAGTGGAAGAAATTGACCTCAGGTAATGGAAGACAAATGCAATTGCCCATATGGTTAGCTGAGAGCAGATCGTTTAAAATTGATAAGTCTTCTTTTTACCAATTTAAGAGGTGGCATGCTGCTAAGATGGCAACTGTGTATGGGAAGAACATGAAAGACTTGAACAACTTTCTAGTCTGATTGTCAATTATATTGTGAAATTATTTTTGATTAAATATTCAAATCACCTGTATTCAAATATAATTATCACCCATAAGCAGAAACTGAACAAATTAATTTTAAAATGTCCACCACAGGGGCACCTGGGTGGTTCAGTCGGTGGAACATCTGACTTTGGCTCAGGTCATGATTTCATAGTTTGTGACTTCAAGCCCTGCATTGGGCTTGCTGCTGTCAGTGCAGAGCCAGCTTCAGATCTTCTGTCCCCCTCTCTCTCTGCCCCTTCCCTGCTTGCCTCTGTCTCCCAAAAAGAAATAAATCTTGGGGCCCCTGGGTGGCTCAGTCTGTTAAGCGCTGACTTCGGCTCAGGTCATGATCTCATAGTTTGTGAGTTCAAGTCCCATGTCAGGCTCTGTGCTGACAGCTTGGAGCCTGGACCCTGCTTCAGATTCTGTGTCTCCCTCTCTCTCTGCCCCTCCCCTGTTCACTCTTTGTCTCTTAAAAATAAACAATGAAAAAAATTAAAAATAAAAAAATAAATCTTTAAAAAAGTCTTTAAGAAATAAATAAAATGTCCACGACTGTTAATTATGTATCACTCACTCTTGTCCCCATTCCCCATATATCTGTTTCCATCTGTTATACCCAAGCTTTATATACCAGTGTTCTCTTTTAGTTCATTTGGGTTCTCTGAGAGCTCAGTTTGAACCGAATCCTTCTATTCCCCTATTCCTTTGTAATTGTATAAAGCATCCACTGTGTGAATTTCTCACTCCCTATTCCCCATCTCCTTAGATAGTTTTACTTTCTTATGAAGCTTTAATAAATGAACATTGCCAGCATTTTTTCACCATTTGGCTACTTCCTCCCATTTATACTACTGTTGTAATTATTGCATTGCATTGGTTGTATTGTATTTGCGCATACTTCCTTTTCTGGATTAATTAACAAACACTGTTGCAACTTGCCAAAACTACCTGACATTATCATGGGGACAGAAGGGGAGCTATTCACTAATGGCCCACAATTTCTATCTTCAACCCTTACCTCTCCCCTGAACTCCTTCCTGCCTATTTAACAGGCCATTTGGATGTCTCTCTAAGCACCTCAAACTTAACATGTTGAAGACCCAGCCAACAACATCCCCTCTCTAGAACTACTCTCACCACATTTTTTGTTTGTTCAATGGCACCTCCATCTGCCAGGAGGAGGAACTGTCTGTCATCCTGTTCCTAGATCTTATTCCTTGTATCCAGTTTTCTTCCAAGATATGTCAGTTTTACTTTCTACATATCCCACAGATCTGTCTGGGTTCAGCCAGACAGGGTATGTGGGTTAAGCCACAAACCCTCATTAGCTATCTGGACCATTGCAGGAGACAGTTTACTGATTTCTCAGCTCTTTCTCTTGCATCCCTCAGTGTGTTCTGTATGCTATAACCAGAGGGAGTTTTTCAAAGTTGCCAAGGCAATCATTTCACACACACTTAAACCTTCAACCTCTGATTGCTTATAACCCTGTCCTTAGGCTAAACACCCAAATCTCTTATGTGGCCCATAATGTCCTGGCTTCTAATGCCCCTAACACCCTCTGCTTCTGCCACACTATTACATAATATCATTTCCCTTTTATTCTCATTGTCTGGATTGCCTTCTGTGATACCCCACTCTATCTGGTTGTCCCCTACTCCTCTTTCAAATTTCTTCTCTCCTGCCACTTAGAGAAGATTTTCCTGACCTTCCTGAATTGGTCAAATCCTCCTAATACTAGTTTTCAGAGCACTCAGTACCTCATGTTTCTTAGCACATAGCACAATGGTAATAGTATGTTCATTTGATTCAATATCTTTCCCACTAGACTTGCACTGTCCAGTATGGTAGTCACTAGCCTAATTAATTAAAATTAAAAATTGTTTCCTAGTCCCACCAGCTACATTTCAAGTAGTCAAGAGCCATTGGCAGCTAGTAAGTACCATATTGTGCAGGGCAGGATAAAGAACATTTCTATCACTGCTGGAAGTTCTATAGGACGGCAGACACCATACTGTAAATTCTTCAAGGACAGACACTGTTTCTTTCTTCTCTCTTTTTTTTCTTCCTGTTATCTTTCTGTCTTCGTCTTTGCATTTATTCCCAGTGCCTGGCACCATGTCTTGACCATAGAAGACCCTCCAAAACATTTATTAAGCAAATGGAAAAGTAAGATAATAAATGAACACCTTAGAGCCTTGTCAGGACAAAGTAGAGCAGTCAAGAATGTCCCCCATTGTAACAGCTTTCTCTGAGACCAGTATTTTCAAATCTTTGCTTCCTGAGGCCTCAGTGCTTTATGCTCTTCACAGGCTTACTTACTCACAGGTCTACACAAAGCTTTGTTTTGCTGTCTCAAAATTGTGCTTGGCAAAACATGGTCTGGAGATCCTTCATGAATATTTGTAAGAGAGGGTTCTTTGTGGATATAAAAAAGTATCTGACTGAGGCAGTATATGTGCTCGCAGATGTTTATCAGTTTTTAGCAGTGGATAATTGTCCCAGCTGAGATGAGTTCTTATGCCTAAAGCAATATGCCAAATGATGTGAGGGATCACATTTGTTATTTTACTTTATTTTAGTTTAACTTTATTTTAAATAAAATTTTAAAAATGTTTATTTATTTTTGAGAGAGAGAGAGAGAAAGAGAGCAAACAGGGGAGGGGCAGAGAGAGAGAGAGACACGGAATCTGAAGCAGGCTCCAGGCTTCAAGCTGTCAGCATACAGCCCTACACAGCGCTCAGACTCATGACCAGTGAGATCATGACCTGAGCCAAAGTCAGATGCTTAATCTACTGAGCCATCCAGGCACTCCTAGTTTAACTTTACTTTTAGTGAAGGGGAGAGTTAATGAAATATAGTCTAAAAACAATAAGGAGGGGCTCTGGTTTCACAGAAACCTATGTTAAAGCTGCAAAACATCACAAAGGATTCTAGTGCTTTAACTGAGGGAGAAGCAAATCAAGGCCCATGGGCCAAATTGAGCCCCCTTCCTGTTTTTGTAAATACAGTGCTATTGGAATAAGCCCCACCCATTCATTTGTTCATCTATTGCTGCTTTCACGATGGCAGCATTTAGTTGGGACAGAGACCATATGACCCACAAGGTCTAAAATATTTGCTACCCAGCCCTTTACAGAAAAAGCTTGCCTACCTTTGCTTTAACTCCTACAAGATCAAAAGTTGCTTGTATTGTTTGAGCTTTGTTGGCAATTAGGGGGCACAGCTGACGAAATGGTCACTTTGACAAAATTGCTCACATTACTACCCACCTGTCTACCCCCTGCCCCAAATACTTGTACTTTTCTTTCTTCAAAATCATAAAGAAAAATCATAGAGCCAGTCTACGTTTCCAAGGTCGCTAGGGCCGTGGGGATGAAATGATGGACAGCAGGTGTGAAGTAAGCTGCCCCTTGATGTGCTGTGTGGATTGATATCCTTCAGACGTTGGTGCCAGAGAAATGGAAGTTGGCCTGAGAAAAGATAATGGGTCAGGAAACATGCCAATGAGAGATGAATGCCAGAAAATGAAAGGCTCTGGAAGTGAGGCTATGAAACAATGTGGCTCCTAAAAGGCAAATTGGAAATGGAGAAAGCCTTTAGATCAACTGTTGGGAAACTGAACCTGACAGCTGTGCCCAAGAGGGAGAAAGGAAGCCAGGAAAACTCTATGGACAGTTTCGGGGAAGCCCAGTCAGGAGTCAAATGGTAATAAAGAGATTAGGTTTGAATTAGGACTGAGAAATAGCCTCATGTAGGTAGAAGCTGAATCTAGTACAGGCAGAGAGGGCAAGAGAGCCCATTAACTTGAGGCTCACATTTACATTTTTGCTTTCACCTCCAAAGGAGGTTATATGTAACACCAGTGAGCAACACTGCAGGTTTGGAAGAAGGCAATGAAATTTAAACTTTAAAAAAACGTGACTCTGTGTGTGTGGGGGGGAGGGGAGGGGGGGATGGGTGTGAATTTAATATCTAGGAAGCCATGGAAAATACAAATGATAAGCCCCATAGCATCAGCTCGGTAGTCAGGCCATTTTTGTTTAAATTTTGGCTCTGCCATTTGCTCTGCCATTTACTAGCTGTGTGACCTTGGATAAGTGACTTGACCATTCTAAATCCTGATTTACTCAGCTACAAAATGATAGCAGTCCCTGGGGTTGTTGAGAGGACTAAATGGGCTTATTTTCGTGAAGTGCTTACAACTGGGTGTGACACAGTGGGTGCCATAGTTCGTGAAATACCAGTGGGCTCCCTCTCAACCTCTGACATGCCCTGGCTAGAAGATGAACTAGATGCGAACTTTGGATATAACCTCAAAATGTTGATTCATGTGGCACCTGTCTCTGACAGACTACGTAAATGGTATTAAAGAATTCGTGTCCTTTAAATAAATGATGTTTTAGTGTATTGAAGGAAGGAGGACTTGTTTTTTGGACAGTCTTATTCTATGCCCAAACCTTAGGATACTGTTCAGTAGCCATGGCTGTTCTATAACCAAATACCACAAGCATCTTTCCCAATAAATCAAAAAGATTATCAAACCTAAAAAAGACCCCCCAAAATTCAACACAATTCCACAACAGTACCACCGCCTACAATTAACCTAAGCCCATTATCAATAGGAGAAGGCATTGAAGAAAAACTTACAAAGCTAATCACAAAAACAGTACTTAAATACAATGTATATTATCAATATTCCTACGTGGTATCTAACCATGACTGATGACATGAAAAATCGTCATTGTATTTCAAATATAAGAACTTAATGACCAACATTTGTAAGTCCAACCGACTTATCAAAATTGCTACCAGTTCATTTATTGACCTCCCTGCTCCATCAAAGATCTTTGGCTTTTCTTTTGAACAGATTATAAGGTAGTGTCTGTGTGGGGGTTTCATCACATTGACCTGAATTCCTATCCTGCAAAAGAGCATAATACTGAGCAGAAAACAAAATGAAAGGCTTGGTAAAGGTGAAGGAAATTCAACTCAGGCAGATGTTTTTGTTTGTCCTAAAACTGTGGTAAAAATATATATAACATAAAACTTACCATCATAACCATTTTAAGTGTACTACTGAGTAGTGTTCAGTACATTCACATTGTCATACAGCCAATCTCCAGAACTCTTTCGAAACTGAAACTCAGTACTCATTAAAACACTCTCCATTCTCCCCTCACCAGACCAGCCCCTGGCAACCACCATTGTGCTTTCTGTTTCTATGAGTTTCAGTACTCTAGACACCTCACGTAAGTGTACTCATACAGCATTTCCCTTTTTGTGACTGATTTATCTCACTTAATGTAATGTCCTCAAGTTTCATCCATGTTGTAGCATGTGTCAGAATTTCCTTTCTTTTTTAGGCTGAATAATATTCAATTGTACATGTATAGCACATTTTGTTTACCCATTCATCTGTCTATGGACACTTGGGTTGTTTCCATATTTCGGCTATTGTAAATATGCTGCTATTGACAAGGGTGTACAATAGGCAGGTGTCTTTATGAGGCTCTTCTGTGATGTGGCTTCCTTGGCTCCCTGGTTCCCTTACTCTGCAGAATATTAGAATAAGTTGGGTTCTAAACCAAGCACAGTGGGGTTACAAGAAGGTGTCACCCCTTACCAACTCTGCAGTCTTGGGAAAGTTACCTAATTTCTTTGAGCTTGTTTTATTCTCAGTAATAAAGGAACAGTGATATTAAAACATAGACTTGTTTTAGGAGTTAAACTAGACCACGCACAAAGTTTGATACATTGTAAAAATTCAGTAAGTTCATTTTCCTCTTTCCCTTCAAATGTGCCATCTCTGATATGATCTCTGATCACCTATAAATATCTCTTTCCTTTATTCTTACTTTATTATATTGCTTCTCGGCCTTTTGGCTAAGATCAAGTGTATTCTCGCTTTATTACAAGAGCCACAAACATTATCCATGAGGTCTAAGGTTGGTTTATGCGTTAAGACTTAAAAAAAAAAAGTCGTCCAGGGATCCCAGTAGAGTTGGGCCAACCTTACTTAACTAAACAAACACTCCTCAGAGTTTCAGTGTTCTTTTGAAAAAGCATTGACCTATCCAAGAAGCCTTATGATCCTAAGTTACCTTTCTTACTTAAAAGCAGGAAACAGTATTTTTCTTTTTTCAAAAGCAGTTTTAGATATTTGAACTCAATTCAACACAAACTTTCAAGGAATGCAAAATTTGAACACCCTCGGATGTTCCCCAATGCCTAACTCTTTGGGGCCCACTTACTTGTTTGACCTTGACCTAATAAAGAAAATAAGACCCTTACATGTTTATGTTGGCAGTGAGTGTTTGATTTCATTTCTTTTGGGGAGTGTCACTGATATAAATGCTTCTGTGTGGTACACCTTAAAGAACATTAGAGTATAGTGACTATGCCAGTAATGGTTTGCTTACTTAAACTCAATTCAGTAGCATAAATATTACTTGAAAATGTCAGCGAAAATGTATTTTTAAATATTTGGAAAAGTATACAAGGAGAATTTTTGATTTCAGATCTTGGCAAAAAACTAAAGAAATAAGGTGTCAGCTATGCTCTGCTAGAAAAAAATTATGCCTAATGATGATTTTGTTTTGAGAGAGAGAGAAAAACTAAGAGAATGACTTGAACTTTGAGGAAGAAAAATTATGTAGAATAAAAGAAATTTAGTAGAAGTGACATGGAAATTAGACACATGGATACAAGTGATACTTGTTCTTAAAATTCCACACATAAAAGAATGTGAAATTGCCTTTCACCATCATGATTCAGTCTGACATTAGCTAGTACTAACATGAAAAGACATAACATGAGCTTATTTATTTTGAAGTTCTTTTAAATTTGAATCAGAAAATTAAGTTAGGTTTCTAAAATATTTTGCTTTTGTAAAAGCAAGCTCACACAAATACAGATCACAGTCATTGTTAGATCTCTTGTGTATGAATGTTTAGCATAACATGTTTGCAGAACAAGTTGAGGAACCTAAGAAGTGTTCGGAAGAGTCCGGGGAGTTTGATTGTCATCTTCTGAAAGGGGGAGGAAAATTTCAGTCTTGCAGGATCAGAATGAAAACAGGGGGAAGGTGAGCAACAGATGGTTCAAATTCAGTGAATCCTATGTAATGTTGGAGTAAGAGAAAGTTCTAGAGTCCATCATTACTTGAGTAGAGTCCATCACCTACCTTGACACGGTGGACTTTGACTCCAAAGTCCTCCTCCATCCCTAGTTTGTGTGGTGCTCTTCTGCAGCGCATCTTTAGCATCCTATGCGCATCCCACTTCAGTATTTTATTCCACTAAAATCCTGTGGCCTATTAGTTGGATCCTTTTTCTTCACCTTTAGACAGGGCTCTCACTGACAGCAGGGTTTGTGGCTTCTCTCTGTATACCAATCCTAGTGGACTCAATGGTAGGCACCAAGTGCTCACAATTAAACAAAAAAGAGAAAATGTTTCTGTTATTTTATTTCTTAAAATTTATTTATTTAGATTCAAGTTAGTTAACATGTAGGTAGTATTGATTTCAGTAGTAGAACCCAGTGATTCATCACTTACGTCACCACCCAGTGCTCATCGCAACAAGTGCCCTCCTTAATGCCCATCACCCACTTAGCCCATTCCCCCACCCACCTCCCCTCCAGCAACCCTCAGTTTGTTCTCTGTCTTGAAGAGTCCTCATGGTTTGTCTCCCTATCTGTTTTTATCTTATTTTTCCTTCCCTTCCCCTATGTTCACCTGTTTTGTTTCTTAAATTCCACATGAGTGAAATCATATGATACTTGTTTTTCTCTGACTGACATTTTGCTCATCATAATACACTATTTCCATCTATGTTGTTGCAAAGTCCATCGACTGATGAGTGGAAAAAGAAAATATGGTATATATATACAATGAAATATTATTCAGTGATCAAAAAGAACAAAGTCTGGCCATATGTTATTCTAAATCAAAGAGGAGGGAGAGGGAACATATTGGAGTCAGCTGAAGAACTTGATTAGAAGTTCAAATACCCATGTTCTCATAGAATGTGCCCCACTTCTACTTAGGGCATATAAGAATCTTTGGGGGATGTATGCAAATGATTAAAAATTATATAAACTAATTGGAAAGATACAGAGTTTAAAAAAACCTGGCCACATAGGAAAAACTAAGTAAAGATGAAATGATGTTCAGGTTTGCAATGAAAATGTTTTATGGCCATCAGAGGGGAAAAAATGAAAAATGCAACATATCAAGTGTTGATGATAAAATGAAGACATGTGAATTCAAACATTGCTAGTGACCTTTTGGAGGGTGACTTAGCAATAACTAGTAAACTCAAAGATGTATGTATCCTTTGACCAGTAACTGACACTTATGGGTTCATACTCGAGAGAAACCATGGCACATGTACACAAGAAGAAATGTCTGGAAATAATTATTGCAGCTATGTGCAATAGCAAAAACATGGAAACAATGTGAATGTCAATTAGGAGAAGAGAAAAAATTCTGAATAGGTGTTCCCTCTGGGAAGAAAAGGAAGGCAATGAGATTATGGAAAGTATCAGTACTGTTTTGTTTAAAACAAACTACAGTTAAGAAGGTTAATGACTTTGCTAATTTACACCAATTAGCCAGATCTCTATTAGTGTAAAGAAGAATAGAAAAAGATAATAAAATTGAGGTTGAAATATTAAAAAGTAAAAATGTTGTTTTGGAAGGGATAAAGATCAAAACAAACTCAATGCCTTATGTAACTATAGATGGGTACATAAACAACTTTTATTTTGGCGAATTCACAAAGACTTGTCTTGAATCTCTCTATCAGAGAAGTGTTGAAAACATTGCCTACTCTGACTTCCTGAATATGCCCTACTTTAGTGGTGCCATGTAAACAACTTCACTGGCATTTTCAAGGGGAGTTGTAATATGAGGCATCATGTGATAGGAATCCTGTTATGTTTCCTTGCTAGTCCATTCCTTGTCTACCCAACCTTTAAATGTTTTAGTTTGTCATGACTCCATCCCCTTAACACCCTGTGTTCTTTCTCTAAGTGATTGCATCTATTTCGACATTTAAATGTCAAGTTCAGATAGCTCATTTAAGCTCTAGACCTCAAATAGCCAACTACTCACTCAACATCCCATTGGGAGTCTTATGGACAACTCAGATCTAAGTCCAATATTGAATTCATTCTCTTCATGTACCTCCCCCATACATATTCCTGCTATGTTTCCTTCCCAAATGCAGTATTACCATCTACCCAACTGCACCTACCAGAAAACTGGGAGTCATTTTTTGTTTTTACATCTGCCTCTCTCTTATCCTTTATATACAACCCATCACAAAGTTCTGTTGATCCTACCTTACAAACATACCTCCAATACATTAACTTTTCTGCAAATTCTTTACTACTTACAGTTTCTCCTGGTCTTTACATCCTCACTTGCCCTCTTATGTGTATCAGCAGCCTCCCTCCCATATCTGATGAACCTCCATCCCACTAAGCCATTGTCTACACTGTGTCCAGAGTGATCTCTTCAAAATGTAAATCTGAATGTATCACCCCTACCTGAAGCAGTCTCCCATTGTTTTGGGGGTCCATTACAGAATCCTTCACAGGCTCTACTGGACCTGGTCTCTCCCCATGTTTGAAGCTCATCCCTTTGGAGTCTTCTGTTCTCACTCTTCGCAGATCCAGCTTCCAGTCATACTACCTCTCTTTTAATTCCTCAAGTGGTCAAGCTCCTCCTCAGTTCACAGCTTTGTCCCATTCTGCCCCTTTTGCTGTAAAACTGACCCAAGAGACTACTTCCCAATTCCTCCGTCTCACTTCCCAATTCCTCCGTCTCAGAGATGCCACTTCATTCTTTAGCTCTTAGCTCAAACGTGACTTTCCCAGGGGAGTCTTCTGTGACCACCAAAGAAACGATTATTCGTTCTATAATCACCCAACTCTGGCTTGTTAATAGCATTTAGACGGAAAGTAATCAAACATTCAATTGCATATTTGTCTACCTGCCACACTAGATAGTAAGTTTCACAGGAGCAGTATGGTGCTTGCTGTTCACGGTTGTGTCCCCAGTTTATAGCCCAGTGTACCCCAAGTAGTGCCTGAGTGAAAGGCTGGACTTCTGAAATGTCTATGGAGAAAAGGAACTGAAAGGGACTACACAATATTTGGAAATCAGTTCTTTTTATTATTTCAGGTAACTAGTCTGGAACAATAGTTTTAAATGTTTTAAACGTATATGGAATTAAATATGTAGCTATGTCTTCATCTGTATGTGAATGTTTTCTTAAACTGAAGGGCATTTCCTTGAAAAAAGTGATAAATCATTTTTTTGCATGTTAGATAGGCTTGGTTTCAGAGGCTATAGTGTTTGTGCGTGGGAATGACTCATTAGAATACTCTCTAGGGTGAACCCTCAAATAATCCTTAGCCAAAGAGTATTAGTTGTGATCTGGTGAGTGAGGAGAAGAAGCAAGAAAGATTAATGGTGTGAATGTCTTGTCTTTGGTATTGAAAGAGGATGGATTTTGGATTCAGATCTGAGTTAGAATCTCAATTGTTTAATTGGAACTTTGGCTAAAAAAATTTTTTTTGAAAGCATTTATTTATTAGTAAGAGCAGAGAGAGACAGAGTATGAGCATGGGAGGGGCAGAGAGAGGAGGAGATACAGAATCCAAAGCAGGCTCCAGGCTCTGAGCTGTCAGCACAGAGCCCAACGCAGGGCTTGAACTCACAAACCGCGAGATCACGACCTGAGTCGAAGTTAGATGCTTAACCAACTGAGCCACCCAGGCACCCCTAACTTTGGCTAAAAATTTTAACTACTCCCAGTTTCAGTTTCTTCATTTATGTAGTTGACTCTCTGTCACCTTCATGTGAACACTTATGTAAATACCATAGCTTTGTTGAGATAACATTTATCAAGCTCATAGCACAGTGCTGCCTCCTGGTAGACACTCAATGAATTCTAGTTCCCTTCACTCTTCTCTCAGTCTACACAAACTCATTCATTTGTCTTTGAATTGGCATCCAGTGTCTCAGATAATGGAAATCAGAGTGTGGACGCTTGAAAATCTCCCCTTCCTAAAGCTTATTCTAGGAAACTATTTTGATAAACAGAGTGAGTGAAAGATTGTATGATCAGAGTGATGTATCAGTCAAGATAATTTTGTGCATTTGGATGAACAGATAATGAAACAAGGAAAAAAGAGGAAATCTCATGTGTAGAAGATTTTTAGCAATATAGTACTTTATTATAAGAAGACAATGAATCAAAGTCTGTCCCAGCAGGGTTGGATATCATTTAGATGTGACCTTCCTAGAATATAGGAGTAGGTGTGCTGTGAAGAGTAGCCAGAAGGACTAACATATATCTTTCTGCGCTGGAGAGTGATTCATCCATGTCTCAGCCCATTTATCTCACAAATATCTGAGTCCTCAGGATATGGCAGGCAGTATGCCAGCAGCAGAAGTCCAACAGTAAACAAGACACAGCTCTGCTCTGGTGTAGGGCAGGGACGAGGGAGAGTAAAATATAACAAGCAAATATATATGATGTCAGGTGGTGGTAAATGGAATAACATTAAAAAGGACAAGGGGATACAGAGGGTGTGTGTGTGTGCACGTTTTTATACAAGATGGTCTGTGAAAGCCTCTACAAGTCAGATTTGAACAGATTTGAAGACAGAGAGGGAGAAGGGCTTGTGGGGCACTGAGGGGATGGATTTCCAAGCAAGGTGACAACAAGAATGAAGGTCCTAAGCAGACTGCCTGGTGTATCTAAAAATGGCACAGGAGCTGGGGCCAGGGCAAGTGAGGAAGAGTGGGAGAAAGGTCGGAGAGGTGGTAGAGTCCAGTAATATCATACTGAGATTTTGTCTTTGAATCCTAGAGAGCTGGGAAGCCATGGGGGAGTTTTGAGCATGATCTTTTTTACCTTTTAATAGGATTACTGTTAATCCTGTTGGGAATGGGCTTTTGGGGGGCATGTGCAGAAGCAGGGAGACTGGTTAAGATGCTGTAACCAAAGCTAGATGAGAAGTATGTTCCCCTCAGTACTAGCTGCAAAGTTACATTAATAAAATATACCTCCATATGGCATTCCTTCACAAAAAAATGTTCTTTCTACTCTCCACTGACTGCTGCATTAAACCCAGCCTGTTTCTCTTTGTTTATTCTTTTCTTTCCCTCTGTATACTATCCCTCAAATATTTAAATGAGAGTAATAATAAAAAGAGTGGTGAAGAATAGTTGGATTTTGGATATACGTCAAGGTAGAGATGATAGGATTTGCTGATGGGTTAGATGAAAGGTATAAAAAAGAAAGAGGAACCAAGGACGGCACTTAAAACTTGGGCCTGAGTAACTGGAAGGGTGGAAGAGGTGGGGATGACTAAGAGAGGGACAGATGCGGGGATGTTTTAAAATCTTTTTTATTGTCTAAGCATCTTCTGTTCCAACACAGTTTCTGGAATCCTATCTTAGTGCCTATCAGCCATCATCTGCCTGTGGCTTAATTGACTGCTGAGCGCTGGGTTCCATGGGATACAAGAGACTTGTCTGGCATGAAGGGTATTCTGTAAGGGAAGTTGGAAGGCATGTAAAACAAAGATTGCACCTATTTGCTACTTAGCCAAGGGCTAGCCCTGTTTATTAAAAAACATTCCAACTGTCTCCCTAGAGGGCCAAGACTGGGGTAACAGCTGGAGGTGATTCCCAGCTTGGCAGGGGTTGCAATAGCCATTAAGTCTCCAAACAATGAATCTTGAACTTTTCCAAGTTTTAGTCAGTGAAAGCATAGAGCTAGAGGAGGGAAGGACTCAAAGAAGCTTGTAGCTGGAAGGGATGTTAGCTAGAGTCCAAATCAAAACTCAGAGAGACATGAGACTCGGTGAGGTTGTACAACTTCTGTGGAGATGTGAGAGTAGCAGAGACAGGACCAGAATCTGGGTCTCTGACTCCTAGGGCAGTACTTTTCTTGCTGTACTACACTGGAGGGAACATAGTAGTCCCAGCTATGCACTGACTTGGAGCAAATCATCCTTTACTCTAGATAGGCTGGAGATCATCAAGCCTTCACTTGATGGAGATCAAGCCTTCACTAGGCTGCTCTAAATCCCATGGCTTTACCCCGACAAGGAAACTGGAGCTGGCTAGGTTTCCTGGTCTAGGCATTGAAGAATGGCCCTAATAGTCCTTGCTTTCCTCTGGGGATAGAATAGGATAGACATCGTGGATTGTAAGTATAATGGTTGGCAAAAATAAACAGTGGTGTCATGAGTGATGTAGTGATGAGTATGTGGATAATTGAAATTCATTTACATATAACTATTGTAAAAATTAGTTTGTACTGTTTCAATTTCCTTGCCTTGCCAAACTGGCTGGTGAAGGCAAAATGGCTTGATTGGAATTTCAGCCACCTATTTTAGAATATCAAAGGAGGTTCTAAAGGGTAGGAAAAGGCCCAAAGTAGACTATTGTGGAAAGAAAGAAAGTTGATATGAGTAGTTAGCCCCTGAGAAACTGAGATTGATTTGTTTGGTTCATTCAAATACTTTGTAAATCTAGGTGGAAGTTTATGAACAGCTCCTCAATGGGGCCAAGATCTCTGGTTACCTCAAAGTAATTACACCTCCAGGTCAGCAATGGCCAGTGCTCACACAAACTACAGTCACATTCTCGTGGTTTGTGTGTGTGTGTGTGTGTGTGTGTGTGTGTGTGTGTGTGTGTCTGTATAATCAAGTAGAATGGGACAGTCCAACCTTTTGGTGCAAGTTTGTCATTTTTTAAAAATGTTTATTTTTGAGAGAGACAGAGAGAGAGAGAGAGAGAGAGAGAGAGACAGAGAGAGAGACAGAGAGGGAAGCAGAGAAAGGGAGACAGAATCTGAAGCAGGCTCCAGGTTCTGAGCTGTCAGCACAGAGCTCTACACGGGGCTCGAACTTACGAACTGTGAGATCGTGACCTGAGCCGAAGTTGTATGCTTAACCAGCTGAGCCACCCAGGCGCCCAGGGACCCACTCAGTTCTATACCTGATGACTAATGCCTGATGTTTCTTATTTTGTTAAAGGGAAAAGTTTTTCATAACTGAATTTCTCACCCTGGTGTCTTCTAAAATGGACTATTTCTTTTATTTCATTCTGTGTCATTGCTCTGAGGACTTCTGTCTTTGGTTTCTGAGACATTGATCCCCAAGGATTTGGGAGGACTATATTCTTCTTTAGAAGCTGAATGCTGGGTCTCTGATAGTTAAAGAGGCTGAGCTATTTTTCTACGAAGTAATGTGATGCTCTTGTTTCTCTCCTTAATCTGGCAGCATCTGTAGGAAGACTTCAATTAGTTAGTTGCATAAAGCAATCTACAAGTTAAGATTTGAGTGATTTTCTTCCCTGTTAAATCTAGTTACACTTTATTTCTCTTTTCGTATTTGTCTATTGTGCTAATTGAGTAAGCTCCTACCCTCTGCCTGGGGGTACACAAAACCCTCAATGAGCATGCCACATATTCCTAATGCTTCAATTGTATTCTAAGATATGGGGGAGGTGGGGTGATGTTGAATTTTTTCATTCCTGAAAGTTTTGTAAGCTACACATAGAGGCAAAACCAGTGAATCGTGCCTTTCTGCTTTCCTGTGGCTATATTAAAGACCAAATAGAAAAAAAAAAAACACTCAGATTTTTAAGGTAAAATAAAAGACTAGAAAATTCTGAGTGTGTAGTAGGGTGCTTCTGGTTAAGTCCTGGCTTCCAGTTCATTATTCTGCACCTTAGGTTTCTTCAGTGAAGCGTGAGGAAAGCTTTACCAGGTTCTCTCAGTTTCAATGACCTGTCATCCGAATGAGGGATACTATAATCCCAAATTCTAGCTGAAGGATTTATTGTTTTTATTTGCATCTGTTTGCTCATTTGAACTTGCTTCTTCTTTCCTTTTCTCTCCTCCTTTATAAACGGTTACATGCATTTCACTGGGAATGAAAAATACGAATATCAATTTTCAGGGCAGTATAAAAGTCATTCCCTCAATTATCCAAGTGGGCCAGCTGCCCTATTTAGCTGCTTCTAAGATAATTTCTTCGAGTGTACTTTCAAAACTCTCTGTGTTCTAAAATCAACTGTTGGTAACCATGATGTTGAACAATTAATAAAAGCAAATATCAGTGTTTTAAATTGCACTGTTTCATTTCCCTTTTATAATGCTTTTTTCAGCAGTGTTGTCTGTTACCGATGACCGACTTTCTAGAATGAAGACTAACTTTTTGAAATGAATAGGTTGGCCATACCAGGACATCATCTTTGAGATCCACAGGTTTGGTGATTCTGTCCATAAAGGACATTGATGCTGTGCCAGTAGAGTGAGTGTACTAAGAAAGGCCACAACACATGGCTACAGCACATAGAATTTGGTAACATTTAGGGATAATCTTATAGCTGAAGCTACTCCCTGTCTCCAGATTCTACCACGACAAATCTGTTTCCATGAGAAAGCAGAGGGAAGTTACTTAGTCCAAGTGTTCATTTGAAAGCAGCCTCCATATCAGCTAGAGAGCGTGCTTGTGTAGGTTGTAAGTGCTTAGAACCTTTTCCCCTTGGTCAAATAGGTATTTGATGCCCCAAACTGACTTCCTATTTGTACACAATTTCAGGGAACATTTAGACAGACATTGTCCTGGATTGTCTGCAGTCCTTTAGTCGCTACGTAGAAGGTGTTGTTGCAATGTTTTTGGTATGGTTTCCTCAGCTTGGAGCAGGGGTGTTGATGTCCAAAGATTGGTGACTCATGATGCCCTGACTCACACAGGACTGGCTTTTGCTACCAGCAAGTGTGTGTGTGTGTGTGTGTGTGTGTGTGTGTGTGTGTGATTTAAGCACACATACAGGTACACATATATAAAGAAAAAGACTGAGGGGCACCTGAGTGCCTGGTGTCTGAGTTGACTGAGCCTCTAACTTTGACTCAGGTCAAGATTTCACAGTTCCTGAGTTGGAGCCCCATACTGGGCTCACTGCTGTCAGCAGAGCCTGCTTCGGATCCTCTCTCTTTCTCTCTCTGCCCCTCCCTCACTTGCAACATGGTCACTCTCTCTCAAAAATAATAAATAAATGTTTTTTTTTAAAGAAGGAAAAAAAAGAAAAAACTGAACTAGCTTCATAATTCTATCACTTATCAGTCAGAATGATTCTTGATAAACAGGGGATCTGGGTGAAGTTTTACATCTTTGCACTAATGTGACTTGGTGACACTCTTTCCCCAACCTGGAGATCCCCTCTCTACAAAGGACTGAATCTCCATTTCTCTGTCAGGGCAGGCATGTGGGCCCAAGGTAGTTGTCCACATCTCATTCATTCCTATTTTGACTGTGAGAGACTAAAAAAATATTTGCTTTCTATGACTTGTTTTTTTTTTCATTTCTACACAGTTTTGTAATAAGATCTCAACTTGTTTCAGACACATTATCTTAGTGATTTGTGTAAATATGAAGGAAACAACCTAATCTTCCTGGCTCATAGTCTCCAGACCAGGTGTTCCCTGATGAGTACATTGGGCAAAGAGACTTGCTATTATTATTGGTGGAAACAATCTCATCTTTAATTGGTTTACCTTGAATTAACCCATGTGTTTCCTGCTGTTTTCAGACTTCTCTTTCTGAACTTTGTCTACATCAGTGTGTTTGCATTAAAATACTTATCATATCACTTTTATACATACAAAACAATAGGTGACATATATAAATTCTAAAGAAAAATAATGAACATTCATGAACTTACAGTGAAATTGAGAACTGAAACATTATAATATTGTTTTCTCTTGCCTCCATTACACGGTAACTACTATCATGAAGTTTATTTTTATCAATTGCATCCTTCATTTTTTTGGGGGGAATTTTTATATGTATGTAATCCCTAAGAATATTTTGTTAAATTTTGTTCCTTAAGCTTTATTCAAATGCTGCCATTCTCAATATAATATTTTTCAACTTGCTTTTGTCATCCAACTTTGCAATTCCTTGGTGTTGTTACACATAATTATAATTTACTTATATTGTATAATAGGCCTTCGTGAGGGTATATGGAAATGTATCCCTTTCCTGTTGATGAATTTTTAGATTGTTTCTTTTTAAAAAATTATGGTTTTGCTACTGTGAACATTCTTATACTTGCCTTTGGGGGTGGATATGGAATTGCTAGGTCACACTGTATGCTAATATTCAACATAGAAGGTAGATAATGCCAATTATTTTCCCAGGTGACTGTGCAATTTCCACATAATAGCGCATATGTAAATTCCTTTTGATCCACATCCTTGCCAGTACTTGTTTCCAGGATTTGAGACTTTTGCTAATCTAATGGGTATAAATTGGCATTTTATTAGTAACCAAGACAATGCAAATTGAGATGCCAAAGAGGTTAGGCATACGTGATGTGTATAGTGGCCATTTCTCCTTTCTCTTTGTGAAGTAACTGTTCAAGACTGGTGTCCCTTTATCTAATGGGTTGTTTGTCTTTTACTGATATGTAAGAGCTTTTATATATTTCAGTTACTTGGCCTTTGTCGTTTGAATGTATTGCAGTTAAAAACCTTCTAGTATGTGACTTGTCTTTTCACTTTGCTCACGCTATCTTTTGATGAATAGAAGTTCTAATTTTAACATGGGTGAATTTGTTAACATTTTTTCATGGCTAGTGCTTTTTATGTCTTAAGATGACCTTCTCTACCCTGAGGTTATATTCTCTCAAATTTTCTTCTAAACGTCTTAAAATATTGCTACTTATTTGATGTTCTTAATTCATCTAGGATTGGTTTTGTGCATGGTATGATGTAAGAGGTTTAGTTAATTTTCTTTTCCTGAAGGAGAATCATTTCACTCAACACTGTTTATTACGTACTTTTCTACTTTCCCCATTGATCTTAAAAATAACATTTCAAATTTCTATGTTCATGTCTGTCTGCTTTGGGACTCTTCATTCCATTTGGAAAAAACATGCTTAACAGCAAATACACAAAATCTTTTGTTAGGAATTTGTATTGAATTTTATCAAGTGTTTTTTTGTTTTGTTTTGTTTTTTTTCCTGCAAAGCTGAGATCACCTTGTTTTTCTCCAATAATGATAATGTGGTAAAGGACATCTATAGATTGTCTTTTAAACCACCCTTGAATTCCTATGAAAATCTCAACTCAGCCATGATGCTTTATTTATTTTTTTCAACTACTGTGCTTGGATTGTTAAGATTTTGTTTATAATCTGTGCATCTGTGTTTTGAAATTTGCCTGTAACTTTCTTTTTACAAGCTATCCTTTACTAGTTTTGGCATTAAAGTTATGTTTGCCTCAGAATACATCGGGAATGTTCCTCTTTTTCTCTTCTCTAGAAGAGCCTGAGATGATTTGTTCTTTGGAAGTTTCATAGAATTCACCTTAAATAATGCTATTTGTCTTTTTTTTTTTTTTTTTTAATTGGGGAAGATTTTCAACTAATAATTGAATTTCTTCCATTGTCCCAGTGTATTTAGGCTTTTATAATTACTTGATGCAGTTTTAAGTTTTTTTCTAATTTTTTTATTAAAAAAAGTTTCTTTTAATGTTTATTTTTGAGAGAGACAGAGACAGAGTGTGAGCAGGGGAGGGGCAGAGAGAGGGAGACACAGAATCCAAAGCAGGCTCCAGGCTCTGAGCTGTCAGCAGAGCTCAAAATCACAAATAGTGAGATGACGACCTGAGCTGAAGTTGGACACTTAACCGACTGAGCCACCCAGGTGTCCCTTAAGTTTTCTTTTATCCCTAGGAAAAGCTCCCTTTTAGAATCTCGGGCTTGATGTAAGAATCTCAGATTCAGTTTCCCAATGTTGTTGCTGCTCCAAGACTTCATCTCATGTTTTCAGAACTACATCTGCCACCAGAAACCACTTTTTAGAATAATTTTCACAAAGGTACTATTTGGTTTTACATTGTCCTTGTATATAATATTGCTGAAGTAAGCATTTGCCCTGAGGACAACCTCTATTTTATTTTGTAAACCTTAACTCTCTAGCTGTTTGCACATGTTATTTTTTTTTCAGAGATCCCTGGGGAAATTCTGATTTTGGTTTGCCTGATATACGTGTCCCCATTACAGGAGTATCTTCCTCCCCTCCCCCCATCCCATCGGCCCCCAGAGAAAATATGCCCCACTTGAGGAACCATGAAAGCTCATCTCCCTCTCCTCTGGCTCCTGGGAAGCTGCCCTAATTCTAAATACCTCATGAAATAAAAAGTAGTGTGTGGCATGTATGTACATGTGGGTACATAGTAGTTATAAGGAATCAGTTTCCTTCTCTATAAACACAATACATTAATGTTTTATATATATATATATATATATATATATATATATATATATATATATATATAAAGAGCTTATGCATTAAGTTGGCATTTTGTGTGTCTGAAAGATACCTGTGTTTTCAACTGTTACAAGTGCCAACACTAACCATGTGGGGAAATCCTAGCAAACATTTCAAGGGTCACATGTCTTTTGTGTCTTTGGCTTGCTCCTCATTTCATTAGCAATTTGCTAAAGTTAAAGGAAGATCCAACCGCTAAGCAAATTCTTGCTTTGATGGAGCCAGAGTGAGGCTGCCAAAGGCTTGTTTGATTAGCTGTTTTCCTCATAATAGCCGTATGCTTCTCTGCCCCTACCCATTTTTCCTTGCAAATTTTAGCAAGTGCCTGAAGCTGAGAGGTGATGGGATCTGTCTGCTTTAAAAGACACATTAGGCTGTGTTCAGATGATACCGAGTGGAAAGATTCCTAGGGAGGAAATAGCAATATCTGATGACTAAGCTTTTCTTACTCCACTTCACCTCTCCCACCCCAACCTACCCCTTCCAAGCCCTAAACTTCTCTTTTTGATGGTATCTTGCCAGCAAAGCTCATTCTTAGTTCACAGGAAATGCTTTTCCCAGAGTACTCTTCCCAGAAGAGTAGTTGGACATCCAGTTGTTACCCTATGCCTGTAGTTTCTGTTCTAAAACAGAAATAGTGTGCCCGTTGGGGGGAAAAAGTATTTTCTTTCCTACATAGAAATCTTAATTGTATACTACATTTTCTGGCATCTTAGGAGTGGAACTGTAGAGTTGTTTTAGAGCTGGAGTTGACATATTTTTCTGTAAAGAGCCAGATAGAAAATATTTTAGTTTGTAGGCCATATGGTCTCTGTCACAACTACTCATCTCTGCGGCAAAAGTGTTAGAGACAAGATGGCGATACATAAACAAATACGCATGGCTGTGTGCCGATACAATTTACTTACAAAAACAGGCAGCGGGCCAGATTTGAACCATGGGCCATAGTCTGCCAACCTTCTTTTAGAGACACTATTTTAAAGGGACTTCTCTCAAGGTTTGTTGCCTATAATTTACTATCACTCATTTATCTAAAGCAGAGTTTCTCAGTAAAGCACTATTGACATTTTGGGCTGGTTAATTCTTTGATATGAGGAATTGTTCTTTGCATTGTAGGATGTTTAGCAGCATCTCCGGCCTCTACCCACTAGATGCCAGCAGCATCTCATGAGTTGTGATAACCAAAAATGTCTCTAGGCAGTGTTAAATGTCCCCCAAGGATAAAATTATTCCCTGTGGAGAATCACTGATCTGAAGTGATGAGAGTGATGTGTCACAATTGGAGGCTGTAAATTGTTAACCTGCCTTAACATAGAGGCCAAGAGGTAGTCAAAGGGAAGATCATTCAGGGCCATTTAGATTTCCTTTTGAAGGCGATTAGATGCCATTAAAGGACCTTATGGAAAGGGGTGTTGTTTTATGTTTAGTTTTATATTTGAGAATGGTCATTTTTCCATAAGAGAAGAAAATGGGTCATGCAAAACAAGACTGGAGGCAGGGAGGTCAATAAGTAGACTCAGTTCTCAACATTTTGACTGATACATCTTGAACAGTGTTAGTCTGGTTGTTGGGCATTATTAAATTCTCATAAAACTCTTGTAATCCTAATCAAACCTACAAAAGACCAATTAGTGCTATAAAGTTAACCTATAATTTATCAAAGATGTACCTGATCTTACAATCAACCTAAGTTGTCTTAGAACCCTTGTTTTCTTCTACTGCAAAAATTGTCTTAGAAAACAAAACCACCTAAAGCCTTCTCAGCTGTGACATAGAGCCAGATCAAGGATACTGACCATCATCATGGGATGTACTTAATAAGTTATTGTGGCCATATGAATAGGCTAACTCTAGTTTAGGGATCAATCTACTTTAGGGATCAAGAATTAACTCTTGATTTGGAACAAAATCAAAAGTCCAGTGTTCACTGAATACATTTACAACATCATCTGTGATTGTCTATGACACCTCTGTTAAACAACTCTGATGGTGATATGGCTCCCAGGAAGCTCATGATATTTTGTAGTCTGTAATGATTAGAAAGCTCTTTGTTTCTTTTTAAACTTCTACAAGATATTGGATATTTAGTGTTTCTTTCCAAAGACCTGGAATGGTTGCATTGATGAGTGTCCTCTTCCCCGGACAGTCTGGGAACACAAACAAATGCTCACCTCAAGCTCTCCCTTGTTACAGTCTGTCCTTAATTCCAGGTATTCTCACAATTGTGATATCTATTTGTGGTTATCAAAGGTCTCCAGTCTCCAAGCACCATGCTAGGTAGTGGGGATACTAAGATGAGAAGGCAGTTTTTGCTCAACAAAGACCTTACAGGTCCATGGGAGATAGAGGATGGGGTTCAGTCATTAAAATAATAAGTACAGTTGATATAATTCATATAATGTGATATATTCTTCATCATGATTGAGGGAAGAATGTGAAAACCACTCAGTCACTCTGTAAAATGAAACCTTCCCTTTCTCCCTGCCCAAACTTGAAGTTTCAACTTTATTTTCAGGAAGATGTGATTCCAACTCCACTTCCTTAATAGCTATTCTGTTTGGGCAAGTTTATCTCTTATTGGCCAGACTCCAAATCTGACAAAATGTACAAGTCACAGAGGTGCTCAAGGTGTTCATACAGAAGAGGTGACCACTCCAACCATCAGCCACCCCAGAGAGACACCATTTTCCTGATCACTTAAAACTTTAAAGGGGCACCTGCATGGCTCAGTCAATTGAGCATCCAACTCTTGATTTCAGTTTAGGTCATGATCCAGGGTCATGGGATCGAGCCCCACATTGGGCTCCACTCTAAGTGTGGAGCCTGCTTAAGATTCTCCCTCTCTTTATCTCTCTCTCCCCCTCTGCCCCTCTCCCCTGTCATATGTGTGCTCTCTCTCTCTCTAAAATAAAAGATAAAAATAAATAAGTAAAACTAAGAAGACCCCTAAGTGGAGGAAACCTCAGGACTGAATAATTTCAGAATACAATACTCTCTAGCTAATTAGGAGATGAGCTTGAAGGTTAGACAATAGCCTCAGTTTCATATATAATAGTTTAATCCCTTTTGTGTGGGCTTGATGTCATGTCCATTAACCTCATCACCCATATTTTGAAAATCCAATGAAGTAATAGAAACAAGTTCCTTGAGGTACGCGTTAATGAACATTTGTTTAAGCACCACTGCGTATCTTCCAGTAAAAACAGTAAGTGAAGTACTTTAAGCTGGAAGATGGATAAGAATTGGTGGGAGATTTTTTCCCTGCTTTTCGCTCACCATCTGCCACATAATTTGCTGATAGTGTAACGCTTTGGATAAAATTCGGTAAATTTGGTAAACTTAAGGGAAAACAAGGTGAGGATTTTTCTTTTAAACTGCTCTATTTTTTAGGAGTGCAGAACCATTATAACTCATGTTTAACATAAGGCACAAAAATGTTGTAGAGTTTAGTTGTGTAAGCTTAAGTGCTCTAGGTTTGGTAAGTCTGAAGATGTACCAATTCATCTCCTAGGAAGCATGTTGTTTGACCTAAACGAAACAGAAAGAAAAGTGTAAATTGGAAAAAAAAAAATCACTTAGCTTTGTACATATAAACATGTTCTTCATCTCTAAATTGAAAAAATAATATCTGTTGCATTAAGAAAAGAAAAGCTGCTCTTTTTTTCCTAGTAAGAATTCCAGGAAAAGCAAAAAAGTCGTTAAAACACTTAATCCTTCTTTTCTATGTGACTCACGGTTTCCTTTTTGCTCCTGACAACATAAGTATCTTTGTATCTGTGTATCAGCCTGCCTAAGGCTTCATCTCCTTCTGTCGCTCAAAGACAGAGCCATGGGGACATTTCCAAAAGTCAGCTAAGGAGAATGCACACACTTAAAACCCACACCTGTTAATCCCCCATCTTTTCCAAAAGAGTTTCTTATTCAGTGTTAGACTGAGAACCTTTGTGAAGGAGTCCAGAATATTTTAACATTTCCTGCTTCATCTACAACTTAGAGCCAAAAGTATAGCCCCAGTTTCTTCCAAGATGTTTTATGAGCAAAGAGTCATGTGCTCTGTAATCATTCTTAGTTTAAGATGCCTCAGGTTTCATGCTTTGGGGATAGAGAAGGAAAGTACATTTTCTCCTGACATTTCCAGTGCACGGGATATATATTTTGAAATTCTCAATCTCTCTCTCTCTCTCTCTCTCTCTCTTTTTTTTCCAGCTAGATTGTGATTACCAAGTTGGGATGCTGGATTAAAATGCATAAGTCTTGATTTGGCAAATGACATGTTACTGTGTTTATAAGCATGTTTAAGATCAGCTACAAGCAAAAGAGTGTAGTTTTTTTTAAGTGCACTTTCATTGCCTCTGTCTGCTTCCTTTTCCTGTGCCATTTCTTGCCTTGATGCTGACCTCCCTGGGCCTTCCAAGATGTCATCCTTATATTTTGTTGTTTTTCCTTCCTATTCAAATGGGTTGTGAAGAAAATATTACTACTCCACTCACACCAAGTAAAAATAGTCTAACAATTTCTCCTCCCAAGTAAATTCACATTTAAACAAAGCCTAAACTAAATGAGTATGTTTTCCAGTAAGTTGAGATGAAGGCCGGGACTTTCTACCAGGCAGTGGTCTAACTCTGATCCTAATTATATGTTTTATGGTCATCGCTGGGCTGATTCCACATTAAAGATATTTTTCTTTTTTGACCCATTGTTTAATTTCATGCATGAAGCAGAATGGGACAAAAATAAGCTGAAGAAAGTTATTCTTTTAAAAAATTTTTTTTAAATGTTTATTTATTTCTGAGAGAGAGAGAGAGAAAGGGAGAGAGAAAGAGAAAGAGGCAGAGAGAGACAGAGAGATAATGAGCAGGGGAGGGCAGAGAGATACAGACTCCAAAGCAGGCTCTAGGCTCTGAGCTATCAGCACAGAACCCAGGGTGGGGCTTGAACCTACAAACTCGTGAGATGGTGACCTGAGGTGAAGCTGACTGAGCCACCCAGGCTCCCCAAAAGTTATTCTTTATTACTCCGAAAGTCATAATTTGTTTCTTAAGTATATCACATATCCATTTATGCAAATGCATATGGAAATACAAATAAATACTTAAACTGGAAAGATAAACTGAAAATAAATATCAGGCACTAAGTGCTAGTGAGTGGAACAGACAGCAAGACCAGATCAGGGGAAGGAAACAGCAGACTAGGGCTATGGGATTTAGGGAATTCTTATTGGATTTGAGGTGACAGAGGCAGAAAACTGGCAACAATTTAGAAAGCAGCAACAGTGGTGCAAGAATGAGGGGAGGCTACACACATACATCATAGACTCACATTGACGCCCCCACACACACAGAGGTGACTATAATGGAGGACCCTGCCTCTGCTTTCTCTTTGCTCCTTTTCCACATGACACTTGGAGTTAGGGACCACTCAATCCCATATCTCGGTAATTATATTGTGGGCGATGCAACATAACAAAGAGGAATGGATGGTAGCCTCTTGTGCGACAGATGATTATTGAATGTCTGCAGAGGACTTGGTGCTGGGCTTTCCTAGAATGGCCACCTTCAGCCCCTCTGCTCTGAATGAGGCCTACTTCAGCACCACCCCTTCGTGTAGTGTCTGAAGCCAATAATTCTCACCCAAACCCAGGACATTTTAGCAGTTGTGCCTTAGTCTCTGTGATTGATGTGGACCTGATGATTGGTTGGTGATTTCTTTTATCCTGTTGTATTGGGTGTGTGAGCTACCACTATATGTATTTTTTTTAAATTTTTTTTAATGTTTGTTTATTTTTGAGACAGAGAGAGACAGAGCATGAACGGGGGAGGGTCAGAGAGAGAGGGAGACACAGAATCTGAAGCAGCTCCAGGCTCTGAGCTATCAGCACAGAGCCCGACGCGGGGCTCGAACTCACCGAGTGTGAGATCATGACCTGAGCCGAAGTTGGACGCTTAACCGACTGAGCCACCCAGGAGCCCCTACCACTATATGTATTAATGTGGCCTATGTGTTGTGCATAACACACTTGGGCAAGAATAGTTGGGACCTCATTATCTACTGGGTTCACGTGTAACCCCTCCTGCTAACTAACCCCTGCTACTTACTGCTACTGACTATTGGGATGATTAGAAATAAAAATTATTTCTAGAACATTTTGTCATTATGTTAGTACATTCAGCCTGCTGTAAAAAATACCTAAGAGTGTGTAGCTTGTAAATAACAGGAATTTATTTCTCACAGTCCTGGAAGCTGGGAGTTTAAGTTCAAGGGGCCAGCATGGTTGGGTGAGGTTTCTCTTCTGGGTCACAGACTTCTTGCTGTGTCCTCACATGGTGGAAGGAGCTAGGGATGTCTCTGGAACTTCTTTTTTTTAAGGCACTAACCCCATTCACGAGGCCTCTATCCTTGGATCTAGGCACTTCCCAAAGGTCCCAACTCTTAATACCATCATCTTTGGGAGTTAGGATTTCAACATTTGAATTTGGGAGGATATACTCTGAGCACAGCAGTCATTGCACAAGAGATACTTGCTTATCATAAATAAACATTTGTAATTACAAAAAATATAAGAAAAAGTATCTCTATAGTTCCATCACATAGGGACAACTGCTTTGGATTTATATCCTTCTAGCCTTTTAACTTTATACATATTTTAAAAATAGTATGTCTATACCCTGTTTAACATTTTATAAACTGCATTTTTTTTTTACCCTTTGCATTTTAGGATTTCTCATGTAGCCATTATTATGTGTGTTTTAGTGACCAAATTACATTGGCTCATTAGATTGTGCCTCAATTTATATAACCAACCCCTTTTATGTTTCATGTTATTCATGCTGTTGTCTATTTTTTAATTTTCATAAAGATGCTTAAATGATCTTGATATTTTGGATCTTTATCTTGGCATATATTTTTCAATGTAGATTATTAAGTCAAAGGGTGTGAACATGTTTTAGGCTCTGATAGCTATTGCTAGAGAAACATAAAGGCCTATTTCTTAGTACGAAGAAGCTGTTTCACTGGTTTAGGTGAAACCCAGTGACAGGGCCATGGTAGGAGCCATGCATTCAAGATGGTAAGATTAATCCAGCAGACCTGTCTTAATATGCTCCTTGTATACAACAATGTATACATGCTAGGCTTCCTCAGGTATATAGGAAGTTATATAATCAGCAAATAATAGGTTTGAAAATATTTCAACTAAATCTCCATGTTTATCTTTGTGGCTTTGTCTTTTTAACTCTTTTAACCTCCCTAGGTTAAAGTATGTATGTATGTATGTATGTATGTATGTATGTATGTATATATATATATTTGAGGGAGAGAGAGAGAGAGAGAGAGAGAGAGAGAGCATCTGTGTGAGTGGGGGAGAGGGGCAGAGGGAGAGGAAGAGAGAGAAAAACCTTAAGCAGATTCCATGCCTAGTACCAAGCCTGATGCAGGACTTCATCTCGTGCGCATGAGATCATGATCGGAGCTCAAATCAATAGTTGGATGCTTAACTGACTGAGCCACCCAGGCGCGCTGAAGTATTTATATTTAATATCCACATATTCCTTATGTCCTTTGAATCATCTTGTTATAGTGATTTTGGAGAAATTTCACATCTTTGGGGAAATTTCAAAGATGTTCACATCCTAATTCTCACAATCTGTGGATATGTTAGATTACATGGCAAAGAGGTATTAAGTTTGCACATAGAATTGTTTGCTAATCAATTTTTCTTAAAATAGGGAGATTACCCTTAATTATCCAGGTGGGCCAATGTAATCATAAAGATCCTTAAAAATGCAAGAGGAAGTTCAAAGAAAATTCAGAGAAAGAGAGGGGATGATGGAAGCAAGGTTAGAGAAATAATATGTTGCTAACTTTTAAGATGGAGGAAGGAGGCCTTGAGCCAAACAATGCAGGCTCTGGAAGCTGGAAAAGGTGAGGATACAGATTCTCTCCAAGGACTTCTGGAAAGGGACACCACCCTGTGAACACCTTGATTTTAGTTCAGTGAAACCCATGTCAGACCTCTGAAATGCAGAAATGTAAGATATTAAATTTGTATTGTTTTAAGCCACTATGTTTGTGGTAATTTTTTATAGTAGCCATAGAAACAAACACTTAGTTTTTGTTTCTAAATAAACTGTGTTCCTTGGTCACTGACTTTTCCATTTTACATCATTTTCATTTTATTGACTTATCAAATGTTTATTTATTGATGAATCAAACTGCCATTAGGAAGAAGTAAAAGTTCTTTCTTAGATGGTAAGACATTGTGCTTGCCTCGCTTGCCAAGATGTTTTCAGTAGGTGAATGGATAAATAAACTATGGTACATGTTGGCAGGGAAATAATATTAGTGCTAAAAATAGAAAGATAGCTCTATCAAACCATGAAAAGACATGGATGAGCCCTAAATGCGTATTGCTGAGTGAAAGAAAACAAGATGAAGAGGCTAGATACTATATGATTTGAATTATATGACATTTTGTGAAAGGCAAAACTATGAAGGTAGTAAAAAATATCTGTGGTTTTGTAACTTCCATTTGCCATTTAAGACTGATCAGAAACCATCACCTCTGGGAAACCTTTCTTGCATACACCAGGCTAGGTAGGGATAAAGGACTTTCTAGGGTTTCCGTATGGTCTTGTGTTTTCCACTACTGTAAGACCAAGAACACTATTTAGTAACCATTGGAGAGCTTTCTTGGAGGGCAAGGAATGGTATCTTCTCTGTGGCCCCAATATTTTACAGTGTTTGGCATACCTTGGGCTCCTCATAAATGCTGGTCAAATAAATGAAATATATCAGTCTACACAATCTATTGCAAAGGAGAATTCTGATTTTTTTCTTTTTTTTCCCCAAAGGATCTATATTCTTTTTGTAATTTTAGCTGAAATACTTTTAAAATTAAGATTCTTTTTTTTTTTCAGAGCAATTTTAGGTTTACAGCAAGCAAAACTGAGGGGCAAGTACAGATGTTTTCCATACACCTCCTGCCCCTACACATGCATAGTGTCCACCATTATCAACATCCCTCACCAGAGTAGTACATTTGTTATAATAGATCAACCTACATTGACACATCATCAATTTACTCTTGGCATTGTACATTCTGTGGGTTTGGTGATATGTATCCATCATTAAAGTATCATACAAAGTGGTTCACTGCCCCCCAAATCCTCTGTCTCTGCATATTTATCCCTCTGTTCCCACCCACCAAACCTGTCAACCATTGATTTTTTTTTTACTGTCCCCATAGTTTTGCTTTTTCTAGAATGTCATACAATTACAAATATACAGTGTGTAGCCTTTTCAGATTGGTTTCTTTCACATAGTAATATGAATTTAAGTTTTGTTCATGTCTTTTCATGGCTTATAGCTCATTTCTTTTTTAGCACTGAATAATAAATATTCTCTTGTCTAGATGTACCACAGTTTATCCATTCATCCACTGAAGTACATCTTAGTTAATTCCACATTTTGGCAATTATGAATAAATATGCTATAAACAACCATGTACAGATTTTTTCTGTGGACATAAGTTTTCAGCTCCTTTGGGTAAATACCAAGGATCCTGATTGCTCAGTCACATGGAAAGGATATGTTCAGATCTCTAAGAAACCATTAAACTATCTTCCAAAGTGGTTGTATCATTTTGCATTCTCGCCATCAGTGAATGAGGTTTCTTATTCTTCCATATGCTTGCCAGCATTTAGTGTTGTCAGCATTCTGGATTTTTGCCATTCTGGAAAACATGTAGTGGTATATCAAGGTTGTTTTAATTTGCATTTCCTTGATGACTTATGATATTGAACATCTTTTCATATGCTTATTTTCCATTTGTAGGTCTTCTTTGGTCAAGTGTTTGTTAAAGTCTTGGCCCATTTTAAAAATCAGGTTGTTTGGGTGCCTGGGTGGCTCAGTCGGTTGAGTGCCCGACTTTGGCTCGGGTCATGATTTCACGGTTCGTGGGTTCGAGCCCTGCGTTGGGCTGTGTGCTGATAGCTCAGAGCCTGGAGCCCTCTTTGGATTCTGTGTCTCCCCTCTCTCTGTGCCCCTTCCCTGCTCATGCTCTGTCTCTCTCTCTCTCGAAAAGTGAATAAAGATTAAAATAAATAAATAAATAAAATAAAATCAGGCTGTTTGTTGAGTTTTAATATATATATATTTTAAGATCTTTAATATTTTGGATAACCATCCTTTTTCAGATGTATCTTTTGTAAATATTTTCCCCCAGTCTGTGAGAGACTTATTCTTATATTCTTATTCTTATTCTCTTGAAATAGTCTTTCACAGAGGAAAAGGTTTTCATTTTAATGAAGTCCAGCTTATCAATTCTTCCTTTCATGGATGTGCCTTTGGTGTTCTATCTATGAAGTCATAGCCTTACCCAAGGTCATCTAGGTTTTCTCCTATGTTATCTGCTATGGGTTTTAAAGTTTTTCATTTTACATTTAGATCTGCAGTTCATTTTGAGTTAATTTTTGTGAAGGGTATAAATGTCTAGATTTCTTTCTTTTTTTCTTTTATTTCCTTTTTTTCCCTCATATGTTGATGTCCAGTTTTGACATCGCATGTTGAAAAGAAAATTTTTGCTCCATTGTATTGTCTTTGTTCTTTTTGTCCAAGATCAATTGACCATATTTATATGGGTATATTTTTGGGTCCTTGATATGTTTGTCTATTCCTTCATCATTACTGTACCATTTTGATTACTATAGCTTTGTAGTAAGTCTTAAAGTCTAGTAGTGTCAGTCTTCCAACTTTGTTCTTCTCTTTTAATATTGTGTTGACAATTCTGGGTTTTTTACTTCTTCACATAAATTTAGAATCAGTTTGTTGATATACACAAAATAACTTGGTGGAATTTTGATTAGAATTGCACTGAATCTATAGATCAAGTTGAGAAAAATGGACATCTTGACAGTATTGAATACTCTATCATGAACATGGAATATTTCTCCATTTTTTAATACTTTGATTTTGTTCATTGGACTTTTGTAACTTTCCTTATATACATATTACATTTTTTCATTTTTGGGGGCTGCTAATGTAAGTGGTATAGTGTTTTTAAATTCAAATTTCACTTGTTCATTGTTGGTATACAGGAAAGTGATTGACTTTATATTTTAACCTTGTATCCTACAACCTTATTACATGACTAGAAATGACCATCTGGATAACAGAGCAAGACTCTAGATGTGTGGAATCTGGTAATGGTGCCCTAAGTCTTAGACTGGTGACCGGATTGATTTGAGGGGTTTGGTCAATACAGCACATCCTGTCCTGGCAAATGGGTTGGGTCATTTGGAATAGGAAATTCTGGTCTTCTGGGAATAATTCAGAGTCCTGTCAGCATCATCTCATGTGATTGGCATTCTTTGACACAATTTAGTGTTCTGCCTGAGCACTGGTGCTAGGAATGAGGCATTTTACAAGTCAAAGGGCACCGATTTTATGTTCAGGCAGTGACAGTTGATGATACATCTTGCCACATCTCATCCCATTGACTGTCAGACCCTCCCTGTTGCTTTCTCTGTGTCTTTGTATTTCAAGCCCTTGTTCCTGGAATTAATGTCAGATGTTTGCAGTGAATCATAAAATTTCAAGGAAGGTTTTTTCTTTTTTTTTTTTGTCACTTCAGCAAAAAGGGTAGAAGATGTTCTCAGCATTGGCCTGGGGATAGTAATTCAGAAGAAATTCTTTGAATGCTTTTATTCTCTTCTTTCACGAGATGTGAGATTCTGCTTGGTGATGAACAATAATAGTCTGTGGCCTAAGGACAACTGATTTCACTATGTCAGGTGGGACCATGAAAAGCTGAATTTCAGAAAGTTTGTCTTCATCCACAGGTGTTCTTGAATTGCAGATAACTTAGGGATGCTTAGGTGGTTCCTTGTTCCTATTCCCTCATTCCTTAAGTTCCTCTGGTTGAGGCTAGAAGAAGAATATGGAACTGAAGATAAGCTAGAAGATATGGATAGTTGGATGAATGGATGGCTTAAAAAGAGAAGAGGGTGGGAAAGCAAGGTCCTCATCATATTTTGATGTCCTTTGGATTCATGTAGGCCTGGATTCCACTCAAATCCTTGAGATGTTTCTGGTTTTAGCTTCCTGCATACCTTTCCAACTTCTTCCAGATCCTCTCAAGAGCCTAGTCTTCTCTTTCTCTATCCTCCAGTCTGCCCTAATGTCTTCATAAGTTCTGGGTAATGACTGGTAATATACTATTTCCCTCTAAGGGATTGTTACATTTTTTCCATCAGTCAAAATAAGTCTCTATAACATAATTTCAGATATAGGATAGTGAATTAGGAAAGAAATTTTATGTTTTAAACCTTCTGATTATGATACACACGAAAGTTTGTGAACCCCATTGACTCACTCTGTTTCTTGGGCAAGTCTCTTAAATTGTTTGAGTTATGCTTTCTCCACGTCAAACTTTCACAGAGTTGTTAGTGAGGATGAGACAGTATAAAAAAATGTATGGATTGGGAAATAATTTAAAAATTGAGCACTCCCAGGGGACTGCTAGAGGAATAAGTAGATCATTTCGGGTTTTTGATTTTAGGTTTTTTTTGTTGGTTAATTTGTGAATGAGTTTTGCCAGTGGTGATAAGGGAAGACTAGCTCTTCTAGAAATAAAGTGGGAGGATAAGTTTCAGGAAAAAAAGGTGTTGAACATTCAGTAAACAATGGCTATTCATCACAATCCCCATCACTATCATTATAATCATCATTGTCATCATTCTAATTGAACAGATGTTAAATTCTGCTTTGATAGTCTGATTCTGGTCAACACTTTCCTGTTAGTTTCCTACTTGAATTACAACAGAAATCCTAGTTACAGAGTATTCCACTGAACAATATAAGAATGTATGTTATTTTCAAGAGCACAAAGATAGACCATATTCTGGGCCCTAAAACCATTCTCAATAAATACAAGAGGATTCAAATCATTTAAAGTATATTTCTCAACTACAATGGAATTAAGTGAAAATTAAAAGCAAAAAGATTCCTGGAAAAATCCCCCAAATATTGGAAACAAAATAACATACTTCTAAATAACCCATGAGCAAAGAAGAAACAAAAGTAAAATAGAAATATTTTTAACTGAATGAAAATAAAAATGCAACGTATTTAAACTTTGTTTGAGTAGAAAAGAGAAGACACAAATCAGTATTTGGAATGGAAGAAGCAACATCATGGCAGATTTTATAGATATTAAAAGGATAATATGGGAATATTATAAATAACCTTATGATAATACACAACCATCTATGTAAAAGTTCAAATTCCCTGAAAGATTCAAACTAAAAAACCTCACTCAAGAAGAAATAGATAATATGAATATTTCTGTATCTATTAAAGGAATTGAATTTTTAGTAAAGCAAGGAAACAAAAAATACCCTCCAAACCCAAAACCTTCCGATAGAGAAAACTCCAGGTTCAGATGGCTTCACAGGCAAATTAATGCTATTGATTTTAAGACTTATTATAAGCTGAAGTATTCAATACACTGTTTGATTGGCATTAAAATGGGACAGATAGAGCAATGGAACAGAAGAGAGAAATCAGAATCAATCTGTGTATATATGGACAAATGCTTTTTGATGAAAGTATAAGATCAATTCAGTAAAAAAATTGTCTTTTCAACAAATGACACTAGAACAATTGGATGCCTGTGTTCAAAAAAAATGAACCAAATCCATACCTTTCATCATATGCAAAAAATCAACTCAGAATGGATCATAGATTTAAATGTAAAACCTAAAGCTATGAAATCTTTGTGACCTTCAGTTTGGCAAAGGATTTTTAGCTATGACACCTGTAATACAATCTTTAATAGAAAATTGTACAAAGAAAAACTTCTGCACCTCAAAAAACACCATTAAGAGAATGAAACAACAAGCTATGGATAGGGAGAAAATATTTGCAAAGTATATATCTGATAAGGGATTTTTCTTTATAAGAACTCTCAAAACTCTATAATAAGAAAATAAACAATTCCCACCACTGCAAAAACTCAGCAAAAGATTTCAGACAGACAGACAGACAGACACACACACACACATACACACACACATACACACACACAAAGACAAACAGATGGCAAATAAGCACTTGAAAATATATACAGCATCATTTATCATTAGGGAAATATAAACGAAAAGCAAAGTAAGATACTACTATATTCCTATTAGAGCGGCTAAAATTAAAAAGTCTGACATGCATGTGTTGGCAAAAATATGGAAAACTGGAACTGTTTGTGTAAAGTTGTACATCCACTTTGGAAGAGTTTGGCAGTTTCTTAAAAAATTTAAATGAAAACCGACCATGTTATCCAGCTGTTCCACTCCTGAATATTTATCCAAGAGAAATGAAATCATGCATCTTTACAAAGACATGTATGCAATTGTTCATAGCAACCTTATTTGAAATAGCTAAAATTGGAAACAGCCCAATGTCCATCAACTGGTAAATGGATTAAAATTGTGGTCTATCTATGCAATAGAATACTACTCAGCAATAAAAAGGAATGCGCTCATGATCCATGTGACAACATGACTTGCATTATAATTATGCTGAATAAAAGAATCCACTGAAAAATAGAGTGTATGCTGTGCGATTCAATTTATGTAAAACTCTCATAACTGCATCCAGAGTATTATAATAGAAAGCCAATCTGTGGGTGCGAGGGATGGGGTAGGAGGTGTGGAGGAAAGAGGGTGAGATTAAAAAGAGCCGTAAGAATTGTTCTGGAGGTGATTGGTATGTTTGTCATCTTGATTGCAGTGAGGGTTTCCTAGGTGAAAATATGTCAAAATTCATCAAATTGTATAATTTTGTGCAGTTTATTTTATGTCAGTTATACCTTACTAAAGCTGTTGGAAAGATTATAAAAATATAATAAAATATAGTAGGGAAGAAACTGGTTTGAGGAATAGTATACCCACATTCTTTTTAAGGGTATTTTAGACACTGACATGCTACTTTGAACTATTTAAATATTTTTAAGGTGCTAGATTTAGGGGAGTGAAATAAGCTTTTGGGGGGGACTAACACATAAGATTCTGTTGAAAATACAACTTTTGAAAATGTGAGTATTTATTTAGAGAAATATTTCATATTTTTTATTGTGACTGCATAGTATTCCATCATGTACCTATACCAGCATAATTTATTAGTGATTGGGTGGATGGTTTCTGCTATCTTACTATTACAAAAAATATTGTAAATATTATACGTGCATTCTTTCATATTTGTGGAAGTTTCCTTTCTTTTTTTGAAAATGTGAGTATTAAATAATAGTTTAATTTAATGCTCCAGTCTTTAGTAGCAAATTAAGTGCTTGGCAAAGGAACTCTGAGAAAAGTTGGTTGAATCTTTTCTGTACACTTCACATCTTCTGAATTGATGTCTTTGCTGAAGATCAGGCCTACATTGTGGAGTACTCTTCATTAACTCTTGTGTCCATATACTTTCAGCTGTAGTAATTACAACAACAACAACAACAACAACAACAACAACCAAGACACCAATAGCCAATAGTAACTGAGTGCCTGTCCTGGGCCAGGCACTGTTCTAAGCATTTTACATATAGTAAGCTATTTATTCCTCATAATAACCCTATCAGGTAGAGAATGCTCTGCCTGTTTATAGAATAAATTTAGGCACAAAGAGGTGCAAATATAAATTATCTGACCAGAAGTGACTTAAACAAGTACATTGTTGTTTATTTACTGTATAAATTCTCTACACCAAGTGCATAGATAGAGCTTTCCAGGATTGGCCCTAAGGTCAATAGTATAAGGGCCTAGGTGAGGTTTTTTAGACTTCTCTAGGTCCTTCTCTTATGGCCACAAGTTGGCTGCCATACGTCTAAGAATTCTTTTCTCATTTAATAATAATTAATAATTAATATTAATAAAGCAGGAAAAAAGGGGTGGGAAGGAGCCATCTTATTGTATGTTTCTTTCATCAGAAAAATAAATCTTTGCTACAAGCACTTTGGAAAATCCCCTTACATTTATGGGCTAGAACTTATTCACATGGGCCTCCCAAGGTATCTTCTATGATGGGAGGCATGTGCTATCAGAGAAAGAAGGACAGAGAATAGTAATTGGGTTGGCAACCAACAATGACTGGACTACTTTGATATATCCTGCCAGAAATGCAAGATTACATTCTCAGTGATGGGTCCCTGACACTTTAGGAGCTGGAAATTTGGAGATGAAATTCCTTTGTCCTTTGTTACTTTCTCTGTTTGAGAAGAACTTCCTATATTAGTTCAAGTTTAATAACAAAGAATAATAAAAGCATGTTATATTTATTTTGAAAAGAGAGACAAAGACCCAAAAGAGAGTGATTCATTCATTCAATCTTTCATTCATTAATTAAATGACAATTCAAAATATCAATGTTGCTTATTTCCCATGAGTAGAGTTTAATGCTTACTGAAACCGTCAAGATCAAAGCTGCATTACAGAACAGCAATGATGGAAATCTTTCACATCTGGGCTGTCCGATACAGTGAGCACTAGCTACATGTGATTGAACACTTGAAATGTGGCTAGAATGATTGAGGAACTGAATTTTTAGCTTTAATTAATTTAAATTTAAATAGCCACCTGTAGCTAATGGCCACCGTACTGAACAGTGCAAGTATAGATCAAGGAAATACTTTGTTTTCACTTTCTTGTTTCTGTTTATTTTCCCATTAGAGGCATTATTACATGATGTAATTCTCAACCTCAAATTTTCAATATTCTTAAAGTAGTTAATTACCACGTCAAATTATTATTATTTTTCCTTAACTTCGAACACAATTATTTTTAAGCTGGGATAGAGATAGAGATGAGAAAATTAGAGTGTCACAAAGCCCAAACACAGAACATCACAAATTGAAATTTTGTGCACTTTTGTCCCTGTCAGTGATTGGTACTTTGAATACCCAAATTATTCAACTATTATATGTTGTAACTTCATTTTTTTATATATAATTTTTTTAATGTTTATTTATTTTTTGAGAGAGAGAGAGAGAGAGAGAGAGAGAGGAGAGAGTGTGAGCAGGGGGAGGGGCAGAGAGAGAGAAGGAGACACAGAATCTGAAGCAGGCTCCAGGCTCTGAGCTGTCAGCACAGAGCCCAATGCAGGGCTTGAACTCACAAGCTGTGAGATCATGACCTGAGCCGAAGTCAGATGCTTAACTGACAGCCACCCCACGCTCCTATGCTGTAACTTTCTAAGAACAATTTATTATTCTCAGTCTAACCTCATTACTACCTCTTTACTTTTTTATTGGGATTTATTTTTCTAATTAGATTTGAAATGTGACCTTTCCTTCAGATTCTTGTTCTGTACTTTATTTCAGTGGATAGCTATAGCCAAGAGCCCACAGTGCCTATCCTATGAGGGAGAAGTGCCTTCAAATTTGCTTCAAAGAAGTCCTTTGTATTTCCTTATTTCTGTTTATTCTCTCATTAGAGACATTATTATACAACATAACTCTGAACTTCAATCTTACAATATATCGAAGCATTGGATGTCTCAAAAACAATGCAAACAAATCTGGGAGGTGTCTAGGCAAGGGTTACTTCCATTAAATAATAAACTAAAAGGATCTGGGATCTATTGTTTCAGAGACTATGATCATGACTATTCCATCCAAGCCTTTAAAATACATCCAGTTTTGGGGCGACTGGTTGGCTCAGTCCATTAAGTGTCCAACTCTTGATTTCAGCTCAGGTCATGATCTCATGGTTTGTGAGTTTGAGCCCTGCATCAGGCTCTGCGCTGACAGCATGGTACCTGCTTGGGATTCTCTTTCTCCTTCTCTCTCTGCTCTCTCTCTCAAAATAAATAAATAAACATTTTCAAAAAATAAATAAAATACGTCAGGTCTTCCATATACCACAGTCAACAGTGTGTAAAAGTCAGACTTCTGGCAAAAGTTCCTGCCTAGGGTGTGTTCATAGGATCACCATCCTCTGCCTTGCCCCATTTGCTGTTGTCTCCTACTTTCCCCATGCTTCCTCAGACTCCCTGATGCTGTACTCTAACTTTCAGGACCCACTTCTGACACATTCTCCAGATTAAAATTCCTTCTCTGGTTTTGGCCATTATCAAATTTGGCCATCATCAAAAAGACAAGAAATCAACAAATATTGGTAGGATGTGGAGAAAAGAGAACCCTTGTGTCCTATTGGTGGGAATGTAAATTGATGCTACTAATGTGGAAAACAGTCTAGATTTCTTAGATTTCTTAATTTCTTAAAAAATTAAAAATATAAATTCCATATGATACAGTAATTCTACTACTGGGTATTTATCCCCCCCACACACCAATAAAAAAAAAATCGCACTAATTAGAAAGAATTATGTGGAATCTAAAAAACAAAATAAAGAAACAAAAGCCAGACTTTTAAATAGAGAGAAGAAAGTAATGGTTGCCAGAGGGGAGGTAGGTAGAGGGATGAGTGAAGGGGATTACGAGGAACAAACTTCCAGTTATAAAATAAGTCATGGAGATGAAAAGCATAGCAGGGGGAATATAGTCAATAATACTGTGATTACATTGTATGGTGACATATGGTGACTACACTTATCGTGGTGAGCCTTGAATAATGTATAGAACTGTCAAATCATTATGCTGTGTACATGAAACTAACATACGTCGACTACACTTCAATAATGAAGAAAAGGTAGAATTTAGACAAAACAAGGAAGGCAAACCGTACAGCTCAGAAATGTGTAACTTAGGTCTTAAACTCATTTCCATCTGAATAGAAAGAAAGGATTCTTTATATTCTTGTATAAATACAAGTTGCTTATTACCTCAAGGTTGTGAAGCCAAAACTCTAGAGGTCCAAATGCCTATAGACAGACTGAAAAATGACCTATAAACTTAGGCATTTAAGGGGCACTACTTCCCTGTGTAAAGAGCATGTGGAAGAGAACTTTATGCTTTGGTCACGTGTACCCCCACTGGAGCAGGATACTTGTACAATTGAGTCATGAGTCTCCTTCAGTACAGTAATCACAGCAACAACATTTGGGCTAAAAATATGGAACACTGGCATACCTGTTTCAAATATGAGTCATAATAAAAAATTATTTTTATTAGCATCCCGTAGAAAACCACAACATCTCTTTACATATCATTCATTGTAGATATATAAGCCTTTTAAAATATCCCGGTGTA
The DNA here is from genome assembly GCF_018350155.1 of Leopardus geoffroyi. NCBI lineage: Eukaryota > Metazoa > Chordata > Mammalia > Carnivora > Felidae > Leopardus > Leopardus geoffroyi. Next base: position 48,852,452 of record NC_059333.1, on the reverse strand, counting down.
GGACCTTATGTACGAGACATTAAAATTGTGAAATGATAGGTAAAATGACTGCACTGAGTTTACATCCAAGATTAGAAAGATTTATGAGTTTTAGTGGAAGCCCCATTTGAAATAATGAAATTAATACCGAATGCTTCAAAGGCCAAATGTGAAATGAATGAAACATATGATGTATGTTTAGAGTAGCGTTCTGGATATCCTCCTGTCTTTTGTCTACTTCTGCAAATGTTATGTGATCATTGTACCAGGATTCCATCAGGACTTACTGCTGTGTAGAGGAGGAAAGCAGAAAACAGTTTCCCAGATTCTCACTTTACATATTTTGACACAACTCCTGTGTGTCAAGTTTATGTATCCCTGACTTTGTTCCAAAAAAGAAAGAAAGAAAGAAAGAAAACATGAAAGCAACTTATGAAACCACGTAAATTAAGACTCCAAGTAAAATAAGCAATAAATAAGGGTGGGGATTAAAAACAAAGCCAGGAATGATGCCAGAACCTGCACACCACAAAGACCTACACACTTAGTATGGGTGGGTGACGCATTGGCTCTGGTTTTCTACCAGTCACCACAGAATGAGAAACCTGGTTACGGTGTCACAAAACAAATACAGTTGCTCAGAAAAAATTACAGTCTTTTTTTTTTTGGTACATAAAGAAAAGAGGTTTTTCTCCAGGGTTTTTATCAAGAGCATACCATATGATTTAATAAACAATGTCTAACAATACTCTTACTACTCACAACAGAGAATCTCATAGCTGATTCTTCTAGAGGTCTTGAATGTTGGTGATGCCATTATACTGAAGATGATCTAAAAAAATATTATGGAGTGGGCTGATCTTATTATCAAGAATTGTGAAGGGTTGAGATTTTACCCTGTGTGTAAGCTAACATGCATAGTTCACAAACCCTTGCAGGAGACTCAAGACTCCAGGGTCAAAGACAAAGGACGGTTTATTTACTCACAGAAGTAGCATTAGCCAAACATTCTAGGAGCTCAGATTATCCACAGAGCAGTGCAGAGATACAGGTGATACGTATACATGCCGCAGAAATCGTCAGCTTAGGGAACCTGAATCTTTGATAGTAGGATATGAGCATGTGTTTCCTTTGCCCCAGAGGGAGACATTACCTTTTATTACATGGGGCAGTAAGCAAACTTCTATCTTCCAAAGCTGTTTGGTATACAAACACCTTTGAAGAGATAGTCTAGAGCCCAGGAAATCAGTATTTTGCTTATACGATACACAGAAACATGAGGGTCCCTTGGAGAATTGTCCCCCAACAACTGTGCATTCCAGATCATAGTCAAGCTTTCTCTAGCTTGATCCATTTACACTGTCTGGAGGAATTGATGGATTCTGTTTCATTTGACACTTACTCATCATACTGCATTCTTATTGTATTCTAGGCGCTAGCTACAGTGATAAACAGACAGGCATGGTTCATCCTTTCACAGAACAGATAAAAAAATATAAATATATTTTATGTGCTTTTCAAGAAGTTATTCCTAAATTTCCTCTCAACAAGGTTTTTTTTTTTTTTTTTTTTGTAATAGATTTTATTTTTTAGAGCAGTTTTAGGATCACAGAAAAATTGAGTAGAATGCACACAGATTTCTCATATACCAACCCACTATGCCCTCACAAATAGAGATATACTATATATGTTTTGCCTTCTCCTCTACCAACATCCCTTATCAGAGTTTGTTACACATTTGTCACATTTGTCACAACTGATGAATTTACATTGACACATCATTATCATCTGGAGACCATATCTTACATAAGGGTTTATTCTTGGTGTTGTATATTTTATGGTTTTTTAATGTTTGTGTGTTTGTTTATTTTGAGAGAGAGAGAGAGTGCGAACAAGGGAGGAGCAGAGAGAGAGGGAGAGAGAGAATCTCAAGCAGGTTTTGTACTGTCAGTGCAGAGCCTGAAACGGGGCTTGAACTCATGGACTGTGACATCACAACCTGAGCCAAAACCAAGAATCGGGGGCTTAACCAACTGAGCCACCGAGGTGCCCCTATTTTATGGGTTTGAAAAAATGTATACAAAAAGGTTTTCCATGAATATTGATGACAATTCAGTCTTCTACAATCTCACAAGTAATGGAGCTTCACATTTTTAAACCCACAGATAAATACAAACACAAATGCTGGCAGAGCCATTTGAACCAGCACTTTTGAACCAGCATTCTTGTGTGACAAGTGAGAAGCCTAACGGAGATGTGCAAATTACTCCATAGGCATCACCTTCAGTATACTTATTTTCAGAGGGTAATTCTTCCTTAAAAAGGGCTTTAACACTCCTCTGATTACATGACCGCATCCCTGAAGTTTTATCTCACATAGCAAGGTATTTAGAGTTCTTCTGGAGTATTTGTGTACTTCCTCTTTGGGTTAGAACTCTGACATGACTGAAAACTTTTTGTTCTTTGTGAAGGTGAATTACCTCCTTTGACATGGTCTGTTTCTTTAGGATGTTCCTCCTCTCTGGTCTGAGGAGACCTCTAATACTTTAACGACTTTACTGAACGCTCATTGTCTTACTAGCTAAGGTAATGCAGCCATCTTTTTTCTGACAAAATAATTGGAGATTGTCCTTTCTTTAATTAGCCCCCAGTCAGTTCCAGACTGCAAATACCGTTTGCTAATGTCGATCAGACTTAGCCTGCGGGCCAAGCAGAGGCTGATTCTTGAATTCCATTACCTAACCCTGGGACCAGCCCCTCACACTGTTGGAAGAACCAGCCTTCTTTTCAATATTTCTGCTGTGTTTTTTCCCCCCTCTCAGAAAACCTGTCGTTTCCTGCTAGCACAGTGGCCTCACTGGCTTAACTTGATGGCACTGGCATATAGAAGCCAAGACAGCAGTGCCAGCTGGATGAATGTCCAAATTTGAGTTCGAGAGAGCTGCCTATTCAAGTAAAAAATTAGAGATGAAAAAGACCTGTTAAATAACCCAATCCCTTCCGTAGCCAGTGCCAGAGCATTCCTATGGTGAGAGCTTAGACCTGGCTGGCTCCAAATGACTTTAACAATGTGCCTTCTCACGCTTTTTTTGGAAGATGGGGCTGTCTCTTCAATTTTTCTTTTGGTAGCTTTTTTTGACTAGAATTCTATTTGACTAGCATTATTCCACTTCCCACTTAGTGTTTTGGTTCAGCTACAGCAAACCCATGAAATGAGCTATTTTCAAGGAGTCAATATAAATGTATGGCTGACATTTCAAGTGCTTTATTAACTCTGTCATTCCAACAATGTGTGTATATTGGGGGCAGGAGATGTAGAGGGGATAGAGGACATACATGGGCTTTAGTGGTAGACAAGTGCAATTAGAACCATAGTCCTTCTTAATTGGAGGATTTATTATGGTCGCTATTGTTGTTTTCCATGGCTTTCCTTTATTAAATGTTTTCTGTGTGCCAGGTGCTATGGTTAGTCCTGTCCAAACATCCTGCTAGCAAATTTATGAAATTGGTACTATCATCTCTAGTTTAGAATTTAAAGTTTAGCAATTAAGAGTGGGTGGGTGGCTCAGTAGATTGAGCATCTGACTCTTGATTTCAGCTTGGGTCACGATCCCAGGGTCATGGGATCAAGTCTGTGTCAGGCTGTGCGCTGAGTGTGGAACCACTTGAGATTCTCTCTCTCTCTCTCTCTCTCTCTCTCCCTCTCCCTCTCCCTCTGCCCCTCTCCCCTGCTCTCTCTCTCTCTCTCTCAAAAAAAAAAAATTAAATTAAATTAAATTAAAAACAAACAAACAAACAAAAGACTGGAAATTCTAGAGTTAAATTGCCACATTAAAATGCCAGCTCTAATGTAGACAAGCACTATGACCTCAAGCCTTTCTCTTAGCCTCTCGATGCCCTGTTTCTCCATCTGGAAAATGGGGGATGATAATGTCTGCTTGCTAGGTTATTTTGAGGTATAAATGTCTTAATATATGTGAATTGATCAGGCCAATGACTCGCAAGGAGCAAGCCCTTGAATTTATACAATGTTGATGAGATATAGGTGGAGAAATTTGCTCAAAGGCACATAGATCCAAATTTAGACTGCAGTTAGTTCTGTTCCAGGCCTACCCAAATGATTAACCATTAGAATACACAGGCTCAGTCAGGAGACAGCCTTAGTTTTTCTCACTGGTAAATGGGAATAACAGTGTTTCTCCTGTATAACCACTGTGATGGTTAAAATGCAATGATATAGGTAAGGACACTAATCTAGAGCGTGGCCCAGAGCTGGGGATCGATTAGTAACGTGATTTCTCCATTTCTACATCCATATCTCTAGAATATATGCATTTGTATGTTTCTGTGTGTATATACATTTATATGTACATATGTGTTATGTATAATGAATTGCTATGTAATCACTGACTTACTCAATATTTTCTCATAATATTGGAACTTCAGGATGGTTCAAAGTGTACTTTTATGAGTTGACTCCCATTTAAAAGAAGAATTGGATTGTTTTACCAGATAATTAAAAACAGTTTCCTTCCTAATAAGGTTTTTCTTTTGTTCCAGTGGTTTTGGGCATGCCTTCTCTGGATTTTTAAAAGTAGTTCAAATGGTTAAGAATTGCCTAAATACTATTTCTCTCACAAATATAGACTGACCAAAATTTCACGTTTTTCTCTCACAGAGAGGAGAGACAGTTACAACCTAACAGAGAGAAATGTGATGCTATGTTTTTGCTGTTGTGCCTTTTTTTTTTTTTTTTTTTTTGGTGTGTGTGGGAAAGGGTGTGATGTCATTTTGTCTCCACCCCCTGTGAGTAAGCCCACAGCACAGCTAAGTGCGGCCGCCCGCCTCTGTCACTGGGAGACAGTCCGCTTAAATGCAGCTTCAGGGCTGCAGGACACCCACCAGCATTACTCCCCGTGCGAGGTGGCAAATGCAACATGCTCTCCAGCTTGGGGTGTCTACTTCTCTGTGGAAGTATTGCACTAGCCCTGGGAAATGCACAGAAATTGCCAAAAGGCAAGTAGCTCTGATGTTTTGTGTTTTAAAAATAATTTTTAAGAGATACTAGTTTTTAAATGTCGATATTAAATGTGATCTACTTTGCCAGGTCGGGGGGAATACAGTTATTCTGTGGAGTCAGAGTTCATATGCGTGAAGGAGTTGCTTAAACTTTTACTTCTTTTCCCCTCTGTTATTTATTTTTCAACTGGATCTCTTGAATGCAAAAAATGAAGACCAACTTCTTATTAGGTTTAACAGACGTTCACAGTAGCTTGAATGCTATGGATTCAAACTGTGGTGTTTGTATATTGAATCATATGTGGATGGGTTTTCTAGTCTGTTAAAAAGAGTTGTTTGGTGTTTTCATTCCCCTTCCCAGAGACTAAATGAGTTCTGGCTTTAGGTTTAAAAGAAGCTAATTCTGAAACTTTGAATGGTGTAAACCTCACACGTACTTGCTTGCTAATTTGGGGTTTGAGGGACTCCAGGCAGGTCACACCAAAGTAGGGTCATGTGCTAATTTCTAGACACTTCTCTCCAGGGGACTTTGGAAGAGGGTTTGATCTGCTGGATGGGACACTCCCCCTTTTCCTGGCTAAATTGCTCTCGTTTTAGTGTTGGTATTTTGTTTATAAATGCCATCAAAAGAAAATGGAAATTTCTAAATTTAGACCCTAAAAACAATCTTTTGAGCCCATCAGCACCAAAAGAAGAGCTTGCCTCTCTCCTATCTTTGAACGTAGACGTTGCATGTACTTTTTTTGTTCCTTTGCAGAGGCGCTTTCTCAGCCAACTCTAGGTCAGGGAAGGCTTTTTATGGCTGCAGACTGTTGTAGTCAGCAGGACTATGAAAAACAGGCTGGAACTTACTATACGGTTATGACGGAAAATATTGGGGGTAATGTCTTGTCCAAAACCTAGGGTCAGAGAGAGAGGGTGTTAGTGTCAGAATGTCCAAAAGATCCTTCCCGGGTCCTCCCTCTGGGTGGTGTGTTCCCAAATCATCCTGTCCCAAGTGAAAACTGTTCTCTCTTCAGTGTGGTAAGTGAAACTTGAATCCAGAATGTGAAGGCTGAAGGGTTGGGCCGTTGATATTTCACAGGGTGATGTAAAAAGCAATAAAAAGGGCTAAGTAAACCTTCTTAACTCTGAACAGATAGATAATTATGCAAAACTAAAAAAATAAAAATAAAAACACATACTGTTAGATCTTTTGCTTCTATGAAGAATCTTGTTCCTTGATCATTGTAAAAACATTTAAGTACATCAATCTTGAGGCAGAAGCATTTAGAATGAGTTGTTCTTCCTGCTGAAATATTTAACAAGGACACATCATTTGAGAGAAGTCTGGGGTTTTCTCAGGCTCAATACCTACAGATGGTTTTATTTTATCTCCTATTCACTGTGTAGGGATGATAGCCATAATTTTGTTACTGCAGACTTCGGCAAATTCCAAATGCTTTAATTATCATGTTGCAATCACTGGATACAAATCTCTTGACACAGTTTTCCTTTATTTGTTATAGTTAAAAAAAAAAAAAAAAAAAAGAAATGTTGCCCTAAAAGGCCACAAGACTTTTGTCTCTTCCTTGCACTTTAATCTGAAGAATTTTTATCTAGGTTTCCTTTGTAATTTTAAGAAATATCTGTAGTGTTGGTAATTGTTGAGAAATTGTTAAAAATAATTTTCTTACAAAATAACTGGCAAGTCTCCTTGTTTCTTTGCTTATCATAAAAGCCACTGAGGAACTTTCGGTTAGCTGAAGTCACTTTTCTCAAACTGTGTTCAGAAATAGGTGTATTGTCCTCAAAAGGGAGGTTGGGCAGGCATCTGCTCTCCACCAATAACTTAAGGAGCCTTCCTGCTTTGTCTTCTTTTGGGGAGTCACAACAGATGTGAGCACTTCACCCATTCTGAAAATTACTCGGTAAAGGAACCTGCCCAACATTTTTAACCCATCGTTTCTCAAACTCATTTGACTAAAAAAGAGTCCATTTTTCTAGTGAAATAGCTATGATATCTTGATAGGGGCTTGTCTCACACAGGACACATTTGGGGAAATGCTGAGCTAAACAAGAACGAGGTGGGGATAAAAAGGTTTTCTTTTCTTCCTTCCTACTTTAGAGCTAGTTATATGTCATTTGTGATTTAAGAAGAGGATAGAGTTTTGAAGCTAGAGAGGACATTAATGGTTAATTGAGTGGTTCCCAGACCTTTAAATTTATGGGCCAGTAAAAATACATATATATTTTTAATATCAAGGTTCCATTATAGAAGACATACTTGAGGATTTCCAAGAGGAACCAAAATCCCCAGTGTTCATAAAAGCAACCATTTTAACAGATTTATAAAATAAATGAAATTTATACAAATAAGTGTGTTGTTTTTATTTTTCTCTTTTCACCATAAACTAAGGAAAATTTCATCAAAGGTCAATATTTGGGAGCCACTGCCCTAGCTTAACTATTTACTTTACAAATGAAAACACTCAAAGGTGGGAGGGTTTGTGACTTTCCCCCATCCATAACAGGACCAGGACTGGATCCTGGACTTCTGACTTGAAAGGCATGTTCTACCCTGTTTCCTGCCTGGTAAGCAGGCTTCTCTGCTCCAAACCTTAGGAGTTACATTGTGCAGTGTGTGTGAATGCTACCCTTCACTTGAATAAATTTTTTTCCTGTAAATATCATAACCATTATCTTAATATTCACATTTTCCCAAGAACGTATCCTCTGTACATACACATACACACACACACACACACACACACACATTATATATATGTGTATATATATGTGTATATATATATATATATATATATATCTTTCTATATATAAGTGATATATATGTGTGTGTATATATGTATATTTATGTATATATATATCTATATATACATATATATATAGATATATATAGTTGGGAATTTATAGGAAAAAGAAATTACTTTTAAAATAAGATACATTTGTTCCTTGTCTTATACCTATTTGCATACTTAGTATGCATACAAGTATGTAACCACATACTTGGTTACAGAAAATAAGATATTGGAAGAGTCCTTCTTATTTTTCAAAAGCTTAAAGTTAAAGACTATTATTAATGGATCTCTTCTCTCTACAACTTAATGAGTATGTGTTTTGGCAAATCGTTTGCCTTTGCTAAGCCCGGTTTTGTCATCTGTAAAAGGGGAATAATGGTAACTATCTCATAGTGTTTTAGGATTAAATGAGACGAGATATCATGTTAAATGGTCATAGAAAAGTGGATCAATATTTTAAAAAATAGGTATACCATAATTTGTGATCTTGTGCCCAAACTGTCAGACAAATTCTTGGAGGGCAGTAAATTTAGGTGGCATGTTTTTGGCAGAAAGGTGGGGCAAGAGAGTTAAGTGTTGCTCTACAGACAATGAAAGAAAACCTCTCCTGCGCTCTAGGCTGACCATGGCCAACCCCAATGGATGTTTGATTGTCAAGGTCAAACATTGCTGTTCTTTATGGAAAGCTGCACCTTTGCCTTAGGATCAGCTTTCCCTGGGGATTGGTAAGGCCTTACAGAGCTTCCTGGAGAGATCCCTTGAGCTTGTTTTTCAGGAAGACAATTAAACCTTAACATACAGACCTTGAGAAGAATCACCGCATTATTTGACACCTCTGAAAGCCCCTGTGCTCCAGCTACCTCTTGGAATCTTTATTCTTGGCACCACAGACCTTTTCTTCCCCTGCTGCATACCAGGCTAGGATAAAAACCACAGAGAACAATATGTTGTGAAGGGAGCCAACGAAAGCTTATAATGGGAGATCTCTGCAGAAACTCCTGTGTATGGAAGATTGTAATCTGCCAGGAGGCAAAGCCTACTATTTCTAGAGAACTCTATCAGTCCTGAGGCACGTGTGAGGAAAATCACAGAGGAACATCCAAGATACTAGTGTAATCAGATAGCCTGAAGGCATAAGGCTCTTGGGTGTGACTCTTGGCATGTAGCAGAGGGAAGAGGCAGCTGGCTCTTTGCCTCAGGTTCTTACCTGACATAGTAGATAGAAATCACTGATTCCAAGGGCATAAAACAGGGGCAGATGGTAAAAATAACAATAACTGTCACAGTTATTAATAACTTATAGATAACATTTTTTGAGCTCATATTGCCTGTGGTAATTTAAGGCTAAATATTTTTAATGTGGAAAATCTCAATCCTCAAAGCTCCCCTATAGAGCAGGTATTTTACTATTCCTATTTTACAGAGCATAAAATTGTGCCCAGAGCATTTAAGCGACTTGCCCAAAGTCACACAGACAGCAAGTGGCAAAAGACTATATATATCCTTAATTTCCGTGTAATATCAGTTTCCTGCTTTATGTGAAGATATACTAATTTATTTAAGTAACAAATTATATTCCATGTGTGTGCAGAGCACTGAGGCTAGGAACACACAGCATGGCACCTGTCTTTAAGGAGCTGACCGGGTAACGGAGGAGACCGGGATATAAAGGGATAATTACAATAGAGTGAGATTATCCTCCACTTTAGGTAAAGCACATGGAGCTTTGAGAACAGCCAGAGGACCCACCCCAGCCAGAAGGGATCAAGAATTAGGAGAGGATAAAGTACTTAAGTAGAGGCCTGGAAGACAAATACAAGTTGGTGCAAGGAAGAGGATGGCTGGGAGTTGAGGGGCCTTGGCAACAGAGGAAGCTGCATGGCCAGACCCTAGGAAACCCCCAGGTGCTAGTGCTCAGCACTGAGGCGTTAAAGTACTCAGAGAAGAAGCCGGAACTGGGAAGTCCACATAGGATGCAACTGTGTCTTCCTTGTCTCTATTTGCCCAAGACTCATTGACTCCCCAAGATTGATTACAAAGAGGAAATAGAAGCTTGTCTTTGGAGTGGAGGACTCCTATGTTTTGCTCTGTAAACTTTCCCAGACATTCACCTGGGGTCTGGCTCTCACTTTCCCTGGATACATCCCAATCTTACTTTGACAAAATTTCATGTGTCACTCCAATGACCCAGTCCATTTCTCTAAAAGGTGATTAATATTTGCAAGGGCCTGGAGAAGAGCTCTTCCATCTTAGGGCAGGGAAGTTGGGGGGATATTAATGGGGAGTGCAAAAGAAACCTACTGGGTAGGATTCTGCTTTTAATAAGTTGATGTATATTTATGTACTGGTGTCACTGTACAAGAGTATATTGGAAAAATATGGCTCCTCTGCTAAAAGGAAACAAAAAAGTTTAAAAACTATGGGAGAATTATTTTAGTATCTTTGTCAGCTCCAAAGTTTCTTGGAGTTTTATTGATTTGTTTGTGTTTATTGAACATCTATTAGGTAAAAATGAGATCCAATCCTTGTTATAAAATAACCCTATATTAGGAATTGATTAAAGATAATTTTCTGGTACTAAGACTATCATGTATAAAACCTAAGGTTTAAAAATTAAGTTCTCCTGTGTTAACTATATATTTGCTACTTTTTTTCAGTTTTATAGACTACTATATCAGACTATGAGATATGGAATGGTAAGGAATTTCAGCCTCTCTCTTTCACAGGGAAACAATTGAGAATAAGAGACTTTATCTACACTGTCTCATAGAAAAGACAGCTAAAATGTTTTTGTCAGTTAAATGTGAGTTGGCAGAAGGTTTCTTTAAGACAAAAGCGAGGTATCTAATAAAGAGAGGATCATTCAGGGGATGAGACCCACTGTTCTATCTGGGTCACTATCTTCAGAAAGATTTTCCTTTTGCTTGTTTCTTGCTTGCCATTGTAAAAGTAGGTATAAGAGAGAATGTTGTACGTAATATATGAACTTATAAAAGTGATCTAAGAATAAATGTAAAATTAAAAAATAAATAGAATAATCTAAAGTGAAATATATTATAAAAGTAAAATAAAAATGTAAAAATAAATAATATCAGCTAAAGAAGGAACATGTTATAAATAGAATATGAATGGTTTCACTACATACATTCTGTTAAAATGACATTTAAAAATATGAAAACAATTAACCATATTACTCCATAGCAGGCATGATGTTTAATGCTGTGTTTAGCATAAATTATCTCATTTTATCCTCACACCTATGAAGATATGTTATTATTTTTCATATTTCACAGATGAGGAACTAAGCCTAAAGAGTTTGCTAGTTAACTATTTAAAATATTTTTTTTTTTGTTTATTTATTTTGAGAGAGAGACACAGTACTGGAACTCATGAACTGTGAGATCATGACCTGAGTGAACTTTGGATGCTCAACTGAATGAGCCACCCAGGCACCCCTAGTTTTTTAGTTAACTATTGATGTACAACAAATGGCCACAAAATCATCAGCTTAAAACAACACATATTTATTATTTCAAAATTGCTGTGGGTTACAAGACTGAGTCTGTCTTATTTGGGGCCTCTCTTCACTGTCTTTCACAGGTTGCAACAGAGAGTTGGGCAGGGATAGGGTCTCATCTGAAGGCTTGACTGGGGAAAGGTCCACTTCCAAGTTTTTGTGGTTGTTGGTAGAATTCAGTTCCTTGAGGAATGCTGGCAATTGACCAGAGGTCACCTCAATTCTTTGCCACATGAGCGTTTCTATTATGTCTCCTTGCTTCGTCAAAGTGTCCAAACCCAGATTAATTTGCAGGCAAGATAAAAATTTTAATTTTATGCAGCCTAATCATGGAAGTGAAAGCCTATGACCTTTTTCACATTCTATTGGTTAGAAACAACTCACAGGCCCTGTCACATAAGGTGATTATACAAGGGAGTTAATATCAGGAGATAGGGGTATTGGAAGTTATCTTAGAGCCTACCCACTACAAAATGGTCAATGGCTACTAGAATCATACAGCTAGTAAATGATATATTGGAACTATGAATATAGCAGATCTAACTCCAGAGAATATACTGGTTTGAGTATTAACACCAATCTACTTTCCATAGAATTCAGCCTTTAGTGGAAGGTCCCCATTAGGCAAACTGCCAATTTGTCTCCCTCCATGGTTAGGGTCAATTCTAGGAAATTCCTGAGAATTGAGATAAACATGTTAAGAGTGCAAAGACTTAAGGTACATATTTAGGGCACAATTTTATGTGTGCAAGAATCCAGTCAATGCCTAGATTCCTTTATTGATTTCCTCTGTGGCACATCAAATGTGGTCAGTCCCATGTAGACGGATATGGAAAGTAAACTCTCCCCAAATAGAAACCCTGATTTTCATTTTAAGACTTAGATGTCACCATCTCTCACCCAAAAAGAGAAAACATAAGACAGAGCAAAAATTTTCTTTAACAAAATGTACAAATATTAAGAAAGTAACCCCTATTGAGCTGATGACACAGTTCCCATAAAATGTGCTTCTGAAACATCAGTGAATGGAGGAGTTGTTATAAAGTTGAGTTAAGTTTGTGTTTGGAGGAAGAAAGTGTATTTGTGTTGGTGCATGTGATGGAGACAACTGGATGAACAAAAGGAGCTTTTTCCAATCCTTTTTGCTGTTAATAAAACAATTCTTCCATATGTTCTAGGAATCAAAACACACAATTTAGGTTGTACATAGGATATATTCTTAACATGGTATCCAGAACCTCATAGAATGTTTAATACTAGAATACGCTGTGTGGCTTTTCCCTCTATCCCACAGTATCTTCTTGTGTTGGGATTGTCCTAAAGGCCTAAGAGGTCCATGGTAAGAAGAGTAAACCTCCTGGTCTCAGTATACTTTGCTGAAGTCCTGTGGACAGGAAGGCTGAATCAGGGCTTACTCTGCTTGCTGCTCATGTTAGTTTGGGTCTCTACCAAGAACCTTTCACAGTGAGAATTTTAGAGTGTGTTGTAAGTTTCCCTGATCTAACAAAATCTGACTTGTATTCCTAGTGATTTTGATAGAAATTTAGGAGCCTTAAAGCTAGCCTGAGGTTTTTAGGCTCTTTTGGTATAGCAAGCTATGAAGTCAGCTAATGTTCCTCCCTGAGGAATCCTGAAAAGGAAGTAGAAGATGTGATACCTTCATAGAAGGCTCATTAGTGTTCTCTAGTCACAGACTGTACTACTAAAGTCTATGCATTAGAAAACCAGATCAACTCAACCTACTCCAAGCACCTGCTAGTCAGGTTAGAAGTTAATTTTGCATAAAGTTGAGGTCCAGTTCAAGCTTCACGGATGATATAACAATTCAATGTTTTCTTTTAAAGTAAGTTTAGCTCTGAGTACAAATACTATTACATCTGTTCTGATAGCTGTAACCCTCACTGCCCATTAGAGTAACTAGAGAGTTTTTGAAAGTATCAGTACTATTCTGCTTCCCTACTCAGTTATAATTTGATTGGTCTGGGGTGGGAGAGTTTTAAAATTTTCTCAGGTGGTTCCAGTATGATCAGAGTTGAGAACTACTGATTTACAGTTTTGAAAATTTGTATGTTTAAGTGCTTGATAAATCTTTCTAGATGTATGCAGAGTAAAATTTAAAAGTTGGAAACAAACTATTTTGCTATTTAAGTTTTAAAATCAATTCAAAGATGATTTTTTTTTCTGCTTTGTTCTAGAATTTTAAAGCCTTATTTGGAAAATTTTTGAGGCTCCCTTATCAGACTACATAGAATAAGGAAATGTTTAAAATTGAGATTAACATTTGCTTTTGGTGTTAGAACATAAGTGCTAATCCTACTTTCACAAAATATCAGAAGCTAGATCTGAGAAACTGGCTGATTGTGTTTTTCAGGACTGAACTTAAATTTATTTATTCTGTCATTTAATTATCATTAAAAAAAGCAATAGTAGGATTATAAAGATGAGTAGGACATTTCCTGCCTTCAAGGAATTTGAAAAAGTTGTATTTAAAACTATTTGGCCACAGAAATGTAATTTTCTTTTAGATGAAACTGTTGGTGTCTTAATTCTTTATCCTTAGTTAACATACAAAATTTTTAGGAGTTAAGCTATTCCATTGTGTTGCCATGCACTAGCTTTAAGTGATACACATAAAGAAGAAAAAAATAAATTAATGTAATATATTAAGAAAAACAAAGTACCCTATAATCCCAGCTAATGCAAAATACAGGAGTTAAGCAAATGTTCAGTGAATTTCCCTATTCAGAAGGTCCAAGTTATATAAATCACCTTTGGACATGGTTCCTTTAATTGTGCACATTTACCACATACATTCCAGCTTACCATCCTTCTGTTTTATGTTAAGGATAATTTGTGAGCCCATAGGATGGTTTATAATCTGAAACATCTTTAAAATGTAATCACTGAATTTCCAATAAAAGGAAAGGTCTCTCCTCTTTGAGTGGAGAATAAACCCTTGGTAACAAAGCTTGGGGTACTTTGCTTCTGACAAGATGCCCAAATGGAGTTTCAGATTTCCTTTTTCCTTAAATGCCATTCGTTGATTTTTTCCATTCTGTTAACTGATAAGAAAACATTCTGGTTCTCCAAGGGCCCTGCTGAGAGTCCACTGTGCGCACGTGTGTGTGGGCGTGCAAGACCTAACAGGCCTTCCTTTTCTGAGAGCAGCAGAAGGAGGAGTTTGGGGCAGCTGCCAAAGTCATGCTGGCAGAGAACTCTGGAATTCAGCCCTGTTACAGATATGCCAGCAGGGGATACATGACAGAGGCTGCTTCTCCTTTCACTTTCCCAGATGGAGTTAAAGCGTCTCCAGCTAGTACGTGTAGGACAAGGGATCAGATGATTGGAAGAAGAACCTCTCCTTCCCTCTGCTGGCTCAGCCTCTTCAAACACCCCAATGATGCTATTGTCACAGAATAATTACCTAATTACTCATATTTTTCCCAGAATTGGAGGGAAAATGGCACTGGCCATGTTCTTCCTTTGAGGTTTAGTCTGTAGTTTCATCCTGCATTGAAATGGTCAATATTGGAAAATAGCAATGGGGGCCAGTGGGCAAAGTGCAGGAGTGAATGTGAGTCTGAGCAAGTGACCTGACCTCACTGAAATCAGATCTGCTTCCCTGAAAAAAGGGAATCATAAAAATAACAGTTCTCTTTTTAGCTTCCACTAATAAATAATAGTAGGGTGACTTTAACGGATTTTTTTGTTAGTAACTTTCTTAAACTAAATAAGAGGGTATGTAAAGACCAGATGCATTTTTGAAAATTCTCTACCTGCCATGGCAGCTAGAGGTCTAGAAGATCTCCTAGATGCTCTAGTCTCCTGGACCCTTTCTGAAAATATGCTGAGCTACAAGAGCGCTCCATTGCTGGAAATCAGTTTCCTGAGCCTGGGCTTGTAGTGGGTTGGCCTCACAGTGACACAGAGACTGAGTAGAAGAACCACAGCACTGTGGATTTTTAAGCATAAATCTTGCCATCAGCATCCTGTTCCTGTTCCTTTGTCCAGTTCTCTGCAGGAGGTCGGAAGGTTGTGCTCAGAGCAGATTTAAGTTATTGTGAAAGATTTGGGAGCACGAGTTGTGGTCCTTGGTCAATTGTATCTCTACATACCCTTGGGATTCAGTTCTGTGTGACTTGAACTCCCCCTGGATGTCTGCTACTGACTGTCTAGCCAACTCTCAGGTACTGTGTTGGTCTGATCAGCCACCTGCTGAGACTTTTTTTCTTGCCCTCTCTTTTTGTTCCTGATATTCCTTTCCTTTTATCCTCCTTCTCTCCCCTCTTTTCCTCCTACTTCCCTCCTTTCCTCTTTCTCCCTTCTGTCAACACCAGAGGAGTCCTCAGAACATTCTACTGGCTTCCACCCTCAGTCTCTTCTGCAGACCACTTTGGCCCCTCATTTTCACCTCACAACTGACTCCTTATCTGTTCAGATACATCAGGAATCACCCCTTTGGAAAAAAATGCACACTTCATAATTTTTTCAAGTCAGCAGTGGGTATTTCTATGTCATGCTAAATGTTCCACTTGACTGAAAATATCATGGTTTCCCACTTAGTTATCTTGGCATCAGCAAGTTTGCAAGAAGCACAAATTTGCATTCATCTGATAAGCTCTGTGCATATCAGATTGAACAAAATATAACTGTATATTAACACCACAGTTCATTGTTAAATGGTTTTGAACATGGCATAAGTTATTACATCCCTTGAATTATGGCAACAACATAAGCCTGATAAAAGCCAGATAGCACAGTGGTATTTTGTAAGGTCACTTTTCTATTTATCCTGAATTTTTGTTCCATTGTAGTTGCTGGAGTTTGATATTTTGAAGAACTTGCACTGAACTTTGCTGTTTTTCAGGGGCTCATTGAGTTGGATCTTAAGTTCAAATGCCATGTTTCTCTCCATTTCATTGGTAACCAGTGTTTCCACGAAACTGAGTTCCTGGGTTAAGTGTCCCCTATGAAATGTGATCCTTGAATTGGCCACTGGATGACAGTAGCAGGCATTTAATACCATTAATACAATTTCAATGTGCCAGTCTCCCTCTTTGATCTCTGTTTCTCTGGCTCCCCCTTTGCTTTGCTATACTCAACAGATGACTTTCAAATTTTTCTCTCACTCTTTACAGCCTCCTCTTTTTCGCTTTCATGTCTTTTTCAAGTTTTTACCCTTGTGCTTGGAAGACATCCACCATCTCTGCCATGGAAACTTTATATGTTCTACTGGATTTTAGACTTTTTCAACGATGACCTACAGTAATAATGACTAGTGAAAAAAATATGTATGTAAAATTAGGTTTCCAGATTCAATGGTGTGTGCTTACACACGTGTGCCATGCTGCATTATTGTGCTGGTTCTCCTTGAGCTACAAATTGAAAACCAATAAATATGAAATAGATGAAAGGCCTAGAAATGGGTTAAACTTGGCATGATGCACCACTGATTTTTGATTGATCAACATACTGGTATTACTCTGGTGTAGCGTTTTGCTCTTATGTGGAACAATCTAGTTAAAAAGTCTTTACAGTCTTTCACTGGAACAAGTGATTATTTTTATTACCTTGTTTTGGAAATAGTAACTCAAAGTTTAAATGTTGATATTACAATTCAATCACCAGAAAGACTAATTAAAAATATTCTTGAATCACTTAAAGAGGTAACAATCCTTCATAGTCCTGGTTAGTCAAAATTCCTTCTCCAAATACTCTTGGCAAGAAATCTCACTTTCACAATATTTCATCAACATGTCAATGCTTTTTCAAATACTTTCAGGTGCCTTTCTCAGCTCTTTACAAAGAACGCAATTTAGTTTTATAATCCCCTAAATTTGTCAGCTGAATTGCATTATATAACACTTGTTCTTAGTCGGCCATTCATTCCAAGCATCTGTTTTCACTTATGTCAGAAAATTAAGACAACAAGTATTGACTGTACTGTTTTCCAAAGTCGTCATAACCCATGCTCACATGTCATCTGAAAGGTTCTTGTGGTGTCCCAGAAATGTCCATTTGAAACACTCCTTTTCATAGCCAGAGGTTCATAGGCCACAAAGGGACCACAGACATTAACACTAAACAAACTTCCTGAAAGTTATATTATTAAATAATTTAAAAGACATTAAAGGATAAGCATTAGCACAGTCAATATCTTTTTAGGGATATTTCTTTCTAGGCTCTTTCTTATTTTGTGGGAGTGTTTGTTTCTTCCTTTTTCTTTTTTTTTTAAGGGGAGGAACATGTACCTCCATTAATCTGTATTAAAACTAGTCTCTCTCCCACCTATCCTTCCTCCTTTGAGGACTTGCATCCTACATCCATCCACAGGCCCTGGTTGTAGAAGATGGAAATAGAAAAAGAAACCTGTGATTTTTGTTTTATTGAGACATAACTGTTCAGCAAACCTGGAGATAATAAATCTCAGATTATATTGAGGAGCAAGGAATCCCTAAGTGCAGTGGTGTTCAAGGTCAAGTGAGCATCAGAATCATCTAGAGGGCCTATTAAAACTCAAAGTGCTGGATGTCATCCCCTGAGCTCCCGACTCACTGGATCAGAAACTCAGAGACCAAGTGGCCCAGAGAATCTGTATTTCTCACAAGTTTCCAGGTGCTGCTGGTGCTGCTGGCCCTGGGACCACATTTTTGCAAACCACTGACTTAGTGAATTTGGTAGTGTGCATGGACTACCTTCCCCAATGCCACCCTTCATGCCCCCTACCCCTTACTAAACTCATACCAGATTCTGATTTAGTAGGTCTGCTTTTAGCAACTATCACTGCTGATTCTGCTGAGATTAGCTGTGTAGAGAGAAATAATACTCATCTTTTTATATAAACAGCACCAAGCTCTGAGACACTAATTTGAAGAAATTGGTTAAGAGGAACTAGCTAGCTTACTACAGTTCTATAAACTTGAAGAACCTGTGGTTTGCATTGTTCAGTATATGATACATGTCTGCAAAAAATTATAGTTTGGGATAGTAAGGGCTCTAGTTCTTGTGATGAACTTCTGTCTGCTTTTATACCTAGAAACCACCTTTTCCCATACCTGGCTGGAGTTCTGAGCAGCATTCACCATTAATGTAACCTTGTTTGGTAGTGAGTAATGTTTAAAACCAGGGCTGGACAGTTTTTGGTGACATTATGACATATTAGTGAGAGTCATTCTCTTGTGTATATGTACGTTAAAGTTAATGCTTAATATTAGCCTGAAGCATCTGGTAAGTGTAACCCAAACTTAAGAAATCCCACCATAAAGTATGAACAGTTTACCAGGTCAATCAAGAATAATACAGTTGTGAAACTAAAGATGAATTTGATACTTCACATAAAAGTGCTTTGTTATTTTGACTAACATAGATGGTTAGCCAGCCCTTATTATTGAACATTAGCTGTGGCATTTATATTTGGCAGCTAGCTAAAAACAGTGTGTATGTAGCTTTCAGGTTTGAGTTTCTTTTCTTAGCTCTGGGAGTCCATAAAACTCTTGAAGTTGTATGTAAAGTAGTGTACTTATGGGTATATACATTTTGGAGGGTATTGATCCTTGGACATTGAGATCCTCAAAGAAGTCTAAAAGCCAGTGTAAGTTAAGAACTATATGTCTAGACAGATGCCTTTTACTGAGTTAGAATTAGGATGTATCAAATGAGTGGCTGGAAGGATTACTATTATGTGCATAGAATATAAAGAAAGGGCTCTGAGATGGTCCATGAAAAATCTCAAACTTCACAACTAAGATAGGAACACAGTTTATTTTATGCAATTGGTTTTGTTGTGGTGCAAAAAAATTAAATGTGGACGTATAGTATTCAAATAACCCTCAATGATCCTGACCACTTCACCTCACCATGAATCCCCACCTCCTGGTATGCATGTCTTTGTAGAGTCCCCTCACATACTGAATCATGGCTGGCCTGTGTTCCATCAGCACAGAGAAAAAGTGAAGTAAAGATGTGTGACTTCTGAGGCTAGGTAATAAAAGACATTGCAGTTCACACCTTGTTCTTTCTTAGGGATCACTCAGTCTGGAGAAGTCTTGTGGAGAGGTCCACGCGGTAAGGAACTGAGACTTCCTCCTCATAGCCAGCACTAATTTGCTAGCCATATGAATGTACCATCTTGGAATGCATCCTCCAGCCCCAGTCAAACCTTCAGATGATTAAAACTCTGGTCAATATCTTGACTGCATCTCATGAGAGATTCTGAATTATAACTACCTAGCCAACCTGTTTCCAAGTTCCTTCTTGATCCATAGCAACTGTGTGGATAATAAATGCTTATTGCTTAAGCCTCTAGGCTTTGGATTAATTTATTATACAACAATAGATAATTAACTTAGGGAGTGACTTTTTATTGTAATTTAAAGGATGATTTAAGTGGAATAAAAATAGAATGAAAAATACAGATAATTTTATTTATTGGCACATAACTTTGGAAATGTAGTTTTGCCTACAGGCAAAAGATAACTGGAAATAAATTCTGGAGGATAATTTTGGATCCATTACAAAACAACTGGGTATAAATGCTGACCAAAGAATGATTGGAAACAATATGTGAACGAATATCCTTCTAAAGTAATCATAGAAAATGTTTGTTAGTTTAGAGCAGTTTAAAGATCTGGTCTTTTGAGGCCTTGATAGATGGTCTTGGCTTTCATTCCGGAGGCCATTTCAGGACTGGCCTAAGGCCAAGGGTGAGTCTGTATTGGTCCTGCTGTCATTTAGGAGAGTCGACCTGTGCCCAAGACAGCTTAAAGAGAAGCAAATTAAGATCCACCCTGTAGCTGACCTACATCCCTGAATTCCCCTGAGGAACAAATGGGCTTCCTGGGACAAACTTGGATAGGGCCAAGGTCTTATCTCCTTGGCCTTTGGCCTTAGCTTTGACCTCATGCTAAAGTTTATGTCACAGCATTCTTCGTGTAATTAAACTCCAGGGTAAGCATTTGTGAAATTTCTTATCTCTTATAGAAAAAACATTTATCAGCACCCAGTTCTATAATAGGAGGAATAAAGATATAAAGAAGAATAATGGTTACTGTTCCTGTGGAGTTTATACCCTAGCAAAAGAAATAGATGAACTAAACACGATACTACAATGTAACAAATGCTCAAGCTATATCTGACTTATAGTATGCTTCATTAATGACTGTGTCTAGTGCTTAAGCTGAACTCATTTACTTCCTTCAAAAATACCATTGTTTATAAAATGATTACAAAGAAGAATCACAGACACTTATCATCAGTTGCTAAGACCTTATTAACAAAGCATGTAACAAAACATAAAACTGGGTAAGCAATTTCTATCCAGTTGGCCTGTTCCTTGGCTAGTCAATATCTGTGTCTCTTGGATGATATAGGTCACAAGGAATAAGGAGTCTTCCTGCTTAGCCCCTCTTCCCAAACCAAATTCCAGTCTAGATCCCAAGTTTTTTTCACCAATATGTATCATCATTCAAAGAATTACAAGGCTCCCTGTGGCCTCTTGTTTTCATGCAGGTTCAAGGCTCCATGGACTTGACCTTCCCAGAGTGTCTTATCCTAGTTGCCAAGGAAGAGCTGTTTTAGCAGCTCGTTTCCTACCACTCCTTCATCCATTGTGAATGAAGGAAACTATTAAGCAAAACATTCAGGCTTTTAAAGTGGACTCTACTCATGAGGGATGCTATGGCAAAGAAAAAAAGTCAGGGAAAGCCAAAACATTGAGAAAAATCTGAAACCATCATCCAAACAGGCAACATGCCACTAGAAGAGTCACAACTGTGACTAGAGATCAGCTGTTTTAGAATCCTTTTCCCACTCTGTCCTGGGAAGTGAAGGACTCCTTCATCCTCACTGGCTCTTCTCCTCCAAGGCAGCAGTGGTACTCACTCCTAAGTGACTTTTCTCCTTGGACTCATTCATTAAAAGTGGGAGTATATTGCTTTTAGGTTCCATTTTGTTATCTTGCTTCAGTGTTTTATTGCAATATAACAAAACAGGGAAGCAACTTTCAGTGATTAAATATTTTTATCTACATTCAAATGTAAAATTTTGACTTTCTTAGCATCTTTCTCTTTTTTCTAAAATAACATGATTGTAACTATATTCTTTAAGAAATTTCCTGCACTGTTGTTAATATACCTAATTATTAAATAATCTTCAGATCAACATATTAAAAGTAACTAAGTTCTTATCAAACAGGAGAAATAGTTTACATAGACTGCAAACAACTCACCTGTTGTATCTTAGAGAGAGAATCTCAAACACCATCATGGGCAGGTCTGATTTTTCAGGGTACCTTTCTCTTGGAATACCTTTTGTTCCATCCTGCACCCTAAATCTAAATGTGACTCATTTTAATGTTACTTTAGCTAATTAGAAAATATTCATCTGTAGTTATAGCTTAATCTAGAGGATAGATGGGGCATCTGGGTGGTTCAGTCAGTTGGGCATCCAACTCTTGATTTTGGCTCAGATCATGATCTCACGGTGGTGGGATTGAGCCCTGTGTTGGACTCTGCACTGAACATGGAGCTTGCTTAGGATTCTTTCTCCCTCTCCCTCTTCCCCTCTCCGCTGCTTGCATGCTCTCTCTCTGTAATAAGAAAAAAATCTAGGGGCACCTGAGTGGCTCAGTCGGTTGAGTGTCCAACTTCAGTTCAGGTCATGATCTCACGGTTTTCAAGTTTGAGCCCCACGACCAGCTCTGTGCTGGCAGCTTTGAGCCTGGAGCTTGCTTCAGATTCTGTGTCTCCCTCTCTTTCTGCCCCTCCCCCACTCATACTCTGTCTCTTTCTCTCTCAAAAAAAATAAAACGTTAATTTTTTTTTTTTTTAAATCTGGAGTGTAGGCAACTTTCATCTTTCCTTCAAAATTTAAACACTATGAAAGATGTCTCTATTTTCTCTTTGTCTATGCTTGTTTCATCCAACCTGATAAACGTTTTTATTTTGTCAGTTTCAGTGAAGATATATAGCATTTTCATCACCCCAGAAAATTCCACCATGCTCCTTTGTAGTCAATTTCTTCCCCCTACTCCTAGCCTCTTATAAAACACTGATCTGATTTCTGTCTATAGTTTTGCCCTTTTCAGAATGTCCTATAAGAGAAGCATATATTATGTAGGCTTTTTGTCTGGATTTTTTTCACCTAGCATAGTGCTTTTGTGATACATCCATGTTGTTGCAGGTATTAGTAGTTCCTTTTATTGGTTGAGAGGATTCCACTATATGGCTGCATCACTATTTTTTTTTTAAGTTTATTTATGTATTTTGAGAGAGAGAGAGAGAGCGAGAGAGAGAGAGAGAGAGAGCATTCAAGGGGGGGAGGAGCAGAGACAGGGAGTGACAGAATCCTAAGCAGGCTCCATGCTGTCAGCACAGAGCCCAATGTGGGGCTTGAACTCATGCACTGTGAGATCATGACCTGAGCCAAGATCAAGAGTCAGAGGCTTAGTCAACTGAGCCACCCAGGTGCTCCTGTACTGCTGTTTGTTTACTCACCAACTGATGGACTTCTGGGTTGTTTCTAGTTTGGGGCAATTATGAATAAAACTGCTATAAAAACTTGCTTACAGGTCTTTGTGTGAACATATACTCTTATTTCTCTTGGTTAAATATGTAAGGGTAGAATTTCTTTGTCATATATTCCGTATATGTTTAGCTTTATTAGAAATGCCAAACCGTTTTCAAAGTAGCTATAGCACTTTTTATAGCAAACCATGATGATTTCAGTTGTTTCATATCCTTCCCATAACTTGGTGTTGCCATTTTTTTTGTTTTTTTCTTCTTAAATTTTAGCTGCTCTAATAGGAATGAGTCAGATAAGTTTTGAATTATACCTCTACCCCTTAGAGATTTGTTCACACTTGTTAGGCATCTTTCTTTAAACAGATAGGAGATCAATTTTCTTAGAAACCACCATCTTTTCTAAAAGATAATAGGTAAATAAATTTGATGAACCCACAGATTTCTTATTAGATAAGGTAAGATATGGGAATTGGCTACATTTGCCTGGCCAAGAGGGAACATTCAGTGAAGTTTGATCTTATCTCCTTCCTTCCCCATATCTTCTATTCATAAATCATCATAACTCAAACATTAAAATTACACCACCTAGGTTGAACTGTCATGTAGTTTTTCCTACTTTCTGCTTTAAGACTCAATTTCAGCTGTTTTTCAAATTTAAAAGACACACTTCGAAAGAGAGTGCTCTGGAAAGGAGAATGCTGAGTAAACCTGGGCATCCCATGCAATGTGGAAAAGAAAGCCTTCTCTTTATCCACAACCAAGGTGTGATTGGAGAAAGAGGGTATTAGGCAGAAAAATAATCCACTGGACATGGAAACGAAACACCTCAATTATAGTCTTTACCCTGCTCTAACTGAATGGGTGACATTAAAGGAAATAACTTAGTCTCCCTGGATCTTATTTTCTCACCATAAGCCATGGAACACAATACAGTGGTTCTCATTGCTCAGAGTAGTCATGTTCTATAAAGTTGCTGCAAACACTTTGTTAGCAAATATTGAACTATTACTTATAGGGGAAATACAGGGTTAGGTTTCTGTTGAGTCTCTGATCACATTTTTGTTAACCAATCAATATATAACCTTCTTTTTCATATGTTTCTACTTAAAAACAACTTATTTAATATATGTTGTTGATTCATTAACATTGAACTCAAGTCAGCAGCACCACCGATCATGCCTGAACAGAACTTCTCTATTTTACTCTGTGAGGCACAACACAGCCTTCTTACACATACGACCCCGCCACATTGCTTCACTACACTTGGAGGCCACTTTAAACAGTGAAACCACCAGCAAAAAGCACAAAAAAGGCACTAAACAGACTGCGCAAAGGATGTTTCTTTACAGTCTGAGAGCTGAAATAAGGAGGCAGAGTGTTGCCCTGTTCAAACTCAGCTGGAAATATGCACATCAGGTAGCTCAAAATTTTTTTGACTCTCTATGCATGTCCACGAAAGACCACAAAAATGCTGCAAGTATTGATTTTGGGGTTACAAATAAATTTTAGTGAGTAGGGAAAAATCACAGAGTCTGCTAATAAAGATTGATTGACTCTATTCTCTGATTCTGTTCCATAGGGCGGATCACGTATATTGTTTAAGTGAAAGGACGTGGCAGTGCTGTTCATTATGGTTGAACATTAGTGTTTTCTCCAGCCAGGGCCTAAGAAATCTAGCGTTTATTAGGAAAGAAAGAAAATCTTAATACTTAAGTATCTCACTGGGCCTCAAGCACCATAAACATGTTATGAAACCATAGAGCCTAATGGAACTTAAAAATATGCATTAACATATGAAGATAACATCATGTTGAAGAGCCTTGACTGGCAAAAATAATTACTCCATTGTTTGATTTCTTTAAGGTGGGTGAAGACTTGTTGGAACCTGATTGCTTTTGTGCACATTTGCAGCTGCCTTGTAGGATCCTTTTTAAACTAAGTGGTCATCAATCATTTGTCTTCTTGGTCCAGAGGGTAGTTTTCACAACTCAGAGGTGCTTTATAAATACTTGCAGTGACCAGTTTTTTTGTTTGTTTGTTTGTGGATTCCTTTCGGGACAGATAGATTTTTTTTCACATAAAAATTTGATTTTACTTACTTTAATTTCTATGGTGTAAGTTTCATTTTCTAAAATATAATACAGATGTTTTAATGGCAATGCTAGCTTTGTTATATCAAGGAAACTCTAAAAACATGGATGCATTAAGCTATTGAGGTGAAATTACCAGATTGCAGAAATGTTTTTGTGGAAATCTGGTGCTTGAGGGGATGAATTCCATTCCCAGTTGCCCTCCTTTCTACCCCTTTTTTGGAAGGCACGCCCTTCTCAGCCCACATTTCTATGATTCCTTTGCTGACAAAGTGCTAGTTGATTTGACTGGCAAGAACCCTCACACCTCTTTTCTGTTTTAATTTCCACTTAAAAAATCTATTTTTAAAGACCTTATTCTTGATCCATTCATTAAAAAAAAACTTGTGGTTTTGTTGGGATAAAGAAAAACACCTTGATAAGCAGATGAATGAAATTCAATTTCCATCAACATCTGTTAAACTTCTACCATTTATCAAGCTCTGTACTTGTCAGTTATTTCCATTTTTGTTGTGTGATACAATCCAGTGTAAGGCAGTTTTGATACTGGGGGGAAAATTCAGAACGTGTGGTAAGCATCAACATGCCATTGGGGCCCACCCACATTCTTGGTGTTCTCTCTGGAGGTCAATACCTAAAGACTTCTACTACCCCACTCCAGACTTGCCTTCTCTTTGCAATGCTTTCAGCTCCAGACTTTCCCATCTGTCAAAATTTCTCTAGTCACTGCCCCATTCCTGCTAGCCTACTTTTTGAAAATAATCTTATATTCTCATTAATAATAAGATATTGATGGTTGGCAGCAGCTAAATGTCTTATTTCTGTGAAATATTTGCCTTTTATCTAAAGATGCTTCTGTGAATAAAGCTTCAATGCTTCTCTAATAAAGCTTCTTTAATGAGAAGATTTCCACCAACTTGGATTTCAAGGGAAGAATTTTTTAAAGCTTAGGAGCCCTCCTTATGTCTCTCAAATCATGTCAGATAAGTGGCAACCTATTCTGTTTACATGTTCAACGAGTCCTGGAAAAGGCACCAAGTAATAATGTTCACTGTAGAAAGTCCTGACTGTAATACAGTGTTTGTAGGGAACTTTGCAGGCATATTGGGAGAAAGCTATACATTTAACGCACAAAATTGTATCAGCAACCACCAAAATTTCTTGAAGCACTTATAGTTATTAAGAAAGAAGCTTTAAGCTCTCCTTGCTTGATGATCTCCTTGGAGTAATTCACTTTTAATTAGGATTCAAAAGAAAAACTCTTGGCATGGAGCAGTGACATGAACACCCATGATGGGCCATCTCTCAGTTATTTTGTTTGGGTACCAAGATGGAGAATTACTTACTTACTAACAGGAGGGGCTTCACAGCTCTCCAAGTCTCCCTTGCCCACTTGTATTGTCACCTCCCCCACTTGCTGTGGAGGGGGAGAACAATGCTGCAAGTACAGAAGAAAGCTTTCAGCACAAATAGCTGAAAGACACTGCTCCAGGAGGGTGAGATAACAAGCCAGGAGCCCAGGAGCCCTCAGCCCTGAGAAGAAGGAAATAATAAGGGCCATGTAACAGTACCTGGATGGCACAGATGAGAGAAGTCTAGTCATGTGAAAGTCTGGGGACTCTCTCTAGAGTAGGGGAGAAAAAGTAAATTTAATAAAAGTTGCTGGACTCCAACTTCTTAGGTTCTTTTAAACATTTGAGATAGGCATCATAAGACCTGAAATCACAATCTGGGTCCACGTATCTCTAAATGTAATACTACTCTGCAAGTGGATACCTGAGTTGGGCTTCATGAACTTGGTCATATTTTTTAGTGGATTCACTTTGGAAGGAAGTATGACTACTTCCCTAGATATCCAACTAGACATTCCACTTTGGACACCAGCAAAAACCAACACACGTCAAAGCCAAATTGATGTTTCTGATTTTGCCACTGAGCATTGTTATGGAATAAGAAGCCTAATTTCTGCTTCAAATCAGTAAGAATTCATTCAAGAAATATTTATTAATTGCCTTTGATAGCCTAAGCACTATTGGAGAATAGGTATGGCTAACAGTGCCCTTTGCCTTTTTTATAACAGAGATCTAAACAGCTACAGAGTCTGTTGGCCATCCAGGTGTGTGGTTGTAAGGGAATTCAGGCTGCAGCAAGACTCTAGAGAAATGAACATGATTTGGCTAGATCTGTACTTGTCAGAATACCCCCATGGGAGGGCTCTATTGAAAGAAATGCAGTAACTCCTTATGTAATATGAAGTTTGTAAACAAAGACCATTTAATAATAATTTGAAGATTATTTGTGTTACAGTTTTTTGTTTGAGACTAACTTTACATAAGCAGGGAGAAAAGTACTTTAAAAAAGATGCATTTTTAAAAAAATATTTCCTTTGCTGACATTATTGGGGATTTCCTTTGACTTTTGGCAAGTGGTTTACAAAAATGAGTTAACACCCTAATATGTGGACACTTCCTACTCCACCCTGACTCTATTCCAGCAAAATCCATTCTTCTTTTTCAAAAAAGCATGTTTTTTTTTCATTCTTGATGACATAGATTTGCTTTCTTGTCTGTTTTGAGCTATGCCTTGAGATTTGAAGATCCTAGAGTTTCTCTGCCTTTCTTTTCAAATGTACATTCTTGGGACAAGCTGATGTTTTGAGTACAGTCTTTATTCCATATTGTGATTGCTGGAGAATTTCTTAAAGTTTATAATAAAATCCAGAGTCAAGGACCTGCTGCTGGCCATATTTATTTGGTGTACCTGTCTCTTTGGTACTTGGATCTTGCTCTCTCCAAGAGAGCATGGGGCAGCATGCGGAGTATGATATGGGGCTGATGGGTAGTCAGGAGGGTTTCAATTCTGGTAGTGCCACTGGTTAGCTCTAGAGCCCTACATTAGTCACCTAACCTTGGCCTCAGTTATCTCAGCTTTAAAATGAAGAGTATGTTCTTCAACGTTAAAAGTCATTTCTATCTCTAAGATTCAGGGTGGTGCATTCTACAAGTAAGAGAACTTTGGGAATTGCCTTTGTGGCTCATTGTGGCTGCATGTGTGGGCAGCTTGGCTTTCACTCTGGTCTATGACTTTCTTGCTTCATGATTTGCATCACTGAGGCTATGTCTGTCTCTCCCCACCCTTTGTGTCAAACACTGGATCTGCATAACATGAGGCACGAGTGACTCTGCTGGTGAACTGAGAATAAATAGATTACTCCTCCTCTGTGTTTTAAAAAGCTCAGCAAATCTCAAAGGGAATTATGCATGAAGCCCATGGCTGCAGGAGAAACTCACAAAGGATAATCTATATTTCTTTTAAAGCAGCAAATTTAAGATCCTGAAATAGCCCATTCAGGATTTGTTTTTTAAATAGGAATCTGTGATTCAAAGCTGCACATTATACAAATAGAATAATAGACTGGAAGTATCTTCTATCATATCAAGAATCTAGGTCAAGTATGGCCAGATTGCCCTGTTAGAACTTGCTGAGCTCACCCATGGCAGTCTTTGCTCGTATGCTTCACTACAACTGAACCCTCATTCAATACTAGCCCTGACCATCTGATACCTAGCTTCTTTCAAATCTCATTCATTTTAGTAGATTTCAAAAGGTTATATGACTACTAGCTTCGATAACTACAGGTGTTTTTCATGTGTGTAAATGTATATTTTTTATGAATACTAGGCTAAACTGAAAAGTATTGGCTAACTGCAGATTAAAATTTTACCTTATTAAATGTTCACTGAGACATTTTTATTCCTAGGATGATATAAATAAAATTTAAATGTCAAGCTAGTGTAACCATTCCACCTTATTGAACTGCTTTTGCAATGATTGAAATCGGAAAATTGCATAGAGACATAGGTGCATCACCATATAATTGGAATGGATTATTTTTATTGCATATTCACAGGATAAATTGTCCTTTGTCATATTGGTGCTCCTAGAGGTTAAGAAACCCAACATATCCGAGGCAGAATTAACTTCAAGTAATATTTAATTTAACAAAATTCCAACACAATAACTTAATCTCTCTCTTGAAATTGATGGGAATCAAATGGGATTTGCCTCTATTAGTCATAGAATTCAGAACCCAAAACCCCAGAGGGTATACAGTTCAAGCCCTTCCTTTCACAGATGAGAAAATCGGGGTTTTCTCATGGAACATGGAACATAGTTCCTAGGTTTAACCATGATAATACTACTAGTCAAGAACAAAACTAGGTCTTCTAAAGTAACTTTTCCATACCTGAGTAATCTTTAGTATTATGAAAAAAAATCCTTACAAATTCTAGAACTTTAAAATTCACTGCACATGCAACAACATTTGAGTTCCTTAGTGCAAAACCTTGTGCTCATGATGGTGGGGAGAGGGGTATACAAAGACTTAGAATATGGTTTTACAGGGAGGCTATCATGAATACAAAGCCATCAAGCCTGACATCTAAAATAGTATTTTATGTCTTGAAAGAAGAACAGCATTCTCAGACCAATATTTTCTATATGTGATGGGTTAAGAGAGGTATATTTGAGTCTTTCCATTCATAAAGTCCTATAGCTTAATCTGTATTGTAGTTTCATACATTTAACTAAGTAAGAAACTGTATTAACAAGTTACCAACTTTTTTTTAAATTTTTTTAATGTTTATTTATTTTTGAGACAGAGAGAGACAGAGTATGAATGGGGGAGGGGCAGAGAGAGAGGGAGACACAAAATCGGAAGCGGGCTCCAGGCTCTGAGCCATCAGCCCAGAGCCTGACGCGGGGCTCGAACTCACGAACCGTGAGATTGTGACCTGAGCTGAAGTCGGACGCTCAACCGACTGAGCCACCCAGGTGCCCCCCAACTTTTTATTTGTAATCCAACCTTGTGATAAAGAAGAATCTGCCTAAAATTCTGTTGTTATTTAATTATTTCACTTTAGAACACGGATCAGCAAACTTTTCAGGGAAAGACCAGATAATAAACACTTTAGACTTTGTGAGCTATATATTATCTCTCATACTAAACTCTGCTGTTTTTATAAAAACAGGTGGCAGACTGGATTTGGTCCATGGGCTACAGTTTGCCCTTTAGAGCATGAAATTAAGAGACAATGTTGCCTTATTTGCTTCACTTCACCAGAAAGAAGTTGGCAAAACTATGCTGTTGGATAGACATCTTGCCCAGTTTTCTAGATGATGAAGTTAGAGAGACTGGGCTTATTGATAACAGATCTCTTGCTTGTACTCATAGTCTACACATGAAGTCATGGTTCTCCATTTGTGATAACAGCTGTGCATGATGGAAAAAATTAGTGTTGTGAGTCCAATGTGATCACTTAAGGTTGGAGAACAGAAGCATTCTCAGGCTTATAAAGTTGATCCTGCTTTTTTCATGTAGCTCTTTTAGGATTAAATTAGAAGGAAAACTAAGCTAGTCACAAAACTAGACTTGGTACATGGACTTTTTTTGGCTGATCACTGGCCTTGGGTGAAGTCCTTCCTTCATGACATAACAGATGCACACATTCATGCATTTCAGACTTTTACAATAATGGTAGCATTTATCATTTGTAAAGATAATTTAGAATGAAAAATTGAGGACATTGAGGAGAGGAGGACAGGGACTTTGTTTTATTCCCACCTCTGGTGTTTTGGCAGAGTCATGTCACTGATCTTAGCCTCCATTGGCTTCACCTGTTAGATCTCTAAGGCTCTTCCATCACTAACACATCACGATTCCATTCTGGACAGCACCCAGAATAAGGCCTGGCACACAGAAATCACTCAATATATATATAAATTAATAACATAGAAACTCAGTTTTAAACTCAGAGAATGACTTTATCATTGTTCTGATGGTAAATTGAGTACTTTCTCTGCTTTTTTTGCTTTATTTCATTCAAAGATTAAAGGCTTTCTGTATGTTCGTGCCATTACTATAGCAACTTGCCTAGAATGTTCTCTGGTCCAGTAATAATGGGCCATTTTGAAGGATATTTGCTAAAACTGTAGAGTTGTATTTCTTTCATGAACCCTGCTATTTAAAGAAATTAGAGCACTTAATGGTTTGAACTACCCAGAATTTTATCACAATATCCATTAAGGTTTCTGAATACTCTTAGGCCTTGAAGCAGGAGAGTTTGATGGGACTTAAAATGAGTTAGGGTCATGGCTCCTTATGTGGATTTACCTTAGACTCATGATTCTGCTGCTTTAGATATCCGAGGTTTGGTTTTCTAGTTGTATTGAAACAGGTTGGTTATGTATGGAAGAGGAAGTAGATGTGGGAAAGAAGCTGTAAATGACCAGTTAGAAGCCTCCACCCCCAGATTATCTCTAATTATTTCACTTACACTATTAGAACTTAGATAATGCGATTTGAAAGTCCCCTTACTGACATGAATATTAACCGTGAGATAAGAAACACTTCAATTCTTTTTCACCTAAATAGAAATTAGCTCTTCAGATCTCCTTCAGTGTGATGGTTAACCAGCCGGAGCTTTGACACAGCAGGCTGGCACAAACTGTGAGTGTGGAAAGGCTGGCAGAAACCAGAAGTTAGGATAAATGTGTTGAAACTGGAGATAGAAGGATGCTAAATTTTTGCCTGTAGAAATTTCTTCTCCCCATCCCCTGCCCCAGGACCAACAGTGGTCCTTGCTGCCAACTGTTATTCTTTTAAAATGATTTAAATGTCTCAAGTTCTTTCTCATTAAAGATAAAACAAATCAACAGGAAAGAGAGAAGAGAAAAGAAGAGAAGAGAAGAGAGAAAATAAAAGAAGAAAGAGAAGAGATAGAGAAACCTCTGCTCAGAAAGCTTGAGGGGGTGGTATCTGGTTAATTGACATTTCTAAGTTATTGAGTGCTCTTGTGAGCCAGTACCTGGGCACTGAGGCTTCGTAAGTGAACAAAAATAGGCAGTTATGCTCTCATGTAGCTTATATTCTGGTGGGTAACAATATGTTAATTATATAATAGTATACTAAATGACTACTTCAAATAGATGAATGTTCTTCATGAAGAAGAGCCCAAAAGAGAGAAATCAAGTCTAGGCTATGTTGTCAGGAAAGATTCCACAAGAAGAACTCAAACCAAGTCCACCCAGGTAAGGAGGGGAATGAAGCTCAGAGCCTCCTCAGGAGAGGGACTAGCTCTGGGAAGGTAGTTGGAGGCAATAAAAATGCTACGGATGGAGCATGTAAGTTGGAAGGAATGAAAGCTGGCCAGTGTGATGGAGTGCAGCATGCAAGTGGAGAGTGCTGAAAGATGAGGCTAGAAAGAGAGAAAGGCAAGACTAAATCACACACTGGGGAGTCAACTACATTACAATTGTTGGTCATCATCTCAAGAGCAATGGAAAGTTTGAAGTGTTCTATGCACAAGTGATGTAAACAGAATTATGTTTTAGGAAGATGTCTTTGGTCACCAATGTGGAGTCTGTTTTAGTAGCTGAAGTAGGAAATGGTAGCAGTTTGGACATAGGTGTTAATTTAGTTGTGATAAAAGAAAAAGGAATGACTTCATGAGAAGATGAAAATATACAGATTCGATAAAAAGATCTTTGGAGGAAAAGAAGAAAGCATCAAAAATGACTCCTAGGTTTCTAGCCTGTGTTCAAATCCCAACTCTGCCACTTACTAATGGTGAGATTTTTTTTTTTATTTTTTAACTTTATTTATTTATTTATTTATTTATTTATTTATTTATTTATTTATTTTTGAGAAAGAGACGGTCTGAGTGGGGGAGAGGCAGAGAAAGAGGGAGAGAGAGAATCCCAAGCAGGATCTGTGGGGCTCCAACTCACAATACCATGAGATCATGACCTGAGCCAAAACCAAGAGTCAGATGCTTACACTTACCAACTGAGGTGTCCCATTAATGATGAGATCTTAAGACGACTCTAACCTACTCTTTCTCATCTTGGAAATGGAGATAATACAGTAGCCACTTCAAAGAGTTGTAATGAGGTTTAAATAAATTAGTATATTTGAACAGGGTCTGATCAATATCACTTAAAGGGTAATCGTCATTCCTTGAGAGAAAGAGGTCAGATTCTTCAGGGCTAAAGAATCTGAGTTCAGTCTTAGACATGTTGAGTCTGAGGTGCCTTTGAGACTTCTTGGCAAACAGTGTTGAGTAGGGTGTTTCATATAAAACTAGAATTCACTGACAAGGTCTGGCTAGAGTTATAATTCAGGAGTCAACAGTGTGTAAATGACAGCTGAGGTCATAGAAATAAACAAAATCACCTTGAAAAGTCTTCAGAAAGGGCCTCGAGAGCCTCTAATTTTTAATGACCAGGTGAAAGAATCTGAGATTACAGACTCACAAAGGAGTAGACAGAGAGGTAGGAGAATGTTTGAATAAGAGTGTGGTCAATAGTGTCTGATGCTGCCAGAAGCTCAAGTAAGGTGCAGAGTGAGTGTCTGTGGAATCTGGTGATCTAGAAAATGCAGGCAATGCTGACCTTGAGGGGAGCATTTTCATCTGTGTAACTGACACAGTAGCTACATCATACTGGGCCGAAGGGTGAGGTAAATAGAGTGAGTAAAGACAAAGTTGAGAAGTTTGGCTATAAAGGAGAGGGGAGGGAACAAGAACTGAAAAAGAATGAGAGGTCAGCTGAAGACAGTGTTTTGTTGCCATTTTTTTAAAATACGAGATTTTTTTTTAGAGCAGTTCACAGTGAAACTGAGAGGAAAAAGACAGAGAATCCCATACATCTCCTGCATCGACTCATGAATAGCCTCCCCTGTTATCAACATCCCCCACCACAGTGGTACATTTGTTACAATTGATGAACCTGCATTGACACCTCATAATCACCCTAATTCCATAGTTTGCATTACAGTTCACTCTTTGTATTGTACACAATATGGGTTCAGACAAGTGTATCTTGTCTGTTATGTATCTATCATTATAGTGTCACACACAGCATTTTCACTGCCCCACCAATCCTCTGTGCTCTCTCTAGTTATCACTTCGAGCTATCCAAACTCTAGCAAACATTGAACTTTTTGTTGTCTCCATAGCCTTTTTGGACTGTCTTCTTTCACTTAGTAATACACATTTCAAGTTTTTCACTAACTTTCAATGCTTGATAATTCATTTCTTACTAGCACTGAGTATTTTTCCATTGTCTAGATAAATCATAATGTATCCATTCACCTCCTTAAACACATCTTAGTCATTTCCAAGTGGGCAATTATGAATAAAGCTATTATAAACATCCATGTATAGGCTTTTGTATGACATAGGTTTTCGATTCCTTTGGGTAAATGCCAAGGAGCTAGATTGCTGGATCAAATGATAAGAGTATCATTAATTAAGAAACCACCAAACTTTCTTCAAAGGTGGCTCTACCAATTTGCGTTCTCATCAGCAATGTATGAGAGAGTTCCTGTTCTACATTCTTGTCAGCATTTGGCATCAGTGTTCTGGATTTTTGCCATTCTGATAGGTGTGTAGTGGTATCTCATTGTTGTTTTTGTTTGCATTTTCCTGATAATTTATGATGTGGAGCATCTTTCATATGCTTATTTACCACCTGCGTATCTCCTTATTGAATTGCAAATATTTTCTCTTAGTCTGTGACTTGTCATTTCTTTCCTTTGATATTGTCTTTCACAGGGTAGGGGTTCTTATTTTAGCAAAGTGTAGCTTATCAATTCTTCCTTTGACGGATTGTGTCTTTGGTGTTGTATCTAAAAAGTCATCACCTTACCCAGGTCGTCTGGATTTTCTCCTATGTTATCTTCCAGGAGTTTTACAGTTTTGTGTTTTACATTCAGATCTGTGATTCATTTTGAGTTAATTTTTGTGAAGAGTATAATGTCTCCATTTGCTGAAAAGACTGTTTTGTTCCACCATATTGCTTTTGCCTCTTTGCCAAAGATAAGTTGACATTATGTATGTGGGTCTATTTTGGGGTTCTCTATCTATTCTGTTAGATTGATCCATTTGTCTATTCTTTTGCCAATACCACACTATCTTGATTACTGTAGCTTCATTGTAAGTCTTAAAGTCAGATAGCATCAGCCTTCCAATATTGTTCTTCTTGTTCAATCTTTTGCTGACTATTCTGGGTCTATAGCTTTTCCATGTAACTTTACAACCAATTTGTTCATGTCCACAAAATAACTTTCTGGAACTTTGATTGGGATTGTATTGAATCTATCAATCAAGTTGAGAAGAACTGACATCATGACAGTATTAACTGTTCTTGTGCATGGGTGTGGATTATCTCTCCATTTATTTAGTTTTTTGATTTTGTTCATCAGAATTTTATAGTTTTCCTCAAATCGATCTTGTACATATTTTGTTGAAATTATACCTAAGTATTTCATTTTTGTGGGGTGCTAATATTAATGGTTTTGTGTTTTTAACTTCATATTTCACTTATTTATTGTTGGTATATAAGAAAGTGATTGATTTTTTTAATTTAATTTTTTATTTTTTAAAATTTACATCCAAATTAGTTAGCATATAGTGCAACAATGATTTCAGTAGATTCCTTAATGCTCCTTACCCATTTAGCCCATCTCCGCTCCCACAACCCCTCTAGCAACCCTCAGTTTTTCTCCATATTTATGAGTCTCTTCTGTTTTGTCCCTTCCCTGTTTTTATATTATTTTTGTTTCCCTTCCCTTATGTTCATCTGTTTTGTCTCTTAAAGTTCTCATATGAATGAAGTCATATGATTTTTGTCTTTCTCTGACTGACTAATTTCACTTAGCATAATACCCTCCAGTTCCATCCGCATAGTTGCAAATGGCAAGATTTCATTCTTTTTGATTGCCGAGTAATACTCCATTGTATATATATACCACATCTTCTTTATCCATTCATCCATCAGTGGACATTTGGGCTCTTTCCATACTTTGGCTATTGTTGATAGTGCTGCTATAAATATGGGGGTGCATGTGTCCCTTCGAAAGAGCACACCTGTATCCCTTGGATAGATGCCTAGTAGTTCAGTTGCTGGGTTGTAGGGTAGTTCTATTTTTAGTTTTTTTGAGGAGCCTCCATACTATTTTCCAGAGTGGCTGCACCAGCTTGCATTCCCATCAACAATACAAAAGAGATCCTCTTTCTCCGCACCCTCGCCAACTTCTGTTGTTGCCTGAGTTGTTAATGTTAGCCATTCTGACAGGTGTAAGGTGGTGTTTCATTGTGGTTTTGATTTGTATTTCCCTGATAATGAGTGTTGTTGAGCATTTTTGCATGTGTCAGTTGGCCATCTGGATGTCTTCTTTGGAGAAGTGTCTATTCATGTCTTTTGTCCATTTCTTCACTGGATTGTTTGTTTTTTGGGTGTTGAGTTTGATAAGTTCTTTATAGATTTTGGATAGTAACCCTTTATCTGATATGTCATTTGCAAATATCTTCTCCCATTCTGTCGGTTGCCTTTTAGTTTTGCTGATTGTTTCCTTTGCTGTGCAGAAGCTTTTTATTTTGATGAGGTCCCAGTTGTTCACTTTTGCTTTTGTTTCCCTTGCCTCCGGAGACGTGTTGAGTAAGAAGTTGCTGCGGGCAAGATCAAAGAGGTTTTTGCCTGCTTTCTCCTCGAGGATTTTGATGGCTTCCTGTCTTACATTTAGGTCTTTCATCCATTTTGAGTTTATTTTTGTGTATGGTGTAAGAAAGTAGTCCAGGTTCATTCTTCTGCATGTCGCTGTCCAGTTTTCCCAGCACCACTTTCTGAAGAGACTGTCTTTATTCCATTTGATATTCTTTCCTGCTTTGTCAAAGATTAGTTGGCCATAAATTTGTGGGTCCCTTTCTGGGTTCTCTATTCTGTTCCATTGATCTGAGTGTCTGTCTGTTTTTGTGCCAGAAAGTAACTGATTTTTGTGTATTAAAGTTGTATCCAACAACCTTGCTTGTTCATTCTTTTGGATTTTCTGCATAGACAATCATACAACTGTGTGTACACCTTTTATTTCCTTTTTTCATCTTATTGTATTAGCTAGGAATTCCAGCATGATGTTGAAAAGGAGTGGTGGTGGGGGGCATTCTTGCCTTATACCTGGTCTTATTGGAAAAGATAAGTTTCTTACCATGAAATATGATGTGAGCTATAGGTTTTG
Organism: Leopardus geoffroyi; assembly: GCF_018350155.1. Taxonomy (NCBI): domain Eukaryota; kingdom Metazoa; phylum Chordata; class Mammalia; order Carnivora; family Felidae; genus Leopardus; species Leopardus geoffroyi. The sequence continues at coordinate 48,815,457 of NC_059333.1, read as the reverse complement.
ATACATATTCTTTATGGAGGGGAGGAAGTTCCCTGTGTTTTAGTTTCATTGAGAGATTTTGTTTTTGTTTGTTTGTTTTAAATCATGAATGGGTGTTGGATTTTTTCAAATACTTTTTCAGTATATGACTATGTAATTTTTATTTTTCAATCTGTTGATGTGATGAATTATATTAACTGATTTAGGATAAACCACACTTTGTCATGGTGTATAATTTTTTATATGTTGTTAAACTTGATTTTCTAATACTTTGTTGAGGATTTTTGCATCTTTGTTCATGAAAGATAGTGGTCTGAAACTTACTTTTCTTCTATGCCATTTCTGATTTTGGTATTAGGGTCATACTTGTCTCATAGAGTGAGTCAGGAAATATTTTCTCTGCTTCTATTTACCAAAAAAGATAGCAGAGAATTGGTATAATTTCTTCCTTAAATGCTTGGTAAAATTCACCAGTGAACCCATTTGGGCCTGGTGCTTTCTGTTTTGAAAGATTATTAATTATTGATTTAATGTCTTTAATAGATATAGGCCTATTCAGATTACTTCCTTTTGTGTGGTTTCTGGCAAATTGAGCCTTTCAGAGAATTAATCTGATTTGCCTAGATTATGAAATTTGTTGGTATAAAATTATTCGTGGTGTTTCTTGATTATCATTTTAATGGCCCTAAGATCTGTAGTGATGTTCCCTCTTTCATTTCTGATATTATTTATATGTCTTCTCTTTTTTTCTTAATTAACCTATTAGCTTATCAATTTTATTGATCTTTTCAAAACCTAGCTTTTGGTTTTATTAATTTTCACTATTAACTTCTTTTTACTTTGTATTGAACTTTCTCTCTCTAGTTTATGAAAGTGAAAATTTAGACTATTGATTTTAAGTCTTTCTTCTCTTCTAACGTAAGTAGTCAATGCTATAATATTTTTATAAGCACCACATTTGCTGCATACCACACATTTTGATAAGTTGTGTTTTCATTTTCATTTAGTTAAAAATATTTTTCAAATTCTCGTGAGATTTCTTTGACTCATATGTTATTTACGAGTGTATGGTTTCATCTCCATGTATTTTGGGATTTTCCATTAATCCTTCTGGTATTGATTTCTAATTTAATTCCACTGTGGTCTGAGAGAAGACATCGCATATTTCTATTCCTTTAAATTTTTGAAGGTATTTTTATAATCCAGAATATGGTCTATCTTGTTGAATGTTCAATGTAAGCTTGTGTATTCTGCTTTTATTAGATGGAGTACTATATATCTCAACTATATTCAGTTGATTGATGGTGTTGTTAAGTTCATCTATTGTCCTTACTGATTTTCTCCTGCTGGATCTATTCATTTTTGATAGAAGGATGTTAATGTCTCTAACTATGATATTAGATTCACCTGTTCCTCCTTGCCATTCTATCAGTTTTGCCTCACATAGTTTGGACCTCTGTCATAGGGTCATATATGGTAGGGATTGTTATGTCTTCTTGGAGAACACGCTTATCATTATAATGCCCTTGTTTATTACTAATAAATTTCCTTTCTTTGATATCTGCTCTAGTCTGAAATTAATATAGCTACTCTGCTTACTTTTGATTAGTGTTAGCATGAGAAAGCTATAGCTTTCTCTATTTACTTTTAATCTATGTGTGTCTTTATCATTCTTGTAGATAACCGATAGTTGGGTCTGGTTTTTTGATCCACTGTGACAATCTGTCTTTTAATTTGCTCATTTAGACCTTTCATATTCAAAGTGACTCTTTTTTTTTCCTCTTGATATAGTTGGATATTTTTCTACCATATATATTACTTTTTTCTACTTGTTGCTCTTGTTCTTTGTTACTACTTTTGTCTTCTACTCTTTCTCTGCCTTTTGTCATTTAATTGAGCGTTTTATATAATTCTAATTTCTCTTCTTTCTTAGAGTATTATTTATATCTTTAACTTAGTAAACTTTACTAATATTTAGTAAAAATTTACTGCAAACCGTAGAGTTTGCAATATAAATTGACAACTAACCCAAGTCCACTTTCAAATTACACTATATCACTTCATGGATATTATGAGCATCAAATAATCTTAATTCCTCTCTCCCATCCCTGTATTATTTCTGCCATTCACTTCACTTATATAAACATATATATATGTGATATATACATGAGCATATGTGATATATACATAAATACATTGTTGCTGTTATTATTTTGAACAAACTTATGTTAGATCAGTTAAGAATAAGAAACATAGAAATTTTTATTTCACCTTCACTTATTTCTTTTTTAATGTTCTTCCTTTTTTTATGTAGATCCAAGTTTCTGATCTATGTCATTTTCCTTTTCTCTGAAGGACTTCTTTTAACATTTCTTCCAAGTCAGGTCTATGGGCAACAAATTTCCTCAATATTTGTTTCTCTTAGAAAGTCTTTATTTCCCCCTCACTTTTGAAGAATAATTTTAGGCTATAGAATTCTAGGTTGGTGGGTTTTTTTTCTCAACACTTTAAATATTTTACCCACTCTCTTCTTGATGGCATGGTTTTGAGACATCAGATGCAGTTATTCTCTTTGTTCTTGTATAGGTAAGCTGTTTTTTCCTTTTTTTTTTTTTTTTTTTTTTTTTTTTTGCTTTAAGATTTTTTTTCTTTATCTTTGATTTTCTTCAATTTGAAATTATATGCCTAGCTATAGCTTTGTTTTTGTATTGACATTTATCCTGCTTGGGGTTTTCTGAGCTTTCTCCATCCATGTTTTGCTGTCTGACATTAATTTGAGGGAAATTCTAAATCATTATTGTTTCAAATATTTCTTGTTTCTTTTTCTCTTTCTTCCCATTATGTGTATGTTACACCTTTTGTAATTGTCCTACAATTATATTTGTTTACTTTTTTCAGTCTTTATTCTCCTTGCTTTTCAGTTTGGGAGGTTTCTATTAGTACATTCTCTAGCTCACAGATTCTTTTTGCAGCTATGGCCACTAATGAGGCCACTAATAAGTCAGAATCATTGATCATTTCTGTTATCTTTTTTAAAAATCTCTTAGTATTTTTATCACTAGTATTCCTCTTTGGTTCTTAGGACTTCCAAGTCTCTATATTGTCCATCTGTTATTGCATACTGTCTATGCATTAGATCACTTGGCACATAATTATAGTTGTTGTAAATTCCCATTCTGATAATTTCAACATCCCTGCCATGTCTGGTTCTGATGCTTGTGTGTCTCTTCAAGTTGTGTTGTTTTTTTTTTTTCTCTTCAGTATTCCATATTTCTTTTTCTTGATAGAACATGAAACATCAGGTGAAAGAAACCACTGTAAATAGGTCTGTAGTAATGTTGTGCTGAAGTACGGGGGAAGGAGAAGCATTTTATGGTCCCATGATTAAGACTATAGCTTTTTGGTGAGCCTGTGGCTCTATACTCTGAACTTCAAAAGTGGTTCTCAATATTTTTCTCTCTCTGTATGAGGGACAGGATGGCTAGTGTGGGCTGGAGTTTTGTATTTCCCTTCTCCAGGATGGTTAGGCTCTGTTAATACCCCCAGCATGTTAGGCTCTGGCTAACTAGTTTCCCCTATGGGCAGGCCATTTTAAGGAGAACAGAATGCTCTGGTGTATTTCAAAATGGTTTCTTGTCCCATCCTTTTGCCTGAAGGACAGAGGGAATTTTTCTCTGGCATTTCCTATTATAAAGAACCTGATTGAGCTTCTGGAAGTAAATCTCACAAAATTTTTTAGAGGGACTATGACAGGGTCCCTCTGCAATTTTGAACCCTCAGAATTGTCTACACTGAGCCTTCAGCAATTTGCCAATTCCAGTATTTGTTACTGCAGCAATTCATGATCATGAGACTCTGTGCAGGTAAACCTGTTCCTGTCTTCTCTTGTCTATCTGTCCAGTCAGAGGGACATCTCTTTGCCTTGTGTCTTCCCCTCTCTTTATCCAAGAAGAGCTGTTGATTTTTCAGTTTGATCGGATTGTTACTTGTTAGAGTAAGTGCTGAACTACTTACATAGGGAACAGGAAACTATAATTTGCTATTGTTTTTAAGATGAGAAGGTTTGTATCTTTTACTTGTCAAAGATAAAGATTAAGTTGAAAGAATTAGATTGAATTGTGCAATTTCCTTGAAAAAAGGGAGAATAGAAAACATGCGGAGTGTAAGTGGAAAAACTACCTTTATTTTATTTTATTTTATTTATTTATTTATTTTTTTTTTAATTTTTTTTTTCAACGTTTATTTATTTTTGGGACAGAGAGAGAGCATGAACGGGGGAGAGGCAGAGAGAGAGGGAGACACAGAATTGGAAACAGGCTCCAGGCTCTGAGCCATCGCCCAGAGCCCGACGCGGAGCTCGAACTCACGGACCGCGAGATCGTGACCTGGCTGAAGTCGGACGCTTAACCGACTGCGCCACCCAGGCGCCCCTTATTTTATTTTTGAGAGATCATGCAAGTGTGTGTGAGCAGGGGAGGAGCAGAGAGAGAAAATCTTAAGCAGGCTCCACACAGGGTATGGAGCCCTAGTCAGGCTCGACTTAGGGCTAGATGTCATGACCATGAGATCATGACCTGAGCCAAAATCAAGAGTCTTGTCACTTAACCAACTGAGTCATCCAGGTGGGGAAAGATAATTCCTATTATTTAGAAAAAGAAAGATGATGGGTATTGATGTAGGCAAGTCTGTAGGTTTAGCAGTGAGACTTTGAGATGGTTCCTGTCTGATGGTTTCAGTTTTCCTATGAAGAGATGATGTGCTCAGTGAGAGACAGATTGGAGGAGAGGGCTGAAAGTTTGACATAGTCATCAGGGAGAAGGGAAAAACAAACTGGCCAGAGGAATAAGAACCCACTAGACATTAGTGACCATGAATTGATAGTGATGCCATCTAATCTGTTGTGCAATGTTGTCTAGAAGAGTTTGCTATTTGGAGACAAGTGCCATAAAAACAGATTGTTGGGTTCATCCAGGATAAAGATATCACCAGAAGGGTATGTTGACGGGAAAAGTGGCCTAAAGCTTTTTGGAGTGGGACAAGAATATTATTGCAAGGATAGGAATCTAATGCACTAGAGGAGAGGCTACTAGTTTGGAGAAAAGTAAAGGAGCCCATGAAGGCAGTTTTCCAATGATGTCTAAGAAAGGCTCTAGTGGAAGTAGCTAATAAGCAAGGAGAAGTGGTTGTGGTTAGAGTCTGGGATTCTTGAACTACTGATTCTGGCAGTAGAATGAATTTATTGATGGTAATTTTAAGTATGATTTATTTGAGAATATTGTAAATAGAAAGCTCTGAGTTTGTAACACTTAAAAATTTTGCAAAAGGATAGTTTGACCTTTCGCATTATATTAGGGGCAATAATATCTGGATCTGGGTTCACAACTTGCTATAACACTAATTGTGAGTTAGGCCAAGTTTCTCCCACATGTCACATTTTATGCTCACCCTGGTTTTTCCCTCAAATAGGCCTACTGTGGCAGCCAACCATTCCTTTCATGCTACCATTTATTTTCTTCTCTCTATCCCTTTGAATAGTGCTTGTTTCTGCCAAACTCATCCCATCCTACAGTAAAACATTTCTTCTTACTACATGTGATTTATAGCTCAGCCCTGGGAAGGACCATGCCTTCCTTATCTTCTATTTGTTAGTAACACAGGTATCTTCTATTTCTAAGATCAAATCTCTGTTTCAGAATTGGAACTTCAAGTGTGATGATGGGGAGCTGGCACGAGGTATGTTTCACTGGGTAGGGCCTTTCAGTGTTTGAAGTTGGGCCTCCATGATTACTTCTCTGCTTCCTTCTTGAAGTGAATAGGCACTAGGGCTGCCTTTGTCGATCTTGCTGTTTATAAAAACTGCTTTCGAGTGGACTGATATAAAGGCACTTGTATTTGTTTCTATTGCTGCCATAAAAAATTACCACAAACTCAGCAATTTAAAATAACACAAATTTATTATCTTATAGCTCTGTAGGTCAGAAGTTTGGCTGGGCATGACTGGTTTTTCTACTCCAGGTCTAAGAGGCATAAAGATGTTGTCTAGTGTGGGCTGTTACCTGGAGGTTCTGGGGAAGAATCCACTTCCAGGCTCATTCAGGTTTTGGGGGAATTAAGTTCCATGTGGATGTAGGTCTGAGACTCCTGTTTCCTTGCTGGATATTGGCTAAGGGTCATCCTCAGCATCTAGAGGTCACTCATATTCTTTGTCCTGTGGCCCTCTTCCCTCATCTTCAAAGCCAGCAACTGTTGGTTGAGTCCTTTGCATGCTCTGAATCCATCTGACTTCTATTTCTGCCTCATAAATCTTGCTTCCAGACAGAGAAATTTGGATGCTTTTAAGGAGTCATTTGATTGGATTGGACCCACCCAGATAATACATGAGAATGTCCCTACGTTAAGGTCCATAACATTAATTATATCTGCAAATTTCCTTTACCAGTTACCATATCTTTGCTTTTCTGTATGTGATGTGTCTTTTTGCCCTGGTTGCTTTCTGGTTTTTGTCTTTTGTTTTCAGCAGTTTGAAAAAGATATGTCTAGTTGTTATTTGTATTTATTCTGTTTGGTGAATTTTGAGCTTCTCAGAATTGTGAGTTGGTACCCATCATTGATTTTCAAAAATTTCACTATTTCCCTCTTTAAATATTTCTCCTATTCAATTCTCTCTTCTTCTGAGTTTCTAATCACATGCATGTTGAACTGGTTCATGTGATCCCTCTTGGATGCTACACTTTTTTTTTTTAAGTTTTTTATTTTGAGAGAGAGAGAGAGAGAGAACAAACAGGTAGGGGAGGGGCAGAGAGAGAGAGAGAGAGAGAGAGAATCCCAAGCAGGCTCGACACTGTCAGCATGGAGCCCAAGGCAGGCCCTGAATTCATGAACAATGAGATCATGACCTGAACCAAAATCAAGAGTTGGACACTTAAACAACTGAGCCACCCAGGCACCCCGGAGGCTACATCTTTTAAAAATGTCAATGATTTTTAATTCTCTATTACCATGTTTTTCACTTCTGACATTTAATATGATTTATTCTTAAACTTTTCTTCTCTCTTCTGAAATTTTCATCTTATCACACATACTGTTTACCTTTTCCACTAGAGCCTTAAACATATTTATCATAGTTATTATACATTCTCTGTCTGATAATTCCAACATCTGTAGATTTCAAACTTTGGTTCTATAGATAACTTTGTATCTTCACAGTGTTGGTTTTCTCTTGTTTCTTTGCATATCTCATAACTTTTTTTGTTTTAAATTAGCATCTTTGTAGAACAACAGAGGCTGAGGAAAATGCTTTTTTTTTTTTAAATCTAAGTATAGTTTACCCACAATATAACACTGCTTTCAGGTGTACAACATAGTGATTCAACGAGTTTATATGTTATGCTCAACATAAGTATAGCTACCATCTGTTACCATACAATGCAATGAGGAAAATACTTTTTATGCTTGAAAATTAGCATGCATTTTCTTTTATTAGGCTTTTAGGTTAAACAATCATGTAATGAGTTGAGCTGGGTTTGTATATTTTTGGTTACCATGGTTATGCCAGTGTACAACAGGCTTCAAATTTCTCTCGTTACCCTTGTAAAGTCGGAACAGATTTATGAGACGGTATTTCTTAATGTCTTTCCTTTGAGCATATACCTCATGGAAGGTTTCTCTCCATGTTCTTGATGTTTCCTTAGCATTAAATGGCTGTTACTTGTTGCTCATTTCTTGTTAGCCTGTTGCTAGGAGGCTTGAAAGAGTTCCTTCTGTTCTGATCCAGACTCAGTCTTAGAAAAGCACCCTTCCTTTGGTCTTAACGGGTCTCAGTGGTTCTGCCTCACCCCCCAGGGGAAATCTCTGATGGTCTGAACCAAGGACGTATTTTTGTCTCACCTCCAGGATAAAGCATATTTTCCCGTTCCCTTCTACCAGCTGCAATGGCTCTTCGCCTATTTTCTAGGGCATCAAGGTGGTCATGCCCCCTGTGGGGTTAGGCTTGTGTTCCATACAAAAGATAGGAGAGAAGGAGCTGGGTGGTGATTTATGACTTTCTTACGGTGGCTGCTGTTTCCCTGGGGCTTGTTCCACAAAGGAGGCTTTCTTAGGATTCTCTTGCTGCTTCCAATTTTTCTTGTAAGCAACAACGAGTCTCTTGGGGAAGAGCCAGCAAATAGGTGCAAATTTTCCTTATGTCTGTGGCTCCCAGAGGTTTTATATTCTCATGATAGTCCACACTAGCCCCTTAGGAATTCATTAAAATTTTCAATAAATTCTTCTCACTAGTTTCAGCAGCATCAAGTGGCATCTCTCTTTGGATGTGCTTGTTTGTTTGTTTGTTTTTCTCTTATATTTCAGGCTTTCCTGCAACCTCAAGGTTTTGATTAGTTTAAGAAAACTTGAGAACTTGAAGATTGTTTGGGGTTCTTTTTGGTTATTATAGGGCAGGAGTGATATTGTTTATACTTCTCTGCCCTAAGTGGAAATCAGAAGTTCAGTATGTTAGAGACATTTCATAACACTTTTTAAATATATTTTTGTTTTAAAACTACAGGTATGCATACTCCTTTCATTAGTTTTCCAATATAGTACATTAGGGGATATGTGTCACATGGCAGAATTATCCTGAATAAAAACACTGTGTTTCTGTCCCTCTGGTGAAGTATATCCTCAATGTACATTCTCTCTAATGGAGTGAGGCCACAAAGAAAATGCTTATTCCAACTGTTGCTTTGTCTCTTTCTCACTCATGTAATCTCTTCTTTGTTCTGTTTCATTTCTTAGGCAGTTTATTGTTTGTAGCACCAATCACATGTTTCTCAGTTTGGACTACTTTTGTAAGATACTCCACAACAAACAAACAGACAAAAACAATATGCATTTATGCAGGTCTAGCACAGTCTCCCTGCACCAGGAGCTCCGCTGTGAACAGTGGGCCCAGGATCACAGTTCAGGTTTGACTCTCCTTTGGCAAGTAACTTAACACCTTTTGGGTTTAGTTTCTCTTGTGTCTGGTTTTCCTCTTTTCTCACTGGCTGCTCCTCTGTCTCCTTGGCTGATTCCTCTTCATCTCACCAATCTTTTAAATTGGAGTGTCCCAGGAGTGAGCCCTTGGATAACTTCTCTCTTCTGTCTCCTCTCACTCCCTTGGTGATCTCATAGGCTAATGTCTTTAAATACCATCTATACACTAACAGGCTGAAAATGTATCTCCCCAGCCCTGACCACACCTCTCAACTGCAGATCCATTTATTTAAGTCCAACTCAGTATATCTGCCTGACTTTCTGATACACACATAGGTTTTAGCCTGTCCACAACTAAGCTCTGGAGTGCCTTCTGTCTCAAACTTGCTTCTCCTAAAGTCTTTCTCAACTAGTTAAGGACAACTCCATCTTTTCACTCAGGTCAAAAAACTGGAGACATCTGTAACTCTGTTTTTTTCCTCATAAATCTCACATTTGATTCATCAGCAAATATTTTCAGCTCTACTTTCAAAATTTTTGCAGAATTCCTATGTCTCTGTTTTTCTCTCTGACCTTCTCTCTCATCCTGATTTAAACTAGCATCATCTCCCATTTGGATTGTTGCTATAGTGCCCTGACTGATCTCCCTGCTTTTGCTTCTTAGAACATTGTCAATAAAACACTCAGAATCATCCTTTTAAAATAGAAATCAAACCTTGTCATTCCCCTGCTCAAAAACAGCCACCAGCTTACCATCTCAGAGTAAACACCCAAATTCTCCCTGGAAGGGTCCATCCATCTTCTCCACTTATGGCTTCAGCATTTCCTGTTTGCTCATCTTCTTCCAGCCATGAGAGTGACACATGTCCCTTTCTCTGGGCCTTTGCCTTTGGAGTTCCTTATACTGGTACGTTCTTCCCCCAGATATCTGGGTGACTTGCCACCTTTTTTTCTTTAGGTCTTTATTCTAAAGCAAAACCTTCTCTGTCCTCTATCCAAGATTGTACCCTTTCCCCACCCGGAAATTTCCTGCGTGCTTCCCTGCTTTACCATCTTCCACTGCATTTATCACCATCTGTGTTAGTCAGGTTAGGCTAGATTATGGCTCAACAACAAACATCCCCCAAACTCGAGGGCTTTAAAATGACAAAAATATACCTCTTGCTCAAGTACGTATCTACTAATTATGGTGTGGACTCTGTCCTTTGTAGCCACTGAGGACCCAGGCTCCATCTGGTTATTTGCTTCTCTGCTGTGGGGGAAGAAGAGACTCAGAGGATCTTGCACCAACAGTTTAATATGTTGGCCTAGAAGTGGCATTTTCTTTGTTGCCCCCAAACTCCTGGTGAGAATTAATGACATGATCATGACTAATTTCAATGAGATGGAAACATACAGTCCTTTCATGTGCCCAGAATAGGAAAGAATCAGATCACCAAGAACAACGGTAGTATTGTTCATCTGACATGCTATATATATCTTATTTTTGATTTGTTTATCTCTTGTCACTGTAATGTAAGCTCAATGAAAACAGGGCTTTTTTTTTTGTTTTTTTATGGCCATATTCTCAGCTCATAGTAAAGATTCTATTTTATTTTATTTTTAAAGAAAGAGAGAGAGGGCATGAGCAGGGAGAGGAGTAGAGGGAGAGGGAGAGAGAGAAAGACAGAATCTCAAGCAGGCTCCACACTCAGCATGAAGCCCAACCTGGGGCTTGATTCCTCAACACTGGAATCATGACCTGAGCCAAAATCAAGAGTTGGACGCTTAACTATCAGAGCCACCCATGCACCCTGAGCTTGGCATATTCTAGATGCTTAATAAATTAACTAAATAAATAAATGAATGAATAATTTTATATAATTATTTTAAGAAAAATAATCTACCACCCCACAGATATGTCAATAGATGCAAAAGATTCCATGTGTATAGTATTGTCAATATTATTATTTATTATTATTGTATAATTCTAATTAGAAGACATCTGTGTAAAGGAAAATGTTGGAAAATCATGAAAATAATGGAGGATTCAAGCAATTTAATTTAAAATTTTATGAAGAAGATAAATATATAGGTCCAACATCTGATCAAATATGGCTCCCAATAAGTTGGTAAATATAATAGAAATCTATTTGCAGGAAGGGTGGAGGTGAGGTCACACAGTGAACATGTTGCAAAGAGAAACTGGATCAGCACAGTCATTGATGATAGTAAAGTCTATCTTCATTTTTTTAGAAAGTCTACTCACCATCTTCAAGGAAGGAGAGTCTCTAGGGCCAGTTGTGTGCCCCACCCTGCTCAGATGATGCCATCGTGACACTCGTCTGACAGGCACTGAGTGTACTGCTTGGACTTTTGTCAGGGCTAGAACCTTGTTTCTTTCTTGGGCTGAACCTGTTGTTTTCCTGGGCACACAGCAAGCTCTTTGAGCTCGAAACATGCAGCAAGCATTGTCCGTATCAAAACTGCTGCCTCTCTCTGCCTGATGACACATGTGTTTATTGCTCTGTGTGCTTATGGAGAACCTTTACTGAGTTTATAAGGGTGACATGTCCTGGTTTCCCTGCCCAGTCCCTTGCCAGACAAGCTGTACAATTCTGTAAAAAATAAAACCAAAGTTAAAAAAAATGGAAGGAATGACAAACACATTTTACCTTTGCCCTGGGCTTGGTGGAAATGTGCCATTTCTGATAACACGGAGAGCTGCTGATAGGCATTTCCATGTGTGCTTTTGTCTCTTGTGGATTTTTATGACAATGTATCTGGCATTTAAATTGGGACCCAAAATTGTGGGGGAAGAGAGTTTGCCATGCCTTGATCACTAATGCAGATGAACTAATATTTTTTTGCTCCTCAGCAGATTAAAATTTTCATGCTAAGGTTACCTAGTGCAGATTATTTACTAAGACTACATGTAATGTAAAGGCCTGTGGAACTGTGGATCTTGTTTTGATTCATCTCACATGTTTTTGAAGGGAGCAGCTAAAACTTATATTGTAAAGTACCTATAATTCCTTACCGTATAGCCAGTTTATCACTACTTCATTCATTTCATTGTATAATTAATACTTAAATTATAACAGTGAAGGACAGAAGAAAGGAAAAAGAAATGAAGAGAGGCTCCCAAGGAATGGCCGTTCTAAAAATAAATGTAATGGAGGGAATTTAGGAAGAGCATGTAAGCGAAAATGATCCTTAAATTGATTAGAAGTGATTCCGTGACTAACAGCGAACCAGGGAAATTCTATCCAAAGGGTAATTCCAACATTTCATGGTTCCCAGGCCTCTTCAGCTTTTTTATAATTTTGCCAAAAAATCAGAGTTGTTGCCTTTTTGGCCTAAAGTTAATACTTCCTGTTTATATTGCTGATTCCAAAGTTTGGTTAAGTATGTCACAATAGAAAATAACAGTAAGTCTTTCAAATGACCACTGAATTATTTCTAAAAGGCAAATATCTCCTTCATATCTTAATACTGTGTTTGAGAGGAAAATATTCTGATGAAAACTAGAAATGCAGTGCCTAAGATCACCGTATCTGGGCCTTTGTCAGACAAACTAGTGTTTAGAAGGGAGAAAGACTCTTAATTCATCCTAAACTAATCCACAGTCTGGCTCTGCTATATCTGTCTAGTGTCATTATTAGAGAGACAGAGAGAGACAGAATGAACTTTTAAGCCCCTTCCAACTCTGAGATTCCAAGTTGCTGTGAACATCATCCTTCTCTTTCAACCAAACTGGCCTATTTGCTTTTTGCAACTCTGCAGGGCTTGGAGTTTAACATGGGTTTCTGTTTCCAACATTTTCTGCCTGAAATTCTCTTCCAAATTCTGCTTTTCATTTGACTTGTATTTTTGAGGCTCAGTTGAAATCCCACCTTCCCCATGTACCTTTCCCTGGAGAGTTATCTCTACTTCCTATAAATTCAATATGTAGCAAACATTGCTTTGTACCGCAATAGTTTCTCCAACTGTCTGGTAATCTCCTCAAGGGCAAAAGTACTTTCTCTAAGATGTGTTCTTAAAAGTGTCTTCCTCCGTGCCTCAGAAAATTGTTTTCTCCCTTTGCAAGTGTAACATTCTGGGCATAGCTTTTATCATGCTTTAAAGTTAACAGAGATCAGTATCCCTCATTACTGAGAATCTCTCGTTTCTGAAGTGCAAGGTGAGAAATGTCTTATTCATCTTTGCATGCACACTATTTGGCTTGAATCTGGGATGTTATTTTGTGGAAGCCTATCTCCTTTACCATTTATGATGATAGCCTTATTTTGACCTTTATGCTCTGAGCATTCAGGAGTCATCTACTATTTTGGTGCTAGTGGTAGAAGGTAGAAGATGTAGCATAACAAAGCAAGATTGTATGATTATCAACCTGGAAATATTAGGAAGGATAGATTAGAGAGGTGATGAGTTTGGTGATCACACAAATGGGTAAGATCAGATGGTGTTTTCAGGCTAACCTTATGGATATTATCATGAGGCCATCCTACATGGGGGTTTGGGACAACTATATTTGAAAATTTAAAATAAAAAAAAGTGATGCAGGTGCCTGAGACTATGGCAGTTATTACTGAAGACTTGAGTGTAAAGGAGTTTTCTGAAGGGGTAAAAGATTAAATCTTCACAAACTGCCTACTTATGAGGGCTAGAAGAGGAAGAAAAGTAAGGGAGAGAGATGGAGAAGTGTCTTAGAAACATTAGATCAAGGATACCTTTGTGTCACAGGGTAAAACCGAGGTGGGTGTGGGTGGCTGGGTGTTATGTATGCACAGATGCAAATGTGAAGGCACATGCAGTGAGGTGGTCGAAGGTGTTAAATGTTATAGAGGAATTATGGAGAAAGGAAACTTAAATGTTTGAAACATGGAATTCTCCAATATGCGCTAGACTTATCTCAGACATTTCTAGAATCATTGAAACCATTGAAATTGTTCTAATGCTACTGTGGGAAATAATCAATTTTTAGCTGCTCTTCCATGAACAGCTGTTATCATAGGTAAATGTTAAGAGATAGTGGACCATTGCTCATTAGAGAGGAGTGAGGTTCATCTCTTCATCCTCAGTGGATGGAATTTAGTATGCTCGGATGAGCATCCTGGCCCCTGGCCATGCTGTCCCAGCTCCATGAAACAGGGTATCTATCACGTTACCCTGAATGAGTAGTACAAGATGCCTGGGGTGTGATGGACACCACAGAAATTAAGCGAATGTATTTTTTGATGTTTGGATTGCTTAGAAATAACTCCCCACTCAGAAGAATGATTTCTATGTGGAAATGATACGAAAGGGCATCAGATGTTTATGACCTTATACTACTTTTAAATTGGAGGGTGGATGGAAAGATTGTCTTGAACAAGAGATTTTGCCCTATACTTGCCCTATACTGTCTTGTTGAGTAGGTTAGCACAGACAGCGACATACAAACACTCATCTTTACTTTCCTCTCAGTCTGAAATTCTCCTGTTTTTTGGACAAATCCTTCTTGACATTCAGGACCTGGCTCAGACATCACTTTTTCTATGATGCCATTCCTGACCCATCCCTTTCTAATTAGTGTTCCTCCAAATTAGCTCAACTTGAGGCTTATTCCCCTATGTAGAATTTATTGAGAGTATTGAGTAATAATTCTTACAAGTTTATGTCCCCCAATACAATACTTTTTCTTTTAGGAGACTCATTTGTGTTTTGGCAATGATTCCTATCAAGTTCAACATTAACTCGTTTAAGAAAAGTATTGTTATGTACTTGTTCATTCAAAAAATATTTATTAAATATCCTCTCTGTGCCAGTGGCAGTGTCCTTGTGTAGTTTACAATCACGTATAAGTTATGTCTGTATTTACAGAATGAATATTTCATTGAAATGCAAAGAACTTTAAAAATTCAAAGTACTGCCAAATTGAAAGGAATGCATGAGTAAGGTCACATCAGTAACAACTATCACTGAGTTGTACTGTTTAGAAACTACTTTTCATAAACTGTTTCACTTAATCTTACCAGCAACTCGGAGAGGGCAACTATGTAGGATTAATCCTGTTTTATAGGGAAGAATGTGACATTCAGCCATTAAGTTAAATATTCAAATATCTAGGGCAATTGTTGGTTTAACCTGGGACTTGAACACAGACTTTCTGGCTCCAAACCCTGTGTCTTCCTACGATGTAGTTCTCCTTCCCTAAAACATCACTCCTTATAGGACCAGGCAAAGCATCCTAAGGACATAGAAATATTGTCACCCCCATAGCCAGAAAATGTTAGCAATAATCTGACAAACAATACAATGAGTTTATCCCATTGTTAACAGATTCAATATGACAGATCTCAAATGTGATTAAAAAAAAAAACTAGTCTCAAACTAATTATACAAACTTTATAAGATCAAGTCCTCCTCTCTAAAACAAATCCCAAATTTTGCCAAAATAAAGTTGTGAAATTATTGAGATAATAAACTCTACTAACTCACTGAGGTGTAAATGTATCAGTTTACCTAGTATTAAAGATTCCTATAAGTAATTAAAAGATAGTGCAGTCATTAAAAATGAGTACATGGAGGTTTATTTGTGTTAAGGAAAGTGCAGGTTATAAAATAGCACTTAGAATATAATTCTATCTTCATAAACCGTCACATATATCATACCCGGAGGGGGGAGAGGGGAATGTCTGGAAGGATATATTAAAAATCTTTACAGAAGGCCTTACCCTGTATTAGATAATGGGTAATTTTTAAAACAATTTTTCTCTGTTTTGCAACTCCTTAATTTTTTTATTAAAATAAATGTGTATTATCTATTTTTAAGTTAAAAAGTCCATGCAGGGATTATTATTGCAGTAGGTGGAAAGGAGATGAAAATACGCTAAGCAGAGGAATAGGAGACATGCTACCAGCCTGGGGTGGACAATGCAATAAAGGAATAATTTGGGAAACACAGAATTACAGTAAGTTGTAAGCAGCATAAATCTCAGGTTGCTGCCACCAATAGAGTCAATTAGAGCCATTTGTTTTTTTTCCATTTAGCTTCTGGCTAAAGAATAGAATTAATAGCAATTGACTTTTTTGTTTGCTTTTCGAGAGAAGTAAGCTTTTATTTCCTTGGTTCACAAATGAATCTGGCTGCATTGATCACAGTAACAATTGATTTTAATAACACATCTGATGTTTGCTGGAGGGTCTGTATTAATTGCATTCCATTTAAATTGTACTGTTTGTAAGATACCTTTGATTTTTTTCATTAAAAAAATAGCATATTTTTTCCTACTCAAACCAAATTTTACTCCCAGCATTTTACTTGAGTTGCTTGTTGCCAAAGGCATGTGTGACAAGATTTCTACCATATGGGTATATTTTATAACTGTTTAAGGTTTAAATTTTGTATTATGCATTTCTCAAAAGGTGTGTGTGTGTGTGTGTGTGTGTGTGTGTGTGTGTCTGTGTGTGTCTGTGTGTGTAGCTTAGTGGAGGAAAATATTTTAGGTTTGCTTTTAATTTTTTTTTTCAACGTTTATTTATTTTGGGGACAGAGAGAGACAGAGCATGAACGGGGGAGGGGCAGAGAGAGAGGGAGACACAGAATCGGAAACAGGCTCCAGGCTCTGAGCCATCAGCCCAGAGCCTGACGCGGGGCTCGAACTCATGTGACCTGGCTGAAGTTGGACGCTTAACCGACTGCGCCACCCAGGCGCCCCTAGGTTTGCTTTTAAAACAATAGATCTTTTCATGTGGCTTATAGGGACCCCTCTCCTTTAAAACATCACTGTGCACCCCTTGCCCCATTACACCCCGGCTGCACTGACCTTCTTTAGGGTCTCTAAATTTTTTTTTTCAACGTTTATTTATTTTTGGGACAGAGAGAGACAGAGCATGAACGGGGGAGGGGCAGAGAGAGAGGGAGACACAGAATCGGAAACAGGCTCCAGGCTCTGAGCCATCAGCCCAGAGCCCGACGCGGGGCTCGAACTCACGGACCGCGAGATCGTGACCTGGCTGAAGTCGGACGCTTAACCGACTGCGCCACCCAGGCGCCCCAGGGGGTCTCTAAATGCACCAATTACTGTTTCTACCCTCTCTCCTCACCCCGTATGTACAGACACTTTGGCTGAGTAATTTCTACCCACCCTTTATATTTGTCACTTCGTTGGGTCATAGGATGTGTAGATTTTTGTAAGGGCTGGTCACCTCCACACTAGACCATTGGGTTTTTAGTCTAGTATCCTTTTGTCTATTTCCTGATACCAATAATCTGCCTTGTTGGGTACTTTTTCTTTTTTGTCAGCTTTAGAGCTGCTATTACCTAACAGTTTACTATCTCATCTTCAGCTTGCTTTGGTCCTTGATTATGTCTTCTGATCTCTTTTCCTCTGCTTCTCTTAGAACCAAATGGATTCATTCCACACTAGGAAATGGTGTGACCAGTGGGAATTGACTTATTCCCATTTTCAGTGTCTAAGGTACAATCTCTATTGCACAGGATTTGGAATACTCAACGGATATCTCACTTCTTCATTTCCCAGTTTAGAATTTGGAATGGAGTGGGAGCAATCCATCACAGCTCTTAAGTTCCAAATTCAAGAAAAAGAAAAAAAAAAAGTCACATAAAAAAGAGTTATGAGGAAGCTTTTCTTTTTTACTTCTACAATTTTAAATCAAGAAGACTCCCCCCCCCAAATAGTTCATTCAGTTAGATTTTGTTAACATTTTATAAATATTATAAGATTCTATTTTAAGTACCTAGACTTAAACTTGAGTCACATACACCATGCAGGCTGGGATATTTTAATAATGTCAGGCTGGAAGGCAATGATCCCAAGCCATTTTGGCTTTCTTTTTCACACCTAAAATTGCTACATTAATCACAAGCCACCAGAAAAGTTAACAAGGCGTATTTTTATTAATACTAAAAAACATTTTAGAAATTTATAATGTTTTAATTGTTTGAATTTTAATTCATTGAAAAAGAAACAGTGACAAATATTATCAAAATAGTAATAAATCCCAAGTCACTATAGGTAGTCAGTTTCTTCTGACTATGTAGATAAATAGCTAAGTCATTTGGTTCACAAGACCAGAGTTTATATCAAATTTCACTTTAATTTTTGGTAAAAATAATAATAAAGTTAATCTCTCTAGAACTGGTTAATTCTCTGGTGAACAAATATTTGAATAATTGATATAGGCTAAAATACTCTGGTTTTCACATTTTTTAAATTTTTTTTTAATTTGAGAGAGAAAGAGAAAGTGCACAAGCTGGGGAGAGAGGCACAGAAAGAGAGAGATTTAGAATCCCAAGCAGGCTCATGCTCGGTGCAGAGCCTGATGTAGGGCTCAATCCCTGGGACCCTGGGACTCTGGGATCATGACCTGAGTCGAAATTAAAGTTGTACAGTCAACCAACTGAGCCACCCAGGTGCCCCTAGGCTAAAATATTCTTTTATTTTAAAGTTTATTTATTTATTTTGAGAGAGAGAGTGTGGGGGAGGGGCCAAGAGAGGGAGAGAGAGAATTTCAAGCAGGCTATGCCCTGTCAGCGTGGAGTTCAGCACAGGGCTGGAACTCACAAACTGTGAGATCAAGATCTGAGCCGAAATCAAGAGTCAGATGCTTAATCAACTGAGCCACCCAGGTGCCCCTAGGCTTAAGTATTCTTAAAATGGAAATGGCTAGAGACTGAGAAGACAACTTGGTAATTTATCCTGTATCATAATCATTGCTGAGAATGACAATGACCATCTTACTATTTTGCAAAAAGCTTATTTCTTGCATTGGGATAAATTGGAGTTGCTGTATGTTAAAATAATTATTGTAACAAGGTACAATGTTTCATTAATGACTAAAGGTAGAAATCTCAGAGTTTAAAATTATTAATTTTACTATATAACATATGTTTAGGGATAGTGATAAAACAATATAGCTCATTTTCTGGATGTTCACAACTTGGTGTTTGTCCTCAAGCAAGAGTAATATTCATAATCTTGAAAACTAATATAAAAATGGAAAATCTGGCAGTTTATTAAAATTTAAAGATAAAGTTCCCTTATTACCCAGCTATTTTACACCTAGGTATTTATCCAAGAAAAATAAAAACATATGTGCACACAAATACTTGTAGCTTTATTCATAAGAGCAGCTTATTCATAATAAGGAAAAACTGGAAATAATCCAAATATTCATCAGCTGAGGCAATGGATAATCAAAATGTAATCCACAAAATGAAATGTTATCAAGCAATCAAAAGGAATGAACTAATGATACACCATGGATGGATGAATCTCATAAACATTATACCAAATGAAAACAGCCAGGCACAAAGACTGCATGTTGTATGAGTCCATTTATATTAAATTATCAGAAAAGCAGAAAGCATACCAATGGTTGCTTGGAGCTAAGGGCATACCCACTGACTACAAATTGATACAAGGGAATGTTCTAGATTGATGGAAATGTTCTCAAACTGGATTGTGGTGGATTTAGTAAATTATAAAAGTTTGCCAAAAATTATTGAATTTTTAAAGATTACTTATAATAGATGAATTATGGTGTGTGATTATATATACCTCCCAAAAGCCATTAAAAAATATTTGTGACAGTCACACACATTCTTTCCATAGGTCTATGAAAGTATTAGTTCTCCTTTTCGTATTTGAGGTGAATTTTGGGAGTTCTGTAAAAAATAAATATTGTCTGAAAACAAATTCTATAAACAAATTCATTTTCTGATTTATTTTCCCAAATTTTAATAGGAAGATAGTATTTTGTCTGGACGAAGTGTTAGAGATATTGAATATGGGGTTGAAAATGGATTCGGGAGTCTCTAATTAATCATAAAGAGGAGAAAAGTGAGCCCTTAGAGTGGACAGGTGACCCAGGTCAAACACAGTGAAAGGCAAAGTTGACGCCAGCACCCCTCTGTTGCCTCTACAGTGTATTAAAATAGGATGACTTACTATGAGGTCCTTAGCAAGTGGCACTTCCTAGAGCTTCCTGTCTCATGGCCCACTCTACCTTGTTCATGTGGCCTGATGATCTACTTGATCGAACTCTCATGATAGTTTAGCCATTTTCCTTTAGCTCATGGAAGGCTTTTGATGCTGTGAAATCTCAGACTAAACAGCTGTATATCATCAGCACTGGATATTTATTAACCAAACAAATTACGGTTCAATTAAGATTTCCAGTGTTTCAACAGCGATGGCAAATGAAACCATTTGTTCTAGCTACATCTCTTGTTTTTATTTGTGAGATTGGAAAAATAAATAAGTCAAAGCCAGATTTATTTAAGAAAGTTTTGTTACTGCTTGACAGTTTTTTACAAGATGGCAAAATTTTCATTTTTATTAAGAGTATTTCTAATTTCTCCCTGGGACAGTGTATTCACAATGGAAATATACAAGCTTGTATGTGGAGGATTTCTTACAATGCTGACAGAAGTTATGCATTTTCTGCTTTGTCCTAAAAAGTAATACTTTGATTTAACTTGATTAATGGAATTTAATGTACGTTGAAATTGGAGTTACCAACAGCAGAAAAAAAAAAAGAGTATTGGTCCTTTTGGAAAATTGACCAGTAGAGTAATAATAATTTGAATGACAGCTTTTCTGTTTTTTGGTATTGTTAGGATTGAGATTTTGAGATTGTTAGAATAAGCAATTTCTATTAATGACACATGTTTAAACGTATCCACTTTTGTCTCAGTGAAAATCATTCTTAGATATAGACTTTGTCGTCAAAAGAGGCTTACTTCTGCCTGTTGTTCCATTAGCTGGGAGTGAAAGGGAAAGATCTCCAAGATCTTGAGTATCAGCAACCAGTATTTAGCATTCTGGTGAAGATGAAATTATTAATGGTTTTGTCTGCATTTACTATTAATCATTTATTTAAGTCTTAAAAATAAGTGTGTATTATAAGTAAGAAAATGTTAATTTTATTTTCCTGGTAAATAGGATAATGTAAATAAATACCTGGAAAGAAAAATTATATATGTGTGTGTGTGTGTATATATATATACATATATATATATACACACACATATATATATGTGTGTATGTATATATATATATATATATATATATATATATATATATATATATATATGATTTCTCTTTATTCTCAGAGAAAACTTTACTACAATATAATCAACATTTTAAAATATAGTAATCTTCTGTACTGGTTAGTAAGGACATTGGGTTTGAGCTTGGTGTTAAGGAGAATAACCCATGACTTCCAGTGCTTTGATGCAGCCTCAGATGCAAGACCTTCTGGCCAAGCATCGGTAATTTCATGTTGTTGGAGCATTCGCTGCATCCTTGGGGTTGCAACTTTCTATGAGTTTGCTGTGGCTGAACCAAGAAAGATGGCATATGCAAATTTCTAAAGAAATTATGATTCCATGAAAGATTTTGAGGGGATGAAGAAGACTGGTATCTTTCCGACTGCAAAGTGATTTGGGGATGTAAAGAATTCCTTTAGGTTGAGTTCCATTGAAGTTTGTCACTTCACTTGTCCAGGACCTGTGTTCCTGAACTATGAAACATGAATATTGGGTTATGGAATAGTTTCTCTTGATAAATAAACAACTGACAAATAAAAAACAATAGTAAAGGGGCATCTGGGTGGCTCAGTCAATTAAGTGTTGGACTCTTTGATTTTGGCTCAGGTCGTAATCTCATGGTCAAGATTGAGCCTTGTGTTGTCCAGCTCTATGCTAAGCCTGGAGTCTGCTTGAGATTCTCTCTCCCTCTCTCCCTGACCCTCCCCTGCTTGCCCACATGCTTGCTTGCCTGCTCTTTTTCTCTCTCTTTCTCTCTCTCTAAAAAAAAAAAAATTGTAAATCAAGAGAGGTTGATACTCTTGAGACACAGAAAGATGTAAAAATGTTGATTTTAATAATTATCTGAATACTACTCAGTGAAAATAACAACAGAAACAACCACTGATACATGCAATAAAACTGGTAAATTTCCAAAACATTATGTTGAGTGCAAGAAGTCTTACATAAAAGCGCATATCATATGACTCAATTTCACTGAAGTCTCCAACAGGTAAAAGTAAACTATGGTTTAATAAAAATAAGAACAAAAGTTGTTTCTGGGAGGACGGAGTGGAAACAGACTGAGAAAGGGCACAGGAGATTTTGTAGGTTGACAGTAATATTCTAAATCTTATCTAGGTTTGAGTTACATAAGTGTATGGTATTTGGGAAAAAATCAGCCATGTAGAGATAAGATTTACATATTTCCTTATATGAAAATTTTATCTCCACAGAAAAATATAAATAAATATTGAATTCTGGTTAATGATATGCATACTGAAGTGTTGAGGAGTGAAGAGTACTGAAGTATAATTTATTTTGAAATCCATTAAGAAAAAAGATGGATTGATGGATGGATAGAGAGACAGATAAATAGGATGAAAGAGATATAGCAAGATTTAAATCATTGTCTCTGGATAGTGACTTATATGGGTGTGTACTGCACAATTCTTGCACGTTTCTCTGAAATTTTTTTATAATAAAATGTTAGCTCATTGTATTTCCCAGTCTTTAAATAGATTGGTTAAAGACATATAACCGATGGTAGAAGTCAGAGAAATTTTCCAAACATTATTAAACATTTTACCTTAGGAGTCTCCAGAAATTATAATTCTAGAAAACTCTAATTCACAGAGTTTATTCACAGATCAAAATATATGTAAAATTCTCATGATAGGAAACTTAACAGCATGGTGGGTGAAGTTCTTTTTTCTCCAATAGAGTGTATCTGAAAATCTCTTTCAAAAGAAATTGGGGCCATGAATTTTATTTTTGAGGCACTGAATTTCCAAAGAGTAATAATAGTTCTCAAACTTGAGTGTGCATCAGGATCACCCAAACAGTTTGGTAAACTACAGGTTGCTGCTTCCATCCCAGAGTCTCAGATTCTAGAGGTCTGGAGTAGGGTCTGAGAATTTCTTCTCCTCCTTCTCCTTCTCCTCCTCCTTCCTCTTCTTCTTCTTCTCCTCCTCCTCCTTCTTCCTCTTTTTCTTCTTCTTCTTCTCCTCCTCCTTCTTCCTCTCCTCCTCCTCCTCCTCCTCCTCCTCCTCCCCCTCTTCTTCTTCTTCTTCTTCTTCTTCTTCTTCTTCTTCTGTTTGTTTGTTTTTGAGAGAGAGAGACAGACCATGAGCAGGGGAAGGGCAGAGACAGAGGGAGACAGAATCCGAAGCAGGCTCCAGGCTCTGAGCTGTCAGCACAGAACCCAACGTGGGGCTCAAACTCATAAACTGTGAGATCATAACCTGAGTAGAAGTTGGACACCCAACTGACTGAGCCACTCAGGCACCCGAGAATTTGTACATCTAACAAGTTCCCAGGTGCAGCTGATGCTCTAACTGGGAGACCATTCTTTAAGAATCTTGGCATGGGGCCTATCCACCCTTCCATCAGGAGCACCTAT
The DNA here is from genome assembly GCF_018350155.1 of Leopardus geoffroyi. Lineage (NCBI taxonomy): Eukaryota > Metazoa > Chordata > Mammalia > Carnivora > Felidae > Leopardus > Leopardus geoffroyi. Next base: position 48,792,103 of record NC_059333.1, on the reverse strand, counting down.
TGCCATTACTCCTTACTTAAAATAGCAAGAGAATGTGAGCAAATCAACTCCAGGATTTTCATGAAAAGTCAGAAAAAGAACAAGAAGAGAAATGAGTTTTGTTAAGTCTCTTCGCCTATTTGATTTCCTATTTTTATTGTATGTACATTAAAAATAATAATTACTAAGAATATACTGGTTGTCTAAAGTGGCACAGGCAAAGTATTACAAAGTAGACTTTGAGATCTACTTCCCTACTTGCATTTGGCATATTTCCATGTAATAAAAACCATTTTTGTGTTAGTTTAACAAAACTAAGTACATCCTTTCTTTACCCCTCTCCCATCAGATCTAGAGCCCCTCTGCTATAGCCACATTGTACCAATTGTACGAATGATGCTGCAGTGAAATTGTTGACTTACCCATCTACCTGATTTACTAGATGCGACAGATCATAATTGAATGCGTATCACTAATGCCTCATATCTAGTAGTGAATGAATATATAAATGAAAACCAGATGAATGCAAAGACATATGTCCCAATGCAAATACAGAACTTATTTAGATTTTGTTGTTTGAAGTTAACCATGTCACTGCCCTCTTCCTTTATAGAAATATATGCTTATTGGTTGCAGGTGGTTGTCCCACACTATCAACACGTTCCAAAGTTTAACTTTTTAAAAATATTTACTTATTTTTGAGAAAGAAAGATACAGACAGACAGACAGACAAAGCATGAGGGGGAGATGGTAGATAGAGAGGGAGACACAGACTTGCAAGTGGGCTCCAGGCTCTGAGCTGTCAGCACAGAGCCTGACATGGGGCTTGAACTCACAAACCGTGAGATCATGACCTGAGCCAAAGTCAGATGCTCAACCAACTGAGCTACCCAGGTGCCCCCCTTTTTAAAAATTTTTAAAAATATTTATCTATTTTTGAGAGAGAGAGAGTGAGAGAGAGAGACAAACACACTCCAAAGTTTAAAGAGGAATTTTGGGAGACTTGGATTGAGGGTGTGTGCACAAGTGACAACTGTGTATGTCTCAGGATGAGATTTTTCCTTGAGAATGAAAGGCTGTTGACTTAAGCAGTCTATGAAAAGTAATTTTCCTGCTTGGCTGTTGGTTGGGTGACAAGGTAGGTAATGAAGTAAAATAATTAGTCCTGCTAAGAGGTGATGACATGTCAACATTGGCAGGTTCAGTCGGTCTCATTCAGTTATCCAGAGTCACCAGACAGTGAAGTATTGGCCTGAGGAATCAGGGCAATGGGAATTCCCACCAAAGGGAAACTGTGTGGTTGTTTTAGTTGAAATGGAGCTCACTTACAAGAACAGCTGGGCAAACAGATATAAAGTGCTCCGTTAGGAAGAAGGCATTTTCCCTCTCAGATTTCTGTCAAAATGGCATTTTCTTCTAAATTCAATAGCAAACATTCTCCAGGTATTGGATGACCATAATATCCTAATAAAAAGTTAACTGATTGACACCTGGGAGTTATGGCTCAGTGGGAATTGTTCAGGTGTGACTTTATAAAGGGAGCTCTTCACATGAGCTGGGACTTTTTATTTCCTGAGCTCTGAAAGCACATTTACATGCAGGAACATGTCTTCCAGTGGCAAACTCCCCACAAGGCGCTGGAGAGAGAACATGCTGTTCTGCTTGCACTAGAGCAGAGATCACAGAATGTTGTAGGTTGAGCATCCTGCTCACACTGATCATGTATGTGTAAGGTCGAGTTCTGAGTTTCTTTAAAGGCCCCCATTCCCATACTCTGGCATCTGTCCATGTGGCTTATGGTACTTTTACCCTACTTTTTCTCTGTACTTTTTTAAAAATGACATTTTTCTGAATATTTATAAAAGTCTTGCTTTATATATATCTGAACTATTTTCATGAAGATTTTTCCCCTTATGTTTTCAGATCTGAATTCACAAAACACAAGTAGGGATGCCTTCTGTTCGCCTCTAAAGCTGTGTGCTGTTAATTCAGCCTTTCCTGAATGCCCCAAATCTCTTTTCATCTGTTTTTCTTATTTAGATTCCTGATTCATCACCTGAATTGTATCTATTGAGTGAAGTAATTTCATTGGTACATTAGAAAGCACAATGTCCAAAATGTGGCTGAGCCCCTGTCTTCCTTACAGGTGGCATCCCACCACCCATATCCCTTATGGCCATTGTCAGCAGAATCAGAAGGCAGGGAAGATGGAAATCAAAGGCATGAAGGAAGAAGGGCAGAGTGGGTGGGAGCAGCTTGAGGCCTATGGGAAGAGTTTAGAGAACTTCAAGTTAGCCTTATAAAGTTGTAAGTAGCAATTATTTCTGCATGGTCTTTGTGAGTGGTTAATGTATAAGACCATAAATAAAAGATGAGTTGAATGATGCCATTTACAGTTTTGCAGTGCACAACTCAAACAACTGTCAGTGGTGTCCCTGTTTCCAGAAGACATGTTGTACAGCTGCTACATGTTTACTGCACACTAGCTGTTTGCAAGCTGTCATTAATTCTCTACTGGGCCGTGGTAAAACTTCATTCCCAAAGAGTTGGGAACTTCACTCCCAAAGAGAGTGACAGAGCTATGTGGGATTTTGAGAAGGAATTCCATTCTGGAGATCCAGAGCCTATGTTAAAATTATGGTTTGTATAATTTAGCATTACAGTTCAATTAAATGCAGTCTATGCCCCCAAATATGGTTTTTGGAAGTTTTTGAATGTGTTGTCAGATAGCAACTGCCCTGCTTAATACATAAACTCAAGATGGGACCATAAAGGCATTGGGATGTTTTCCACCTGCAATTCACTGTGTAAGAAGAATATAGAGTGCGTTTGAAACTTAGAATTGTCAGCTTTGGGAAGATAATAATGCCTAAAAAGGACTTGCTGATTTTATATATGTACCATTTATATAATGTGAATAAGAATATTAGGCACTATTAAAAGTACTTTCACCAGTGCTGTAATGGCAAGATGATTGAATGACCTTCCATCAGAGGAAAGTCTTTCATCTCTGAGAAAGGCTTATTACTCAGAGATGAGGAAGGTCATGCCATGCCCATGCTCTAGTGCCATGGTATCATGCCAGACAAGAGATTCAACCACATTGAATTACATAAGTAGTTTGCTTTGTTTTGTTGCTGGGTCATATCCCATTGTATGGATAAGCCATAATGTGTTTATCCATTTAACTATTGATTGACAGTTGGTTTGTTACCAGTTTGGCGCTGCTTTGACTATCTGCATACGAGGCTTCATACAGCTTTATTTTTCATTTCCTCCGGAAAAATACCTAGGAACGAAATTGATAGGTTATTTGGCAGCTGCCCAACAGTTTTCGCAAGTGGTTATACCACTAAACGTTCACATTCAAAATGTGTGAGGGCTCCAGTTGTTCCAAATCCTGTCTAACACTTGTTAGTGACAGTCTTTTAATTTTATCCGTTCTTGGGAGTGTGATATCTTACTGTGATTTTAACTTGCATTTCCCTCAAGACTAATGATGTTGACCAGGAGTTGGTAAACTATGACCTGGTAGACAAATCCAGCCAACTGCCTATTCTTATAAGTACAGTTGACCCGTGAGCAATAGGGGTTTGAACTGCACCAGTTCACTTATACACAGATGATTTTGACAAATACAGTACTGTAAATGTATTTTCTCTTCCTTATGATTTTCTGCAACTTTTTCTTTGCTCTGGCTGACTTTATTGTAAGAATACAAATATAGAATACATAGACAAAATATGTGTTAATTGACTGTTTATGTTTCCAGTAAGGCTTCCAGTCAACAGCAGGCAATGAGTAGTTAACTTTTTGCAGAGTCAAAAGTTAATGCAGATTTTCATGCATGTGGTGAGTCAGTGCCCCTAACCCCCATATTGTTCAAGGGTCGACTATGACAAACAGACACGTCCATTGGTTTACAAAGTGTTTGTAGCTGCTTTTGTGCCGCAGTGGCAGAGTTGACTAGTTCTAGCAGAGAGCAGTTGATCTACAAAACCTCAAATATTTATCATTTGACCACTTACAAAAAGCATCTGATGACCCTGGTGTTCAGCATGTGCTTGTTGGCTATCACATATTGTCTTTAGTGAAGAATCTATTTAAATCCTTTTCCCTTAAAAAAAGATATATTTTGTCTTCTTATTGAGTAGAAAGAATTCTTTTAAACATTCTGAATTCAAGTTTTTAAATAGACATATTGCAAATACTTTCTTCCAATTTGTAGTTTGGCTTTTATTTTTCTTGTTAGTTCTTTTAAAGTTCAAAACTTTAAAAATCTGATCCAATTTAATTTGTCAGTTTTTGAAATCTATGCTTTATCTGTCATATCTGAACTGATGGGAATTAATTTTATTATTTTGACATCTTAGAAAATTGACTCTGTATAAAAAAAGGCACTAAATAAGTTTAGGGGTTGGCAGTATAAATGGAATGTGTGTAACAAAAGAGAAACATACTATGGGTGATAATCAAGCTTGTTCTTTTAGTCCTGAAACAATTGAGTCATTATTCTTCTAAATATAATTTATTGCTAAATTGGCTAACATACAATGTGTACAGTGTGCTCTTGGTTTTTGGGGTAGATTCCCGTGGTTTATTGCTTACATACAACACCCAGTGCTCATCCCAACAAGTGCCCTCCTCAATATCCATCAGTGTGCTCTTGGTTTTTGGGGTAGATTCCCGTGGTTTATTGCTTACATACAACACCCAGTGCTCATCCCAACAAGTGCCCTCCTCAATATCCATCACGCATTTCCCCTCTGCCCCACCTCCCCATCAACCCTCAGTTTGTTCTCTGTATTTAAGAGACTCTTACGGTTTGCCTCAATTGGGTCATTATTGACATCAGTATTATAGCTATTTTTTTTTATTTCATATCTTATAGAAATTAATGTTGATCTGGTTTTTTCCTAAATTTGCAATTTAGAATATTTCTGATCTCATTAGTGTTTTACAACACTGAGAGCATATTTTTTTGCTGCTACACTAATAAATAATTTTTACTTTAAATTTTTTTTTCAACGTTTATTTATTTTTGGGACAGAGAGAGACAGAGCATGAACGGGGGAGGGGCAGAGAGAGAGGGAGACACAGAATCGGAAACAGGCTCCAGGCTCTGAGCCATCAGCCCAGAGCCTGACACGGGGCTCGAACTCCCGGACCGCGAGATCGTGACCTGGCTGAAGTCGGACGCTTAACCGACTGCGCCACCCAGGCGCCCCAATAATTTTTACTTTAAAAAGAGAACTTTAGTATCAATTTTCTCTTAAGGTGATTTAATCAACTTGGCTAACTACGTATCAAACTTTAGGCCACATTCTGAAATATTTTAGAAAGTATAGGATAACCTTAAGATAGCCTAGACATAAAAGAATATATCCTGTTGAATGGGTTGGAATGGTAACTCCTTTCTCACTGAACTGTGTCTGGATGTTTATAATAGTTTAGCTAAGTACCATGTGTTTGGGCTATGTTTCTTGACAAAGCTGAAACTGACCACAGCCACGCAGAACTCTGGGGTCAACACTAAATGCCTGCTCAGTACCTGTGCCTATAGCAAAGCAACCTCCGGTTGATCCAGAGAGTTCTCTGAGCTTACAGTGCTCCACCTTTTGTCTGGTGTTCTTATCTCAGTACCTCCTAACTGATTTTAATGCCACAGGGCATGTATTTACTTTTAAAAATTAAAAGAGGATTAATTCTAATTTTATTTTGAAAGACTTTTTTTTTTCTTTTAGTATTTCACAACACCCTTTTGAACTATTTGGAGATACTCTTGGGTGTTGCAAAAAGAGGATTAGAAACAACTGTTCTAGATCCAAGGTTCTACTTTACCAATATGCAATCTTTTTTCTCAACCATACTGGTGTTGTTTTCCTGGAATGTTCACATTCTTTATTTTGTCTCACTCTTCATTGGCAGAGGCTTTATTTCTCGTGTAAGATACAATAAAATGTTCTTCCAAGACTCTTACTTCTCTGTACTCCTGGACTTTTCTGGGCAATATATATGCCATTTTACTTATAAATGTTTTCCTAGTTAAGCTTATATCATGTTCTATTATTTTTCTGTTAACTCTACCTTATGTCATTCACCAGAGGTTTTCATACAAACATTGAAAGATAACTGTCACCACAGGACTGTGTTCCAAAGCATTTAATTAGAGTTACTCAGAATGACGCCTAATTTATCAAAGGTTAAAAATTATTATAGGATGCATGGAGATATACCCTAAAATATTGGGGGATATTGTCCAGTAGTATAAAATTGAATACTAGTCCAAACATTCATTTGAAGCAAAGCTTGACAAAATTAATCAGATTGAAAGGGCAAAAAAGGTTAAACTCTTTGCTGAGCACTGAAAAGACCAATGGTGTAGTAACTCAATGAGCGAAGGCATGTAAGGAAGACAAACCAAAGATAGAGGGAATCCATACTGCGTGACAATGTGAGCATAGGTGAAGGTGCATTGCAGAATGTGAGAAGATTATACTGGCCAAACAGAAGTAAGATAGGTTGAAAAGTAACAAAGGAAGCAGTAATGTGTGCCAGGGTAATTATAAGGGACTTGAATTCTTAGTTCCAAAGAAGGAACTGAGATGATCGTCTCAAAATACCATGTTTGTGATGCTGCTTTGAGGTCAGATTTGTCTGTGTGCATCTCTCTTTCTTTTTCAGGACTTTTAAAAATTTAGCTCCAGAGAGTAGGGTGAATTAGAATTTTGGAAAAAGTTGGTCAGCTAAATGCCAATTCGTTCAAAGAGTTACATGATGTTGATATATTTGCTGGCATATTTGCAAAAGGGAGAAAGACTGGAGTCATGAAAATTCCTGTGCAGAGGAAATGAGAATAATTCCACCTTGTCAGTTGGTAATTCTGTTTACAGCCTTCTTTTTCCTCACTTGGTGCAGCCATCCTTTCCACTTTCCAAGTGGAAGAGGCCCATCAGGCCAAAATGTATGAGCAAAGGTCTGATGTGATGATGCTGTGAATCTTGGCCCTTAGTCAAACATGAATGCAGCCTAAGTACAGTGAGATTCCTTCTTCTTTGCTTCCCAACAAGGGGTTGGAAATAGGCCAGTGGGTTTTGATTTGCTGTGGGACCTGATAACCTTCTAAGGTAGTAGTATATGTCCTTGACTGATATTTGTTCCATTCCATTGAGCAGGATGGATCTAGGCACATAACTAAAAAGGGAAAATTTGGCTTGGACAAAATCTATGTTATAGCTAAAGTATAAACCCCCTTATCAAAATCTAATGAAGTTAGGACAAAACATCAGCGGTTAGCATCAACTTGAGTGTCATGGTCTGGGTGTTGGGGTCACCCCTTACTCTATTGGGTAATGATGAAGTTCTCAATGGCAACAGAGCAGGAAGTGCCACTTAGTGAGAACTGAGATCCAGTTTTGACCCTGCACTTAACTTGCCAAGTGACAGAGGAGTGGCTGCCCTCAATTTAGTTGTTTGTGCTACGAGAGAATTGCACAAGATGAGCTAGACTAGATGAGTCTTCCTTGGACTTGAGATAAGCCACCCAGTATCTCCGGGTTTCAATTTTGCCACAAGTATAGGAATAGCAATTTGAGATTCTAGAAGTTTATAGAAATTTTATCAAATTCTTAGGAAGTACAAAGTTCTATGTACATATGTAAAAATAGTGGTACTGGCTGGTGAGGTCAGAGAGTGGTTCCCACAACCTGGTATCCAAGAAGGGGCTGTCTTTATTTTTTCAAAGGCCTATTGGAATCCTTTTATGTAGCTATATTGAGGCATTCCAGGCTGATTTTGACTGGGATAGTATAAATTTAGTGTAATGACTTTGGGAAGCCCATGCTGTTCAGAGGTGCTGACTGGTGTTAATGCAATATAAATCTTTGATTTGTGAGAAATAGAATGTGGATTACTAAATTAATAAATGCAATCTTTCCCGTGGGCAAAATATTTTGGGGAAAAAAAAAGAAATCTCTATGGAATAAAGAAAGAAAATAATTGAGGTCCACACTCTCTTATCTTAAAACCCTTGGGGCCAGATATGTTTTAGAATTCAGAAAATCTTTGGATTTTAGCAATGTACTAGGTTATCTAGACCAGATATTAAGTAACCTCTTCAGCAGGGCTTGGCCAGCACCCCTTAATTAAACATACTACCTTTCCTACAATTAAACATGTGAATAGTCACGCAGACTAGTCAGTAAGATTTAAGAAAGAAAGACTCAGTGGCCTCATTATGGTTCAGATTGGGTTTTGTTACCAAATAAGTTTAACCTAAATCTACAAAAAACCTTACAAAGTGTTTTGGATTTCTGAACTTTGGCTAAAAGGTTATCTATGGCCTTCATTAAGTAACAGATTATTGGGGCGCCTGGGTGGCTCAGTCGGTTAAGCGTCTGACTTCGGCTCAGGTCGTGATCTCACTGTCCGTGAGTTCGAGCCCCGCGTCGGGCTCTGTGCTGATAGCTCAGAGCCTGGAGCCTGTTTCAGATTCTGTGTCTCCCTCTCTCTGACCCTCCCCCATTCATGCTCTGTGTCTCTCGGTCTCAAAAATAAATAAACATTAAAAAAAAATTTAAGTAACAGATTATTGAGCAATTACTATGTGCCAGCTTAAGATAGTGCCATTTGCAGGACGCCTGGGTGGCTCAGTTGGCTGAGAATATGATTCTTGATTTTGGCTCAAGTCATGATCTCACAGTTCATGGGATGAGCCCCTCATCAGGCTTTGCACTGACAGTGCAGAGCCTGCCTGGGATTCTCTGTCTCTCCTTCTCTCTCTGCCCCTTATTCATGTGTACACCCTCTCACTCAATAAATAAATGAAACATTAAAAAAAAAAAGATAATGCCGTTTTCACTAATCTTTGTAAACAACCCGTCAAAGTGGACATTGTTATCCATGATCCATAATTTTCAAATCAGGAAATTCAGGGTCAAGTACTTTCAGGGAGTGGCCAGAGGATACATCAATAACTAAGTTGCAGAACTGGGATTTGAACGAGGCTCCTTCTGGCCCCAAAGACAAAACACCATGTCGTTTACTCACGGCTTAGTCAAGACCTCTGGTTAGTGTGATGATCTGCCACTATTGCCTACACAGTTAAAAAGGAAAAAAAAAAAAAGCCTTGAAAATATAATTAAGATTTTTCTCCTCAGTCTGCACAATCTCTCTGGGAAAGTTCATCAAATGATTATTTAGAAACTGACAACATCCAGGTGGATCTGTGTTCTTTTCCTGAGCATCACACTTGAATATTCAACTTCCTGCAGAGCATCTCCATGCAGTTGTCTCACTGACCCTACCGGTTCCAAATAGAACTAAAGGTTTTCTCCTTCACCTGTCTCTTCTTTCAGAACTCCCTATCCTCCCATCTCAGGTACCCTTAAGCTGTCTCCCGGCCCTCACTCCTGTCCCTTTGTTTCCATCTCTATTAATCACTGAATTTTGCAGGAATACAGCTGGAGGGCAGCATTGATGAGGCTGGGTATTTTCAAAGCGCAGTAGCTAAAATTACTAATTAGACATTTCAGATCCTTTGCCCATTCCGACAGTATGTATAAAATGAAGGTTTTGACTAATTGTGGATAACCAAAATAGCCTTAAATACCATCTACCTGCTCAATAATAAACTACTAAATATTAAGCCCTAAGATTTTCCTTTGTGTTCTAGACTGCTTTATACGTTATTTAGTTTGGGTTTGGGGATCTCAAAATTACCCATGTTTTAGCCGGTTAGGTGGGTGTGTCAGAATATTGGTTAGCTACGTAGACCGCGTGCTTTCTAGCGACAATGCCTGTAACAACTAACCTTTGCTCCAAATTTGCTCTGGGTTGCTACATCAGTGAAATAATAGCCTGGTACTTTTTTGTTGCCATCTTTAGGTAAAAGGCCAAACCTGAAAGTCCACATCAATACCACGAGTGACTCCATCCTCTTGAAGTTCCTACGTCCAAATCCAAATGTAAAACTGGAAGGTTTTCTCCTGGGATATGGCAGCAACTTGTCACCAAACCAGTACTTCCCTCTTCCAGCAGAAGGGAAACACACGGAGGCCGTGGTCGGTAAGATGTGTGGGTTTCAGGCACGGGAAGAAGACAGGTCGCAGGTAATGGGCACAACACGAAATAGAAATCTTGAAGGCAGGCATCCTTTCTTCCATTCTCAGCCAAACCAAATGCCAAAATTACAAATTATCTTCATAATTGTTGTAATGGATACAGCACAGTTCTTTACATGAGAAAATATGGAATGCGTACTCTGCGTGTACTGTGGAAATAATCAGCTTCATTGTCACTATACCGACAATCCCTGACCATAGAACTTAAATTGCATAGGAAAAAAAATGAGCTAAAATGCCTCGTTTTAGCCTGTTTGGATCAATTTTTCTTTCTGTTTTATCTTTACATTCTTCTGGTGGAAAATAGAAACTAGAGCTTTCTGGGCATGTCTTCATGAGAAGCTACCCTTAAAAAGGAAAAGAAAATATATTACATTTTTTAAAAATTATAGCATATTTCAGACAAAAAGATTAAAAGCTTTTACATGGATTATAAAATGTTACATTTCTTTGAAAATGTTTTTAATCCCATTAAAATGTAATTTGAGGATGTAAGCATCTTTAAGCCTTATTCAGAAAAATTATTTGCACATAAAACCTTTTTAAAGATAAAATTTTTAAGAAGGGGATTATCTATCATGAATGCCTTCAAAGGCTTTCTGAACAGTCTCAGATGAGATTTGTATTTTGCTCCACTGCTAGGATTATTGCTAAAGAGCTTTTGCATGAAGTTCCCATGTTTAACCATGTATTTGAACTATCGTACATCAGATCTGGCATTCATGCATATACTCGAGGAACGTTGCATAAATATTTTTGTTCGTTCTTCACAGAGAAGTCTGTTGTACTTTACAATCAGACAGGAGAGTAACATTATTAATGAAATGTCTAGACTAGATTTTACCTAAGATAATTGTTTTAAAGCAAACACATTACACTTTGTTGCCAAAAAAAAAAAAAAAAATTGAGAATTACGCACTTTTGACAAATGTTACAGCACTAACCTTGGATCATACAAACCATAAGGAATTTGAAGTTTTGCAAATATTCCCTCACCACATTCCCTCTTTACTACAAAAGGTGCCTGGAAGCTGTATACTCACTCTCGGCACAAACGGAAGCAGGTCTCCTGACCCTTTATTTATTAAGTATTGGAAGTAATGCTTTATTTATGATAGTTTTTCCCCTTTGTTCTGTAGATTGAGAATTTGGTCAGTTGAAAAGTTCCTTTTCATAAGAGGTGAAAGACTTTCAATCTTAAAAAGATAGAAGTCAGGTTGCTAATGAAAAATATGTGCAGAAAAGTAAAGAAAATTTTCTATTATAAATATACCAAGCTTTCAGTAGCTCAGTGATGAGGGATAATCAAAAGGACAAAATATACTTTTATTTATTTACTGTTGTTGTCATCCTTTGGAATTTTTTATTATGGAAAGTTCAAACATGTAAGGAGGGCAAATATAATGACCCTCATGTTTCATTATGTAACTTGAATACATATCACTGTTTTGCTCTCGTGTTCTATGTATTCTTCATGTACACCATTTTTTTAAATTAGATTTTAAAGCATACCTGGATGCCATATTTTTAAAACTGTGAACACTCCAGTATGCATCTCTAACAGATAGGAAATATTTTTAGTAATGCCATGTCTTTATCACATTACAATAATAATTTTACAAAATCATTTGCTGCCTAGTCCATATTTAAATTTCTCTGGTGGTCTTAAAAATGCCTTCTTAGAGTGGTTTCCTTTTTGAATGAGGATCCAAACAAGGTATACTTGTTACATTTGGTTATTATGTCTCCTAAGTCTCTTTCACCCTTTCTCTACTCCCTTTTTAAGTGTTATTGATTTGCTGGAGTACTTGCCTCCTTCATCCTGGTCCACATTCTGCATTTAACTGGTTGCTTCCATTCTGTAATTTTTAACTGGTTTCTCTATGTCCTACATTTCCCGTGAAAAAATATGCAGATTTGGAAGCTGCGTTAAATTTAGATTCAGCTTGTCTGGGGAAATAAAACTTTATAGATGGCACTGAGTATTTCCTAAACCTCACGAAAAGAGGTACATAAATGGCTGGCATCACGCTTAGTGATGTTAAGACTGGTGTGCCTGGGTGGTCTCAGTCTGATCCCTCCATTATAAAATTCACCATCAAATTTTCACTTAATAGTTCTCACATCGATTGATGATTATTGCCCAGCTCCATTATTTCGTACGGAGCTTATAAAATGGCAATTTTACATTCTAGATACATTCTAGATATAACCTAATTCAGTTATTCTTTCTTCATTTTTTTTAGCTTAAATTCTACAATAAAGAATTTTTTTATTTTTAAAATTTTCCTAATATACTATTTTTAGGAAGGGCAGGATAAATTCTCATTGTAATAAATTGGTGCTCTGATAATCTCCAGTTGTGACCTATAATATTGTTTTATGATAACTAACAGTGTATTGATTTCATATTTTTATATTTTTAAAGTTTATTTTTGAGAGGGAGAGAGACAGAGAGAGCGCCGCCACCAAGCAGGGCAGAGAGGGGCAGGGAGAGAGGGCGACAGAGGATCTGAAGCGAGCTCTGTACTGACAGCAGAGAGCCCAATGGATGTGTGAGATCAGACCTGAGCCGAAGGCAAACGTTTAACTGACTGAGCCACCCAGAAGCCCCAACTGTTATATATTTAATGAGGTTTAATCAGTATATCCCTTATCCCACCCTTATGATCCTTCTCATTAGCTAGTTTGCTTATGGTTGGCTGTTTACCTTGGTTCACTATTGAACTGTGAATTTCTTGAAGTCAGGGTTTATGTTATTCTTTGGTTATTCATAGCAGAATGATTTACATTGAATACATAGGCAGTAATGATTGTGGCCCTGGATTGAATAGACTCAAGTTCTGTGTAGAATATTTAGCCTGGAGGAGGCCAGGAGAGTTAGTCTGATTTAGGCCCTTGTCATCAGGCAAGTATATTTCTAAGCCATCTCGGGTAGATAAAATATATCACTGTGTATCTTAAAGATCTCTAGGGACAAAGATTCCAAAACATCTCCTGGAAGGCTATTCCATGTAGCCCTTTTAAAACTTTTACCTCATCCTTTAGATAAATGTGTTCTTTTTATAATTTCCTTTCCTTCTAGTATTCTAGTGGAAGAGAAAAAAAGTTCCTCTTCTTTCCCTTTCCATCTTTCTTTCTGCCAAAGGATCTGTGTGCTTCTGCTTTGATTACTTCAAAATGAACTTGCATTTCCAAGTTACATGTTATTCTGTGGTTGCGTAAGTTTATTACTTAATCGTCTTTCCTAATGATTGAATTTATGTTAATTGCTCCTAATTGATGAAGCAGCTATTAGTTTTTTATTGCTGCTATAACAAATTACCATAAGTTTGGTGACTTAAAACATCACAGACATATTATCTTACAGTTCTGTGGGTCAGAAACCCAACGTGGCACTCTCTCTCTGGGGTGAAATAAAGGTGTGGGCGGGGGTGAAAAGTCTTCCAGAGGCTCTGAGGGAAGAACTGTTTCCTTGCGTTCTGCAGCTCCTAGAGGCTTCCGCATTCCCCTTCCACCTTCCAACAACAAAAGTGAGTCAACTGCTTCTTATTCCACAACGCTCTGAATTCATCTTCTGCCTCCCTCTTCCACTTTAAAAGATCCTTGTGATTATATTGAGCCCAGCTGGATAACCCAGGATGCTTTCCCTATTTTAAGATCAGCTCATTAGCAACCTTATTTATATCTGTAACCTTAATTCTCCTTTGTCATGTAACCTATTTACAGGTTCTGGGGATTAGGATTTGGGCAGACTTTGAGGGAACTTGATTCTGCCTGCCGCAAACTGCCATGTTTGATATTTGTGTCTCTCTTATTTGTGCCACCAGTTTATTGTATGATCATTCTCAATCCTGTTCATCTGTAGAATAGCAATAAAATCTATTTTCCACAGATGTGATGTGGGTGCATTAGTGAATTCAAGAGTGTAAAGTGATGAGTTGAAATCCCTTGAGTGCAAGCTGCTGTACAAGAGCAAAGCATTATTGCTTTGTGAAAAGAGCGTAACTTACAGCCTCTCCTCTTACTTTCTTCTGTAATGAGATAGTAGCCTTTGTCAGTTGCGTTGATCTACATGAAAACAGATTAACTTATTTTCATTTTCCAAATAATGTTAAGTGCCACATTGTGACATGTTTCATTTGTTTGATATGTTGAAAAGAGTCCGCCATGGAAATGAGAAGCTGTTGATCATTCAGAAATACTCAAGTTAGCATTTAGTGACCTGTGGACTAAAACTCTCTTACTAAATAATCATTTACAAGTATTTCTATATTTATTTTAATAGTGGTCTCTCTTATCGAAAGAGGCATTTTCAGAAGTTACATACTGGTCTTAAGTGTAAAACTAAAAAACAAAACATTCCCCTTTGCTATTTATTCATATAGAACTTCTGCAGAAAAATTTATTTCATCAAAATCTTCTAAGATTTTAGTATATTAATTGGAGCCATGAAAAAAAAAAGGTAGTATTTTGCCAGGGGACTATTCATACATATTAATGGCCATGAGAGTGCTGCAATGATGTGATAAAACATGATTCACATTTAGAAGATCTAGGTTCCTATATCCTTTTTTTTCTTAAACCCATCTCATAAAAGTTCTCATTTCTGGTTTCCACATCCAGGCATTGCTTTGTCACTTTTAGTGCTCAGCTGTTGGTAATTTTACAAACATCCAATAAAGTAAAATATGAGAAGTTTTTGATATCAAATCTTTATAGACTCACACTTTCTGATGTTTTCCTGACATCTACAACTATAATCAATATCACCTGGGAAGGAAAGCGTTGTATCCTATCACTTAGGTAGTGCACGTTAAGGAGTTATTTCAGTACCCTTAGTGCAAAAAAAGCTTGAATTGAAAATAAATCATATAGTTATCACTACCACAAATTCTGACTAAAGCATCTGTCTTCCAACCAGGTGTTGGGACTCAAAGGGATTTAAGAGGGCAAATTCCCTGTCCTGTTCTCACAGCTGCTAACTCTTCCATTCACTGCTCTTATAGGGCGTGCTTCTCTCCAGTAGTCAGGGGTTTTTCAGTCTCTCTCCCTCATCGCCATCTTGTTCCTTGCTCCTTAGAGTGGTTTCTGGGTTAGTTAGGGGAGCATACAGTGCTAACTGCTCCGAAGATGGTCTGCACTGCAAAGACCTTGGCGCAGAAGGCTGACATGTGCTTTCTAGGGAAGATACACGTCTACCCAGAGAACCAGTGTGACGTGGGGTAAGGTTATGCATGTACTTTTGAGTCAGACAGACCTGGACTCAAATTCAGGACAACCACTTACTGTGGAGTAGTTCTGGTAAGTCATTCTCTCAGTTCATTTCTTTTATATAAAATACAGAAAAACCTTTCAGGAATGTTGTGAAGATTATGAATAGGTCATATAAGGCTGCTAATATAAACCCTAGTACAGAGTAGTATGTTTTATAAGTTTTGTCAGTTGCTTTCATAATATGGTGAGTGGTCTTGGATAATTTAACCTTTCTGAGCTTTGTTTGTTTCAACTGCTAATAAGAAATGAGCTCAATCACCACTAAAGTTGTGGTCCATGCTAAGATTTAGTGCTAGGCTGAAAACCTTGGTCAGAGTGGTAGTCCTGTGGTTCTGTTTTCTCTTTTGATTGTTTTATTGGGGGGGGGGGTGGGAGAGTTGGGAAAATTGTAGAGGTATATTGTTCTAACAAAGCTGTCAGTAACTAAATAGAAGTAACCAAACCCATGTCTTTATTATACTTAATTAATGTGTTTTTTTTTTTGGAAGGGACAACTCCCAAAATAGATTAAGAAACTAAAGAAACAGCAAAATTTTAAGACGATAACACTGCACCTTCAGTGCACACACTTGTCTGCTGTTGTCATGATCATCCTTTAACCGTTAAGGGGCATTTCCTGTTTGCACTTTGCCAACTGGAGTCTGCAGGTGCTTTTAGATTCTATAGGAGTGGCCTCTGAAGGAGAATGAGGTGAATCCTGAACAGACACAGCTGGAAGAGTTTATCATCACTAAATTTGACTTTTCCAGTCTGTCTTCATCCAGTGAAGCAATTTTTAGCAAGAACGTAATAAGAATTTTCACCCATTCTAGTAAAATAGAGATCAAGATAAAAAGCACGACACTATTTCAATCACTAAACTGATGGTAATTTTATCTCAGCAAATTGAGGTCAAAATTTAATCATCAGTTTCTTATTCTGAAATTTCTGTCTTTTAATTTCATGGGGGGAAAATTGATTTTAAAAATTTGAATAAGATTATGATGATCCAGAATAATATAAATTGTATTTTAAGCATACAATATATATATTCCTTTCTATTATCAACACCCCTACATGTTTGTGATTTTTTTAAATTTAGGAAAATTGACATACTAGTTTCAGATGTCCACTCTAATGATTTGATATTGTATATATTGGGAAATTATCACAGTAAGTCTAGTTAACATCCATTACCATACATAGTTACAAAAATATTTTTTTTTGTGATGAGAATTAAGATCTGTTCTCTCAACAACCCTCAAATATGCAGTACCTTATTAACTATAGTCACTGTGCTGAACATTAGACCCCATGACTTGTTTATTTTATAACTGGAAGTTTGTACCTTTTGACCCTTTCATTCACTTGGTCTCACTTTGTCTCCCTAGCAACCACCAATCTGTTCTCTATATTTATTAGCTTGGTTTTGTTTTTGTTTTAGATATATCTAAACATATAAATGAGATTGTACTGTATTTGACTTTTCTGTGCTTAGCATAAGGCCTTCGAGGTCCATCCACATTGTTGCAAATGGCAAAATTTCATTCTTTTTTTAGTGACTGAATAATA
This sequence comes from Leopardus geoffroyi, assembly GCF_018350155.1. Lineage (NCBI taxonomy): Eukaryota > Metazoa > Chordata > Mammalia > Carnivora > Felidae > Leopardus > Leopardus geoffroyi. The sequence continues at coordinate 48,775,175 of NC_059333.1, read as the reverse complement.
TTCTTTGTGTGTGAGAGAGAGACAGACAGACGGACGCTGTGTGGGTGTGAGAGGTGGAGAGAGAGACACTGTGTGGTTGGGTGTGGGGATGGGTGTGGGCAGGTGTCCATCCATTGATGGACACTTCAATTTGTTTCTATGTTTTAGCTGTTGAATGCTGCAGTGAACATGGGGATACAGAAGTCTTTTTGAGTTAGTATTGTCATTTTCTTTAGATAAATACTGAGAAGTGGAATTGCTGGATCATATAGTAATTCTATTTTTAATGTTTTAGAATTATTTAATTCTAAATAAAAAAATTCTATTTTTAATTTCAATACTATTTTCCACAGGGGATGTACCAACTTACATTTTTTTTCCTTCAAATTTTTATTTAAATTCTAGTTAGTTAACAGTGCTATATGGGTTTCAGGAGTAGGGTTCAGTGATTCATCAATTACCTATGACACCCAGTTCTCATCATAATAAGTGCACTCTTTAATACCCATCACCCATGAAAGTTCCCTTTTCTCCACATCCTCATCAACATTTGTTATTTCTTGCGTTTTTGATGCTGATCAGTGTGAATGGTGTGAGGTCATGGGTCATTATAGTTCTGATTTGCATTTCCCTGATGATTAGTGATGTTTAGAATTTATTCATATGTTGGTTATCTGTACGTCTTTTTTGGAAAAATGTCTATTAATTCCTCTGCCCATTTTTAATTGGTCTGTTTTTGCTATGAGTTAGGAGTTCTTTATATATTTTGGTTATTGACCCTTTATCAGATAAATGATTTACAAATATTTTCTTCCATTTGGTAGGTTGCCTTTTCATCTTGTTGATGGTGTCCTGTGCAGGGCAGAAGTTTTCTAGTTTGAGGTAGTCCATTTGTTTATTTTTGCTTTTGTTGTTTTTGCTTTTGGTGTCAAATCCAAATATCATTGCCAAGGCAAATGGCAGAGAGCCTACTGCCTATATTTACTTCTAGGAGTTTTATGGTTTCAGGACTTATGTTCAAGTCTTTAATCCATTTGTGTTAATTTTTGTGAGATAGTAGTCGAGTTTATTCTTTGGCATATGGGTGTCCAGTTTTCCCATCACCGCTTACTGAAGAGATTGTCACTTCCCCATTGTGTCTTCTTGACTCCTTTGTCATAAATTAATTGACCATATATGTGTGGGTTTATTTCTTGGCTGTGATTTGGTTCCCCTGATTTATATGTATGAGTGTTAATGCCAATACCATACTGTTTTGCTTACTATAGCTTTGTAATGTAGTTTGAAATAAAAGTGCATGATACCTCTAGCTTTGTTCTTCTTTCTTAGGTTTGCTTTAACTATTTGGGGCCTATTGTGGTTCTACACAAATTCTTACAATTTTTCTACCCCCCCCCTTACATTTTACCCTTAATTTCTACATTTATATAGAAAGCAAGAGGAAATGCGCAGTATTTTCTTTCAGCATTGCAAACTGTAGAATTTCAGTGGTCTTTTTCTCTCATAGAAAGGTTTAAGCATGCTTTACTCATTTTTATGGAAGTGGGATGAAATATAAGGTAATGCAGACTGCTATTTATTATTCTGAGGATAAATATATCACCTTAATGATGAAAAGACATGAATTTTTACGTTAAGTGTCAGGAGGAAGGTGGGGGTGGAGTTACTGGAGAAAAATAGCTGAGGTAGAGGTTGAGAATAACTGAAGGAACTATATAAGCACTTGATTCCGTTGAAGAATAGTGAAAGAGGAGCAGGATAAACTAATGGCTAGAAAAGACGAAGTGCCAGGCTTTGCAACCATCTCAGGCCCTATCTTCCTTGGCAGAATACTTAAGGATTAATGATCTTAAACAGGAGGATGTGAGAGGAGACAAGATAGCAGCTAGTAATGCATACAAGGCAGTCCCCAAATGCAGATGAGGGATGATAATTATGCAGAGGGAGTTAGTCTTACTAGTTCGCTTTTACAGATAAGGAAATGAGTCTTCAGGAGTTGAAGTCAACTTTGTAAAATTACTTAGGTCATAAGCGGCAGGTCCAAGGTTTGAACCCAGAGAGTCTGGCTCTAGAAACTGAGCTCTGAAACTCTACTGCCTCTAAAACTTTGGGAATTTTACCTGTTCTACAATAGAAAGTCCATAAACCACTGATAGGTTGCTTCTATAATGTCCTTCAAACAATAAACAGGGAAAAAAGGCCTTGTATTCTGGAAAGAGCCATTGGCTACCTAACATATTAAGGTTTAAATGAGTTAAAATACATACAGTATGTCCTGGGTCCCCAAAACTTGTTCTCTCCCACTCTTTGAACCACCATCACTGTCTCTAGTTGTTATGAGATCCCCATTTGTTAAGACTTACCTCCTCTGCTCTCCGTGAGGCCATTTCTGGCCAAGGCAGTCAATATCTATGTCCCTCTCTATGGATATCCTAGAGGCTGAGTATTTTCTTTTACCATCATTCTTTTTTTTTTTTTAATTTTTTTGATGTTTATTTATTTTTTGAGAGAGACGAAGACAGAATGTGAGTGGGTTGAGGCAGAGAGAGAGGGAGGCATAGAATCTGAAGAACAGAGCTGTTAGCACAGAGCCCGAAGTGGGGCTCGAACTCACGAGATGTGAGATCATGACCTAAGCCGAAGTTGGATGCTCAACTGACTGAGCCACCCAGGTGCCCCACCATCATTCTTAATAAATGACTATTTGTTTTTATTTTTGTGTGTCTTATCTGTTCCCACACTGTACCCAGATAGAAAACCCTCAGGAGCTAAGGACCTTAGAGGACTTCCCTTTTCACCTCCAGTGTTGGCATAAGAATGAATGGCAGAGATGCAACAGAGAGACCCAGGAAGTCTGAAACTGCTATGGGTCATGTCGAGGATAGATTTTTCTCTTTTGTTTAGAACTGTTTTTGAGAATGTCATCTAGTTGCTTCTCTGGAAATGGTTTTACCACTTGGGAAGTATTTGGCTTTGAATCTTCCAGATTAATCCAAATATTTCATTTAAAAGATAGGAATCTCAAAATCACTTGATTTTCTTCTGAGGTGCAAACTTTAGCAGAACTTAAGTTTCAACAAAGTTTTTTTTTTTTTTTTTAAAGAAATTGGCCTAATAGATATCAGTTAATAAATATTATGCCATCGTTTAAACCAGCTCACCATGAGTTTATATCAGAAAGGCCTGGTTTCATAATAGATGACCATCTTGCCATGTTTTGATAAAGATAACATCTTTTCAAAGTTCTATTTTTCTGTTGGATTCAAATGTATTGTTTTCATGGACTTCCTGGCCTCACCAAACAATAGATACTGTCTCCCAAGTTGATATTTTCTTGGAAATAAAATAAATTGACAATATTTCAATATAAAGCATGATAGGTTTTTTTCCGCCTCAACCATAGTGGACAGTGCACAGTGACCAAAATCTAACTTTAAAAAAATCATCCTTAATTACATCTAAAAGGGTTCCCCAACATAGCTCCTGGCCTTTTGGTCATGGGCCAAAATGAAATTAAACCCTATCCCAGATTTGTTGTTTTAAGAGCCTTGCTGTTAAGATGCCTTAAATGGAAAGACAGCTGCCAGTAGAAGGATATTATTGGAGTAGGTGGAACAGATACACAAGAACATACATAACTTCAAAATTTCCTTTACTTTGAGGAAGAGATCTTCCAACCAAGGAATACAATCAAATCCCAGTCTCCTAATGATCCACATGTTATTTCCTTACTTGTTTCATTTTCCCTGGGCACTTAATGCCTAGCACTGAAGGATCATGCTGGAAGTGCTATGTCAGGAAGGCCAACTTTTGGTTATATTCTGTTTTGGATTTCTCCCTGTTGACGTTATTTTGTTTGGTTCGTTTTCATTTGTGTCCTGTCTCACCAGCTGGTGAGTTCCTTGGTGCCAGAGCTGGGTCTTCCCTTCCTTCATGTACTCCGCAATCAGGGAGGTTGGATCTCTGGTGTAGGAACTGACTACCTGGAGTTAGATTGGAAGTTGGCTGGAGGGTCTCCAAGTCAACAAAATAAAATTCCTCTATTTGTCCAGAGTGGTATTCTCCGGGAGAAAAAAAAAATATTTAACTGTAAATGCATTGACCCTACCCTATTTCTCAGGCACAGTTATAGTTTAAGCCTGTTATTCTGGCACAGTTAGTACTGCTCCCCTTTCTCTCCAGCATCCAGGCTAGTGAAACAATTATATGTTTAATACATACTTAAGAGAAAGCCTTGAATTCTTAGCATAGACCCCAAGTCTTTCACCATCAAATTCCAGGCTAGTAGCATAGCCTTTTCTCCTGCTACTGGGACACTCCTCAATGAGAAAAGAGGAACAAAATCAAGAAGAGGTTTCATACAGGTTTGCTTTTGATGAATTCCATTCATGGGCATGTATAGGTTACTCAACAAATGCTGGAGTACAAGTTCTCACCAAGCTGTTTACTGATGGTTTAGTGTGGGTGACTCCCTATGAGCTGGGCCCAGGCTTCACAGAAGTTACATCCTCATAGCCAGTTTGTGAAGCACAAAGTATTATAATCCTTCTCTACCCAATGAAGACAGTAAATCCCAGAGAGGTTAAGAAACCTGCAAGTGGCAGGCTGGCTCCAGAGCCTGTGCATTTATTCGACCACCATGCCACAGTCCCTTCCCCATGGCATGAGGGGATTCTCTTACCTTTGAGCCTTGTGTAAAAGCTCCTCTTGGGATTATTCCTGACCCCTGAGCCCTTATCGCTACATGGTAATGCCAAGGAACACATTGAAAATGAAAGAAAAATCCCTGCTGATTTGAAGGCTTTGACTTACTACCTGCTAGCTAATGTGACCTAGCTTTTATGATTTGAAAGAAAAATACCCAAATGAAGTCCTGATTTTTTGATAGTACTTCCTGTAGAGATAATAACAAAGTGATGAACTCACTGGAAAATGTGTGTGTGTGTGTGTGTGTGTGTGTGCGCGCGCGCGTGTGCGCGCGCGCGCATGCGTGTGCTACAAGCTCCTTCCTCTTCAAAAGCAAGCCCTTGCCAAACCTGAGGCCAGTTCACAGACAACACCCTCCGCTAAATTTCTCTGTGGGGTGCACATGTAAAACCCAGGCAAGGAAAAAACCACAGGCAATAAAGTCAACAATTTTAATGTCTAACAGGACTGCTAAACTAGAAAGGGATGTAGACTGGATGTGAGGGCAAGTGGGTAAAAGAACTAGCTTATTAAATATTTGTTTCCAGTGTCGGGGAGAGAATGTGTCAAGGCTGGAAAGAGAGTCAGGGTTATCTTGGGACAGTGGCTGAATGAGATGCTCCAGACGGGGTGCCTGGACCTTAGGAAATAGCGAGCTGGTATGTCAGAGTTGGGGTCAGTATGTGGAGGCTGGGGAATGGAAGGGTCAGGTCAAGGCTGGCCTCACGGGCACGTGAAAGTTTCTGCACTCAGAAAGGTCCAGCATTAGAAGTTCAATGCTTTGCTGTTGCTGCTTTCTCAGTGATGGTGGCAAAAGTGCTGAGGGCTTAGTGCCCGGGCTCCTGTGTGCCGGCCTCCCAGCCCCTCCTCTGATTTGGGCTTATTGCCTGGTCCCCTGCTGCCCCTGCTGCTAGGCCTCCTTCTCCCCACCTAGCCTTGGTGACTGCTGCTCCCTTTACCCTTCAGGAGGGACTTGGGGTGCATGTTGGGAGTTGCAGTAAGAACACTCCCTTGGTGACACCTGGCCAGAAGGCTGCAGTAGGGACTGCCAGGCATTTGTGGGGTTATTGGGCATGCACGTGCCCCTCTCCTACCTCCATTCAGATACAGTCTGTCTCAGTTGAGAGATGGCAATCTCTTGGAGTCTGTGGGTTGGGATGGCAGGCCCATGGGAAGGGGAAATTGGCTTTTCAGCCCTTGGGGTGGGGCCAGAGGTAAAGGGCTTTGATCCTGATGCTGACACTGATGCCAGAGGGTTCTACTGCAGCCCGGAGGGAGAAGGGAGGGTCTGCACTCAATTGCAGAGTGCAACTTTAAACAGCCAATACTTACTGTGAAAAATTGAGACAGACGCTGTGGAAGGAGAGAAATGTTTTATACTTAGGCTTCAATGTCTCTCCCCTCCGCCCAACCCCTGCTTACAAAAATAGGGGTTTCATCCTTTTTGTTTGTTTTTGCGTTGATCAGGCCCACACAGAATGTAGTTGGTGCTGGATGACATGTGTGTTTTCAATAGCCTTCCCTCCCCAATTCTCACTGAAATTAAAATAAAACTCTCAGAAAGAGTTTCCAGCAATGTCTTCCTCCATGGAATGTGTCTTTGAAATGCCATTCTGGAAAAATGATGCATTTTTCCATCAAGACTCATTCAGGAAGCCATGAGGAGTACAGGACTATAGCAGAGCCTCTGGCGGCGGTGGAGGGTTTGGGGGGGGGGTGTGTGTGGAGCACACTGTTGTTAGAAAAAGCCCTCTTTCCTCCTCCAACCCTTTCTTCCCACCTGCTTCTTCCCCACATCCTCTCTTCCAGCCGCAGCTGGGTCTCCTTTCCTACTGAGAAGCTCTACTCACTGCAGAATGGGGGTGAGGAGCTGCTTCTCATTGCTGTCATCCATTTCAAAAGAGCTTGAACAACACCTCTTGTAGCAGAAACACCAAAGAAGGCTGTCAGCTCCCTTCAGAACAGATCTTCATCTGAACATTCTGGAATCCCACCATTGGAGGCTGTTCCTAGCCAGTTTTGCATTAGCAGTTGCTCTGTGGTATCCTTCAGCCCTTCGCATGGTCTCAGCCTGCTGGAGGGGCAGGGCCTGTGGGCCGCTTCCCAGAGCTAAGGGTATGGCAGGATGTCCCATCAAGGTGGGGATCCGTTCAGTAATCAACTGATTTTTGTAATGGTTCTGGAAATAATTGCTAAACAGTGTAGGATTTGCTTTAAAATTGGCTTTAAACTTTTCAGGTGAAAGAAAGAGAAGGATAATCCTTACATGCAAACCATGTATTTATTATAAGAAAAAAACTTCAAAGGAAAAAAAAAGGTGTACAGGCAGGCTGATCAAAGAATAAGTCAGCAATTAAACTTTCCTGGCTTTTTTTTTTTTAAAGGTGATTTACTTGTACTATACCCAAGCCCCTAATTATTTTTTCCTTTCTCCTTGAAAAGCCTTAGCTCTTGCATTCTTCTGGCAATAAAGGCTTGGAGGAACAGATCCATTTATTCTTTCTGAAAATGTTTGCCTTTCCATCACTATGTTTCCAAGTTGAAAGTCACAGAAATGAACAAAACATGAACTGAGTCTGGATCAGATTCTATGTGATGTTCCATCTACCACATCTTCCTACAGGGGCTTAGAAATACTCTAAACGGTGGAGGACTTTTATTCATTAGTGAGGATTCATAATTCTATGTGCTTCCATTTGTATGGACAACTAAGGGCAAAAGCTAGTAATCTAAGTGATTTATTAAAAATTACTAAACTCTTATATTCATAAACTTAGTAAACATAGTAAATTTCATGCACTACTGACCTTAGGTAAAACTACTCTGTCTTCTATTGGAACTTTTGGCTACCATGAACCTTTGCAAGACTGTAAGCTAACATATACCTAAGCAGACATTGCTCTTTACCCAGTTTTCTAGAAAAATGCCCCATCAGTTTTTTTCCCATAAGGATACCAAACTTTCTGAAGGGGTATCAGTGATGTTTGCGAGTGGGTCAAGTCTATCAATTATTATTCTAGCTTTTTAATATGTAATTACTTGAGGGTCAATTAAATTATTTTGTGGTGAGTTTTTTGATGGTGGTAGTGGTTATTGCTCTCCTCTGGAAGGATCTGTTTCATCAGCCATATTTGAGCTTCTCCTTTTCGAGTAATGGCTTCAGGATGGATGTGAACTGCAGTTCAAATATGAAGCACTTCTACTCTGTTGCTGAAACTGATTGGTGTGGTATCAGTATGTTGTTGCCACTTTATCACTGGAACTTGAGAATGGGTGGGGTGGGAGCAAGGTTGGTTACTCCACTGGAATTTAGAAATTAACGATGAGGCGCTTTTCAAGAAATGAGCAGACAAGTAGCATTTACTGTGTTTTTATATTCTAACTCCCTGCCAGATTGGACACCTCTCTATCTCAATGAGGCTCCCCTCTCTTCCTCATGGACCAGCAGGCCAGGGATAATGTCTGCAAGTTTAGGCAAAGGCAGCTGAGGTAGAACAGCCTAGCCAAGGACCCTGGCTGGAGCTCTGTTTGCTTCTCCCCTCCATGGCCACACTCTGGAGGTTTTTTTTTTCTCCCCAGAATTGACGAGCGGGTAAGTGGTGGAACTCTCTCTGCCTGGGTTTCAAACACAGGGAAGCTTTTCAAGGGGATTTTTCGAACAGACATTACTCAGTGTTTGTGTTGACCAAATAAGCCACAGGAGCTGTCTGCCAAATGCTAAAAACTAAAGGGAATTGATTGTACCCGTTTAGGACAGATTACAGTTAAGTGTGGCATGTGGACACTTGAAGATGCAAAGAAAAATTTATATTAATGTATGGAGACTTCCCTGGCCATAGTTGTTGTTTTAGGTTTTATCGGTGATTTTATTCTTTTTTTTATGTTCTTATTTTTGAGAGCGAGAGGGACACAGTGTGAGTGAGGGAGGGGCAGAGAGAGGGGAAGACACAGAATCTGAAGCAGGCTCCAGGGTCCAAGCTGTCAGCACAGAGCCTGATGCGGGACTAGAACTCACGAACCGTGAGATCCTGACCTGAGCCCAAGTCGGATGCTTAAATAACTGAGCCACCCAGGTGCCCCAGTGATTTTATTCTTCATTTATTAGTAGTATTCTGATGTGCCACATTGGCATCTAATAAAAATACTTCCCTTACTTTATCAAATTCTAAAGTAGCTCTAACTATAAAATCACACCATTCTTTTATAAAGAATTAAAAAACAATAAAGCCGTTGATTAATGACACTGCTTTTGCATCCCCTAGGGCTTTTATTTTATGCTCACTGAAACAACTTCCTTTGCCTCACTGATACATAACTTTCATATTATCTGTTTTTTATAAACAGATACTTTATTTTTTTAAATAAACTCTCTGTGTTCGAATAGCTTTACAGAAAGTTGCTCCTATAGTACCAAGAATTCCTATATACTTCAACTTCTCCTATTCTTAACATGTTAATATTGTGCATTTGTTACAACTAATGAACCAATATTGATATGTTATTAACTAAAGTTGGTACTTTCTTTGATTTCCTTAGTTTTTACTTAAGATCATTTTTCTCTTCCCGGAGCCCATGGAGGGGAACCACATTGCATTTTGTCATGTCTCTTTTCAGATCTAGTGGACCACATTAATTTCTTTTTACTTTTGATGAGAAGTTCTGGTTAGATATTTTGTAGAATGTCCTTCAATTTAGTTTTAACTAATGGTTTTTCTCATGGTTTGACTGGGGTTTGGAGCTTGAGCAAGGAAGGTATTACTTTAAAAAATGTTTTTAAGTAAGATAAACAACCAAAATAGAAAAGATTCAGTAACTGCTAAATATTTTTCACCTTGGGAGTCTGACCCTTCTGTGTCAACTTTTGACTCTGAGTTCTCAGGAGCCTCGTTTTCCCCCCAGCACACCACTCTGTGTTCCAGTAAGAGCCCCAGTGAGGCAGCAGCTTTGAAACCCTTCTCCACTGCAATTCCTTCCAAATCACTGACCCTCTTCAGCCAGTTTTGAAACTTTCAGGGGTGCCTGGGTGGCTCAGTTGGTTAAGCATCCCACTCTTGATCTCGGCTCGGGTCGTGATCCCACAGTTCTTGAGTTTGAGCCCTGCGTCCGGCTCTGTGGTGACAGTGTGGAGCCTGCTTGGGATTCTTTCCCCCTATCCCCCTCTCTGCCCCTCCTCTGCTTTCGCTTTCTCTTTCTCTTTCAAAATAAATAAATAAACATTTTAAAAAAATCTGTCAGTTTCTTGACCTTATTAGGACAGGCCTTAGGTAATGACAGCAAGGTCACAACTTGACCTATTTGCTGTTCCTCTACCCTCTGATCAGGTACCTACGGGCCAAAATTTCAGCAGGGACCAGCCCAGCCTCTCAGAGGGGCCCTTTGTGTGAACAGGACTCTAGCTCCACGTCCTGTGTTCTCCTTGCTGGGTTTCTAGGACCCAAGTTCTGCATCTCAGAAGACTTTCTAAGGCCCCAGTTAGCTCAGGAGGGCGAAGATTTGAGCCTCTTCCCCTGGGGACCCAGAGGCAGGTGTCTCTCCCTCTTGGCAAGGGAACCAAAGAAAAAGCATCACTGTTCTTTTTAAACCTCTAAATCATAGTAGGGATAATTGTACCTATTCAACCTCCTTTTTTTTTTTTTTTTAAGACTACAAAAATCTAGTTACTGACAAAAGGTGTTTATGGACTGTGTTTAATAGACTCAAAGTCACCTGTAAATTCATTTTCATCTTGAATCCCTTCTCTGGACCTTGAAAGGTGTCTGAGGTGATGTTCACCTCCCATAACCCAGACCGTTAAAGCACTGTAACAGTTTGTTGCCTGGCCCCTCTCCTGCCAGAATAGAGCCTGCACACCTTCCCCAGGTCTAGTCTCTAACAAAACCTTTGCCAGCCAGCTGTCTTCAGCTCATTGAGATGGTGGTTCTCTACACCTTAGGAATTCAGGAAATAAGGAAAGGAATTAGGAAAGGCATTGGGCCAAAATATTCTCCCTACTTGTTGCCTGATGCCCTTTCTGTGTGTATTTAGTAGCGGATGTATGCTTTTCCCATGTAATGAAAATAGAATGTGTCATGAGCACAGGCACTGTATTAACATGAATTCACTCATAGTAACTTGGAAATGGTTGTTTTTGTGATCCTCTCTGAGAACGAGTGAAAATAAGTTTGAAGAGGACAGCCATTCTCAGTAAAACAAGGAGGCACCTCAAAAGGGAAAATGGACATAGAAACTGAAATCTGGGTCTTGGTGAGCAAGTTAGTTCTAATTTATAGTTCTGGTAAGTTGGCCTTGTGTGTAAATACTCCAGTAATGCTCCTAACCCACTGCCTCATTTTAGTCCCCAAAAGAACACATAATATAGTTGATTATATTCTTGTTTCCTAATCTACAGTCTTAGATGCTTATTAGAAAAGCTGAGGGGCTCCTGGGTGGCTCAGTCTGAAGGGTCTGACTCTTGATTTTGGTCAGGTCATGATCTCACAGTTCATGAGTTTAAGCCCCACATTGGGCTCTGAGCTGACAGTGTTGAGCTTCCTTTGGATTCTTTCCCTCTCTCTCTCTGCCTCTCCCCTGTTTCTACTCCTTCTCTAAATATATAAATAAAATTAAAAAGAAAAAAGCCTGAAGCAGGCTATGAAATGGAATCCCAGGTGCACCTGGGTGGCTCAGTTGGCTTAATGTGCAACTCTTGATTTCAGCTCAGGTTGTGATCCCAGGGTCTTGGGATCAAGCCCTGCGTTGGGCTCATGCTGAGCCTGGAACCTGCTTGGGAATCTGTCTCCCTCCTCTGCCCCTCTCCCCTACTCATGCATACTTTCTTGAAAAAAATTTTTTTGGGGGCGCCTGGGTGGCTCGGTTGGGCGGCCGACTATAGCTTAGGTCATGATCTCACAGTCTCTGAGTTCGAGCCCCACATCAGGCTCTGTGCTGACAGCTCAGAGCCTGGAACCTGCTTCTGATTCTGTGTCTCCCTCTCTCTCTGCCCCTTCCCTGCTTGCTTTCTGTTCTCTCTCTCTCTCTCTCTCTCTCTCTCCCTCTCTCAAAAATAATAAACATTAAAAAAGTTTTTAATTAAAAATTAACTTAAATCTTTTAATTAAAAAAAAAAAACCAGAATCCTAGTGTAATATTTTAAAAAATAATGAAAAGAAAAAGAATTAAATGTTAAACTAGGGAGAGTTACTCAATAGGAATTATGTGCAGAGTACATTCAATAAAGTTAGGTCAGATGTCTTAAGATCTATTTATCATATTAAGGAAAGATTCCCTTGAATCCTTATTTATCATTAATAATTGGTATTGACATGAAGAAAATGCTCAACATGACTCATCATCAGGGAAATACAAATGAAAACCACAAAGAGATACCATCTCCTACACCAGTCAGAATCGCTAAGATCAACAACTCAAGCAACAACACATGTTGGCGAGGATGTGGAGAAAAAGGATCTCTTTTGCACTGATGGTGTGAATGCAAACTGGTGCAGCCACTCTGGAAAACAGTATGGAGGTTCCTCAAAAAATTAGAATAACCCTATGACCCAGCAATTGCACTACTTAGGTATTTATCCGAGGGATACAGGTATGCTGTTTTGAAGGGGCACATGCACCCCAATGTTGATAGCAGCACTATCAGCAATAGCCCAAGTATGGAAAGAACCCTAATGTCCATCGATGGATGAATGGATAAAGATTGGGTATATACATACAATGGATAAAGAAAATGTGGTATATGTATACAATGGAATATTACTCAGCAACCAAAAAGAATAAAATCTTGCCATTTGCAACAACGTGGATGGAACTAGAGGGTATTATTCTAAGTGAAATTAGAGAAAGACAAATATATAATTTCACTCATATGAGGAATTTAAGATACACAGCAGACGAGCATAAGAGAAGGGGAGCAAAAATAATACATAAAAACGGGGAGAAGGACAAAACTTAGACTCTTACATATAGAGAGCAACCTGTGGGTTGTTGGAGGGGTTGTAGGTAGGGGGATGGACTAAATGGATAAGACGCATTAAGGAAGACACTTGATGGGATGAGCACTGGTGTTTTACATATGGGATAAATCACTGGAATCTACTCCAGAAATCACTATTGTGCTATATGCTAACTAACTTGGATATAAATTAAAAGTTAATTAAAAATAAAAAATAAAAAATGAATTGGTGTTGAATTTTGTTAAATGACTCTTAGTTACCTGTTGAAATAAGTATATTTTTATTTTATGATACATTTCTGGAATAATCTACACTTAGCCATAGTATGTGCTGACCGATTCTACTTACCAATATTCTAGGATTTTTTTCCATTGATATGTGTGAGTATCGTGAAGGGAAAAGTTACTCAGTGGTACTTGTTAAAGATGGTTGGCAAAACTTTATTTGAGGGGAAATAGGGACCACTACAATGGGGTCTTGCAGCATGGAAAAGAGACTGAGCTGCATTCTGAATACAATAAGGAAAAGTGAGTACTTCTAGCCATGGAAGAGAGTGTGAGTCAGTGGATGGAAAATAACTGAGAAGAAACATGAAGAAGGCAGGGGGAAATTCTGGCTAAACTGACCTGACCGGACTCTTGCTAAGGGCAGGCTGGGGTGATCAGAGGTTGGTGGAGGTTAAGGAAACTCATTTGATGTCAAGTGTGATCAAGTATGGAGGATAGAGGATCCTGCCTAAACTATTTGAACAAAACTCTTGATAAAATCGGACCACACAGAGATGAATACAAAACCCCAAGACTCAGGGCCCTGTTGAAAAACAGCTCAGTTTAAAGTTTGGTCAGGATATAAGATCTTTGTTGTATGGTGTGTAAGTTTCTTTTTTGTGATATTTTTGCATTTTGGAGTCTGTGGTGGTTGGTTTAAAAAAACAAGGCTTTAAACCTTTTCTTTCCTTTTTATAAGTCCTCAGGGCCTCTTAAGGCAAATTTCTGCTTTCAAGAAATCATCATTATTGTCATCGTAATAGCTGACATTTGTACTTTCTGGGGCATCTGGGTGGCTCAGTTGGTTAAGCGTCCAACTTCGGCTCAGGTCATGATCTCAGGGTTCAGGAGTTTGAGCCCCATGTTGTGCTCTGTGCTGACAACTCAGAACCTGGAGACTGCTTCAGATTCTGTGTCTCCCTCTCTCTGCCCCTCCCCTGCTTGTGCTCTATCTCAAAAATAAAATTTTTTTTTAAAACTTAGCACTTTCTGTGTGTTAGGCACTGTTACAGGCTAATCATCACTAAGACTTCTGTGCAGCTAGGTACTATGATTCTTCCCATTTTGTAGGTGAGGAAACATGTAAGTACATTAAACACTCACCTTGTATAACAAACTAAAAAGCAGGATTTGATTCCAGGCTCTGGAGTCCATGCTTTCACGTCTAGAAATTTAGTTTGATATGAGACAAAATGGTTAAAAAGATGGCAAGGGCAAACTATTATTCTTGTTCAAGTCCTTTACATGATTTTCTATAGGATCATGCTGGCTTATTAAATGTTTGTTTTGTGGAAACGCACAAGGCAGAAATAAACCTCGCTATGACCTCATTCTGAAGCGGTGTCCTACAACGTACTTGTCCTCTAATAAACATGTGATAATTGACATTTATCAAACAGGGCAATCATGGGAGGATTATTTGCATTATCAAAAAATTTAGTACTTTATAAAGGATTTCAATAGTACACTGTCTTAAAAAGTAAGCTTGTCCCAATCCTTCACCTCCAGGGCATTTGAAATATTAAACAAATTAGATGTAATTAGTCGACAACATGATATAGGCTTAATTACTAGGAATGGAAAGTTGGTTCAAGTAACTGCATTCTACACAAATTTGCTGAAATTGACATTTTAATTATACACATTTTCTAAATGAAGTATATTTTGGCATGTGTTGCCAGAATTGCTGATCAAGCTACAGTGTATATATTTCCAGGCTGCTACAATCCCACAAAGAATTTCATAGTACATAACAGAAATAGAAATTCTGGTTTTTCTAGTTGTTTTATTTTTCCATCTCTGTGTTCCAAACCAAGTGCAGAGTCTGCTGAAATACATGAATGTTGGAAGCTTCTAATGAGCAGTGAGAGGCAACATAACTGCACCCAGCTCCCCACATCTGTTCCAATTTGTAATTGACTGTAACAGCCTGTGCTTTATGCAAAATGACTGATCATAACAAAAATTACTTTTAAATTGCTCATGTAACCATATGTCTTGGATCATGGCACTATCTTTGGCTTCTATGTATGTTATTGTTCTCATGTTTCTGGACTGACTTTGTTTTAAAACCACTGAGGCATAATTGAATTAATGTGCATCAAGGAGGGAAATGAAAGGCTAGGTCTGAGACTCCACCACAGTGAGGGTAATTTAAGAAACATAGAGATTTACCTTTGTTTTCTTGGCTTAGGTCACCATCTCATGGTTCCTGGGTTTGAGCCTCACGTTGGGCTCTGCACTGACAGTGTGGAGCCTGCTTGGGATGCTGTCACTCTCTCCCTCCCTCTCTGTCCCTCCCCTCCTTGTGCCCCTCCCCCTGACCACCCCTCAAAATAAATAATCTTAAAAAAAACCCAAAAAAGTAGGGGTGCCTGGGTGGCTCAGGCAGTTAAGCGTCAAACTGCGACTCAGGTCATGATCTCATGGCTAGTGAGTTCAAGTCCCTTGTCATGCTCTGGGCCAACCGCCTAGAGCCTGCTTTGGATTCTGTGTTTCCCTCTCCCTCTCTCTCTGCTCCTTCCCCGCTTATGCTCTGGCTCTGTCTCTCTCTCTCTCAAAAAATAAACATTAAAAAAAGAACATTAAAAGTAAAAGGGCATTTTGAGGACTAGATTAAGATAGCCATATAATTTGCAAGGCCAAATGCGACATAAATGGAAGGCCCTTGTTTCAAAAAGCAGGAGAATAATGTCATTAAAGACATTAAAATATAAAATTTTTCCTTTCTTTGTTTCTCTCACCTTGTGATGAGTATCATTTTATTTGCTATTTAATGCTATTAAGTAAATTAAAACTATACATCATTAGCATGAAATTTGCCAGTTATCTTTACATTGTGCAATGCTAATTTTAAATGCAAATTTGGGCCTTTAGCTCCTAAGCAGAGTCACTGAAATGCCACACTTTGTTCTTGGTAGTTCATACATGCACACGTACTTCATTCTTACCAGAGGACTGGAAGTGCACAAAATTAACTGCTCTTTTTACTTGACTCCTTGGTGCGTGGACATGCTGCCACAACCCTGCCCTGGACTTACTTACGAGTGAGGAAAATGTGAAAATTGGGGGGAATCGGGCCTTGCTCTGGTTTCCCCTTTGCTTCTAGGTCATCATTTTCAGTGGAACTGGTTGGCAAATAGGGTACAGCTAACATGAATGAAAAAGGATACTATAGGATTGTTCTGCCATTGGCATTAAAATGCCATTTCCTTCTTTCTGCAGTGAAGCCAGTGTGGGTTTGATTGAACAGTGTGGCCTCTCAGCCCCCTCCGCACCCTCTCCCTCAGTCCTAGATGCAATAGGTTCACCTTGTTTTACTTTTGAGTCTTGCTGAATCCCCTTGCCTCAGGGTGTAGTAGGATTCTCACACAGAGAGTTGTAACACGGAGGCTTTTCTTTGCAAGAAGCAACTTTATTCCTGCCGGCACCGCTCAGTTGGGTTCGTACCCAAGGAACTGAGCCCCAAACACCACATGGTATAGTTTTTTTTTTAAATATATTTTCTACTTCTTTTTCTCTCATATGTGGTAACACACAAACGTGTAGTCTGATTAAGTGGTCTCATGTTACAAGGTTGTGAGGGATATTGTCCCGTATGCATGTAGCCAGGTTGCCTTGAGGTTTTTATTTTCCTTAGGGAGGGGACCCTACCACAAGGGGTCCCTCAGAATGCTATACCTAATGGGGCATCTCAACCACTAAATGTGAAGGAAAGAAAGCACAGGAATTGCATATGGTTCCTGTCTACTCACACATGTGCTTTATCGTCCCTTCAGGCTTCCCTCACAAAACACAGATTCAAAGATTTAACTATTAAGAATTTCAAGATGGTGACAGCAGGGCATGAAATCAAGCATGAGACCCCTCTGGACCTGGGGCCCTGCTTGATGGTGCATGTTGCAGCCCACAAAGCTGATCCTGCCTCAGTAACTTCATCTACAAATTGGGGTGATGATAGTATGTATCAAGTAGGGTTGCCACGAGGAGTAGTTAAGTCACAAATGTGAAGTGCTTAACAAATAGTCTACACATAGAAAGTACTGAATATGTGGTACTTTTTTAATATTTGTTCCTTTATATCCCAAATCAAATAAGGAAATGCATTATATTCTTATTAGGGACCTTGATTTAGGTTAAGTGTTCCTTGTATAAGCTCCTCTAAGCAAGATAGGCTTTCAAACACAAGATCTGAAACATAATGAATATTCCCTTATCTGGGTTGTGGTCATGAGGTAATTACCACTAAGCAGCCAAAGCTCTGATGTCAGTTCAAGAGGTTACCTGGTTTACTTTATGGAGTGTAATTACTGTAGCAGGTTATAACAAATAAGGTTGTATGGAGTGTCCAGTAAAAGACAAAGTCTCAAGTCATTAAAAGTGGCTGAATTGCCACGTTGTCTGTATCTGAGAAGGAGGTCAACTCTGTGAAACCTTGGGCAGAGAAACCTCTATTCCAAACTCATGGAGAGGGGAGCTGTTTGCACTCAGAATAAAAACAAAACGAAGATGTGAAGTCTGCCTGAGCAAGCAGAGGTGAACTCTTGTTGACTGCAGCATCCAAATGAAATTGGGCATAGAATGAATTTCAGGATCCAAAGTTACTGAGGAACTATTGTAGGTAAGATTCATCAATCAGTCCAGTAGAAGTGCTTAGGAAATGCTAGTTAGTATGCCCAATGTGCATTTGGCTTATTTATATATATTAAAATCAACCATCTTGGAAACATCAATTTAAAAAAAAAAAACTTTTGGGTGCACCTGGGTGGCTGAGTTGCTTAAGTGTCTGACTCTTGATTTCAGCTCCAGTCATGACCTCACACTTGTGAGATTGAGCCCTGGGTTGAGCTGAGCATGAAGCCTGCTTGGGATATTCTTTCTCTCTCTCTCTCTTTCTTTCTGCCTCTCCCCTGTTCATGTTTTCTTTGTCTCAAAATAAAATAAACATTAAAAATTTTTTAAAAATTATTTGATAAATTATTAGTTCCTGATGTAGTGCATACTGATTATTTAAACATCATTTATTTAAAGGCTAAATATTTTTAAAAGATTTTCTTTATTTTCCATTGGCATATTTTAGTGAAAGTATACCAACACAAAATGGTGACTCTACTTAAAAATTGCTCATGAAAAGGATGGGTTGAGTATGATAACAGGCTGAGAAATTATGCAAGTAGGATAAAAAAAAAGGAACATTAAGAATATTCATATTGTGGGGGCACATGGGTGGCTCAGTGGGTTAAGCGTCCAACTCCTGATTTCGGCTCAGGTCATGGTCTCACGGTTTATGAGATCAAGCCCTGCGTTGGGCTCGGAGCTGACAATACAGAGCCTGCTTGGGATTCTCTCCTCCTCTCTCTGTCCCTCCCCCTCCTTCTCTGTCAAAATAAAGAAACATTAAAAAAAAGAATACTGATATTAACAGAGAAGTAAGCAGTTTCAGATCACACAGCATGTGAGACCCTGTTGTGTCTTATGAAAGTATGATTTTCCTTCTCTGATTCTGAAGCATCAGAAGAGTGTGAAGAATAGGGTAACAAAATGGGTATGATCAGATTAAAAGAAAACCTCTTTGCACGGGAAAGAATTGATGAAAATGTGACATGAAATCTGTGTCTAGCAAGATACTTTTAAGACTTCTCCCCGACTCCTGTCCATTTGGTTTTGAAAATCTGGATTTAATATTCATTTAAAAGACTTAGTGGACTGAACCATCTCAGGAAGTATTAACTTTCTGAATTCCTGGGTCCTGTCATCCACTGGTGCTGTGGTTATGATGACTAATTCCGGGGAACGTTGAGTCAGGACATGGATGTACTGTCATGAATGTTGCTCCTTCTCAGAGAATTTTACTGAAGAAATAATGTTATCATTTCCAGATGCGGAACCGAAGTATCTGATTGTTGTGCGGCCCGCCCCTCCTCCAAGTCAAAAGAAGTCATGCTCAGGTATATTTTGTTCATTTTTAAGCTTTTATTAACTTTAAGCCATGCCTTCTCATTTCTACCCATGGAGACCAAGTGCATTGGAGAAGCCTTAGGAGCGTGGATTAGAATATACAGCACAGCAAGCCCTGTGTCAACAGATAATCCTCCTTGCAAGTATTATGGTCTGGTTGTAGAGACTGCTTGGGACCTTCTCCCAGCACCACTACATACAAATGTGAGGAATTTAGGCAAATTACTGGACTTGTGTGTACCTCCTCTCCCCTGAATACAAGGGCCGTTGTGAGGGTTAAAGGAGTTGATGCATGTGTGGCCCGTAGCACAGGGCCTGGCACACAACAAGTGCTCACATAGAGTTAGCTCCTGCTAGCCTGTTTCTACTTGGCAGTGTGTGAACCCATGCACTATTGTGCTTTCCGGATCTTAAGGGCAAAATCTGATGTCTAACCTTTGTTAAAGGAGACTGTTAACATTTTAAAAGCGTAACTCATTTATAGGCATGTTACATGGGTTGGAACTTGGGTTTTACTTGACTCCTCATCTCTTCCTTCAAAACCTCTTCTATTTAGTCGAACAAATAGAGCAAGGACTGCTTTCATGAAACAATAGCAACACAACACAGATACTCCCAGGGATGGGGAGACATGAAACAGGAAAGTAAATGCCATGTGGAATAAGTGAGTAGAAGCCTTTTCTTCATGACTGGAGAAAGATTAAAAACCTTACATTTTCCAATTTCACTACTAAAATTGCTTCTCAGATCAAATAAGCCGCCCTTGCTGTAAGAGGCTGTAGAAGCTGTGAATATGCTTTTACTGTCTGGTATTAAATCTCCCTAACTGTAGATACTTGAGAAAAAGGTTTGGTTTTCGCTTTCATTTTCTAATGTCAATTATTCTTTACATATTTCCTAATCATGTTTCTCTTTTACAGTGAACTAAATGTCAAACAACGAAGGGTCTCCTTTGTTAGATCTTTCTAAAGGGTTGGCATGGAGGTGGGGGGAGCATACAGATCTTTAAACACACTGAGGAAACCTCCCCTTTGCAGTTGTGAATCCTGTCCTCTGGACGCATCAGCCAAGCCAGTTACCAGAAATGGGTTGCCACAGTCCCCTCCCCTCCTTCGGTTGTTTTTCATGTCTTTTTTAGAGAAGCAGTTAATAGTCCAGCATTTTGAAAAACACAAACCCCTTTTCCTGGCCCCTTAAATTATCCCAAAGCATCAGGGAAATTTCAGTTACTCCTTATAACTTGTAATGATAGTCACCATTTCAAGACTTTATTTCAAAATATTTAATAGAGTCAAGAAGTATTAGTAAGGACCCATGGGATTCTGGCCTCACATTCATCAAACTCTTTCTTAATACAAAAACACAAAGATGTGTAAGGGACGTCAAAAGAGTGATTACAACTCAGTAGCACTTTGTGGGGACTTGTATGGCACTGGTCTGGAAATTATTTTTCTCTTTGTGATGACGGGCTCAGGAAATTGTTTATTTTGTTCAGGATATACTGTACTACCCCACCTTTCCTTTCAGGCAGCGGGTGTAATTTTTTTTTTGTAATGTGAATTTGAGAATGATAGAATGACTAATGTATTAACTTTGATTCATTTTATATTTGCATTTACCACATACATTTTAATCACTTTTGTATCAGATCGATACTTAGTGAAATAAATACTTTCTGGTTTTGTAGGCTTTAGGTTCCCTTGGAGAAAGGAAAATTTATCTTTTGTCTCTAAATGGCATTATCTTCATACATGGTGAGCTATGCCAGTGATGTAGAAAAAAAAAAAAAAAAAAAAAAAAACAACAAAACAAAGGTACAGTTCAGAAGACAGAAATTTGAGTCTTGACCCTACTCTTGGTATGAACTTGGATACCCTTGAAACTTAGCTCGGCCTTAGTTTTCATTTGTAGAATGAGATAGTGGTATTACATTAGGGAGAACCAATCAGGGGCTAGAAAAGGAATATCAGAATCCCTTCAGGGCTTTTTCAAACAGCATAAACCTCTCACTCTCATCAGGTTCTAATCTACCCTCATAGGCAGTCAGACTTGGACTCTTGGAATCATAGTAATGCTAGGTAGTATCATAGGTGGAACTGGAAAATTTTATAAAGAAGGATAAATGCATGTTTACAACAAAATAACAGCTATCCTTGACAATTATTTCAAATGTCTTTTTAAAAAATTCAGCTATGTTACAAGGAAACAATCTGCCACTACTTGGTTATACATATTCTTGGCTAAGAAGGGTTTTCACCACAGTAACAACTGACAGAACTTAAATCTAATAGAAGCAGCAAGCCTGACAAAATTGTCAAGGGCATTTGGTTCAGGTAACTTTCACTAAGCTCATACAAAGGGTAGCTTCCTATTAGTTCCTATTGTGTTAGATTAAAATAACACAAATTCTTCCTATAGCAAATACAACAGGCATTTCACGAAATGAAAGACAGGGTCCAATGAAAATATAGAATGTTTTATATTCTGCATAATTTTATTAGATACTGTATTTTATTTACAGATTTTTTTAATTGAGCCAGTGTTGGTTTCCATGGCAAAGAATCTTCATTCCTCTTTTGCACTGTCCCCTAATCCTGAAGTTTCCAATATTTTTTGAAAATGCAAATATCTGCCCCTTATATGCTGGAAAAAGATCTTAAGTGGTTTGTCACCATCTCTTGGCATTGCCCAAATCTAATTAGTCCCATCAGAAGAACTGTGATTCCTATATTATCTCCACTCTCCCAGCATTATTAAGAATGTGTAAAAAAAAAAAAAAAGTGCATACATTTTCTATATAGACACTAACTGTAAAAAAAAAATGCTTACTGTAATAGTATAACAAGGGATTTTTATGCTTCTAAATTGGCTTGAAAAAAGAATATAACCTACAAGCTAGATGTTAAGCTTTCTATTGTTTGATATTCTTTCACACTAGTTCATAGTCTTGAGTAGGGGATGGGGAACCAAATATGCTTTTATTGTATCTGTAAAAGAAATGGAGTGAATCCATTTGCATTATTCATTTCACTGGTAATAGTGAAGACCTTCATATACATAGCTAAGACCTTCATATACATCCCTAACCCACAAGAAATAAAACCTGGGTATGACTGGATATACTTTACATGCATACATTACCCATATATGTGCATATATATATATATATATATATATATATACACACACACACACACACACACACACACACACACATATGCATACACACATAAATCTCAAAATAATATTTTGTTGGGTTTATGCTTAAATTCATGGTCACAAAATTAATAATATTGGTGTGCTCTATGAAAAGACATTTGATGGTTTCACATTCTTCATCATCTTCCTGAGTCATTTTTATGCATTTTACCCCAATATAAAAATAAACTGTTACCCGTATGTTACCTCCACAGGTAAAGCACGCTCTCGCAAACCTCTCCAGCTGGTGGTCGGCACTCTGTCGCCAAGCTCTGTATTCCTGTCCTGGGGTTTCCTCATTAACCCACACCATGACTGGACATTGCCAAGTCACTGTCCCAATGACAGGTAATTCATCTAACAAAAGATTTTTTTAACCTGTAAATTAGCTCTTGTTTTTGTTTTTAAGTAATCTCTACACTCAACGTGGGGCTTGAACTCACAGCCCCAAGATCAAGAGTCACATGCTCTATCCACTAAACCAGCCAGGTGCCCCCTACCTCTTGGTTTTCTGGTATCTGTACATGCTTTAGAAGAATGTATAAATATCAGGGGTATTAGCACATACAGATCACCCATTAGCTATACAGGTTGTCCTAAGCATGAGGGGAATGAAAATACTAAGTGAGGGCTCTTCCCCATGAGGAAGTTACCACCTACCTGAATAGAAAACACACGCAAGCATTTTTTCTTTCCAAAGAATAAAGTACAAAGGAGAATGAGCCAAATACCAATGGGGAATTTCCATGAGAAGAGTAATAAAAGCTCAGAGGATGAGGCCCAAGGCAGTTAGGAAAGATGGTTGAAAGTTGGAAATACTGATCTTTGGTTGGAAAAGGATGGATCTTTGATTTGACAGTTGAAGTACTAGAAGCAGTAGTTTTCAAAGTGTTGCCCCAAACCAAGTAGCACCAAAATCAGTTGGATTCCCTTCTCATGTTCAGAAACTCTGAAGGTGGGGCTCAGTAATCTGTGTTCTAACAAGCCTCTGGAAAATTCTGATGTCCACTTAAGTTTGAGAATCACTGCTGGAGAAAACTGGAGACATAGACACAGGGAGAGATGTAAACACAAGAAAAAGCACAGGTTAGGAAATGAAGCTCCTATCTTCCTGCACTGGACAAAATAAGAAACATCTAATGTATTTTCAAATGATTGCCATTCATCCAACCAGCACATATATTTGGTATGGTCTGTACTGAGTGCTGAAGCTGGGATAGACAATGGTTGTTTATCATAAGTATTTATTACATTACCTTTAAAATTCAAAACTTCAGGGCCACCTGGGTGACTTAGTTAAGTGTCCAGCTTTGGCTCTGGTCATGATCTCATGGTTTGTGAGCTCAAACCCCGCGTCAGGCTCTGTGCTGACAGCTCAGAGCCTGGAGCCTGCCTCGGATTCTGTGACTCCCTCTCTCTCTGCCCCTCTCCAGATTTCTGTCTCTCTCTCTTAAAAATAAACATTAAAAAAATGTTTTTAATTCAAAACTTTGCATCTGACAAGGATTCCAAATTCTCTTCAACCGAAGCATTCTATGAAAAAATTTTTTAAAAAAGTTAAATGGACTCTAAGTGATTTTTAAATTTGAAAAGTTTCATCCCATTTTTATCTTTTAAAATTTTTTAAAAAGTGTTTATTTTTTTGAGAGAGAGTTAAAATGTGAGTGGGGGAGGGGTGGAGAGCGAGGGAGACAACTCCAGGCTTTGAGTTGTCAGCACAGAGCTTGATGCAAGGCTTGAAGTCATGAACCATGAGATCACGACCTGAGCTAAAGGCAGACCCTCAACTGACTGAGCCACCCAGATGCCCTCATTTCCTTTTTAAATAAAAAATGTGTTATTGAGGTATAATTTAAATCCAATATAATTCACTATTTGATCAGATATGAAAAATGCACATAATCATGTATTCTATGCCCCATCCAGAAATAGAACCTTTTCATTCCCCCAGATAGTACCTTTCTCAAGAAGCAACCACTGATTTGATTTCCATCACTGTAGATAAGTTTTGCCTAATCTATAATTGTACATAAATGAAATCATACAGCATGTTATGTGTCCCTTTGTTTTCATTCAGCATGTTTTTGCGATTCTTTCATGACATTGTGTGTGTTATAGTTCATTCCTTTTTTTTTATTGTTTAGTTTTGAGAGAGAGTACGAGTGGGGAGGGACAGAGAAAGAGGGGGACAGAGCAGAGAGCCCAAAGTGGGGCTCAAAATTACGAGCCTCGAGATCATGACCTCAGCTGAAGTCTGATGCTTAACTCACTGAGCCACCCAGGCACCTCTCATTCTTTTTTCACTTCTGAGTGGTATTCTGTTTTCTGAATATTCCAGAATTTATTATCTAGTCTTTTATTGGTGGGTACTTACTTATGTCTTGGGTTATTATGAATTGAGATTTTATAAATGTTTTTCTTTAAGACTTTGTAGACCTATGCTTTAATTTCTCTTATGTAAATATTTAGAAGTGGAATTGCTAGGTCACAGGGGAAATGTATATTTAACTTTTTTTTTCGCCTGACTTTTCCATTTACACTCCTGTAAGCAATAGGACAATTCAGATTGTTCCACGTCCTCACCAGCATTTCATGTTGTCAGCATTTTGCATTTTCGCTGTTCTAGTATAGCAGCATCTTACTAGAGTCTTAATGTCCACTATTACTTTTCATATACTTTTCATATACTTTTGGACATAATCTCTTGTGTAGTGCTCTATTTTTATTTGTCTAAATTGAACCAAAAAAAGACCTTTAAAAATGTTCCTAAGTTCTCAAGAGTACCTTTCATATGACTTTCATTAGGAAATTTAGACTAAGAAAAAAATTAGATTTTCCTTCACATGTTCATAGTTCTGAAGGAAGAAATTATTGGAAAAACCCATGTAGAAGATAGTGCCAAAACCAAATTTCTTGAAAAATAAGCTTGAGATGTTTCAAAGAAACTAAAATGTTCCTTTATCACCCACCACTAAGTCCATTAACTTACTTTGTTTGGAAAATGAACTCTTGACAGAATAGGCTTTCATGTGGTAATTCCAGCTTTTACTGGATTGATCCAGGGTACCATGCTGAGAAGGTTAACATTTACGGATTGCTTTCTTACTCCTTTTCAGCTTCTTGAGTTTCTAATTTAAAGACAGAAGGGGAAACAAAAAAAGGAAGCAAGGAAATGTGGAGCTCTTGTAGCAAAATGAAGCTGATTTTAATAGTTACTTAACTTGCTTGATAAATTCATGGAGTTAACTAACCCACAAATCCATAGAGCATGCTTTGGATATGATTTCTTCCCCTGTCCTCAGATTTTTCCTTCAGTTCCATTTGGCCTTACCCTTCATGAAGGAATTTATCTGATACTGATTCTAATTGACAGATGTTGCCATGGTTTGATAGCACAAAGAGATAATACAGGGAGAAGGAGAGGAACAGATGGTCTGATGAAGCTAGGATATTAACCAAGGCAATTGATTAGAAGACCCAAGCTACTCAGACCATGCATGTATCTCTCCCTAACCCCCTTGTTCATCTCCCACACACCCTGGCTTTACTCTTGTCATCAAATAGATGGAGCCATGCCCATTAAATCACAATAGTCAAAATTGATAATTCTACTTAGCATAAAGTGTTTTTCTTAAGATTCAATAATAACATATCAAGATACTTGTAAACTTTGAAACCTGGATGAATGGGACAATCAAGATATCCTGGACAAAAATAGGAAACTCTTAGGACATGACTAACAGGGAAGAATTCAATGGTAATGCTTAAAAGAAAGCATTTGGAGTACTTACGGATTTCATTTACACATGCCTCCTTTCTTCCTAGTTAGTACCGTTAATAAAGAGCTGAAATTTAAAGTCTTTGTGGTAGCTGAGAAAAAATAGTGGTCCTTGTTGAAAGGCCCTAGAACTACTGTGCACATTATAAACACCCAAATAAATCCACCAGGATTCTAAATGAATGTAATTAGAAGCAGACTTGGAGAAATCTACCCTACAAGATGCTGGGGTTTTTTTGTTTGTTTTAGAATTTTGATTAAGCCAGTAGGTTAGAATAATAGTAGCTATAGGGAATGATTGCTTCTTGAAAACCAGAAGATTAATATAGCTGAGTTTTGCCTTCAGGAGTACTTTTATTAAATAATCATTGGAATCTGAATGCCTTTAGCTTGCATTAGGAACACCAACTGGCATCAGTGTAATGCACTGAATTCTAATACTGGCACTCTGTGTAATATTGGCATCCTTTCTCATTGATGCATACAGCCCTATTTATCCTATACAAAGAAAATTTTTTTGTCTTTATACTTGGATTTCGACTTAATCTATGAAAGCTCAATGCAGTAAGTTTCCAAGTGAGAAAACCCCTATGTTTCATTTTGTTTTAAGTTTGGAAATATTAATGGCGTATCATGTTATCCTTCATAACACATGGCTCTGTTACTGTTTGCATAGGGTCCATATGGGTATTCATGTTCCTAAATCCTTTCCTGAATTCACATTGGAAAGTAGATGTGTTTTTACTCTTTGAATGGAAGAATGTACACATTTGTCCTCAATATATCTAAGGGCAAAAGAAACCTTTCCAAATTGGCCCCAATGAAGAGTAAAACATGTTTTTAACCAAATTTATTCCCTCATTAATAGCTTATTTTTTCCTTCCCATGTTTCCAACTTGTTAAAGTGTTCAAGATTGCTTTAGTTCTCACTCCTTTGCCAACTTATTAAAGCTTTATGATTTGTTTAGAAATCATTTTCACATTTTCTGACACTTTGATACTGTAGTTATTTACTGTTAATGTAGAATGAGGGCCCTCCTTTTGGGCTGGTCCAGAGCAGGCTCTGGCCTTTCTTTTTTTGTGTCCCCCCGCCCCCCAGGTTTTTAAGAAGCAAATATTTTTGATGTCTGAATTCTCGATTGAGCCCAATGCCTTATTATCCATTTGTCTTTCCATGTAAATTTTAAGCTCTGTGAGGACAGGAACCATGTGTATCATAACCAACTTAATCTTCCCAGTCCCTAGATCAGCAACTGGCACATAATAGGCCCTCAGTCGATATATACTGAATGAATAAAAAGTAAAACAGCAGCATTTTCACTTTAGTTTCACCAGTACTTCAAACTTCACATGACAAAATTGAACTCCTACTGTTTCTCTTGATATTTCAGGTCCACATCTTAGTACTTGCTGAAGTACCTTCATTCCTCCATTCACTCTAACTTGAATCTTGATTCATTTTTTATTTTTCCTCTCCTATAGCTAATAAGCCCCCAAGTTATAATGGTTCTGCCTTTGGGAAGTACATCAATGTCTTTATTTTCTACTTCTTCACATTCGTGCCAATAATTCTAATTCAGACACTTGTCACCATACCCTGGATCCTGGAAATAGCATCCTGGCTTCTTTCCCTGGCTCTTTTCCTACTCCAGTCCATCTTGGCTTCTGCAAAACTAAGGAAATTTAGATTATCCACCATCAGCTCACTTGTTCTTCACCTCAGATTCATCCTCCTTCTCTTCTTTCCAAGGAGCACATTTCTGACTCAAGACTGTGCTCATCATCCTGTCCCTTCCACATTCCTTAAGACTTTACTCTCAAATTTACCCCTTCACTGCCATTGGGACCATGCCTCTTGCTTGCAAATAGGTTGAAGATTACTCTATCACCAAACAACATTTTCTGTTAATTCTGTTAGCTCTTCCAAGCTATTTTTCAATCTCTTCATTCCAGTACTTTTCAGAGTGGTCTGTTCTTTCATACCTGGTTTTTGCTCCACCCCTACAATCTTTATTCCCTTTCACTGGTTTCCTTTCCTTTTTTACCATTCCATTGAAATATCTCTTTGTGGTCACCAATGACCAATGAATTGCTAAATCTAGAAGTGTTTTCTGAGTTCATACTCTTTTTTTTTTAATGTTAATTTATTTTTGAGAGACAGAGTGTGAGTGGGGGAGGGGCAGAGAGAGGGGGAAACAGAATCCAAAGCAGGCTCCAGACTCTGAGCTGTCTGCACAGAACCCCACACGGGGCTCAAACCCACAAACTGAGCTCATGACCTGAACTGAAGTCAGAGACTTAAACAACTGAGCCACCCAGATGCCCCTCAGTTCTTACCTTCTTAACCTCTCAGTGGAATTGTCAGCCACCGTCTTTCTTGAACTCTTTCTTTGACATGTTTTGTGAAATGTTTCTCTTGGCCTTTTCCTCCTCTCTATTGCTAATTGTTAGCCTAACTCCCAAAGTGGAATAGAGTTTTATCCTTGGATCTCTCATCTGTTTCCCCCCTTATCTCATCTATGCTGTGTCTTTAACTAAGTAAAACAGTGCTTCTCAAACTTTATGCATGTAAATCATGTAAGAGACCTTGTTACAATGCAGGTTCTATTCCACAGCATAAGGAAAAGCCTGAGGTTCTGCATTTCTAAAAGCTCACAGGATGTGCTGATGTTGCTTTTGTACAGAGAGCAATGGGAGTGATAAGGATATAAGTGACTTGCAGGGCTAATATCTGACCTTGACTCATTTCCAAAATTCTAAGA
Source organism: Leopardus geoffroyi (assembly GCF_018350155.1). Classification (NCBI taxonomy): domain Eukaryota; kingdom Metazoa; phylum Chordata; class Mammalia; order Carnivora; family Felidae; genus Leopardus; species Leopardus geoffroyi. The sequence continues at coordinate 48,746,602 of NC_059333.1, read as the reverse complement.
CTATTTTCAGTTGTTGATGTAGTGATCTACATTAGAATGACCAAATAATGGTGGTTAGTACCTCAAACTCCAACTAAATTCTTAATCTGTACTACCAAAAAAATTCCTTTCCATTAATTTCCTTCAAGGTAGGAAATCCAGTTTTGATTTATATTAATGCTTTTCTTAGCACACTTATCCCATAAAGAAATCTAGTTGCATCATTTCTTGTGTAGAAATACTAACTTTGGGGGCTCCTGGGTGGCTCATGCCTCCCACTCTTGATTTTGGCTCAGGTTACCAATCTCAAGGTATGTGAGATCTAGCCCCATGCTGGGCTCTATGCTGACAGTGCAGAGCCTGCTTGGATTCTCTTTCCCTCTCTCCCTGCCCCGTCCTTGTGTGTGTGTGTGCCTGCACACACTCTCTCTCTTTCTCTTTCTTTCTCTCTCTCAAAATAAACTTAAAAAAACAAATATAACTTTGATCTTTTTTTTCTTCATTTCATTTCTTCCATGAGTCATTCCTTGGTTGACTCGTGTGGACTGAGTGTATTATTTGAGATTCTTCCCTCCAATCTCTCTCTAATTCTCCCACTGCTGGTAAGTCTAACCTCCTCCATCACTGCTTAACATTATTCCCTGGCTGAAGAATCTCTACCAGCTTCTACTGCCTGGTAAAAGAAATTGTAGAATCTCTCATAGAATCTATCTCCAAGAATATATGAGTCATGCTACTGCCATGAGTTTTAAATCTGGACTACTTTGCTTTCCTGGACCTATGTAGGATATCCAACTTTAAGTCACACCCTTTGGATTTAAAATGCCATTTGTCCATTGCAACAGTTCAAATGTAGAGGGCTATACCCAGCCCCCCTCAGCACCCTTTGTTTTTCATCCCAACTTCTTTAGTTCTATCCATATATACATCTACCTCCTTCACTATACTGTGAAGTCATTTTTGAAGTTTTCAGTGTCCCACTCATCTTCCATTGCATGTGGATCCTAGCATCCTGCTTTATAATAGCAGTTTTCAACACATGTACAAGTGAATAAGTGGAATGTTACAGAGCAAGTCTTAAGGTCAGGCCATCTAGCTCATGAACGTCTTATGCAACATCTCTTGTCTAAAGTCCACAGTGAGTATCTCCAGCAATGATAACAGCACAGACATTGAGGGTACAAATTCTGGTCAGACTGACCTATGTTCAAAATTCTGTTGTTTTATTAACTGAATGGCCTTGGATAAGGTATTTAAAGGCATTTTTTAAAATCTGTAAAATGGGATAATACTACTACTATCTCATGGAGTTGTCAGAATTTAATGAGATGATACGTGTAAAACGGTTAACACAGTTTATGGCACACAGTAAGCACTCAGTAAATGGTGCTGTTTGCTATTCTTGTTGATTTTGATATTATTTGCTTTGTGCTATAACGGCCATTTCAGGTGAGCTATTTCATTTTAGGTAGCACCAAAATCACTAGAAACTGATTCTTTTGGTTGATGTTTAAGCCAGCCACCATTAGGGGATAAAGGAGAGAGTTTTGGAAATTTGTGACCAGTTTGAAAATTATTTTAAGAGTCCAAAGATAATAAAAACCTGAACTGGTCCCATAAGTGCTGCTTAGAAGTGAAGAAGAAATAGGTAAAAGAGGAATCATGCAGAGAAACCTAACTGGCCTTGAAAACCAATTGAGGGGAGAAGGGGCCTGAAGCTAACAGGAATAGGAGCAGATTTGAACAGAAGTAGATTTTAAGGTAGTGAGGAAACTCAGGAAGGATTAAATCACTAGGTTGGATCAAGAGGTTTTATTATATTACAGATCAGACACCAGATTACAAAGAGATTTAGGCATCACGAGTGATGAGAAAGTGGGATAAGGTAGATTACTTGTAAGACATCTTGTTTAAACAACAGCAGGGATAAAAGGGAATATGAAATGAAAATTCTTTTCATTTTTGTTAGAATGAAAAATACCTAAACAATTTTTTGGCTCAGAAGTGAGCGAATGGAATAAGGAAATGGAATAAAATCACCAAGATGTTTATGTATGTTTGGGCAGCAGGAAGAACCCCAGAATCAGAGAGGGGCAGGGAGGGGGTGATGGACAGAGACACTTTAAGAAGAAGGGAGTGATGGGGCGCCTGGGTGGTGCAGTCGGTTAAGCGTCCGACTTCAGCCAGGTCACGATCTCGCGGTCCGTGAGTTCGAGCCCCGCGTCAGGCTCTGGGCTGATGGCTCAGAGCCTGGAGCCTGTTTCCGATTCTTTGTCTCCCTCTCTCTCTGCCCCTCCCCCGTTCATGCTCTGTCTCTCTCTGTCCCAAAAATAAATAAACGTTGAAAAAAAAAATTAAAAAAAAAAAAAAAAGAAGAAGGGAGTGAGGGCAGAATTTACATCAGAAGCAAAAATATTGACAAAGACCGTGTCAGGAAGTGTCCTTTGATATAAAGAGAACAAAAAAAATCTATATAATGGATGTTTTAGGAAATATAATAGTAGTTACAGAAATAAAAATATTGCTGAAAAAAGTATAGAAAGTCCAAACAATGACCAATGACATGCATCAAGCAGACTAGTTTGTGAAAGGACTACATTTATCTTGTCATGGCTCCATTTCTCCTCTTGGTATAATTGACTACTAGTTATTTCATAAATCACGTTTATGGGGTTTCTACCCTGTGTTCTGCCTCTGTAGTTTATTGGAATAAAGGTCTAATATGTAGACAATAACTTGTAGAAACAAAAAGGATCCCACACGTTGTCTAGTCCAACCCCTGTTCTTTTTGGAGAGTGAAAATCCTACATTTAGAGGAGCTATGGAATTTTTTTTTTAAACTACAGTAAGCATTATTATCAATACTCATACTATTAGGGAGATCCAAGCAAAGATAATGTTATTTAAACCAAACATTCCATTCAGTAGTTTCTTACCACAAGGACATGAAATGTTCTCATTCCTTAAAGTCCAAGTTGCTGGAGGCAGGCCTTCCAGAAGTCTAGTCTGATGACATTCACTGACTGTTACTTATATTTTTAATAGACTTGTTGCACTTGTGTCCAAATTTAATCATCAACAGAAAAGGGTATGATCAATGTTTGATCCTGAGTGTCCTCAGACAATGGGAAGTCTGTGACTCTATGTTATGGTAAATACGCAATAAAATAAAAAGCCTTAAATGATGTCAAAAGGAATTATGATTGTCCTCTTCCCTCCTGGGTCATTTTACCTGTTTTTATTTCCTTTTGCCAAGCACCACAGTAGTAGAAAGACCATCCAATGCAATACTAAAGGTATTAGTTGAGTCAGAAAACCACCATTTGTCTGGCTTTGTCCCTGACAATCAGATCTTAGACACTTACTGGCCCTCTTTTTCTTCTATAATAATTCTTATTCTCATTTCAGTTTATTGTATGAATCAACTGAAGTAAATTTTAAAATCTTAAGCCCTCTGCAAATGTTCAATGTAGATATTTATTGTATTTTCCTTCAGTTTGCATTGATTCTATAGGAATGCTGAGTTTTGGTAAGTAAAACCTTAGGCAATGACACATTGAAAAAGATAATATAATTATAAACTTTATTGCTTAAATCCATATTTTCTGGTGACGGAATTATTGACCATTTAGAGCAATTATATTCTAATTTTAGAATGACCCCATGAGTACCCAAATATCCATTCTGTTCATTCCACATTTATGGAGTACCTTCTGTGTGCGGTACAGCACTGTTAATTTTCATAAGGCCTGTATTTAGCTTTAAAATCAAGGAAATTTGCTTCACTACCTTACAGGTAAATAGTCTTACTGACTATCTCTTTTAACATTTAGAACTTCCTATATTACACAACTATCAATTAAGCCAGTGTTGGTAAAGATAACCTCTGAGGCTGAAGAGAGAGGTTGACTGCCTGTATGTTTATGTTTCCTAACAAACTTGATATAAGACAGGTTATTTTGAATGCTTTGTGATCAAGATAGAAAAAATGTGCAGGATTTTTTTTTAATGTTTATTTATTTTTGAGTGAGAGAGACACACAGTACAAGTGAAGGAAGGGCAGAGAGAGAGGGAGACACAGAATCCAAAGCAGGCTCCAGGTTCTGAGCTGTCAGCACAGAGCATGACTGGGGCTCAAACCCACAAACCACAAGATCATGACCTGAGCCGAAGTTGGATGCTCAACCAACAGATCCACCCACTCTGTTTTTGTTTTTGTTTTGTTTTGTTTTTACCATGTGGGAAGTTCTTAGAACATTTTTGTACCATTTTATTCCTGGGAAGATAATATAAAATCAAACTTACTGGTAACTCTGGAATCTGGCTTTTGGTTGTTGTATTAGCAGTGACCCCCCCCTCCCCCAACACACCTTGGATCATACCAGCAATTAAGGATTTGAGAAATGTATCCAAAGTATAGATGCATAATGTGGTAGCCCATCTGGTCTGATTTTAGCTTCTCTGCACTTTGCTGACTTTTTCTAGTATACAAGGCAGGGAAAAACACAGCCACAAAAATTCCATGCAGCATACTTGTCAATAAGTGTGTTGCATAAATGTCTATTGATGTTTCAACTCACAGGACACAGAGGATTAGTAGTCTATAATGTATGTTCCCAGTAGTAGTTAGTATTTTGGCTGAACAGCTTCCTTCACTCGTTCAGTCTCTTGCTCCTTGGAAGTCAGGAACTGGAGCCCTGACAGTTTTACTAGAAAGAAGCAAGCTAATGAATGACTTCAAGCGTTTCAGTAGTTTGTAACTAGTAGGAACATAGGCTGAATATACAAATACATTCAAAATACAAATGTACAGAAACATACAAAACCATTCCCCCTCTCTCTGTATTTGTTAACTATAAACCCCCTGCTGACTTGATGGCCATGCAACACGTGCATTTGCACAGGGTCCCCCTGTGCACTTAGAAGGGTCCATGCTTGGTTTAATACTCTAATGTCACTGTCTTGAAATGCTTAATCATTTTTGAACATGGGGTCCCATGTTTTCATTTTGGGATGAGCCTCACAAATTATGTAGCCAGTCCTGCCCCTTGTTTCTAGAAGTTCTAGGTAATTGTTTTTATGTATCATCAACAATGTGTTCCTGGCACTTAGAAGGGGGCACAATAAACGTTTTAGCACAAGTAAATGAGTGACTTTGTAAGGCTTCAAGTAAAAGCAACTGACCAGAATCTTAGCCCCTTTAGTTTTGCTAGGGTGGGAGTGGGGGAGAGGTACTAAATGTTTGAGAGAAAATTTAAAATAGAAGAACCTAAAATAGTATAACAAACACCTAAGTTTCCATCAGCATACATGACAGCTATTATTTTATTCTTTTTATTGAAAATGTTTATTTAAAAATAAAAAGCAGATAAAATATACCTGTTGGCCCCACTTCTATACTCCTTTATCTCACTGGGTGGGGTGCCGGGGTGGCTCAGTTCCTTAAGTGGGTAAGCATCTGATTGTGGCTCAGGTCATGATCTCATGGTTTGAGTTTGAGCCACACATCGGGCTCTGTGCTGACAGCGTGAAACCTACTTTGGATCTTCTGTCTCCTCCCCCTTTGTCCCTCCCCTGCTCTCTTGAGCTCTCTCGAGCTCTCTCAAAAATAAGCATTAAAAAAAATTCTTACCTCAGTGGGAACTAGAGCACTAATATGAATGTTGGACCCTTGCAATATTTGCTGTCTCTTTACACTGCTACCATATATGGTAACATATTTTGTGAGCATTTTAATATTTATGTGAATCATGAAACTATATGTCATCTTGTAATTTGCTATTTTTGTTCAGTATTCGTAAAATCTGTTCATATTGATATATATACATAGCTCTAGCTCATTGATTTCTTATGACTGTATACAGTACTAATGCACTCCCCTGTCCTGATTGGCCCACTTGGTGAGGCTGTTTACAGCAGGGTCAGAGGAGTCTTTGTATTCTGGTTCTGTCACTGGTCAAAGTCACTAGGTGGGCAGCAATGGGCAAGTTAAATGATGTTTCTGAATCTCTATTTTCACATCTATAGAATGAGTTAATAACTTCTACCACTTCAGATGATTTTATGACAACAAGATAATATATATAAAACCTAGCATGTGATAAAAGTGCAAAAAAAATAGCGGTGACAATTAGCATAACTTCATATGTATGTCTGAATATTATGAACCCCTAAGCAAATAGGTAACCTTGATCTTAAATTTGCATGGTTTGATTCTTTTCATTGAACTCTCAGCTTGGCTTTGGTTTTGATTCTATTTTTATGATAGGAATGTTTCACTCTTAAAATGCTGTCCTGCATGTATCTTAGAATTTCAGGATCCCCTTGTACAAAATTGAATGATACCACCTCTAATGCATGTTCCATGGCATAAACCCATACAGTTGCAAGTTAAACCCATTTAGCTATAAAACTTCAGTATTAAGCACTTGAAAAATTATACCTATGCTCTGTTCTATGCATAATTGGAAAGAAACGAACATCCGGCGCTTTCCAACTTTCATTTTGCAAAGTAGCAAATAATAGAACTGAATTCTGTTAGACCGTAACTGTGCTTCACATTCTCCAACTTGACATTAGAAATGTAAAACCTTAAGTACACACTGAGCTATTTTGTCATGTTCTCCGCAATTTCTAAAAAATAAAAACAGAAGCCAGTATTAAGCATTGTCTTTGAAGTAGATGGGAGTCTGTGATGTATTAAGAAACTTGAAATAGCATTCTGATTCTCCCTGTGGATTAAAAGCATCATGTTTTGGTTATTCAACAGATATTATACAATTCGCTATAGAGAAAAGGATAAGGAGAAGAAATGGGTTTTTCAACTCTGTCCAGCCACTGAAACAATTGTGGAAAATCTAAAACCCAACACAGTTTATGAATTTGGAGTGAAAGACAATGTAGAAGGTGGAATTTGGAGTAAGATTTTCAATCACAAGACTATTGTTGGAAGTAAGTACCAGGAACTGTTTGAGGAAGATTTTTGTAACTTTTATCTTCTTTTCCTAAGTACGAAAATTTTAATTATTTTATTCTTAAATATGAGGGGAGTTAATTGCCATCCTCTAGTGTTTAAAAAAATATAAAAGTGAAGACGATTTGAGTACTGATACTTCAGAATCTTTTATGTTGATGAGTGTTTTTTAAACAGAAAATGTGATGAACTGATGTTTGATGCCTTTATTGATAACACTTCTTTGGCCATTTTAGTATTTTCAATCAATCTCAGATCTATGAGCACCAACTGAGTGAAAACAGCAGTAATGTGTATTGGTGTTCAGAATGGAAAGCTGGGCCAGTAGAAGTGAACATAGAAATACTCAAAGGGGCCCAAACCTTGTCATCTCTTCATTCAAACTTCATTGGAATCAGCGCTTGAAATGACAGTAAATAACTAATAGGAATAAAGAGTCTGAGTTAGAAAAGGAGTACAGTTGTCTTCATCATGAGTAGGAAGGGTTAATTTAGGAACACAAAGAATGAAAATAATGTTATTTTCTGCTTGTTTTTGTCAGGTAAAAGCAAAGTCCATGGGAAAATCCAAAGTACCTATGACCAAGCCCACACAGTGGTAGGTACCAGGTTATTCTCAGGAATGTTTTTTTAGAAATTGTATCTGCATTGTGTTGTTGTTGTTGTTGGTGGTGGTGGTGGTTGCAAGAAAATAGGCCTATTAGGATTAGATGACTGGCTATGGGGCTTTGTGTAAAGTACTTAATGCTTTAGGAATTTCTTTTTCAGCAAATGGAGGTAGAAATATGAGAGCAAATTATCTAATATGTTTATAGCTCTAAAATACTGATACTCGATGTAGTTATTCTATATCCAGATTCCAGGTATTTTGAGGTTATGCTTATTATCTGCAGTGGATTGTCTTTTAGAATAACCTGTTTCCAGAGTAAATCTGTATATGTTCTATTTACATTGGTATTACTCACTTCTCTGTCCTCTTCCCACTATTTTCTCACTTCCTGCTTAAAGAGCTAACCCTTTTCAAAATGATGAAGCAACTGGCTTGGTTTTTATTTGTGCCTAGCCTCTATTGAGTGTAGTAAATATCTGCATATCTTACCTGCCAGGCATCCCCCTCATCTAGACCCCCTCTTCTCTCTCACTGCAGAAACTTAGTCTCTTGTCCTTTTTCCCTCCACTTTTCAAAATCTGCTCTCAGGAAGCACCACACCAGTTATGTACTACCTGTTATAAATGTAAGCCATTGTTGTAACTGTCACAGAGATGTTTGCATTTTCTTTTATTGTTTTTATCTGTTTCTTTTTTTTTTAAATTTGTTTATTTAAATTCAAATCAGTTAGCATACAGTGTAGTATTGGTTTCAGGAGTAGAACTGGGTGGCTCAGCACTTACATATGACACCCAGTGCTCATCCCAACAAGTGCCTTCCTTAATGCCCATCACCCATTTAGCCCATCCCGCCACCCACCTCCCCTCCACCAACCCTCAGTTTGTCCTCTGTCTTTAAGAGTCTCTTACAGTTCGCCTCCTTCTCAGTTTTTATCCTTTTTTTCCTTCCCTTCCCCTATGTTGATCTGTTGTGTTTCTTAAATTCCACATATGAGTGAAATCATATGATATTTATCTTTCTCTGACTTATTTCGCTTAGCACGATACCCTATAGATCCATCCACATTGTTGTAAATGGCAAGATTCATTCTTGGTGATTACTGAGTAATATTCCATTGTATGTGTAGATATGTGTGTATGTGTGTATGTATGTATATACATATATGTATGTACATACATATATACACCTATATCCCATCTTCTTTACCACTCATCAGTCAATGGACATTTGGGCTCTTTCCATAATTAGGCTATTGTTGATAGTGCTGCTATAAACATTGGGGTGCATGTGCCCCTTCAAATCAGAATTTTTGTGTCCTTTGGATATATACCTAGTAGTGCAATTTCAGGGTCATAGGGTAGTTCTATTTTCAAGATTTTGAGGAACCTCCACACCGTTCTCCAGAGTGGCTGTACCAGTTTGCATTCCCACCAACAGTGAAAAAGGGTTCCTTCACCTTTCTCTGCATCCATTAAATCACATGCATGATTATAAGATGATGGCCCGAGCAGGTAGAGGAGGCACTCTGGTGAGAAGGGAGGAATTTGGTGCCGGCTTTGGTCCCTATGTGTTGGGAGTATCCAGCCAGAGAAATACCCTACAGTCAAGTGAACATGCAAAGACTATTCGTGGCTGCAAATTTGCTCTATTTGAGGTGTCCATGTTGTGGATGGATATCTTTTATGTCTAATGAAATAGTCAAAAGAATACCCCATTGATCATGTAGGCTAGTAGGAAAAAAAAAGGTAGTACATACCTCATTGGGATGGAAAAAAAATGCAGAATTCTTGTCAGTGACAGAAAAATGGTTTGGGTAAAAAAGATTGAGAATTAATCCTGATAAGGCAAATGTTTCTGTGGTTTACATTGGCAGAAAAGTGTGTCCCTTGTAAATTTATGATCAAGTAATGATTATTAGATTGCCCAGGAAAGTGTTTTGTTATGTTGCAAATCATCAGGTAAGAAAGGAGATGGCAGATAAATTCCCATGTCACATTCATTCATTCATTCATTCATTCATTTTTTTTCTTTCCTTTCTTTAGATTTGATTTGTTTCCTAATAATCTAATATCTAAAAATTGAGACTATATAGATATGGGGAAAGCAATAAAAACAAAATTATCTACAACACTGCCAAATAAAGACCAGTATAAAACCATTTATAATCCACTTAGTCAAAATATGGCATAGCATATTTCAGGTCATAAAATGCTCTTCATATATATAATTTTACTTACTGTGTATTCTATAATATAAATTGGAAACTCAGTTTCCAATTTGTAGGCGTTCAAGTTATTTCTAATTGTTGTTAATTATAAGTGATGCTGTGGCAAACATTTATGACCATAATCTTAGTTCATTTGTCTACTTGTTTCTTTATAATTGATACTTAGACAGGAATTAGTAACTTAGATTCTTAACATTTTGAAAACTTCCTATATATGATCAAATTTCTTTCTAGAAAGGTTGGGCCATTTTATCATCTTGCTATCAATATATCAGAGTTATCTTGCTAATATGCCTTGATTATCAACATGTATTTCCATCACTAAATTTTCACATAATGTAATAGTTTAAAATGTTTTATAAATTTTTTCCCTGATTTCTAATAGCATGCTTTCTTCACTTGTTTATCAGCCATTTGTATTTTCCATTTAATGACTTTTAGTTTTAGTCTTTAATTCAATGGGGGGTCTCATGGTTTTTATTGAATAGATTTTAAAGATTTTATAGATTAAAGAACGTTGACTCTTGGTTATATCATCTAGGAACATTATTCTCACATTTGTTATCAATTTTGTTTATGGAAATTTTTGAAATAGCCTACTTTTAAAATTTGTTTAATCAAACTATTTGTCTTTTCCAGTGTCATATTTACAGTTACATTATATTTTATAAAGCCCTTCTTTATCCAGAGAGCAAATATTTCCCTCTTTTGTTTTTAGTTTTATAAGTGGTTTGATTTTTGTGGTAATTAAATTCTAAACTATATGGGTTGTATTTCACTATATTGCAGGTGCTAAAGTCATATATTGATTAGGTTATATGTATTTTTTCCAAACAATCATTTGGCCCAGTACTAAGTATTGAGTTGTACCATTCCTTATTAAGGTCCCTCTCTGGCTTTGTCTCAAATCCAACCACAGGGAATAGAGTTGCTCTTTGATTCTCCTCTGGAACAATCCCCACTCTTGTTGTGAATGGTTACCTAGGAGGCATATCTTATCTCCCACCCTCTTGGCTGTCATGCTTCGTCTTACATGTGACCCAATGATGTCATTTCTTTCATTCCTTTTCTTCAATCATATCCCAATAGTGTTTTGTGCAAAATATTTCATCTAGTGAGAGTTACTCAGCAAAATTGGGAAAGATGATTGATGTTTACTCCCAAGGAATTTAATTTCTTTTTCATATCATAAATAGCCATGATGAGAAGGTCGAGGAAGAAACTTCCTGCATCTGTGACACAAAGCCAGATATTTTATCACTTCAAGCTGTGAGGCGGAGTACTCCCAACTCCAGCCAGCTGTGATGAGTTGTGGTTTGAAACTCTTGGTTATTTCCAAAGGAAAACCCAAATTAATTAAAAAGATATTTTAAGGCTTCTCTGTGAGGCTTTCTCCATTGTCACTTTCTACACAGCCATCTGTCCTCTTGGGTAGCTCTGGAACACAGGAAAGTTGAAAAGGAACCACTTGGGATAGCCTTAGACCATCTTACATGACCACTTAGAATTGATTCTGAAAATAGATTTGATATTTTAGAGGTATATTTTAATCCAAATAGTCAATATCAATCCAAATGTTCAGATATCTCTGAGACTGCTTTTAGAAGGCAATATTTCAAGAACTATGAAATTAATTCCAAATGTTTTACTTTTAGACTTTTAAGCAAAAGACGCATTGAAAAATGCTTTCATTCACCTATATGTGTTTACACCTAAAACTTGTATGCAGCAAACACTTAACCTCTTCTAAACAGAGATTTGGAAAGGAAAAGACAATTTGAACTAGAGGATATCCATTTTTAAAAGATAAATAATATTTACGGTAAAAATTTGAATGTTAAAAAGAGCCCCATCTTAAGCATCTGGTGCATTATATTTGTAATTCATGTATCTCCACACATGTTCTGTTGGCAAGCCCCAGCACATTTGTACCAGGTACAGGTGCCAGAGGTTTCTTCTGATGGTTGGTGCCTTTATTCTACTTTCACCCCTGCCTATACCTCCAGAAAAATCAGACAAAAGGTGAATTTTAAAGATTGTGATTTATTCTATACAAGTTGTATTACTTGAGATTCAAGATACTGTGAAAGAAATACACATTTATCATAATTATGCTGTTGGGTCCATGTCGAGAATTTAGAACACACTTTTTTTTATAAGTTTTTTTTTTTTTAAAGAGCGTGTGTATGTGCAGGCTTGAGAACTAGTTTGGGGGAGAAGCAGAGAGAGAAGCAGAGAAAGGGAAGAGAGAATCCCAAGCAGGCTCTAAGTTAGTGTGGAGTCCCACAGGGGACTTGAACTCATGAACTGTGAGATCATGACCTGAGCCAAAATCAAGAGTTGTTTGCTTAATGGACCAAGCCTCCCAGGGGCTTGTAGAACCCTCTGTTGACAGAGGTGAAACCTAATATTTATTAATAGGTTTTATTTTATTATTCAGGATCCAATCAAGAACATGGCTAAAAGGACCTAATTTTAACACATTAGGTCTATATTTTTAAAAAACTAAGTTATCTACTAGTTCACTAAACAATTTTTGAAGCATTTAACAGATTTTACTTTAAGTGTTTATTTTTGAGAGACAGGGTATACACATGTGGGGAGGGGGGGCAGGCAGAGAGAAAGGGAGAAGAAGGATCTGAAGCAGGCTCCAAGCTGACAGCAAGAGAACCTGATGGGGGGCTGGGACTCAGGAACCCCGTGATATCATGGCCTGAGCCTAAGTCAGCCGTTTAACTGAGCCACCCAGGTGCCCCTTAATAGAGATTTTAAAATAGAAGTTTAATTATTTAATCAAAATCGCTTTAGAATAAGTGTTCCCCTAGTATATGACATCTTTTACCCTTCTGTTTTTTTCATCAGAGATCCACCCATCTTTAAAACCATGTCTATTATTGGCAAAAAGAGAAGTTGTGACAATTTTTAGAGTGTAACCATTATCAGATAAGTAAAGTGAACAGGGAGAAATACCATGTGGTCACCACTCACACCTTAAGATTGTATACAATGAATATATCAGGTATCTGTAGCAATTAGTGTCTTAAGCAGAAATTTGAAAAATTTCTATCTAGACCGATGATACTATCAAAGGTGTATATGTGATTCCTCCCTAAATGACCAGAATTATGAAGACTTTTGCAAGTAGGACATTAGATTAAATCAATGTGTTTCCTAACTTTCATTAGAACATCCTAAAAATGAATTAAAACCACAGTGTAACAGGTCCAAGTTCTTTTCATGTGGTTTGGCTTAAACCACTGAAGCTTGACTTTGAGCAACCATTAGCCACTCCCCAAATGGGCAACTTGTCTTTTTTTTTTTTTTTTTTTTTAATTTTTTTTTTCAACGTTTATTTATTTTTGGGACAGAGAGAGACAGAGCATGAACGGGGGAGGGGCAGAAAGAGAGGGAGACACAGAATCGGAAACAGGCTCCAGGCTCTGAGCCATCAGCCCAGAGCCTGACGCGGGGCTCGAACTCACGGACCGCGAGATCGTGACCTGGCTGAAGTTGGACGCTTAACCGACTGCGCCACCCAGGCGCCCCATGGGAAACTTGTCTTTATCTCAGGAGCTAAAACTAGTTAAATCTACAATGAATATTCTGATACCACGAAAACACCAAATAGCCAAACTTGAAAAGAAGAGGCTGGAAAGAACAACATTATCACTACATGTACTAAAGCTAATTTTCAAAATAATACCAGGAGGAAGTTAGTATAATGCAGATTGAGTAAGAAGTCCCTTATCCTATATGGTTACTGCTGTGGTTATTTCCAGCTATGCATAGGCTTTCCCTAACCAGGACTTAAAATCAGGCTGAATTGGTCATCAGGTCATTGCTGTTAACCACATCAGCATTCTCTCCCCATAGAGTCTCCCCACCTGATACTTGGCCATCAGGTCCCCAGAAAAATGGTGGAAATGAATTCCCTTAACTAGTCCCCCAGCTCAGAATATATATAGTACAACCTAGGTTCTTTAGGAACAGGGTATCCTGAAAGTCAGGAAAAAGGAAATACCGCATTTCTTATAGGGCAGGAGGGAAATATGCTTACATCCAGGCATACAGTAAACACAGAAAAGAGTTTCTAATGAAGGGAGGACAAGATCTGCGGTGATAGAGGCTTGCGGCAGGAATGGGAGTCCACAAAAGGTCCACAGAAAAGAGAGCCGGCAAGGACATGGCCTGAGAGCAAAACTGGGACAGCAATGAAGGAACTGGTACCTTTTTCAAAAACACTGTACACAGAACAGTTTGATTAAAATTGGGTTGTAATTGGTTAAACACTGTTAACTTGGAAATTATCACAATATTTCATTTTTCAATGAATCCTGGTAACAGACTGTTTCCTACACTTTCATAAAAAGATACAGGGAAAGGACTCACAGTGTCAACCTCTTAGTGGGAATTTTAGAGCCTTCAGCATAGACATTTTAATGTTTATTTTTGAGAGACAGGGAGGGAGAAAGAGAGAAAGAAAGAGAAAATGTGAGCGGGGGAGGGGCAGAGAGAGAGGGGGACAGAGGATCCAAATTGGGCTCTGTGCTGAGAGCAGACAGCCCAGTGCGGGGCTCAAACTCACAAACTGTAAGATCATGACCTGAGCTAAAGTCAGATGCTTAACTGATGGAGCCACCCAGGTGCCCCTTCAGCATAGACATTTTAGACAGAAGTATTTTCATGATGCCCCTACAAACCCCACTTATAGAGAGGCAGCTACTTGCTCATGAGTCCAGTCTTGGTACATCTTCGGATTGCAGATTAGGCAAGAGAGTAATTATAGGTCTAGAAAGAACTGGGTCCTGCAGCTAAATTATTTCCTTGTTTTTTGGCAGCACATATTGTACATATAGTCATGTCATCATAACGGAACATTGGTAGATACTCAAGAGCTCAAAGAGAAACTTGGTTCCATTCACGTGAAGAGTGGAATATTTTCCATTTGTTCTTGTCAAAAATTGTTTAAAACAAATCATCACAGCAAAGGAACTAAAAACTGAAATAATGAAATTTGAAAGCAGTCAACACAGCAACATCTAGGTGTTTTTGCTGCATTGTGATGTGTCTGAAAAACTTTCACATTCTGCAAAATGTGCTGTAAGTGGCAGGATTCATAGGACAAATGAAAAATAGGGCTTTCAAAAAGCCTTTGGAACTGTAGCAACAGCTCTAACAAAAATGATCCTTAGTACCTGGAAGGATAATGTGGCCCCTCCAGCAAGTGCTTCTCATGTGGCTGGAGGTTGGCACACCTGGTATTTAAAGTTCTCAAGTGAGGGGTGCCCCAGTCGGTTAAGCGTTCAACTCTTGGTTTCAGCTTGAATTATGATCTCACAGTTCCAAGCCCCACATCGAGCTCTGTGCTGACAGCACGGAGCCTGCTTGAGATTCTCTCTCTCCTTTCTCTCTCAGCCTCTCCCCACTTGTGCTGTTTACCTCTCTCTCAAATAAATAAACTTTAAAAAATTTAAAAAGTAAAGTTCTCAAATGATAAAGGCCATGTGCTCGTGTCCCTTTCACTAGAGCAGGACAGGTGGACACGCGAGGCAGAGCTTGTATCTCTCAGGGAAAGGATCCTGTGTGCGAGTGCTCCTAATTAATTTTCTTGTGATAAAGTTGAAAGAGATCCTGCTGCCAGTGTGATACCAAAGCTGAGAATTTTTTTTCTTCTCCTGCTGAAGGTGATACTTCTATTTCTACTATTCCCTTCCCCTTGTCTGGGGAAAAGTGTGTATAAATTATACTTAAATCATTCCTCTATTTACCAATAGCACATGAGTTCTGTAGTACAGACCCGGATGTAGTAATTGAACAGACTGTTGATCAAAATAACTTTTCTTAATTAAAATGTAATTCATGCTTGTAAAGAACTGAGAAAGAGAAGTATAAAAGATGAAATGAATCCATTTATAAGAAATAGCCACTGTTTTAAAAAAAAACTATGATCTTTCTTTCTGATCTGTCTGTACATACTCGTTATAAAATGAGGTTATAATGTGGTTATAATTGTAACGTTTATATTTATTTATATTATGCATATTTTCTACTTTGTTAAGCAGATGTCAAAAATTTGAATCATAGTTTATTTAATAAGACTTCTGCTTTTGGATGATGTAGTTGTTTCACATAGTGGTAATAATTTATGTGTAAAGGTATTGATCTTTAATTCCTTAGATCCACATTAGATTAGGCTAGATTGTGATGAAGGAAATTACTGTGTGTGTTAGTCCACTAGGGCTGCTATAACAAAATACCATAGACTGAGTGGCTTAAAAAACAAACATTTAATTGCCATAGTTCTGGAGCCTGGGAAGTTCAAGTTCGAGGTGCTGGCAGATTTGGTGTCTCCTGAGAGCTTGCTTCCTGGATCACAGACAGCCAGTTTATCACTATGTCCTCACTGGGTAGAAGGGTGGAGGGACCTCTCTGGAGTCTCTTTTATAAGAGCACTAATCCCACTCACGAGGGCTGGATCCCTCATGACTTAATCATTTCTCAAAGGTCTCTCTAACTACCATCACGCTTGGGAGTTAAGTTTTAACATATCAGTTTTGGGGGAACATAAGCATTCAGTGTATAGCACTGGGTCCATACGTATAAATACTACTTTTTAGAAATCCGACAATAGTAAACTTCTACTTTTTGTGGTTTTTAAACATAAGTACCTTAATACAAGAAGAAAAATAGCAAACAGTAAGTTTGGTATTGTGGCCCCTCTTTTTTTTTTTTTTAATTAACTATTTTTAATGTACATCCAAGTTATTTACCATGTAGTGCAACAATGATTTCAGGAGTAGATTCCTTAATGCCCCTTACCCATTTAGCCCATTCCCCTTCCCACAACCCCTCTGGCAACCCTCTGTTCTCTTTATTTAAGAGTCTCTTATGTTTTGTCCCCCTCCCTGTTTTTATATTATTTTTGTTTCTCTTCCCTTATGTTCATCTGCTCTGTATCTTATATTCCTCATATTAGTGAAGTTATATGAGATTTGTCTTTCTCTGACTAATTTCACTTAGCATAGTACCCTCCAGTTCCATCTTCATAGTTGCAAATGGCAAGATTTCATTCTTTCTGATTGTGTGGCCCCTCATTATTATGGGCATATCATTCACTGAAATGTTAGCACATCAGTGAGTCTCTGTTGTTCACAAGTGTGAACACCTATGTGGTAAGTATCTCATTCAGCACATTCTGGAATCTTAACAGGTCTGGTACATGGAGTCTCTATGTTATGTATACAGGTTAAATTAAGCATTAAAAAAATCAACGTCATGCTCACTCATGATTACTCCTTTAACTTGGTCTAATTCTTCCCTATATATTTGCTTTCCTTATTTTGTTTCTATGTCTATCCATTAGCTGTCTTATCCTTGGCTCACAATTATGTCCAGTGATTACTCCACTTTAAGGGTAACACTAAACCTGTCTCTAGTTCAAGGTACTCCATGGCATCAGGACTTGCTGTAGGACATCTGAGGCAATTTGGGAGAGGGGAGAATGCATTGGGACCTGCCTTTCTAGTTTGAGGTCCTTGTGCATAAATGTGTGCAAGATGGTGAAGAGTACAAGATTTGGAAGTAGAAATTTCTGGATCTGAATGCCAGCTCTGCTTTCTTGGGCAAGGAGATGCATGGTGGTTGGATTGCCCATAGTAGCAGCAGTTGGGTACACTCAAACAATGGATTCTGAGCAGTTTTAAAAGATAATATGTAGCTTAGCATCTGTTTGAGGGGAAATGTAAGGGCAGAATCTGGCTGGGTCACATCTCAAATGAAGTGATAGATGAACTAGTAGTCAGTCCACATGGTTCAGTTCCTTTCCATCGCAGTTTCAAGGTAAAGTAACATAATGGGAGCTCTGAAGAAATTGCTTCTTTCAAGTCTTTGGACATTTATGGGGAAAACCAAGTAAGCCTAATAAAATAGAGGTAGATAGGGGTTCCTGGGTGGCCCAGGCAGGCATCCTCCTCTTGATTTCGGCTCAGGTCATAGTCTCACAGTTGGTGAGTTCAAGCCCCACTTGGGGCCCTGTGCTGACAGTGCAGAGCCTGCTTGGGATTCTGTCTCTCTTCTCTCTCTGCCCCTCCTCTGTTTGTGTGTGAGAGTTCTCTCTCTGTCTCTCTCTCCCTTTCTCTCTCAAAATAAATAAAAATTAAAAAAAAAAAATAGAGGTAGACATATGTACTAAGATTTCCAGCAACCGTAGACAAGACAGGCTACTTCCAGGTCTTTGCTTTATTTATTTATTTTTTAATTTAACACTAATTAAAAAGCCAAATCTCTTCTCTTTTCAGCCAGCATATGTCCCAAGGAAGCTAATCCCAATAACAGTCATCAAACAAGGTAATTTGTATGAGTCTGCTCTGGATATGTGTTTAGAACTATTTCTGTAAATTTTAATTCCAATATAGTTAACAGTTTAGAACTAGTTTTAATATACTTTTTGCACTGAGATAACTAAACATAGCACATTAAAATCTTTTTTTCTGACTATTTTAAAGCGAAAGTGTGAAAAAATCAGTATGGTCTAGCAAATTAGAACTTAATAATTTTGGCTCTCATACCAATAGGTCAAGTCTTGGCAAGTCTCACTGGTTAGACAACTAGGGACAAAGCAACCATAACAAGTATTAACTTAAAAAAAAAAACAGTTGAATATGTGTGGCTTTGTTCAGGGTTAAGTTAGCGTACATGAAGAAAATCATTAATAGGATATTTGGATTAGTGAAACGAAAACTATGATTTAGTGCTCCCTTTAGGAAAGTAAAGGCATCCAGTTTTTGAGAATTATAATGTCTTATTCCATTTCACTATCCAATTGTTTTTGTTTTGACTTTCAGTTTTTCAAACTATTAAAATGACTCCATTATTTCCAGAAAGTTTCTTGGTAGAAGAGATCAGACATTTACAATAATTAATCATTTTAAGAAAACACAGTGTCTTAAGTGTAATCTCAAACAGTGTCACTATTGGAATAATCTAGATTCTTTGAGAACATACATTTTCACTTTTTAATACTGTATTAATTGCCTGTTTTGTGCTATTTCTTTAACTTGGGTAGGTTGCAGGGGAGTAGGGATAAGGAAATTTCATCTCATTAGAATGGAACACTTGATGATAGAGTAACAGCCTTTCATTACCTAAAGGCGTAGGTGTTAAGGTGAGATGTGCCTTCCAGTCCTTTCATTGGCTGTGTACCAGTACAAAGAGTTACTTTTTACTAATTTAAAAGTTATATCCAGGCTTACCCCGTGCAGATTGCTTCACATCACAGTACTGCTGTTTACTGCTTACTATTTTTTTCCCATCACACTGTTAACTTTTTTCATTTCAACAGTGATTCAGAATGTTACTCACAGGGCTTCAACTAAATCCCCTGATAAGACTCCTTTTGGAGGAACAATATTAGGTGAGTATATCTTGGTATCTATACCTGCCTTAAGTCAGGCTATTTTTGATAATAGGACCATTATGGAATTTTACACTGTTAGACCTGTTAGCAGGTCTATTAAATTGAAATTGGTTCATTTTCTTTGAATATTTAGCATCCTTCTTCGTGTCCATTCTAGGCTAGGAGCCAAGAGATGCTACCTCTATTACAGTGTGTTAGAGAAACATTTCTAGCCCATGCCTGGTGGGAATGGTGGCACCCATCCTACCTGCCTCATAGTGTTGTTGCAGTTGGGAGGGAGTCCTTGTTGCATTGAGCTGCTTTTTAAAAAGTATTATTAATAATAGGGAGCCTGGGTGGCTCAGTCAATTAAGCGTCTCACTCTTGATTTCAGCTCGGGTCATATCTCAGTTTGTGAATGGAGTCCCACGTCTGACACTGCGCTGACAGTGCAGCACCTGCTTGGGATTCTCTCTCTTCCTCTCTCTCAAAATAAATTAAACTTAAAAAATTATTACTTTTTTTTTATTTTTTTTATAAATTTTTTTTTCAACGTTTATTTATTTTTGGGACAGAGGGAGACAGAGCATGAACGGGGGAGGGGCAGAGAGAGAGAGAGGGAGACACAGAATCGGAAACAGGCTCCAGGCTCTGAGCCATCAGCCCAGAGCCTGACGCGGGGCTCGAACTCACGGACCGTGAGATCGTGACCTGGCTGAAATCGGACGCTTAACTGACTGCGCCACCCAGGCGCCCCAAAAAATTATTATTAATAATGGTGTTCTTTTTCAGTACACATCTTAAACAACCATTTTATGATTTTTGAGTCTGGATTAAAAGCCAGGATTTTGTAGTTTAGTTCTGAATATTTAAAAAAAAAAAACTATTTAAAAGGTACTGTCATATTTTTTTCTGACATTTTAGGTTTGGTTTAAAAGTGATTAAGCCATATAATTGCTAAATTTTGTAGTTTTTGTTAAATGATGAGCTTTACTTTATGTCATGATGCATTTTCTTCCTCTTACTTTATTCTATTTCCTTGCAGTCCACCTTATTATTCCAGGTCTCAATGAAACCACTGTAAAGCTTCCTACATCCATAATGCTTGAGATTTCAGATGCAATCAAGACACAGTTAGGTAAGCAGCAGTGTTGTATATGTGAACTTTGCAGTGACTGACTACTAGTACTGATAATCCTAGGATATCCAAGGAATACAGCAAATGAGCTATGTGGGCATCTTAAAGTAAAAAGTAAGGAAAAGGCATGTGCACCATTGATGGGAATGTTAAATGGTGCAGCTGCTGTGAAACATAGTATGATCATTTCTCAAAAAGTTAAGCATAGAATTACCACATGATCCAGCAATTCCACTTCTGGGTATATAACCTAAAGAATTGGAAAAAAGGTTATCAAAGAGGTATTTGGACATCTACGTTCATACCAGCATGATTCACAATAGCTAAAACATGGAAGCAACCCATGTGTCCATCAACAAATGAATGGATATGCACGGTGATGTTTATAGCACCGTGATCTACAATAGCCAAGTTATGGAAACAGTCCAAGTGTCCATCGACTGATGAATGGATAAAGAAGGTGTAATGATACAGAGTTTCACTGTTTAAGATGGGAAAAGTTCTGGAGATGGATGGTGGTGATGGTTGCACACATTATGAATGTATTTGATATTACTGAAGTATACACTTAAAATGGTTGATATACTGCATCTTATGTATATTTTACCACGAGAAAAAAATTTGGAAAAAATATAGTAAGGGACAGAGAGATTAGAGTGTTGCAAGTATTTATGCAAATCACTTTTGTAGGTAAATAGTTATTATAAATTATATGAAATGTATTTATATTTAAAGTGAACATTTATCAAATTATCCAAAATACATTTATTTAGGTAAAATTTTCAAATAGAGTGATTGTTAAAAAATTATTGTACTATACTGTCAAGGGGCCATGAGATGTTTTCAGTGAGAACTGCTGTAGAGGTCAGGTATGTTATAATTATTATTTACTTGAGATTGATACTGCCTCCTACTTCTATAAATAACTTGATATAATTTCAGTGTTTTAAAAACATAAAAAATAACACTTTGGAGGGGGAAAAAACAACAAAACCCTTTAAAAAGAGCCCAGGAAATAATTGTGGTGTTCAGTGGAGTAAATTAGTTGCTGCAAATTAGTCAGGATTGTCTCTATAGCACAGTATCTCAAATGTGATGGAGCATCAGAAGTCCCGAAGGGCTTGTGAACACAGACTGCTGGACCCACCGTCAGAGTTACTGTTTCAGTAGCTAGGGGGTAGGACCTGAGAGTTTGCCTTTCTAACTAGCACCCAGGAGATACTAAAGCCACTTGTCCAGGAACCACACTTTGAGAACCATCCCTCTACGGTCTCCAGAGAATGACTTGGGCTATTGGTAAATATGGAAGGAGAGGGCATGATGTAGTAGAAATTGAACAAAACTAAAAAAAGGTGAATATTTTCTCTGAATTATGCACTAGCAAAGAACTTTAGCACTTACTATATAGGTAAGTTACACAGGTCCTGCCCACGACAGGACCTCAGACTTAATTTCTCCTGACCTTTGCTTGTTTGATGCTAGGCAATCAGATTGGAACAGTTTTAAAAAGTGAACTCTTGGGGCGCCTGGGTGGCGCAGTCGGTTAAGCGTCCGACTTCAGTCAGGTCACGATCTCGCGGTCCGTGAGTTCGAGCCCCGCGTCGGGCTCTGGGCTGATGGCTCAGAGCCTGGAGCCTGTTTCCGATTCTGTGTCTCCCTCTCTCTCTGCCCCTCCCCCGTTCATGCTCTGTCTCTCTCTGTCCCCAAAAAAATAAATAAACGTTGAAAAAAAAAATTAAAAAAAAAAAAAAAGTGAACTCTTAACATCTCCTGTTAGAGAATTGACTGAAAGAAGGAAAAACAAAGCCTTAAGTAAGTAGTAGAGCACTTAACTGTTAGACTGAACAGTCCCACAAATTTTAGAAAAGCTTTCAGAATTTACATATCACCATTTTATTAAGATGTGAAAATATTTTCCAATCTTTGTGATTTTGTGCATCCTTATATTTTTATTATGACACATTCATACCTTTTGGTCCTAGAGTGAGTTACCTCCAAGAATGTAGACAAGTGACTTTAAATTTTTTTTTTTTTTTTTTTTTTTGTTTCAATGTTTATTTATTTTTGGGACAGAGAGAGACAGAGCATGAACGGGGGAGGGGCAGAGAGAGAGGGAGACACAGAATCGGAAACAGGCTCCAGGCTCTGAGCCATCAGCCCAGAGCCCGACGCGGGGCTCGAACTCACAGACCGCGAGATCGTGACCTGGCTGAAGTCGGACGCTTAACCGACTGCGCCACCCAGGCGCCCCAAGACAAGTGACTTTAGACAAAATTTCCTTAATTTGTTCCTCAGACTCGATCACTTCTCTGTTAGCTGTCAAACTCTGTGACTAAACTCTGCATCATCTAAATGCCATGTTAAGAGCCAGGAACCTTCCAAATTGAATTTCCGCAGTGAACCTATATTTGGAATCCAGTGTTCAGTACTCTTAAACTTACCTGTTCTCGGCCCAGAGCCTATATGCCTTGTCCTGGTCCTGTTTGGGAGTCTTGTTGGGGAGGAGTTAAAAAAGGAACTGGCCAATCTCTTACTGATGTGGTTCCTAATCCATCCAGCAAAACCACAAAAAACAGAATTCGTGAAGGAGGCTGAAAATGAGCAGTTTTTTTCCCAGAACACTGCTGTCCATTTTGAAGTGGATGATGTTTTTTGTTCCTTAGTCTTGTGTGATCTTTCCTAAATTTTTTGGTTTTTGTGAAGTTCTACATGCTGCCTTAATACCAATTCAGTCTTTTTGTTTTCTTTAGAGAATTACACAGTGGATATGTTTTGTTTTGTTTCTGCTTTTATTTTTCTGATATGATCCACTAAATCTTCAGGATTAAGTGTGATTTAAATAAAGAAAAATTGTATGCAAACAGTAAATATAATTTTTGACTTTGCTGGCAAAACACCAGCTTAAATTTAATACATGACAAATTTCTTGTGCATTGAAAAGTTTGGCAGCTAGTATATTTGAAATCCATCAGTAAATCCATCAAATGTACCATCTTAAAAGACTACATTTAAAAATTACATTTTAAGGTTACCGTATTTAATGAGAAGAGATATTGCTTAAATAGTGCTTTATACTACCAAGGGAGAAATAAAGTTTCCTGAAGTTATTTAACACTGCAGTTCAGAAATGTACTATTTTCTTGAGGGGGTAAATCCTAAAAATAATATCCTCATTCCAACAGGGCCCATCATGGGACATCAAGAAATTAATAGCTTTTGTTCTAAGAACACATGGTGTGAGTAATGAACGAAATAAACAAGAAAGCTAGTATTACACACACCCCTCCCAGGGGCATATAAAGGGTTTGCCAAAGCCAAGACTTAGCCTGCCAAAAATGAAAGGAAACAACTGTGTTGAAAAAAGGTAGAGAAGAATCAGAGAGGAAAGGGAATTTCCTGGGTTTCAGGCCATGTTCTGGTGGCATTTTACTGTGTTCTTGCCAAGACTATGGTTGTACATAATGTAGGTGAATGCCCATGGCTTGATAAGAGACATAAAGGCTCTTTCATTCAAAAATCTCTATCTACCAATTTCTCTGATGTCTGAAATGGCATTTTTAGAAACATTCTATGCCTTTATAAGGTATTAGTGATGTGCGTAGAATACAAATGTCTCTTGGGAGGGTAGTTTACCTTTTTTTTTTCCCCACTAACAGCCTAATTTTAGGTTAATGTGATTGCCAGCTGAGGGCATGTTTTTAATACAGGGAGCTAAAGCAAGGTAATCCAGAGCATTGTTTGAAATAAGATCTATAGGTTAAAATAAATAGATAAATAGTCCTAGCCAGCCAAGGAAACCACCATAGGCTATTACCCAGGAAGGAGAGGATTCGCAAAAGTGTCTTGAAGGAGAAGAGGACACTGAAAAGAAAAAAAAAAAAAAGCATTAAAAAAACCCTTTATCTCACATAAAAAAAAACAAAAACAAAAAAAAACAAAACAAAAAAACCTTACATGGTAAACCTTGAAAGTAACACGTTTCATAAAAAACAGAGTTCATAAAAATCTGGAATCTGAATGTTTTTTCCTGTGCTAACAATCACAGTGGTTCTAAACAAAAGCTGTCACAGCAACAGAAGAAAATGTTAAGTTCAGAAATTTTAAAAATGGAGTTTATTATAAATTTCTACTGGATCTGCTTTTTAAATTATTTCATAGAGTCCCTCTCTTTATGCCCTGCTAAATTAACTTGAACAATGGTATTTAACATTTCTTTTGTACAGAAATGCTGTGCAACTTTATGTGTACATGAATCCAAAACACACACTTGATTGTTAGATGTGGCAAATATGGAAGCACTTGTGACCTCTATTTCTAGCACTTTAAATCATTCCTGAACACAATCAGCTGTCTGTAAAAATTTGTTGTAGACCTCCATAATACAGATTGAAACTGATTTGTTTCTATTATTGTGAAAGGGATGACTTTACAATTGTCTCGAAGTCCTTCAGAATAAATAATTTGTAGCCCATGTTAACTGTTAAGAAAATGGTCTTTACAACAGTGATGTGAACTACAGAAGGAAGTTTTTAAAACTTTGATACTCAAAGAACTTTGAGAGAATCACTTAGATCAGTAGTTCTCAGCAGAGGGCACCTTTGTCCCCAAGGAGATAAATGGCAATATCTGGAGACATTTTTGTTTTTCACAATTGTGGAAATGCTAATGAAATCCGGTGGGTAAAGACCAGAGATGCTGCCAAACATTCTATACCACACAGTAACCACCCCCCGCCCCACTCCCACCACCGTGAACCAACAAAAAATTATCCAGCCCAAAATGTCACTAAAGCCAAAGTTGAGAATCACAAGAAGTTCTGTATAGTCTTAGGACTCTAAAAAAATTGAAAAATTAAAAAAAAAAAAAAAAAAAGAAAGAAAAAAATTCCATCTAATTATAATCATTCCAAGGTTACATGATTAGGGTATCTCAAGGATGAATTAATTAATTCATGCCACTAGACTTTCAAAATACTACAAATAAGTCATTGATTCAGGGTGCTACATAGCTGAATCAAGTTAATCCTAAATGTATTTTTTAAAATAAGAAATATCTTAATCATTGGGAATCCCTGGTATAAGAATGTATTTTCTTTAAAAAAGAATACTTAAATTTTAGAAGAAAGTTTCCATAGTTTTCTGAAGAGGTTAAAAACATGGGGGAAAAATTATTTTATTCTTGATGCTAGCTCCCACAGAGACCAAAAGATCAGTGTTAATATGTGGCTCAAATAAATAGCTGTTATTTTTTGCCACAAATATTATTAAATATCTTAGTTTCCTATGTGTTTTATTTATTTTTCTCAAATTTTGGTGTCATAACCTATTGTTTTATTACTATGTATAATGAAGAAAATTTCTATGTATTCTTTTTTTTTTTTAATTAGGAGTACTTGCATATAAAATTCTAGGGAGCATTTGCAATACAACCTATGCTTTCCAGAAACTCCTATTTATGAATCAGTATGACTTGAGAATTATCTCAAGTATTGGATTGTTATTTTTTTCTTCATTCCAATGCCAATTTAAATCTTAAAGAATTACCTAGAGTTAAGGAGATGGAATTCTGAAGAATCCCTGGTTGAAATGCCCAATAACTTTGTTGACTGCCTGGGGGGAAGAATTAAGAGCAAAATAGATTTCTTGAAATAATAGGTTACTTGATTATGTTTTCATGAATTATATTTGGACACTGTGTTATGAGGAAGTGAGGTGAATTGTTTGTTCTCTGACTTTTTAGCTAAGAATGAAACGTTGGCATTACCTGCTGAATCTAAAACACCAGAAGTAGAAAAAATCCCAGCACGGCCCGTAACAGGTAATGCGGTCCCTATGTTGTTAATTTTGAAAGAATAAATATTTTTTGAAATGGTAAATGATTGACAAGTTTACACCTTTTTTCAGTGAGGGGCCATTAGGAAATTAATCTTCATCATAAGCACAAACAAAGAGATTGTAGGTCCTTAATTTAACATTTGGAAAACCAACTGATGCAGAAGGAACTATTGAATCTTATGACCCGTATGTAATATGGAAGATATATTTTTCACTCACAATTAAAATTGTCACCTCAACATTCTAAAATATTTTTAAACTAAAATGTAATACTGTGGTTTTGGTGCTTTCCTTTTATATGAAGACATGAGTTCATTTTTCATTTCTTCACTATTGCAAGTGGTCAGTTTAGCAAAATGCCATTATCCCTCCAAAATCTGTAGCTTGATATCTATGAAGGCAGCCTGGAATCACTTAATCTATAGAAGATTATGAAAGATTAACAATCCAAATATAAAGAAAATATATAATAGTTCAGTAAAAATCCTTTCAAGAATAAATGTGGATACATTTTCCCCATAGTTGATCAGCCGTTACTAACAAACATTCAAGCATTTCTTCTCTCATAATGAACTGCCCAAGTCCAGGCCACTGGGGACATGTTATTCTCTGAACCACAGAGTTTTTGCCAGAGCAATACCACTTTATCCAAGTCCCAGTGAAACAAACATTTGCCCAGAATTTCCCCAAATCCACACTTAGCAAAATATCTCCAATCTAAAGTGAAGTTTTTCATCTGTAAAATTACCATAAATTGAAATATCTGTGACATTTACCTTGTACTAAAGTCTTGGATTCATAACTGGTCCAGAAAAGATAAATATTGGTAGGGAAATAAAATAACATGATTTCAAGAAACCTATTCAAGTAGGAATATTTCTGCCAGAGTAAGTATATGCTTCGACCTACATGGGAGATGGACCTTCCATTCCCCACCTTCACGGGTGTGGGTCAAAGGTAGAAGCTATTTAAGATGCTGGAATAATCTATTCAAATAAAATTCCTGGGTAACTTTTCTAATTTCAATATAATTTGTCAATACCAAGAAAAGCATAGGCATGACTCAGTGGATGACTCCAAGTCCTTTTCTGCCCCAAAGATTGTATTAATTTTTCCCAGTTATACTTTATTGTCTTAGCACAGTATCTGATGGGAGAGTCTACGAATTTTAGTTCTCTGCCAAACCGTATTCACAGTTTTCCACTTCAGAAACACTTAGGCAAACACCATACCTCATTATTAAGTATTGTGTTTATTTTGTGTCTTTATCCTGCAGAATTCTGGAGTCATGTAGTTCACAGTCGATTCCGAATCCCAGTGATCCTGGTTCTTATTTACCTGAACTCATCTTTGCCTTTGATTTAGCATTTGGAACAACCTTGTGGTTGAGCTTTTGAATCCTTAACATAATTTCAACCCCGTTCCAAGTTTTGCATGTTGACTGCAGTTTGGAAGAGAGAAATATTTAATGTAATAGTTTAAAATAAACCTTTTTGCCTTGGGTCATTCTTTTATTTGCCCATTTATTAATTCATTTAATAGATATTTGTCCCATGCTTGCTTATTCCAGACATTGTGCTAAGCCCTGGAAATAATGAGAAGGAAAAAAGCAGGCAAATAAAAAATTATGATTAGTAAGTACTTTCATGGTGGTCGGTTCACTGTGCTTTTTGGAACACATCGAAAGTGCACCAAACTTAGCAAGGAAGGGTTGGGAGAAGTGTCAGCTCAGGTGCCTGGGGCAAGCCAGGGAGTCCTTCATGGACTTGAAAAGGATTGGTATATATAAGAGTCCATTACTAATTCTAACTGGACACCAAAAGTGCCTTATGATCTTTGGTTGCTTCATCATTTTATCTTAATTTACAAGTTGTTTTTTTTTTTTACCTTCCAGTGATTCCTGA
Source organism: Leopardus geoffroyi (assembly GCF_018350155.1). Classification (NCBI taxonomy): domain Eukaryota; kingdom Metazoa; phylum Chordata; class Mammalia; order Carnivora; family Felidae; genus Leopardus; species Leopardus geoffroyi. The sequence continues at coordinate 48,718,544 of NC_059333.1, read as the reverse complement.
GTCAGTGCCAAGAACCACGAAACCTACTGTGTCTAGTGCATTAGACTTTTCAGAAAAAACACTGGGTAATTCTAAGAACTTTTTTTTCTTTAATAATTCCCAACACTTATAGAAACAAAAAGAAACTCCAATGCCTTCTTCATTCCCACCTCCTTGATTTCCCCTGCTGTCTTACTAGCAGTAATGAACCTTCCTATTTCTTGGACTAATTCCATTAGAGAGTTAACAATGTGTTTGATTTTGGTGACTCATATTTTAGGCAGCCCTAGATTCTAGATGCTGACTACACACACTTTTTACCAGTCTTTTGGGATGTATAGGAAAAAAAAAAACAATGCCAGTCTTTTAACCCACAAATCTTGCAGGGGTAGGGGAAACCTGGAAGTCTTCACTGTGTCTGTGTTTTCTGTTTCAATAGGCTTCCCGAGTCTTACGTGCATGACACTTCAGGAGAATCCCCAGAAGTGTCATGACTTTTAATAAGAACTTCATGTCATGCAAGTTAGCAGGTGCTCGGTCCAAGAGAATCTAACTTGCTTTGTCCTTTTCTGCTGAAGAAAAGGAGCAGCATGTGGTTTCTTGTGTACGTGTGATGTTGATCTTCCATGTCACACCACACCCTTTGAACCTATACCTTCACATTTTAACAGCTATGCGAAGCTTTTCCTGGAGGCGCCAGCTTTTCCCATGAAAGGCATCAGCTGCCCGGTGCACCCCGTGTAATGAGCATGCTTCACATGATGATGTGTTAACCACAGTGTCAAATCCTGACTCAGGGAGTTGCTGACTCAATTCTTCTTTATTTTAGTTCTCAGCGAAAGGACCCCGGAAACACTGCAAACTATTCTAATACCTAGGTTTGAATTGTCACTGAGCACTCTAGGTAAAAATTATTAAACATTACAGCTTGTTATTACCTTGGAAATTTAATGCATGCTTTAAAGAAATCCTTAGGCTAATTCACTCAAATTGATCTCCTCTTAGGAAAGAAGGGACAAATGCTTTATAGAACCGTAAGCTCCCCAACGTCAAGCCCTTAAATGTTAGAAAACATTTTATAACTTAGGATCCTGAAGAGTCTTTATGACAAATCCTTTCATGGTTTTTCTTTTTGGCGGTTATATTTTGATATTATATGTGATTCTTCTTACTCAAAATCACTGTGTCACTGAATAAATTATTTTCTATACTTTTTCTAAATATCTTTTTACTCCATTGTTTATCCTGGCCGAGAAGATGAATTTATGGTCTTTTTTGTAGACTGTTTCTTAGAATTTATTTATGAGTGCAATATCAAAAATTGTTGGAGGAGGAGGTTAAATATAAAGCCATGTAGTTACTGAGATTCTATCCTTAAAAGCCATTAGATGGACATTTTTTAGTTCAGATGTGTTTAGTGCTTGATTTGAGTTAAAATGAAATATATCTAAGGGCACATAAACACATAATTAAAGAAATTAGGAAAGTCATTTAGTAAAGGTGAAATGGAGAACCCAAATTCTTCAAATCTAGCAGCTTGATTATAAAGAATAGAACAAGAAGCTTGATTATAGTAGCCAGCACTGAAATCACAAGAATAAGAAATACGACTAACAACAATTTACTTGACATGAATAATTTTCCTTTTTGTGTCTTTTTTGTTGTTTTTGCAAGCTTGAGATTTTGAAAAATCTTTTCTCTGTTCCTTGTACCTCACTCAGGTTGTAACATGTCTTATATGTTTCGTTGCAGCTCCGAAAAGGCTTCCAGAATTTCCTCAGGCAAAAACACCCTTCCCTTTTGAGAAACCTGGGGGCACCTTGGGTAATAACAGCACCTTAAACCTGGTGTTAAGATGTGGGTGCAGATTGCTTAATTGTGTAGGCCACGTTTACTGGATCCTATGTCAGCAAACTTCAACGTACTGATGAATTTGGGTAACTCAACCAAACAAGGGATTGATTTAAAAACAAAAAACCCTTATTTGATGACATTTTCTACAACTTCAGTAACAGTCATCATTATGTTAATTCTATATAGATTTAGGTTTTGTCCTCAAAAATGTTGAAAGTATGACACCAAATTCTGGCCTCTTTGTGATCACTAAATGCTCTCTGGATGGATGCATAATGATTTCCCAACTTTTGATTGAAATAGTGTGTGCTTTTAATTGCAAGCTTCTGGTAGTCACGTAACCATACCGGCAACCTATTTGTATCCTTTTCTCCTCTCAAAAAATAATCTTCAGCGACTTCCATTTCTTTTTGCTGTAGCTTCCATTGAAAAGCCATGGATTGTGCCTACAAGTAAAATGTATGAAGATTCCAAACCTCTCCCACCTCAAACTGGTAATTTTTTTCTTTTTTCTTTTTTCTTTTAAATATCAATTGGAACAACAGTATTGAATAACTTCTCTTATTTTTATTTTTATAGGTTCCTTAGTTGATATCAAAATATTTGTAGTAAATGGTAAAGCTATAATGCGTTCTTGATACTTGGAGGAATGTTGTGTTTTTCTCAATGCTAAAGTAAAACAGCTTTGTGTTTGTTTTAAAATTCTGTTTTAACGTCTGGATATATAATTAGAAGGGTGGCTAGAAGGTGAACTGTGAATTGGCACATGGATTTTCTAGAGACCTCTGTAGTGACATTGAGAACAGTAACAAAAATAAGGTATCTTGGGTCTGATGTGTATCAGCTTAATGTTTCCCTTGCAGGTGGATATTTGTTTTTTGTTGTTTTTTTTTTTCCAACAAAAATATTCAGTAAACAGTAGAGAGCTCACTATGTGCAGGGCATTGCTAAGTCCTAAAATCTGTTAAGAATATTGTGATAAGGAGGAAAGACCACAGGTCTTGGCATTAAAAATGGACCTTGATTCCTGTTCTGGCTTTCCCATTAATAGTATACTTTAACTCTTTTTCTACTTTCCTGGGTCTTAGTTTGTTCTTTTATAAATTGTGGCAATTGGCTTTTTCTCCTGAGAATTCTTTGTCCCACCATTAAGACTGATGAGGGAGACAGCTTTCCTTTAAAAAGAAACACAGCAATAACATATTTTCTTTTTTTTTTTTTTTTTTTTAAAAGTTTATTTATTTTTGGGACAGAGAGAGACAGAGCATGAACGGGGGAGGGGCAGAGAGAGAGGGAGACACAGAATCGGAAACAGGCTCCAGGCTCTGAGCCATCAGCCCAGAGCCTGACGCGGGGCTCAAACTCACGGACCGCAAGATCGTGACCTGGCTGAAGTCGGACGCTTAACCGACTGCGCCACCCAGGCGCCCCGATATAACATATTTTCTTAATTAAAAAGTTATTTCTTATACATCTTGTCTTTGCTAGGCATCTAACAACTAAAGAGAATAGTCAGCATGTGAGAATTATACTAAAACCTCAGAAACCACTTGGTATGATTACATCCATGATTTTTGTTTTACTTGTTTGTATTTAATTGTTGTGCACTTCTAGTTGTGATGCTTTGAGTACGTATAATATAGTATGTAATGTAGTTGAAGTTCATGTAATGAAGTTAAGTACACTGACGTTTTGTGGTATTTTCCAGAAAGGATTCCAGCAGAGGACTGGTTTGAGAAAGGATGAGAATGAGCCTTCAGAGGCATAGATGTTAGCTAAATTATTCCTTCTCTGTTACATGTAATGGGCTCAGATCTCAGCAAAAGATAAAAGGATGGCATCACATGAAGTAAGCATGTCTATTATAGTCTCCCCTAGTTTTCTCCAGTGGGAAAACACTTGAAAGTTGGTGATGGTTGTCAACCATCCAGAGAAGTCTCAAATTGGGTCTTACACGGGCTTCGTTCCCCTAGAGTCACTGACCCTGAAACTGTAATGCAATTACTTAATGTGGGTGCAAAAATATCCTTAGCATTCCAGGTCACCTGAGTCTAAAATCTGGGTCCAGGGTAGAGTTTCATATGGAGCCATTCCACAGGCCCAGCTGCACTGTGGCTATGGAGCAACAACCAGTCTGTGGAGCTGTGTGATGGTTTATCTCCTGCACTGTGGCATGCCTGGCCTGGCTCCCATGTCCTTCATGAGGATTATGGCTCTCAAACCAAACTAGGGCCCACGGGACTAAATACAGGCTTAGGCCCCTTTCATCTCTTAGCTTGGGTTATTTACCTTGGAGGCATAGGGCAACCTGCATTTCCGTTGAGCAGCCTGTAGTTTTTTTGTGTCTATGATTATTCAAGAATGAACTGACCAGAGCCTCAAGGAAACCGCTTATGGAATTTTAATGGCTAGGACATGAAATATATATAAATCCTGAACTGAACTAAGCTTTGGGGAGGGAGGAGAATATGTTGGGGAGGGAGGATTGTAGGGTTACAAAGAGAGATGAAATTAAGGATCCTAGTGAAGGAAAAGTTCCTTTTGCCTTTAATTCCAGAAAGGAATATTCTGGCCTTGCTCTGATGGAGTATGAATAGTGGCTAATGCAGCAGGAAGTGCTTGCATTATTCCGTTACCTCACTGCTGCCAGAGCAACCTCAAGCTGCCAGAGAACTTCCAACTTTGACTGCCAACCCCCTCTGGATGAAGTGTTGGGCTTGTCATGGCTGTAACAGTTCAGTAGGTAATGATCTCAGGCATGAGCATTGGCCCTAGAAATTTGCAAGCCTTCCCTCACAACACTTAAATTTTATATTTCTGCTACTTAGTATGCTCCTTGGAACAGCAGCATTGGCATCACCAGGGAAGTTGTTAAAAAGGCATAATCTTGGGCTCTACTCCAAATCTACTGAATCAGGATCTGCTTTTTAAACAAGGTCTCCAGGGAATTGGTATGAATGTAAAGTTTGAGAAGCACTACCTTATCACTAACTTCTAATATTTTACACATGTAGGTAAGAATCATCAAATGTATTCAGTTGTAGGATGGGAGGCCTCAAGTCAATATAAGATTGGTTTCTCAAAGTGGGTGATTATGTCTTGTTTCTACTAATGCTTCTATCTCTTACGTAAGTGTTCTGTGTGGCATCTTTCTGACATGTTAAAATTAAAATTTATCCTATATATTGTGACTTAAAGAGTTGATATATTCATGCTATCCTTTCATTCATTCAAGACTTTCCTGTGTCTTGTGATTAATTTTGTGTGAATTTATACGTGTACTAAATTTCTATTTCCTATTTAGTTTCAATGTATAGGATTATTTTACTTTCCAGTCATTCACCGTGGTTTCCTAATGGAATTGTTTTAGAAAGTCAGAAGAGAGAGGGGTAGAGATAGTAGTGGAATGCTGGTCCATAATACCATTCGTCCCATTTTTAGTTATTATATCTTTTGAAGAAATGATATATTTTAGCTGGGGTTAATGATATTATTAACACTTTTTGTTAATAATGAACACATTTTGTTTTCTTTGGGGTATAGTGTGTCTGTATTTGCTATATGAACTCCCTTCAGCCAAAGACCACTAGGACCACACCTGTATTTGAACAAAGTTAAAGCTATTGCTCATTCTAACAATGGAGAATGCAGAGCATGAGGAACTGTGGGGTCCTTGGTAAGAGGGTACTAGAAAGGACTCACTGTAGGACTTGGTCTTGTTTTAGGTGATTCTGGGGAGGGTCCAAGGAAGCAATGCCTGGATTGGCTGCTGCCAGAAAACAGGAGTAATTCCATAACCAAGTATCTTAATTCTTAACTAGAAGGCAGGAAGAACAGTGAAGTTGTGATTGGTAAATCCATATTAGCCAGAAAGTGGGGATAGTAATTTTTGTTTTGCACACAACCAAACAGTGGTCTTGTTTTTGTCTTGATCTGTGTCGGTCACCCAGCGGTCTTGTCTGATATCAGTGTTACTTCAAGTTGTTGATGTTGAGCAGGAGAGTGCCACAGCCCAACTGTGGGTGCCAGGCCAACTCCTGGGTGCCAGAGGCTGCTTTTCTCTTTAACAACCATTAAGTGTGACTTGCCAGTACCTTTTGTAGAATTCATTTTGCTTCAGCATTTACTAGATTTGTTTTCCATATTTACATCATGTTTTGTATCAAATGATCACAACGCATGCTCTCAAAAAGCTGTCTGTATTACTTTGGGATATAAAAAAGCTGTATGGAAATTCTAATTTGCATGCTGATTATTTAAATCCCTAGGTCAATTCAATAGATTATGAAAGAGTGAAATAGGGTATTTGAAATTTGGAATATTGTGGAAAATCTGAGAAGTGTAGTCATCAAACATGTTCTTCCCCACTTTTAGCCTATTTGCTCCAACCTTAGTATGGCATTTTTTGATCTCATCATTTAGAATTGTATTTTGTATTCAACCTTCTCTAAAGTATGTTGAAGTAGGATTGATTGATATCTTTATTCCCTTGGCAAACCTAAGTTTTCTTAAAGTTTAGAAAAGAGAGGATTAAAATCTGCTCTATAATTATACATCAGAATGTATACTCTTTAAAATAAATTCTATATTAAAAGAAAGTTAGCCACCTTTTAAAAATATGTAAGTGCTTGTAAAAAAAACAGGAAAGAAAATTTTTCTGATGACATGATAGAATTGGTCTTAGGTTCTATTGAAAAGTGGCCAGTTGACTATGATTTCTGTGTACTATAGAGTGAGTTCTAGAAGAGTAGTCTACCTTCCGGTCCCCCAAGAAGTGTGTGTTTGTGTGTATGTGCACGCACTTGTTGAATTGCTTCTTCATTGGTATAATTTTGTATTTGCACAGCAATTTCCTATTAAGAGATTGAAAGGTTGTATATATACCATCCTATTGATCCTCCAGAAGTCCCTGGAAATAAAGAGAGTTACCATTTTCTTTTAAAGCAACAAGTGAGAGGCTTGCCCCTGAATGAGTAGAGGAGCAAAAACTAGATCCTCATTGGTTTCTTCCCTAAGCTTCTAACAACCACACCAAGTTAAGAGTGAAATAATGTTGTACAGTTTACTTCGAAATTTTTTCTTGAACAGCTTCCCAACAGAGCAAATGATGCTAGGCCCAGGTGCCTTCTAGATTTTTAAGCAACATTAAGTGGTCTGTGAGGAAGACTGGCCACTTTCTGACATTCATTCTTCTTGTGAATGTGATCACTGATCTGTGACCTATGCAGTGACACAGCTGGGTTAATAACCAACTCAACTACGTAGTAGTTATGTGGCTGTAGACAAGTGATTTAACCTCTGAGAGTCTCAATTTTCTCACCTATAAAATGGAAATATAATTTTTTTCATTGAGTGTTATGTCTTGGAAATAATGTGTTTAAAAAAATAGTGTAAGTCACTAAATCTAATTCACAGTACTTGAGAGGTATTCTGTCATCCTTTCCTTAATACAATGGACTCTTGAATGCATCCCCTTCCTACCACACTGCCCATCCCAAACCTCCTGAATTGCTGCAGAGACTCAATAATAATAGCAATAATAATAATACAATAACATGACTGAAAAAAAGGAAGAAGGAAGAGAGACAATAAAAAGACTCTAACTTGCATGTAAGCTTAACAAAAGATTCTTGGGTCTTCATTTCACTTGTTTAAACATTTTTTAAAAAGAATGTATAGGATATATGCATTGTTATTTAAAGAGGCATTGCCCCCATGGAATGGTCTGACATCTTATTAACTCTGGGCAAGGATGTATAACACAGCCACACTGTTGAGTTAGAGTAGCAACCTGAATCTTTCTATAAACTGGGCCCTGAGACCCTTCCTAGGTTCAAGGAGTAGCATGATGTGTGACCAACTTGCTCTGTTTTCCATGGGCATTAGAGGTGGGAGAGGCAGCATAAATGTTGTGTGTACCATCCCACAGCTCAGGCACGTGCATCATTTCTCAAGCCCTTATGTCATTGAAGGGGTAAGATGGAAATCATCTTTTGGTTTCTGGCTTCATAGTGTCATCAGTGTTAAGCCTCCTTAACTTGATCATCCACTTAAAAAGACCATCAGTTAGTACCAGGAAAGAATTTTTTTTTTAATTTTTAAGTTTATTTATTTTGAGAGAGAGAGCATGAACAGGGGAGGGGCAGAGAGAGAGGGAGAGAGATGATCCTAAGCAGGCTCCATGCTGTCAGCCCAGAACCTGACTCAGGGCTCAAACTCACAAACTGTGAGTTCATGACCTGAGCCAAAACCAAGAGCAAATGCTTAACCGATTGAGCCACCCAGGTGCTCCAGAAAATATTTTTTTTTTTGTTTACTTACTTTTAAAACAAAGTTTTTTTTTTAAGGTTTATTCATTTTTCAGAGACAGAGCATGAGTGGAGGAGGGGCAGAGAGAGAGGGTGAGAGTAAGACAGGCACCCCAGGCAGGCTCCGCACTGTCAGTCAGTGCAGAGCCTAATGTGGGGCTTAAACTCATGAACTATGAGATCATGATCTGAGCCAAAGTTGGACGCTTAACCAACTAAGCCACCCAGGTGCCTGTAATACCAGGAAAGATTTAAAGTTTGTTTGTTTTATTTTCAGAGAGAGAGAACGAGAACATGCATACCCAAGCAAGCAGGGGAGGGACAGAGAGAGAGAGGGAGAGAATCCCAAGCAGGCTCTGTGCTGTCAGCACAAAGCCTATTGTGGGGCTCGAACCCAGGAATGGTGAGATCATGACCGGAGCAGAAACCAAGAGTTGGTTGCTTAACCGACTGGGCCACCCAGGTGCCCTAGTACCAAGAAAGTTTAAAGCTCAATTCAGACAAAGATAATGGTTTCTTTATACAACCCAAGATGATCTGACATGTTCATTTTCATTTTTAGAAAACTCTCCTGACTGTTCTTTCCTCAGTGTACCCAGACTAACTGATTTTTCCCTCCAAATGTACTGTGACTTACTATTAAGACGACTCCATCTTCTGGCATAATTCCTTCCCCTTGAACAACAAACAGTTATCCTTAGAAGCTCTCCCTTGACAACAGAGTCAGAACTGAGAATGATCAGCCTCAGTCTTTTCATTAGAATCTACTTTGAGAGCTGCCTTTAGGAGTTCATCACTTACTATTTTCAGTACTTTGTAGAACTTCAGGAAATTACTATATGCACTTAAGATCTATAAATCATTTAAAGACCTGAACACTGAATGATCACACATGGGGAGTGGTATACTGGTTGGAAAATTGTGGTTTGCTCAGAGTGGTTGAAAAGAGATTGAACTCTATCTACATTTGGACATTACTGCCTCCCTGTGAGTTGTTGATGATTACAGATCTGGCCCACCCAACTGGATTAAGCCCTAGAGAGGAGAAAAAAGTGGAGATGAGTGGTAGTGTTGATGCTTAGAGAGCAGGAAAATAGGATTCACGTGTAGCAGATGGTTTACAGATTCACTGTGGCCTCTTAGAGATTTACAGCCTCAGCCTTTGGTTTTGCTTCATGAGCATTTTCTTGTACGCACTATTTTCACAAATTTCAAGTCCAAACAGAAAGATACTTTATTTTTCCATCAACTAAGGAAAGCACGATGTATTTATTTAAATGGTACTGAGAACTGTGTGTGTGGTGTTCATAAATGCTTTTCTCATCCCACTGTTTATTGATAAGTCCTATTGTATCTTCCCGTTGTTTCTTCATATGTTTTTAGGATTCTATTTCCATGGCAGGGTATGGCCACATAAGCATATGGCAGGTAATTAATTGTGTAGTAGAGGAAGAGATCTGTGTGCACAAGTATGTGTATCATAAAATAATTAAAGGGGCCTATTCATTTATTTTCATTTGTCCTTACTAAAAGCATGAACCACTCAGCTGTCAAACTGTTATTTGTTCATTGTAATGGCCATTTTTCAGGTTAACTCTATTAATTCTACTAATTAATAGAATAATTACTCCTATTAATTTTATTTAGTCTACACCATGTACCAGGCTCTGGGGTAAAATAAACTTTGGAGTGCATCATGAACATGACTGACTCAATTTCTGTCCTAATGATGCCTTTCACCTAGAATTTGATGAAAAAGGAAAGCCTTTCACATAGGTACTAACATTCATGGAATTTGAATGGAATAAATTGATAAGTTCTTAATAAGTGGAAATGCCTTATCTGTGTGCTATCACGTTTCCAGAGCAATATCAGAGCATTTTTATGATGGGATTTACATCTGATTAGTTTTTTAAAATCATTTTTAAAAAATGTACAACTGGGGCACATAGGTGGCTCAATTGGTTAAGCATCCGACTTTGGCTCTTAGAACATGTGCATGACTCAGAATGTTCTTTCTGTTCTGCTCTTGAGGGAAGATGGCAGCCTGGCTTGCAACCAGGCAAATAGAAAGGAATTATCAATATAGAAAAGAAATAGAAAGGGGGTACTCTTGGGACAAAAAGTACAGAATATAAGAAAGCTGGTTCAGTGTTACTAGATAGAAGGGATGTGTATGACTTAAGGTAACAAAAAGACAGTTGTAGCGTTTTTCAAAAGTTAGCAGCAATATAATTAAAAGTAAAGATACTTATTCATAACTTCTAGTATAAGAAGTTTAAATAGAAGTTGGGAAAGTTTTCCTAACTTGTTTGGTAATACATAGAGCTGACTTGGGTATATCCATGACTTGAAATTGGCTTGAAGCAAGCAAGATCAGCAACCACCAGCATTTTTGTCCTTCAAAAGGTTTGTCATTCTTATCTGACTCTTTAAAATTGTAGCTAGGCTAAAGAAAACCTTGCATTGCAATTTAAAGCATTGGCTCTTAGAACATGTGCATGACTCAGAATGTTCTTTCTGTTTTTGAAGATTTTGCAAAGTAGTAGATTGGCCTTCACAAAGAGAATTCTATTTCCCGCTTCTTCAGTATGTGGTGCAATATAAACTGCCCTCTGTGCATATCTGGGTGTATCACACAGTCTGATATTATCTTTCTTACACCTTCAACTAGCACTGGTTCAAAGTCATGACATGGTCGCTGACTGACAAGTAACCTTGCTGAGTAAATTTTCCTATGAATTCCTTTTTAGTTTATTTCTGTAGAGCCATTTTGAATGGGTCAGGAAAGTAACATGTATCTCATGACAATTAATGCTTTCTCTTCACCTCCCATTACCATACTGACAGCTCTTTGTGCAGAAAAAGAGAACATCTTTAATTTTTATTTTGATGCTCTTTTTGCTTGCAGATTCAACTCTTACGTGAACATGAAATTTATCCCTGTATTAAGATCAACCTTGTTTTTCAAGGTCACCCTGCTTTCCTTGGTTTATGTAGAATATTAAATTTATTCTGAAATCCACCTAGATTGTAGAAGGGCTCATGGCTCCACTAGGAATATAGAAAGAAAGTTGCCTCTAGGTAAAGTGGCAGGAGGTGTGGTGCAAGAAGAGAATACTGGTCTTAACTCAGCTCTTCTTGGCCCTGTTAATGGGATGACAAATACACTGAACTTGACAAAGCCTGTGTGGGACCACTGGCAGATGTCTTCACGGCTGCGAATCTCAACTTCATCATGTAGAAAATGGAATTAACACCCCATTATCTAGAAAATGGGTATAATGTCTACCTCACATGTTTCTCAGGGATGTTGAGAGGGTTAAATAAGCTGATATGTGAGAAAGTGCCATGCAAACTGGAAAGTGCTGTCCAAACATAAGATACCATGATGGTAACTTTTACTAAGTAGGAAGACTAAGCTATTTGGTGCAAATAGCTTCAATGTGACTGTTGTTTCCTTCTTTGGAAATCTCTCCTCAAATTGCTTCTGACTCATTTATGTTTATACTCTTTGAAGCTCTTTGATTTAGAGCTGGCACCACTTCATTGTAAATATATAGCACTATGTGCACATCACCCGCGAGGCCAGTGCCAGGGCTCACTGTACAAAAGCCTTTAGTTTGGGGAAAGCCTAGAGGCAAGTCTTAGTGATTGCTTACACATTTAGTGACAAGACCAACAGCCCAGAGCCTAAACGCACTAGCACTTACATAAAACTGTTTTACCCAGCATTAAACTGTGTCATGAAATTTTTTAAAATTAATCAAAAGTAACATCTTCTCTTTTGTTTTACCTTTTCTTTTAAAAGCAACTTATGATGTTTTCTCAAGCCCTACAACATCAGATGAGCCTGACATATCAGAACCCCATACAGGTATACCCCGCCTCTCAATTCTTTCTTTGGAAGCCAAATGTTCTGACAACACTACGCCTCGTTCTTGCTTTAACTTGCGCAGAGTGAAAAAGCATACTCTTCAGGGTTCTGCAGGACAGGAGTGGCAGTCTGTGTCAGTGAGATGGATTCTACCCATTTCTCTGTTGAGCGATTACTTCTTTGTCAGTAATAAGCTCTGCCACACGTGGGAGATGCAGATAAATTTGGTTGCCACTGACCCAGAGTAATGTATTAACAGAATCACTCTAAAAAGGTTTTATAGATTCTTAGGGACTTTTCCATAGAGCAGTGGTTCTCAGATGGGGATGATGTTTCTGTCTTCTCCCCCCAGAGGCATTTGGCAACGACTAGAGACATTGTTGATTGTCACAACTGGGGAAGGTGGCACTGACTTCTGGTGGATAGAGGCCAGGGATACTACCAAACCCTGCAATGTACAGGACAGCCCCCCTCCCCCCAACAACAAAGAATTATGCAGCCTTAAAAGGCAATAGTGATGAGCTGAGAAATCGTGCACTAGAGCAATCATGTCGTTCCTTGGTCTATAGAAGTTCAGTTGGATCTGATCTTTGGCATTCTCCTACTGATCCACATACAGTGAATGTAACTCAATCTAATAATTCATTTTAGCAACTGTTTATTAAGCACCTACTAAACTAGGTACTATGAGAGATTCCAAGTCAATATGAGTGGTCTCTGCTAGACATAGATATATGTCTGATATTTTTGTATATTTCACCTGATATCCACATTATTTGTGCCATGATAAAAGCAAATAATTTTAAATAGCAGAAAATAAGAGAAAAAATGGAATAGAGTGTTGAGTGTGTTCACTTAGTAGTTAAACAAAGGTGAGAAACCAGAAAAGCCAACTGAAGACAAGTTGAATACATGAAACGTTTTTATAATGGTTTCTAATGTTTAAAGTATATGTTTTTAAAAGTGAGTTCATCTTCAGCTCCTAATGAATCACTAGTTTTAAAATGTTGGTCAGCAGTCGTTCAAGTGTTCATGATACTTTTCCCCATATGAGGAATAATTTATTACTCATGAATTTGTATTTTATTCTTGGGACCTTCTGCTTTTATAAATGTTGACATTTATTCCAACAGAAACAAGTGATCCATTTCTGGATTCTGTCCCACCTAAAACTTCTAGAACTCTTGAACAGCCAAGGGCAACACTGGGTAATGTTTTTAACAGAAAAATCCTACTTTGTTTTCCATCAAGAGAAAATCCATGTGAATGCCATTCTTCCAAATGACCATTTCATTCCATCACATTTAATCATTTATTTCATTCCTATTTCTGAATATATATATTTTTTCCTGTAATGCAGTCATCTTATGTTCCATTTTGGGTGTGTGCACCCTCTCTTTCTCTCTCTTTTTGAACTCTAATAGATGATTATTTTTTCCATCCTTAAAGGAATGAAAAGCTTTGAAAACTGCATGGACTCTTCATCATCCATATCATCCCATCTCATGTGTTTATGGCCTGTATCACCTCTCTTCCATGTGTTGAGTCTGCCTGGAGTGAACTGCTGAACGATCATCATTCTGACCTTTTCTTTAAATCATTATTTCATCCACCAGCTTTCAACACTATATGCATTTTTCATTCTTAATCATGGACTTGTAGCATGTGCTTGGTAACACCATCTAAAAAGCATGTTAAAATCCTTAAAATACCTCTTTTTAACTGGAATGACTTGGTGGGTGGGGTGTTTGTATTTTCAGCTCCAAGTGAAACACCATTTGTTCCTCAAAAACTGGAAATCTTTACTAGTCCTGAAATGCCACCTACAACACCTGGTAACTAATGAGGTTTTTATTTGTATACTTTGAAAGAACAGATAAAATGACCAAAAAGATTCTGTTACGTTGGATTTCGAGAATATTTTCAGTAGTAAATATTTCCCTTTATTCTATACCATGAAATTCTTCCAAGAACTAGGTTATCTATCATACTTTGCCGTGTGAGAATCCTCAAAGAATCTCCATAATCTTGGTGTCCATATATTTGAAGAATTATTTCCCTTCTATAATCCTTTCAATTCTGCCAACCAGAAAACAGAAGTGGAATTACAGACCATAGTTATTCTAAAATACATTCCCTTCTATTCAGCATGATTAGATAGCACTTGGTCAGAATATTTTTCTCAAAGTAGTCTAAATATAAAGAGCACCGAGTAGGTTCTATATCCCTGGAAATGATAAGAAAAGATGGGTAAGAAAGATAACACAGCCTACATTCTATAATGGTCTAAAAGTTATTAGAATGATGTAATTCATTAACTCCTGGTGAGGTTAGTAATGAGCTACAGAATTAAAGAAGTTCTGAAATTCCATTCTCTAACTCCCAAATATTTTGTGTTTGTCCTCTGTTGTTTGGTAAATTATCTTTTGAGTTCTTAACTGTACCTTGTGTTCTTGAATCCCTCAAGAGTGCTTACCTCCCAGTACATTTAACTCAACAATATACCTTCAGTGTTCATATAGACACTTAATTCATTTTGGCCCAATCAGCACATTTATTGAGAACCTTCTGGGTATAAAGCACAGTGCCTGGCATTCTGGGCATACAAAGAAATAAAAAGCAGTTCTTGTACTCAAGGAGTTTACAACTGTGACCTGATTGGCCTCTGTGCAATATTATTTATCAAAGCTATATTAAATCTTCTTTCAGCTACCCAGCAAACTACATCTATCCCTTCTACACCTAAACGACGCGTCAGGCCCAAAAAACCAAGAACCAAACCTGGTAAATAATGGTCTCTTTAACTTCTCAGGATACTTAATTCCAAATACATAATGTCTCTATTTTCTTTTTCATAAAAAGAAGCTATGTGATTCTACAGGTCAAAGTTTCTTCACAAAATTTGAAATTAGCTAAAGATGAATTAATGCAAAATGACAAAAATCAAACAATTTTTCAATAAGACTTCATTGAAAATTAAGTCCGTGATCTTCTTGCTTGTGAGTTTCGGTATAAACCCAGAAACAAGTCCTAATGTCTTGTTAGTGTTAGGAAGTAAGATAGTTAGTGTGATTCATTTCCTTGGTATGCATGTATATTTAGGTGTTTATTAGGCTAGCAGTTGGTGTTTGGGGAGCCTACTATGTTTTCAACTGAGCTAGGGCAGTGGCTGAGAGGAGAGACCATGACTCTGACTCTCCAAATGCTTATAATCTCAAAAAGATGCTACAGCAGAGAATGAGAGAGCTGCTTGTGAGACTATAATACTTGTGCAGAAGCTCAGAAAAAGAGTTGAGGATGTAAGCTTCAAAATATGTGTAGGGTTTAGACAGAGGAGAAGGAGGAGGGAACACATCCCAACACCAAATTTGCATGGTAGAGGTAGCTTATCAGGAGGTACTATTTTTCACTGTCAAATAATACACTCAGAATCATGCCCAACAAATCAGGTTTTGCTTATTCCATGACAGTATAAATACGGTTTTTTTATCGCCTTTGCTATTATGACTGAACTTAGAAATTATTTCCCAAAACCTGTATTCACTGCCTTTGTAAACACTGACAATTAAATATGGCAGGATTTGAAAGGGCCATTCAGTTATTCTTCGAGCGATTATCTTTTTATTGTCTGTAGGATATCTTAATATTTTTATTTCCTTTCCATCACCAGAAAGAACCACAAGTCCTGGAACAATTACATCTAAAATTCCTAAAAGCCCTGAACCTACATGGACAACACTGGGTAATGACATGTCCTTAGTAGTTAGATGTGTTAATTAATTTTACCATGAAAATCCAGTACCTTAGCTTTTGTGTAATGTCTCAGTCACTGTGCTAGTTGGATAATTTTGACAATTGTGATGATTTCATAGAGTACAGCAGCCCTGTGACTTTCATGGTTTTGGGTAATTGGTCCCATAGTTAATGTACCTGAAATCAGCATTCAGACATCATCCTGTACCTTGGAAAGCTGGAAAACACGGCTGCTTCATCACCTTCCATAAGTCATTGCATTTGAAGTAGAGTCCTAAACACAGTTCTCCATTTTTCTGAGTAAGATCCTCAAGTTCAACTTCAGACTTCATTTGGAAGAACCATGTTCTATTACGATGTTAGTAGAATTTCTTTGTATAGTAGATCATGCATTATATCTATCAGTGATTATTAATCTTAAACATGCCTTCTTTCTGGTGCTTAAAGACTTGTATGTGGCTGAGAAATGTGAAGTAAGGGGGCAAAATGATTCCATAGATTTTTTTCAAAGATAATGGATTAAAATAATGTTCTTTGTGTAGTTATTGTTGCTATTTGTAGCAATTCCATTTCTGTTAGTTCAAATATGTCCTGAAATGTTTTTTTCAAACCAGATGAAAATTTATCACTTTATTCATTCAGTGTTGTTCTGTAAAATATTCTTTCAGTGGAACACTTGCAAAACCTTCCAAGATGAAGAGTTCATTCCACTTAAAACATAGCTTTTTCTTTTGTGGCTTTAGACACTGAAATGCCTAAATATTGATTTGTTGATTATTTTCTTTACTTTTCCAGCTCCCAGTAAAACACAATTTATCTCTTTGAAACCTAAAATTCCTCTCATCCCAGAAGCGATAGACACCAAACCTGGTAATTACCCTGAATTTTTTTTTTTCCAAAAGTAGGGTTGAAAATTTATTTTATGCCACTCTTTGGAGTAAGAACTTCTGATTTGTATTTTGCTATTTGATGCAATTTTTCCATGAAAAGTACAAAAATGCAATGAAATGATCTCATTATAACCAGCCCTTCTGATATTATGGCAGCCTCAGTCTGAGCTGTTGGGTGGATGACCAACCCAGAGAAAATACAGAAATACAGTGATGTGAGTGATTGAGGACTCCCTTGTCTAAGACAACGAAATAGTTTCCAGTACCACAGTTGACTGGAATTCTGATCACACTAAACAGCCTTTCAGCCTAAAAAGGGAGAAGTGTTTCCCTCCCCTTAAAACTCTGCCCTTGTTTTAGAGCTTCTCAGTTCTCCAGCTGCAAAATCAGAAAGGGTAGTATTTTCCTAATGCTCCATTACTTCTTTCTGAGTTGAAGCTTATATCTGAACACTGACATTTGTTTACTCCTCAGGATATAACAATGATGGTTTGCTGAAGAAAAGAAGGCTCTTTTGCAGGGAGGGGTTATTCTGTATATGTAATTAAAAACAGAGACAATTCTCTGCATATAGATTGCAGGACATATTGAATGACCAAATCTGCATTTTATTCTATCTATCCAGAATCTATACAGAAGTTTAAATGTTGACTTATGAGTATCCCTTTATATATAGGAATTTTGTTGCTATTCACCATTTTCATCCAAATTTTAAACTCTTAGCTTCTGGAAGAATATATTTCTCACTGTCCTATTCAATGGATTTTTCATTAGTGCATGTTTACAAAGTAAACAATGATTGAACCAGAGATTTTCTATTTAAGCAGGCATGATTTTTTTTTTTTTTTTGCCGTGAAATGTGTAAGGAAGAAAAATGTAACTGCTCAGAAAAGGAATTGTTATGACTCCCTTCAAAGAGGCAGTGAGATTTCCAGGTGTAGGTGTCAGACCAAAGGAAATGAGGGATTAGTCAAAGGGATGTGTAGTTGGCACTGTGACCATGGGTGAGGTCTCCATGTTGGAGAAATGGAAGTACTCTTACTCCGAGAGGTTACTTGGAGAAAGAAGCACATAGCTAATGAAACTGAAGGCCCCTAACAGTTTATTTTTTAATGTTTTATTTATTTTTGAGGGAGAGAGAGTGCAAGCAGGGGAGGGGCAGAGAGGGGGTGGCATAGAGGATTCCATGTGGGCTCTATGCTGATAGAAGCAAGTCCCATGCAGGGCTTGAACTCACAAACTGTGAGATGAGGACGTGAGCCAAGGTCAGACACTCAGCTGACTAGCCACCCAGGTGCCGCAAGAGCCCTAACAGTTTAAATCAATGAACTCCAATAGCTATATGACAGAAGGATTTAATGTACATTTATTTAAAAATCATGCCTACAGAGCTTTGGGATAAGATAAAAACTGTTTTGTTGTGTTTTGAAAGGGAGCTATTACTAAGTGGATTGAGAAATACTATTGGATGTTTGGACCACTAAATTTAAATACATGTCTGTCTGATCTAATTATTCCTGTTAGTATAAGATAAAAGTTGAAAAAAGCAAAAAAGTCTGCATTTGATCTTAACGGTTTATACATGATTAGTTACATTATTAAGTTCAGTCCTTTCTAAAGAAAGGTTTAGTAGAAATTCATTAATACAAATAAGGGGCGAGGATGTGTTCCTATCCATTTAAGCTACTTGAGCAAAGAGACTTGTTAATTTGACATTTCCTTTTAAAATGTGGCCAATTATTTGGAAGCTAATGAGTCTCTATTCCTCTGGTGTGTACCTTCTAATCACCCAAGAATATCACGCTTTTCCCCCGGCATCAAATATAACCACTTCAGAATCTGCACCTAAAGTTACACAAACTCAAATTGACCTCCGGTGGTCTGAGGCAACACAGAGTAACAACAGGATCTCTGCAAACCATTGCTTGGGTTTTAGCTTTTTAAAATATATTTATTTTAGGGCAGGCCACCATTATAGCTTTGCGGAAGATTTCTGTTTCTAGCCAAGGTTCAGGAGAGCAAATCAACCACCAAAAGCTTTTCTTATTTGAGTGATTCATTGCCTTTCCCACCGCTCTCCTCACACTCTGCTATTTTTCCATTTCACTTTCCATGCAAGTTGCCTTTCCTCTGGTTTTCCTTTGTGGTTAAACTAACGAGTAAAAACCCACATTGGGTTTGGCTTATTTTGTAAGCATAATCCAGTGCTTTCTTGAAAATCGCACCATCTACCATGTCCCAACGTGTCTGCCTCAACCAATAAGAATTTCATCCTTCATAATTAATCTTTAAGATTGTAATGGCCTTCGGCTATTCAAGCTTTTAATGGACTGGAAAAAAAAAAAGGAGAAACCTTCAATTACAGGTATTTTTTAACACGATTCTCTGACATGGTAGATAGAATTGTAAATTTTTCTTATTGCTCATTACAAATCATGAGCCATTGTATCTTTCTTTTGTGCTGAGGTGACTGGTGTAGTTATTTGCATGCCACTTAACATTTTTAAACCTTTATCATTATACCTTAAAATTATAAAGTAGAGGAAATTTTGTCAGAAGATATATTTACTTTTTTAAAAAAATGTTTTCAATGTTTATTTTTGAGAGAGAAAGAGACCCAGTGTGAGGGCGGGGGGGGGGGGGGGGCGCAGAGAGAGGGAGACATAGAAGTGAAGCAGGCCCCAGGCTCTGAGCTGTCATCACAGACCTTGAGGCAGGGCTCAAAGTCACGAACCAGGAGATCATGACCTGAGCTGAAGTCAGACACTTAACCAACTGATCCACCCAGACTCCCCAAGAAGATATATTTGCTTCTGATAAACCCTGACTTTAATATCTCTGTGTGCAGGTGAATTGGAAGCTTAATTGATGGGGCTCCATACCTATTTGGTCTCAGTTTCAGTCAGGAACTAAAAAAATAGAGATTTTTCTTTATAAAATTTGTAAGACCACATTCTTTAATCTTTGTAAATTCTAAAAATGCTACAAGTAGCAAATCTTACTTTTTCTAAGTTTTAGAAGGCAACCGTGTAGAAATTAGAACACGAATCACAGCCTCAAAATTTCAGAAGAGTTTTTGTTTGCTATTTTCAGACATGGATTTGTTTGGATAGTTATTATATTTAATGTATTGACATTTACTATTTACCCTTTGTCCTGTAGAATCTGAGACATCCAGTCTGCCTCTACCCTCTCTTTTTCTCTCTTACATACACATACACAACACACACACACACACACACACACACACACACACAATTTTTGCCTTACTATGTGTACTTCAATCTCATACATCACTTTGGCTTTGCCATTTATCTGTTGTAATCTATTTCTGGACAAGTTCTTGAGAAATCAAAAAATTTGGCCACAGTCATGCTAATGAATGATGCCGCCTTTCAGTAATACCTTGTGCTATTCATTGCTTTCAGAATAAATGAAAATTCTCTACCCGTGATATTTGTTGTTACATTTTCTTTTTTTGTATGCTAACGAGTCTCTACTTATTTCCCCAAAACTTTTCACAGCCTTTAGTCCAGAAACATCACAGAGAACTCCTGGTAAATGTAGCATAAGAAATACAAGTAACAAAGTTATTTATGTCCTCTTAAGCTAGTTGGTGGGTGTCATATTAATTAATTGATTTCTGTAAAAAAGGAAAGAGGGGCCTCTGAATGGCTCAGTCGATTAAGCATCCAACTTTGGCTCAGGTCATGATCTTGTGGTTCACAGGTTCAAGCCCCGTGTTGGGTTCTGTGCTGACAACTCAAAGCCTGGAGCCTTCTTCAGATTCTGTGTCTCCCTCTCTTTCTGTTCCACCTTCCCACTCCCGACTCTCAAAAATAAACAAAGATTAAAACAAAAAAAAACATTATAAGAAAAAAAGGCAAAGAATCTTCACTTTTTCTTCTGCTTCAAAAATTGGGTTCCTTTTTTAATTTTCTTCCTGAAAGAAAAGAATTCCTTTTGTTCTGTAGAATAAGAAATCTATCGTATCGTCTTTTTATAAGTCCAGATATTGTAACCAAACTGTATTCAGCATGAAGTATCATTTACATAGTGCCAGTTTGAAACACATTGCAAGGTTTGTTATCTTTCAGAATACTTAAACAATATTTTTATCTAATTGGTTCAGTATCTGATAAAATCCAAGATTACTTTTTGGCTTCTTTGATTTGCTAAACAAAATAGACTAAATTTCATATGTAAACCAATTTGTTCACCAGCAATAGATGCTACCAAATAAAAGGAACATCATATGAATACTTGTGGCCCTTTTTAGACCATACATTCAATTCCTATTTTTTTTAAAAGAGTGTCAGATCCAGTAAACCTGAGAAATCCAAAACTAAGAGCTCAGACCTGGTTAAAGGTCCATGGGTCTTTTGCCTCTTCCCACTTCCTTGGATGAAACTGACTATCCTGTATGAAAACAAAATGGCAGATGACAAGACACTCTGACAAACCTCAGAGAGGCTACCCTGACCTCCCCTTAAAGCCGTATGTCCCCAGGTACTAGGAGCAATCTTCAGAATATTGGGTGGTGGGGAAAATAGTTAAAAAATCAACAACGAACATCAGAATTCTCATTTCTTTTTTTGTGGTTCATGGAAAGGATGTGGGGTGATTGAGCTTTACTGTAATAAACCATAGAACCAGACTGTTCACCAGCGAGAGAACAACTTTTACAGTAAAAGACATTTATTTACTATTTTAAATGGTTATATTCAGCATGGCCTTTGATATTACCTATTTTATTGCAGCCCCAGAACCTCAGACTCTACCACCATCACAGTCAACAATAGGTAATGAAGTTTCCTTTACTGAGTGGAAAACAAAACAAAACAAAAAAACCCCCACCTCTCTTTCTTTAGCACCTTTTATGTTGAACGTTGTCATTAGCTTGGGTTTTTAAAAAAATTCTTAATTTTCCTTCAAATTTTTATTTCAGCCATTTTTGTCAGAAGATACACTCTGTGCTTAACTAAGCCAAGCCTCTGTAACAGCCATGAAAGCCAGACTGGTTTTGATTTGACACATTCTGTGTTGTCTCTCCTTATATTTGAGTAATATTTCCTGAGCTTGTTTTAACCTGGCTGTTTCCAGTGGAAGACATTGGTTTCCCTCTACTTGTAGATATTTTTGTGTTTTTACTTATAGAGGTGTTTTTCTTACTTTCGAAATTCGAACATTTGCAGATTTTCTTGAAAAGCATTATGATCTTTCCCAATCTAACTATCCTGATGCGTCCTCGGCAATTCATTAAGAGAAATAGAAAAACTCACCCCAATGTTTATAGCTTCTTTTTCTTTAAAGAGAGCAAAAATTGTGTTCTGCTGGTGCTATCTTAGCCAATGACCCATATTTTCCTTTATAACACAAACTGTTGGTTACTTTATTGCATTCTTACCTTCCAAATGAGAATCATGCCCTCTTTTGTTTTTTCCATTTTTCTCTCCAAACTTAACGGACTACATTTTTGTTCATTTTGTCTAAAAACACAGGAATCTATTAAATAAAAAAGGAATGTCTTATATGGATAAAAGTTTCACCATTTACATATAATTGCTCAACTTTAGAAATCAGAATTTTTCACATCTAATTAGACTTTATAGTTTTTCCTTTGATATTGATTCCTTCCTGATGATTTTCATGTATTCTTAGGACCTGAAACTCCGGAAACCAAACCTTCAACAACATTAGGTAATACAGTTATTTGAGTGAGTGACCTTTATTTCCTCTTTCCTGACTGCTGGTATTTTTATTAACAGGCTCACATTAATGGATTAATCCATGGATACCTGTTTGTGTTCTTTGTTCTTACTTGCAGAGAAAAAATTTGAATTCTATAGTGTTATAAACTATATTTCATTTTTAAGAAGTTGCCTTTCCTGAAACAATCTCTGAATTCAAAGACTTTTTATACATACTGTTAACTTGTGAACTTTTAATGCTAAATGAAAAACTTTTGAATCTTAGGCCAAATAAGTTTTAATTTGTATCCCTAGTGGCTCCTTAAAGGTACATTTCTCATGTTCCTGTTAAACAGACACCTTCAAAATTTTTAGGAGACTGTCTTCTCTAAGCTGTACAGACTTTTGAGTTTTCCATCTCAAAATGGAATAGGGAAAATGTGATCAAAAAAATATTATTCAAGACCTCAGTTAACTGGGTAAATGATGATAGAAAGTTGCAAAACAGAAGAATATCTACTCATAATAAACCAAAGGACTTAAATGTGCTTCTAAGATATATGTAGTATTGATTGTCAGTTTTTTGAGCTACTGCTCCTATATTAACTAGCTAATTGTCTTTCTTCAGCTTCACCAAAGACCAAACGACCAGGTCGTCGCCCCCGCCCTAAAACCACACCTAGTCCAGATGTGCCCAAGTCCAAACCTGGTAAATGTGATGCTGAGGGTTCCAGTTAACATAGAAAATGGAATATATAGTAGCTTCTGATAAAGTAGCTACCTATTACCTAAGTAGCTGGACTTTAAGAACCAGTATAGTTGACTTTCATATTTAAGCATCTGTACATTCTATACTTACCATATATTTTTATTTTTTATTTGTAACTATTAGGTACACACACAGTCAGCTGGCCCACTAAATGGATTATTAAAGTAGGGCACCCTAAAAGTTTGTTGTAGGATGCATATTTATGGCAGATGAGGTGTGGGAAAGGAAGGGGAAGAGGGGTAAATGGGAAGAGTGAAAGGGAAAATCACATTCCCTTTCTTAGGGATGAGGAGTTTAAGAGTGGGGATTAATGTTTCCTTCCTCGAGATGCTGCTTCTTGATATAATTAGTATTCTTGCCTTTTGCTTCCATAGCTCTGGAACCTGCTACGGTACAACCGGAGCTCTTGGTGCCCACAGTCGGTAATTCTCCTCTCCTCCAGTTGCTTTCACGGAATGTCACTTTGGCTCTTCTTATTCTCCACCAGGCATGACTGCAGGGCCACTGCACCATCACAGTTTCATTCCATGCTTTTCCTCATGTTTTCTCTCTGGGTCTGAAGAGCCTGAAGATAGGAGACTTCTTCTAGAAGAATCCTACCTGTGTGCTTCTTTAAGGAAGGTCTGTGGCCTTGGACACAACTTCCTGCTTCTCCACAAACTCTTTGTCTCTCTATGTCCTTCTGTTGAGAAAACCTCCCACTTCTTCTCAGACAGGGACTTCCCTGCTCATCCTGGGCTTGGCAAATGGCAAGATTTTGTTCTGGTGCCATAATTGTCATTTCATTGCTTTACTCATTCCACTTGTAAGACTTTTGCCCTCTTAAAAAGCTGCATGAAATAATGGCTTCTTCAGCTTTCTGTTTCTTGCAGAATTTTTGTGAGTATATTTTGATAACTAGAAGCATAAACACTATTTTTGGTCTAGGGTCCAATATAAAATTAGTGTGGTCTTTGTAACTTAAGAACATTATAAGTCCCAAACTTGTTTTATTGTTTTTGGTACTAATGCTGTTTGACTGTTGTTAGTTCAATACAATTTCTCAGCATTCACAAAAACTGTGCTTTACTTTGGAAAATTCCAGAACTCTGTAGCCATGTAAACTTCTGTATAATTTAAAGTGTGTATGGATTATTTCCCAGGTCTCCTACTAAACAAGATTCAAATTTCTACACTACTACTTTTATGCTTTAAAAAACCTTACAATTAAGAAATACAACTATCATACTTGTGATCTCTGAAATTATAAAGAAAAAAGTCTTACTGTAGTTCTCATTACTTTGCTCAAAGGCACATTTTGAACATTTCCTAAAGATTTTTCCTTTTGGAAAAATTGGTACAAATGGACATATTTCCCATCCTTCATACACCCCAGGAATTAATTTTATTGTATATTCAGTGAATTTATATAGTGTTTTTGCTCAAGTGTATGTGTCTTTAATTATGATAGTTACAGCCATGATCATTATGCTAATTTTTAATACCTTTTTCTTTAGCATCAAAACCATCCAAAAGACCTAAAACCACACATAGACCAGATGCACCTCAAGTCCAGCCTGGTAATCACTACTTTCACTGCCTTGATCTAAAACTAGGAAAATGGTGTGTAAGTAACATTAATCTTGATATTCACAGCCCTGCTATGACACTAATTATAGCACCTTTTTCTCTTCAGATTCAAAACCACCAAAGCAATTACTTCCTAAACCCCAAACCACAGCACAACAAGATATGCCACCAACTAAACCCGGTAAACATAATTTCTAGTGCTTTAGTTTAAGAAGTTTATTCTGGGGAATGTTGTTGAAAATATTTATAATTTGTTATACCATATAAAGCATAAAAACCCAATATTATGATTTGGCTCATTATCTTTTCAAAGTAACCATACCAGTTACATGAACAATCAATGTGTAAGAAGTTAGTTTTACATCTGATAGTCTGACAGATTACATTTTCTTAACATTTTTAGGCTCTGTTTTATGAATTTGGGTATGTGATGAATAGAAGCCTGGTTTTTCTGTATCTGGAACATAGTTGGAAGTGATTTTAGCATTCACCACTAGATAGGACCAGGAAGGCTGACAATGTGTTCTTATTTTAAAGGCATGTAATCAAGGATTGGCTTCGTCTAAAATACCTTGATGGCATTTTAAACAGTAACTATGAACTAAGTGATTTCCTACCAAATAAGAAGATTTTTACATAACAGTACTAAAAATTCAACTGTTTTGCAATTGAGATTTTCTCCTAAGTTTCCAATTAGTATAAAATTCTAATTTAGTAAGAGAGTATCTCATAATAAATAAAGTTATGAAGAAAGCAATTTATATCAACTTAGAATAAACCAGGTTCTCTATCCTATGAATTAAGCATCAGGGAGCACCTAAAACTTTAGATTTCTTTACTTTTATTATATCTGTTTATTTTTCATGATAGTCTTTGATCCTGCTGCATTTGAGACTGAAGCTCCCTCCACAACCATAGGTAATGATGTCTTCCTTCTTTGTCAGTGTTTCTCTGGGCCTCTCCCTCTCATGTCAGTGGCTGTATTCTCTTACGTAAACAATTGTAATTCATCATTTTTTCATTCATTTCCACAAACTGTTGATTGTTTTTAATGGGCAACTTTCAACATCATAAGGCATTCTTACTTCTGCTCAGTTTATAATCCCTGTATGTCATTCTTCCTTTGATTCCCTTTAAAGACATTCAGATTGCTGGCAGCACTTGATGCTGTCAAGGGTCACTGGGGCTGAGAGACCATCCATCCTGCAAACCAGGAAATCTTTGAGAGTTCTGCTTTCATGTGTGTATAATTTATGGTTATGGGAGAGGAGCAGTTAACAATGTGGTTGGGGCTTGAGGCGATACATAATTGTTTCTTTCTTGCAAAAGTCCTTTCCTCTTTGATTCCATGCTATCCAAATACACCTGAACATTTGTTGACAAATTCATCTTGTCATCATGACGAATTCATACACCTGTTGACAAATTCATCTTGTGCTGATTTCCAAGCAAAATACCAATTCCCTTTTTTGTTTGAAGGCAACCCATTTTGAATATTGCTTCATCCTGTTGTCCTCGCCTTCTACATCTCTTCTGTAGGCACAGGTTTCCATTAATTCAGAAGAGTTTGTCAGATGTGTCTTCAAGCAACTCTGCAGTGATGTCTTAGCAAAAGGGAATCCCTATATAAGTGCTTACAGCGCGTTCATGATAAGATGTTTATGTTACATTTAGTCTTCTGGACTTAATGACAAATAGAGATGGTAATTTAAATCCAAGGAGTTATAAATCACAATTTCACATGTATGCATAATTCGATCATTTTAGAATGTTACAGAATTATAGGAATCCTGTTTATAGAGCCAAAAAGTCAAATTATTACTCTTGAGATTTTTTTCTTAATCATTTCTATTGCTTGTTTGAATACTCATCTCCTAATTATTCATTTAAAATAAGTGAATAAAAAAGGAGAAATAGACAAAGAGTACCCCATTTCACATGGAGAAAAGGCACAAGTTTGTGTTTTGCATAACTGTCACACATCTCCAATAAACAGACTAATTGAGAATATTTTTAAAAATTCTCCTCACTACCACAATTATTCAAAACAAATAACAGTTGTAGTGAAAGCCTTCGAAATACTAACAGAAGCTTTTGCAGTTTTTCAGAGTAATTTAAAATACATAGTAGCCAACTGACATGTTTTTGGAGCCAAGTTTCCAATATAGTTGGAGTCAAACAATTAAATACAGGAAAAAGCTTTCCATTGGCCTCATAGGGATGCAGAATACAAGAGGTATGTCTTTTTTTGTGAGTTGTATGAATGCCAGAGTACAGCCAAATACCATTTTAACAGCGTTCAGAAATGCTTTCAAAACATTACAGGGTAAAGAAAATACATTTTGAAGATAATTTTCTTTCCTTTTCTACATTTCTTAAATCTCCATTGTTTATTGTATTGCTTTTGGCCAGTTCCCGCTACAGACCTTGAACCCGTAACTCTGAGAACTGAAGCTCCCAGGACAACATTGGGTAATGACTTTTTATGTCCTTAACCAAGTGCATTTTCCACTTGTCCAGTCTATTTCATTACTATCTTGGTCAAGTGGTGTTCTTTTTCTAAGATTTTCTCATTGCCCTCTCTTATCACTCAACTATATTCTTCATTTTGAATACTGAAGATGTTTAATATAAGTTATGTGGTTAGTCACTTGGTTAAACCTGTATGCAACTGGTACACGGCATCTGTCTTCCATATTATCCAGCTTTATTAGTGCTTTACAGAACCTGTGATTCTGCCCCGTGTTCTGTGGTAAAGCTAAATTTCAAATACAATTAGGAGTGGCTGCTCCATAAACATCAATGTTAATTCTATGGACATCAACCGAAAGTTGTTTTAAGATAGGGCATTTTTATGGTTTACCAATGATTTTAAGAAGTTAAATTTGTTTATTCTAATGTTTAATGGGATGTATGTCTAAGCCAAATAATTTCTAAATATGATCTCACAAAAGCAGGTGAGCCTGGGTCCATCTCTGATATGGACATGCTGTGTTTCTGGTTTCCCTGGAGTCAGGATCCTTATTGAAAATCTGACGCCAATAATAATAAGCTTTTCAGATTATTAGAATAATGTTATATAACCCTTCTCAGAGAACTGTCAGCGGACAACTCCCCCCCCCCATTTTTTTTGCATACAGATGACAAAAGTCCAAAACAAAAGAGACAAATTTATTAAGACTTACGAAATTTAGCCAAATTTTACAAAATCTAGAGCTGTGTATCATCCTTTCTTGAATTTCTGGAGTCATAAGACAACATTAACCAGTTTCCTTCCTCCAGCTCCAAAAACAACACAACGGACAAGAACACGTCGTCCACGTCCAAAACATAAAACCACACAGAGCCCAGCAGTATCTCAGACTAAACTAGGTAAATATGTGGTTCCTGGCACCTGTGGAACCCCTTGGATGTGATACGTGCATGACAGTTTAACTTGCCACCTAATAGCTCTGGTGACCCTTCATTGTGAAGGCCCAAGTCACAAGAGCTCTAGTTAATAATTATGACTGCCTTGTGCTGCTTGGTATCTTCTTGGTACCTTTGTATTTTATTTGCTTTCTCTGAAAAATTATATTTTTCTCTTTGATTCTGGTTTATCAAAAACTTAGTTAAGTAACTAGCATATTTAGTTCACTTAGTCACACGTTTTACTAAGTGAAAAATAGTTCAGAAGTAACAAATCACTTGGCTGAGGAAGGAAGTTTCTTATGTAGAAACTGTTCACTAATGGATGTAAAGGAATATGGGCAGAAGCAATATATCTACTGGGCTTTACCAACTGTTAGGCACATAGTTAATTCTTAGAGAAGTAAAAGATCCGTGAGCTGGTAAGTGTAATGTGGACCTCAAAATGTATACAGTTTGTAGACCTGTTGCTAGGGTAGGCAGGAATAGCATAAACAGAGGCTGGAAGGTACTATATATGTGAGTGACAGCAGAAGATCAGAATTAGGAGGGCAACCTGAATGGGAGAAAGGAGGAAGACAATGTTCACTTAGCTGATTCTCAGAAATTTTGGTCAGTGATGCTACTTTTAGATGGGTCCATAAAAAGGACCTTAAATGCCTGACTTCAGTGATTGGATTTAAGCCAATTGGCTACCACATACTCTCCTATCTTCCTGGGGTCAGGCCTTTTCTGTCCTGGTAGCAGAGAAATGCACTGACAAGTTTTGCAGACTGAATGACCCTCTGTATCTTGTTCTTTTATTTATCTTTGGACAGACGTCTTGGTCTTCTTCCAAAGTAGACACTCAACAAAAAGCATCCTCTATTTTGGCTATTCATTATAGTATCTGCTTAAATATATCAACTATTGCATCTATAATGACCTAGGGATTTTTTCTAATAAATTATACTTTCACATTGTTTTCTCATACTTTTTTACCATAAAATTCCTTGACAAAAGCCTAAAGATTTTTCTAAGTAGGGTTTTCATTGTTGATGTGTTATCAGAGAATATTGAAAACAAGCAAAACTTAGAGCTCTGTGGAGATACTGAAGATACAACTATTTCATAAGAACAAATATCTTTGTACCTTCACCTCAGAACTTTAAAAATGTTGCTTTTTTGCTGTAGAACCAATACCACACTGGTGAAGTTCATTTTGAAGAAAGTTCAATGGCTTTTCCCAAGTGTTTAACGTTTCTTTTTAAATTACTTTTGATCATTGCTTGCTAGAGACTCTGAACCCATTACTCCTGGGACATCTATAGGTAGTGATCTTTTATGTCCTTTAGCAAGTGCTTTCTCTTATTCATTGTTAAACTCATCTGTGGTGCTATATAGACAATGATGTCATACTTTGTCATCATCCTATTACAGTATTCATTTTACAATATAAAAGGCTTTTTAAAGATTGTTTATTAAAGATTTTATTTTTTTATTTATTTTGAGAGGAAGAAAGAGAGCACACACAAGCGGGGGAGAGATAGAGAGAGTATCCCAAGCAGACTCTGTACTGTCAGCTGCCAGATGCAGGGCTCAAACTCAAGAACCATGAGATCATGACCTGAGCTGAAACAAAGATTTGGCTGCTTAAACCAATGAGCCATGCAAGTGGCCCTAAAAGGCTTGCTTTCTAACAGAAATGTGTATGGACTGAATTCAGCACCACTGTCTGTCCCATATCCCAGCTTCAAATTGTATCATGTCAATCTGAGTCTCCGCTTAAACAATACTGTTTGTTAGAGCTAAGGCCTAAATATGATAGTCTGTATATCCCCTATTTAGACCCCCAATAAGTTATCGACTATGCCATGATTTTTTTCAGGCATCTTTTTTCTGTACTGCAAGTTCTGTCTAACTTTTTTTTTCACTTTGTAGATGTTTCAGCAAGTTTTGTATGCTTATTCTAGTAAATGACCAAGTGGAATATTTGCCCGAGCCTAGTTATTTTAAATTATAATTAGAAGTGAATACTGGGGCGCCTGGGTGGCGCAGTCGGTTGGGCGTCCGACTTCAGCCAGGTCACGATCTCGCGGTCCGTGAGTTCGAGCCCCGCGTCAGGCTCTGGGCTGATGGCTCAGAGCCTGGAGCCTGTTTCCGATTCTGTGTCTCCCTCTCTCTCTGCCCCTCCCCCGTTCATGCTCTGTCTCTCTCTGTCCCAAAAATAAATAAACGTTGAAAAAAAATTAAAAAAAAAAAAAAAGGAAGTGAATACTGTAGTGTGGTTTGAACTCTCACCCCATCATATTTTAGGAGCAATTTGTAACCAGTTTTGGATTAGGGACACTTTCAAAGAAGTGATAGTTCTTAATCTTCTTTTCTTAAACATAATTATATTGTAATTTTTAATCTTGGGAGAACTCAATTAAAAAAGGAAACCTCTTAACATACTAAAGGAGAAAACATCAAACCAAAGTAACAGTTTTCTCCACTCAAAGAAACTCTGACAAATTTTAGAAAGATTAGTATATCATCTTAATCAGAGTTTATGAGCTATCAACACTATATTAATCCTAAATTTTCTTCCTTCAGCTACAACAACAAAGAGACCTCGTCGTCCACGCCCCAAAACTAAAACCACACCCCATCCAGAAGTACCTCAGACCAAACTGGGTAAATATGTGATTTCTGGTTTAAGGAATCCTAGCCGTCTACCCCAGTTGGGATCCTAAATTCTATGCACATAGTTGGCACATGTTCTATATATCTCTTAAGAGTAAAAGCTGCTGGTTAGTGAGCAGAACTTGAGATACCTGAGTATCTCGTGCTTCCTGTGTAGGAATCTTCTCCAGCAATGACTGTTTTATTTACTTTTCATGCTATTTGATTCCATTCATGTCTTAGAATAAAGCTTCCTCAGTATTGAACCAACACAATCAATTCAAGTGGACTTCTTTTATTAATCCCCTCATAACACCCATAACCATATTAGTAGCTATGAGATACATAAGAAGTGGGAAGTATGTTTTATCCCCTAGTATGTATTATAGTTGTAAACAAAAGCCATTCCTGCATAAACATAGAGAAAATAACATGAGGCAGCCATGTTTACGCAAGTATGTGGCCGGGGGTGGGGTGGGGGGTGGTGGTGGTGGTGGCTGTGTGTCTATATGTATAACTTCTCAGATGGTAGAAATGCTATGTAATGGGTTAATATCTGGAGCAGGACAAGGATCAGGATATTAGAAAGAAACTAGTACAGAGTTTGGGTGAGTGAGTGGGTAAGGGAACAAAGTCTGACAAGCAGAGAATATCTGAAGCTGGCCTCCCAGATACAGAATGATTTCTAGGTGCTCTCCTGTTGAGTGGGCCCATAGGATAACTTTAAGGGAGGCTGAGAGGTGTACTTAAGACTTTAAATTTGACCTACGGGGCTTCAGTGATCCTTCTGCACAGGATCATGCTTTTTCTGCTCTTAAAACTGAGGATACCTAGTTTAATATAATATCAAAAACAGGGGTTCTTTCTCACCTTACTGTATCAAATGCCACTCTTTTCACTAAAGACTTAGTCTCTTGGCTGGTGTAGTATCAGCTTCATTTTGGCTATGTCTGGTATGTGTGGTGAACAGACCCTAAAATGACCCTTTACTCTTCAGCCCCTCATACTTCCTGCCTGTTGGTTTAAAGATGTGTGTAATCCATCTTTTCCCTGCCCTTTCTCCCTTAGAAGGCTTAGAAGCATTTTACTGTTAAGATGAATTTTCTGACATTTCATGCATTCACAAAAATCTCTTTGGTTTCTTTTATTGATTTTTATCAGTTCCTACCACAGTCTTTGAACCAGTTTTTCTTAGAACCGAGGCTCCAGGGACAACACTAGGTAAGGACACATTACATCCATCAGCACCTGCTTTTCCTGCTCATTTGAAACCCACTTCATCACCATCATAACCACAGCTTCTTCTGCTTCATGAGACTTCCATGTCATCCTCTATTGTCTGTTCAGTTATCATTCAGTTACTTCTTTGTCATTCTGTTACTTCTTAATATACTGAGGAGAGTTAAAGCAACTCATCTGTTTTTAAAGGAGCCAAGTATGAACTTAGTCTAGTATATGCATCTGCAATTTAATGCATGTGAAAGTATGGCATCTTAATCCATGTAACCTGTTAATCACATTATTTGTGAGTTTCAAACATAGGAGGGTTGGGGTGAGAGTGTCTATCCTTGGTCTAAGCTAAGTATTGTCACAGCTGTTACAGTGTGGCATGATTCTTGTGCAGATCTAAATTCCTACAATTTTATTATGTGCATCATTTTGTGTTTTTGTTTTGTCATTTTAGGTAATGGTGTGGTCTTCTTTCAGTAAGGGGTGAAATAGAAATGAGCTCAGTGATAATCAGTTTAAATTATTAGTACCATCATTAGTTGAAATTCACCCTCCATCTTTCCCACCACCACTGTAACTCAGTAAAGTTTTGGAACTTTTATCATTTAGAGATACTTGTGAGAATATCCTTGATATATAAACTCATGTTTCTGTGTGACTTATGTTTTTCAGAGTAATGTAAATGATATAAAGAGGCAATTATCGAAATGGGGGCAAATATATTAAGCTGAAAGGAAAAATTTTCTGAAACTCAAGAAATTAGAAGACATATAATCCTATCCACAGCTTCTGGAACTAAGAACACTCTGTTAACCTGAGGTTTTCTTCCTTTAGCTCCCAAAGTACCTCTCCAAACTCACCCTCCACATCCCAAACTTAAAACCACAAGGAGTCCTGAAGCACTTGACACTGAGCTAGGTAAATGTATATATCCTGGTTAAGCCTATCCCAGTGGGGCCCAGAGAAAGTGAAGGGGCAAGTCAAGGTAGATAATGAGAACATGGTTGAAGGGGTTTAGGTGATAGTGAATTTCTCAGGCTTGTGAATGAGAATCTTCTCTCTAAATGTTTATTTGATTTCTCATTCAATTCTTCTTATTCTTGAAATGTTAAATGTGTGTAGTGGAATGAAATAGGTACAGAATGAATATATGTTTGGGTAAATGGGAAATTGTTTCTTGGTAACTACAAAGTCAAGTCCAAGTCATAAGGATCTAGGGTAGGAATTGGCATTTTCTATAAAGGGCTTGAGAGCAAATATTTGGGACTTTGTGAGTCATGTAGTTTCTGTTGAACATTTTTATTTTTTTCTTTTTAATTTTACAACACTTAAAAAATGGAAAAATCATTCTTAGCTTTACATGGAATATATGAAAATAAGCTATGGGCAAGATTTGGTCTATGGGCCATCGTTGGTCAACCGTTGATTGAAAGAATCAATAATCAGAGTAGGCCAGAATAGTTGGGAAGGACTGAGCATTGAAATCACTATAGATTTAGATGGCTGGGGACAAAGGGGATGGAGAAGTACGTAAAGGAAGGACACGTGTGGAGGGCCAGTGAGGGAAGGCAGAGGCTTTTCTCACCAGTTGAAACTCTAGGGCTTCTAAGTTTGATCAGAAAGGGCATTTTTCTGAGGCTACTGTAGCTAAATGGGCCCAAAGGACCAGTTGAAAGGTATTTTTAATGTTGGCCTAAGGAGTTTGAATTCATTTAGTAATGATCAATGTTTGTATATAGTCAGGCTTTGCCTGAGCATTGGACAGAGAGCTACCCTGCTATACCTCAGACTGAATGCCCGTCCCTTCTCCTGTTCTCTTAAGTATTCTGGTAGGCAAAGCTCACTGTCTCTTTCCAAAGACGAGTTCTTAGCAAGATTGATGTGGTCTATTTTGGTACATTACTTAGACTAGGATTATCAAAGAGTGAGACACTACAGGGGCACCTTACAGGGATAATTATCTACTACAAAGACCACTCCTACTATGTGATGAATTGGTACCCGCGTGCAGAGATGCCGTATCTCTCAGCTCAGAAAGTGAATAGTTTTTGCTTTGTACTCTAGACACATTAGTACTTAGGTACAATTAATTTTGCAGTTCTGAGATTGTATAAATATTTAACATTTCATTTTTGTTTTTTATTATTTTTGGTCAGTTCCTGCTATAATCTTTGAACCAGTCACTCCTATGAAAGAGACTCCAGGGACCACATTTGGTAATGCCATTTTCTGACCTTCAGCAAGAGCTTTTTCTGCTCATTGTCAAACTGATTCCACTTGTCATTCAACTACATTCTTTATCTTATGAGTTGAACATGAGGCCCAAAATGATGCTTCACTCTCTTGTTCTTAAGAGAGGCATGCCTGAATCTAGTTGGGGATATCTTTTTGCCCTGTAACTTACTTTAAAATTTTTTCATGCCGCCTTCTGTTTTTGTCTTAATCTGAGTTCTCTGTTAAGGCAAATATCATATGTTCATGTGAGCACCTAATCCTGATCTGTGCTAACCAGGCTATGACAGGGAAGTTGCTTTATATATACTTTGTAGTACTTTTTATCTGCCTGTTTGTTTTTGTTGTTGTTGTTAACTTTTGAGTAATATGTTTTTAGTGAATTGTCAATCAGATAATGTGATCAAGGACAGTAAGTTTAAATAGTAAGCCCCATCCTTAGGATGAATCTGACTACCCCTTACTCACCACCATAGTTTAGAAATA
The DNA here is from genome assembly GCF_018350155.1 of Leopardus geoffroyi. NCBI lineage: Eukaryota > Metazoa > Chordata > Mammalia > Carnivora > Felidae > Leopardus > Leopardus geoffroyi. The sequence continues at coordinate 48,683,856 of NC_059333.1, read as the reverse complement.
GATGATTCTTAATCTTTTAAATGCAGTCAGGGTACTCTAGGAGAATGTGATAAAGGGGTTCATGACTGGCTCAGTTGGTGGACTGTGCAACTCTTGATCTTGGGGCTACAGGTTTGAGCCCCACATTGGGTGTAGAGAGTAAAAACAAATTTAAATATTTTTAAAATATATGATAAAAATACTAATATTGACTCTCTGCATTAATAACTTCATGTTTATGTCATTTTGACCCCCAAATATCTTCAATAACAAAGGAAGATACAGGAACATAGTAGGGGCAAATTTTTCACACTAGAAATGTATATATTTTATGAAATTCAAGACAAATCTGTCAAGCTTTAGAAAACTTTTTTTTTTTTTAACTTCATGATTTGTAGAACCATCAACTTTAAAGGTTATCTTTTTCCACCTCCAAAGACATTCCAGTGGGAATGTCATTCATAAACCAAACTTAAAACCACTCCAAGTCCTTTAAGATCCTGGTACTACACTAGATAAAAACTGAGTTCTTTGTTTCAGAAGCCTGAGCTTTCTATGAAAGCTTTGTTTCATAGCCTTACCTATTAAAAGTGTAAACCCACATAACCCTCTGATGAGGGAATCATGAAGAGTCCTTTCCCGTTCAGTGTTGGTGAGAAGTACATGTTTGGAAGATAAATAATTTTGCTCTTGCTCAGGGTAGAAGGAAACATGTTTTACTTAGTCTTCAGGCTAGTGGAACACAAAAACTTTTCTTGCATAAAAAGCCTAGAGAAGGGAAATAAGGCAGGGTGCTTTCACAAATTCAAGGTTTTTGTTGGGTACATCAAGTGCTAGACTGATTATGTAAGTTATTGAAGAAGTAAAGCATCATTTTGGGCCTCAGTAGATCAGGCAAGGAGTTTGGGTCGTGACATCACATCAGAATTTGCACAAGTGGACAGGTCAGAGAGAACAAAGAAAAAAAAATAGGACACGTTTAGAGGCCACCAGAGGGGCAGAGGTTCTGGGGCTTTGAAACATCTGTCAAAACATTTTGTTGGTGATTCTGCATTTGGATAATACCACAGAAAGTTGAAGGAGGGCTTGAATGTTGCACTCAGGAGTCCAAAGTTGTTCTCATGAGCATCAGAAATCTCTTCTTTCCACACTGGATAAAGTTTTCCCTGCACTGAGTGTGGATGGGTGCTTTACGAGTGCCACAGACTGAGTGGGTGCCCCTTACACAGTCCTCTTGAGTACCTTTCTATAGACACAAGTCACAAAATCTTTCCAAAGATGAGTTCTCAGCAAGGTCTTCATAGCTATTTTTGGTTATTTGTATAACGGCTACTTGGATATTTAGGAATTTTTTCTGCAGCCTTAATTTGAAAAACATGGTAGATGTCTTCTTTATTCAACACCCACTAAAGTGCAAGTTAGTTTTTCACATGCTTTTTCAAGATGGTTAGTAAATGCCTAAAAATGTGCTAGAGTCTACCATATTAGATTCATATAATCCGCTATCTAGTAGAACTGTTTCCCTCTTTTGCTAAACAGAGACCACAGGTAATGACTATCTCAGGAGATGTAGAAGTCCCTAACTACAGTTAAGCCAAATCTGGACAAAATAATGGGTTTTCCTTCATATTAGTTTGCTAAGTCTGCCATAACAAAAGAGACTGGGTGGCTTGAGCAATAGAAATCTATTTCTCACAGCTCTGGAGGCTGGAAATTTAAGATGAATGTATCAATAGTTTTAATATTTCCCAAGGCCTTTCTCCTTGGTTTGTAGATGGTCTCATCTTTCTGCATCCTCACATGGCCTTTCCTCTGTCTGTGAGCATCCCTTGTGTGTCTCCCTATTCCCATATGGTCATGAGTCATATTGTATTAGGGACCTGCCCTTGCAACCCCATTTAACCTTCATTGTCTCTTCAAAGTTCCTATCTCCAAATACAGTGACATTTGGGAGTTAAGGCTTCAACATAAGTATTTGGGAGAAACACAGTACACTCCACATACCCTCCATCTATAAATAAAAATAATAATTCTAGAGGCAATGTTGCACTGGAAAAATACATTTTGAAGTGGATGTTGTAGCTCTTTATATATCTTTAAAAAACTTGTTTTGCTTATTTTATTACTTCAGTTCCTGTTACAGATCTTGAACCTGTTACTGTTAGAACTGAGACATCTGGGACAACATTAGGTAATGATTCTGTGCCATTTGCCAAATGCTTTTGCTGTTCATTGTACATTCCATTCAGTCTCCATCTCCTAGATTTTCCTCCTACATAAGACAGCCACCATCATCCTCTGTTGCCATTCGATCAATCTGAAGAATACTGAAGCCTCTTAAAAACAAGTTTCCTGTTGTTTTTATGAGAGCAGACATTAGCTTAACTCAAAACATTGCTGCCATTTGGTACGTTTGACATTGTCGTGTTAGCTCATGCTCCACTGAACAGTGTTCTGTGTTAATACTAAGTTTAAAACAAGTTGGGATCTGTTTCTTATCTAGGCGGATCAGCAATAACAGCTACTCTTAGACTCCTTTGCACATCTATGTTTTACAAAAACTATTTGTATGATATGTTTGTTTCTTTGTTCCTGCTTTAAATAATGACATGTTTTATTACTAACTTGATAGATAGGAAATGATCTAAATTTGCAATTTTAAATTATAAGCCTTTCCCTTAGTGTGACTCTAGCCTCCCCTCCCCTTGCACCAGGGTTGAGCCCTCCTCATTTTTTCCCAGTGAAGAAGTTCTGTGTTTAATTACAAGTGCTAATCTTCATGCCTTGAATGAATTACTCAACTACATACATGAGTTTGCCCCAAAGTACCATCAAGGATAAACGAAGATACATTGGCCTAAAAGGATTGAAAATTTTAAATTACAAAAAATTGCCTAGAACTTTTGAAAATCTAACAGCTTTTTTAAAAACCTCTCCTCGATATCCAGAGCCTAAAGACCTAGAGTAACACAAAGTTTTTCTTTCTTCAGCTACCAAAATGTCACAAAGACCCCGTCGTCCACGTCCCAGACCTAAAACCACACCGAGCTCTCAAGTACCTCAGACCAAATCGGGTAAATGTGATCGCTTGATTTAAGGGTGAACCCTAGTAGCCTATCCCAGTGGGAACACAAAGCAGTGCCAAGCTGTTCGTCGCTCTAAGCCTGAAGTCATGAGGCATGGTCAGGTGTCTGAGAATATGGCTGCTTTGCTCAGGTGTCAGAGAATACGGCTGGTTGAGATATATTTGATGCCAGAATATCTTACTCTATGTGAAAGTCTTCTTTTATATGCATTTAGTATATTTTTACTGTCAATTTCTGTCAAATTTTAATGATAAAGCTTCTTTAGCAGAGTCAGTATATGTAGTTCAATGAAACAAAAGAATATAAGGAACATAAATTACATCCCTTGCATATTTCTGGACCAATATTGAAAATTGCCAATATTGATGTGATAATGGTGAGTGATATGCCAGCTATGAGAGACTTTCTAAAAATAATGGAGTTGGGTATATGTTTGCATGATACATTAAACACTGACCTTGAAGAGGAAAAGACAAAGGTGATCTAGAGTTGGACCTTGGGCCCACTAAAGGATTTGAATGAATGGAGGGAAAAGTGAATCAAGGCAGAAGGGCTGGACATGTGGGGTGGTAGGGGATCAGCCACAAAGGCAATCCAGTGGGCCTAACACAGAATGTCCTACTTCCAGATGGCCAAAACAAGGTTACTGATGATGCTGCATTTGTAAGGGTCCAGGCAGACAGTTGAAAGAGAATTTTGAGGACCCAGTTCAGAAGCTTAGATTTGATACAGGGACATCAACTATCTTCGATTTCTACTTTATTTGGGCTTTGGCTGGACAGATAATCCACTAAGTATTTTAGACTGAGTGACCATCTTTATTTTGCTCTTTTATGTGTCATGATGAATTCTTGGAAAGATCAGCATCGTCTACTTCAATGATTAATTTTTATATCTGTTTCAAAGTTATAAACTGTTTATTGCATCCATGTTCACTTAAACATAGCAAGTGCACATTTTCAGCTTCCATAGAAATACAGACTGATAAGATTTTTTTTTTTAATTTTTTTTTTCAACGTTTATTTATTTTTGGGACAGAGAGAGACAGAGCATGAACGGGGGAGGGGCAGAGAGAGAGGGAGACACAGAATCGGAAACAGGCTCCAGGCTCTGAGCCATCAGCCCAGAGCCCGACGCGGGGCTCGAACTCACGGACCGCGAGATCGTGACCTGGCTGAAGTCGGACGCTTAACCGACTGCGCCACCCAGGCGCCCCCTGATAAGATTTTTTTAAAGACCATTTCTTTTCCAAGTTTGTTAGGTAAATGAATAAGAATATTTTCCAGTGCAGAGTTTTCCATATCAGAATCCATTATCTAAAACCTAGGATAATTTAATGTTGCCTTCTTTAAGGCAATCAAGATAATTCAAAGGCTAAGCTGAAGACCATGATTGTAATTTCGCCAAATGTTCAAAGAATGATTATCTACTCTTTCCTTAAGAAGTTATTTTTTGTTTTTGTTCTTGAAGAAGCGTTAACACACAAATAGATTTGTTTGGATGCGAGTGTTCTGACTTTTTGTGTATTTTAAAATCTCTTTGGTTTACTGTATTTTTTGGTCAGTTCCTGCTACAGTTCTTGAACCTGTCATGCTTATATCTGTAATAACAGATATCTGTAATAACAGATATACTGGCTTTTCAACAAGACTTATTCTGCTTGTTTTATAACCCAGAGTTTCCTCTTGTTTTATATTACTGTATGTCATTCTTTTAGGCCATTCATTTACATTCTTAAAATTATGAAAACTCTTAAAACAAATCATCTGTCTTTTCATAGAGAATCAGTCATTCATGAACGTACTTTAGGGCATTTATTTGCCATGTAATCTATTTTAAATTGTTTCACGTTATTTTGTATTTTTTTTAAGCAGTGCTTGCAGTTAAAAAAAAAAACTTTTTCAAACATACTATAGGTTTCTACCTCTAACTTAGTTAGAAGCCATTAACAGCTATCGTGAGGCCAAGAGAATCCATTCATTTCACATCTACATCTCTACCTTTTTTTTTTTCTATTTGTGCAGTATTTTTTTTTTTTTGTCTTGTTTCTATTTAGGTACTAATGTGTTCTTGTTTTAGTAGTTATGTAGAATGTATGAAAGATTGAAAAATTGAGTTATAAATCTCAGATTTAATATGACTGTCCTTGATAATACATTAAAATTTAGCAATGGTTCTTAACCTTTCTGTTGTCCAATCAAACTGTTCTGTGACACTTTGATTATAATTACTAAACTTTATTTCTTTAATTAAAAATGGATTTTTTTCTTCAAAGACTATTCTGTGCTAATAGAAATTCATTAAGGAGTATACATGACAAAAATCTCAAACTAGAAAGGCAAATATCTAACAGGTTGTAGATAATCTCGAATCATGTTTTCACCTCTCATTGCTTCCAGAAAAGAGGTAATGTAGTTGTGTAGTAACCCTAGAATTTCTTCCTTCAGCTTCCAAAACATCACAACAGACACGCCGTCCACGTCCCAGACCAAAAACGACACCAAGTCTTGAAGTATCTCAGTCCAAACCAGGTAAATAAGTATCCCTGGTTTAGAGTCTCAGCAGCCTAACCCAGCAGGATCTCAAGAGTAATTCCAGTGGTTGGGAGTAACCAATAGGCCCTATTAAAGATACAACTCATGTTAAACAGAATTTCCCACTGTAGAGATGGCAAGAGGAACACAGTAGGGGGACAGCTGTGGGGCAACCAAAAGCCTCATAGCTCCTGAGTGAAATCTTCTCTATAACTGTGCCTTTTATTAACTTCCATTTGTCTTCAAAATAAAATTCCTTTAGAAAAATTATGCATATTCAGTTCAAATTAACAGGGTCTTTAGTATCACCAGGTCATATTAGTATCTTTGGTGGGTGTACATTAGATGTGGGAGACATGTTTTAGTCCTCAAACCTACAAGAAAATTGAGAACAAAAGCCTTCCTCAATAAGATAGAAGATGGCGTTAGAGAGCATGTATGCACAGATGAGATTGATTTCTGGGTGCTCTCAACAAAATGTGCTAGGTACATAAATAGGATCAGGAAAAGATTAGGAAATAGTGGGGCCTTGAAACCACCATAGTAAATGGCTGACTGGAAAGATAGGTAGGAATAAAATCAGAAAGACTGTATATATAGAGAGACAAACCAAAAGAGATAGTCTAACTGTAATACTAGTATAGAGAATGCCTGACTAGACCGTGGTCATCAAAGCTTACTGAATCTTGATTGGTCCATGGACTCTTATGGTGGAGATTCTTAGGCATCTGATGGAACAGTTGAGACTTAATCCAATAGACATCAGCAAATTCGTCTTTGCCCATGAGGGCATGTTCTTTCTTTGCTTAGAATAGAGGGATACCCTGTTAAATAGATCATGCTTCGGCCTCACTTTCTTTCCAAAGTTGTTAGTAATACCCACACATCCCACTTTATTACTTAAAATCAAATCATCAAAGGAAGAATAAGGAAATAGTTACCTGACTTAGGTATGGCCAAATTTGAGGAAATCAACAGTCTACTTTTCTAGTTTAACAGTTTTTAAAAGTTGTTACATAGTTCTAGAAAGCATGTTAATAAGACTCATTTTGAAGAAAATGTCTTGAGGGTTTTTTTAATTAAACAATCATTTTGTTTATCTTTAATGCTTTTGATCAGTTCCTACTTCAGACCTTGAACCTGTTACACTCAGAACTGAGACTTGGGTAACAACACAAGGTAAAAACACATGCTCCTCAGTAGGTGCCTTTCTTTCTGATTGTCAGATTCATTCCATCAACATCATACCTGCAGGTTCTTTTACTTCATAAGGTTATATCATCCTCTGTTGTCACTCCATTAAATTCTTCATCCTAAAAGTATTGAGGACTTTGTTCAAACACGTTATTTCTTTTAAGAGAGCCATGCATAAACCTAACTCAAGTCATCTGTTGTACATGTAACCATCTGAAACTGTTTTGTCATCTTGTGTGCTTTTTAATCATGTTTTGTTAAAGCTGGGTTTTGACTCTACTGACTATTATGGCATCGGGAAGTTTCTTTGTGGATCTGAAGTTCTTCTCTTTTTTTTTTTTTTTTTTTTAACTCTCCATGTATTATCTGTTCTTTGATTAACTTTTTAGTTAATTACATGGCCTTATCTTAGTAAACTGTCAAAGAGTTTGTATCTATCACCACACCATAATATGTTAGCAGTGGAACTTACCCTTTTGTTCAATAGAAGAGTGCTATGAACAGTTCTTTGTTTCTTGAATAATTTTACATGACTCATTCTCAATGAACTTGGATTTATAAAAGAATATATACTATTATATTAAGGGTGAAAGTTTCAAATTAAAGGTTAATAAGGAAAATTTACTAAATGTAGTAAGTTTTAGAAAATCTGGAGTCATGTGTCATGCTGTCCTTAGCTTCTGAACTAGACTCTGTAGTAATTGAAGATCTTCCTTCTTCAGCTCCTAAGACATCGAAACGAACCCGTCGTCCACGTCCCAAACATAAAACTACACCAACTACTGAAGTACCTCAAACAAAACTGGGTAAATGTGGGTTTCTGGTTAAAGGAGTAAGTCCTAGCAGCTTTTGGGAGTCTGGGATTGATGCCAGTGGTAGAAGTGATAGCCCAAGTGAGCCCAGTGAGGGTGGGGGCACTAAATGATCTGCACTGATCCCCCTGTTGAGTAAGCAAAGGAGAACATGATTTGGGGAGACGTGTGGCAGCTGAATCCCTTGTGCTTTCTGCATAAAGATCTTCTATTTTAATGTGTATTTTATTACTTTTGCTTACTTTATTCCATACTTCTCTAGCAGACAAAATGTCTTAAATAGAACCAATCATTTTTTATTTCAAGAAACAGTGTCTTCCATTTCCCCACAGCTACATCAACAGCTGTGAGGATATCACAGATGTAGCCTGCTTGTTTTTACTTCTCAGGCTATAGTGTAGTGAAAGTCAAAACCTGCTCCAATAGGAAGCATTTAAAGATTGAACCGAGGCAATGTGTCTGTGCAAATCAAGATTATTTTTTGCAGGGGTTATAAACATCTTTGAGCATAGAGAGAAGTTTGTGAAGGACAGGAATAAGGAGTTAGAAATAAAGTGAGTCTTAAAATCATGGAGTTTAACAGAGACAAAAAGAAAGGAGGTATTGAGGCCAGCCAGAAGGCACAGGGCTCCTGGGACAAGGGAGATACTGCTTTTAAGTGGTAAAGATAGGGCTGAGTTTGGAAGGGTCCATAAGAGCAGTTGAAGAAAGTTCTTGAAGGTATGACTCAGAAGTTTGGATCTGACCCTAGTAGTATTAGTGGTCTTTTCTGCGATCTCTTCCACATACACAGGGTACCACATTTTTGTGATTAGAGCAGAGAGCTGTTCGACTGGGTACCACACACTGAGTGGTTGTTCCTTAACCTGATTGGTTATTAGAATGATTTTGCATCACATGAGGCCTATTTCCACTTACGAGTTCTCAGCACAATGAGCAAGGTTCACTTTGCTTTGTTCTTTTCTATGACTCCTTTCAAATATAAGTGCCATTCATTGTAGCCATCTTATTTAGACTTGCTATTTTCTTAAAGCTTCCACAGAAAAGCCAATAATTGCCGGGACATTTTCATAAGTCTCTATATGGTAAAATGTCTACACAAGTTTCCTAGAGCAGTACTTGGAATTAAGTATTTAAACACCTAAGAGCATATTGTGTTGACATTGAGATGCTTACCAGATTGATAGGTCAGCTATCACTGACTATCTCGTAAAAGAATATTTACCTGGTTATAGAGTGACCAAATATTTTATACATTTATTTGAAGCAATGTTATACTGGTTAGATTTTAACTTGCTGACTTTTCACAAGTGTTGACTTCATTGCTTTTCGTTAGTTCTCACTACAGATCTTGAAGCTGGCACTCTCAGAACTAAAGCTCCAGAAATCGTGGGTAATGAGAATGTGTGTCCTTCAAATAGTGCTTTTCTTGCTCATTGTCATGCCATTGTGGCCACAGGTTCTCCTGCATCTTACAACCATTTCAACACCCTCTGCTGTCATTCCATTGTAGTCTTTATCTTGAAATTATACTAAACTCTATTTCAAGTTACCTGTTAAACTTAAGAAAACTGTGAATATGCTAATATGAGGACATCAAACTGCCATAACTGTTTCATGTGATCATCTGCATGTGCTGAAAAGCACTGACTGCTTTAAGCTTCTTTTCAAACATGAATTTCCATCTGTCCCTTATTTACACTGCTTCTCCCTCCTCAATTGTACAAATGTCATGATCTTTAATTGTATTACTTTTTATTGTATTAGGATCTGTGTGATTATATTGATGGATCTATTGTTTCAAAACAAGATGCTTTTACTTAATTGTCAAAATTTTAAATGTGCCTAAGTCTTCAGACTTTAAATGAAAGGCTTTTCATGATAGAGTACAGTAACTCTTTCGTGAGAAGGTTAACAGTATTTAACTTTTATTGAGTCAAGGATTACTTTGAAACTTTGAACACACTCTATAATGTATTGATCCTGATGCTTTCAAATAAATAAACTCATTATTGTACCCATGATTATTTCAATAATAGGCATTTATCTCAACTTGTACAGAAGTACAAGTAGAATGATAAATGCTTTTTTCAGTAGAGTTAGAAAAGTATATATTATCTAACAGTAAGAAGTTTGTCTAGCAGAATTGTGCATATTAGCAACAGTCAGATAATCAAACATCTGGGAGAACTTGTTGACCACCGTGATATTTAGCAGAGTACAATGCTGTATCTATCGTATGAGTTTAATGGGTACTTTTCCACAGTGTAGTCAAATCTGCAGAGGAAGTGTCTCTTTTCTGTTAGTCTTGAGGCTTAAAAATTGACTCTTGCAGTTAGCCTTGAAGTGAATTTTTTTAAAAAATCTCTTTGGTTTCTTTTATTATTTTTGGCCAGTTCTTCCTACAGCCCTTGAACCTGTCACTCTTAGAACCAAGGATCCAGAAACAACATTAGGTAATCCAACATTTGTGAACAGTTTTTTCCGGCTCATCATCAACCCATTCTATCCTAATCATAATCACTTTGTCACCATCTTTATAAGACTGTCTTGTCATCTTCTGCTGTCCTTCAACTTTAATTTTCTTCTTGAGAGTATTGAAAACTCTTAACGGAAGTTACCTGTTTTTAAAAGCTATGCATGGAATAAGCCAGAATATCTGTCAACCATGTAATCTTGAACTTTTATCTAAACGGGGCTCAAATTGAAAGCTGAGTTTCAAAGTTGGCAATGTCTATATCTCCTCTAGACCAACCAAACCATAGCAATTCACATGGTATCATAGATTCTTTGGAAATTTTCTATTTCTTGGTGTGAACCTAAGACCCCACTACCTACAGCTTGGCCATGGTCCTTTTCTGCTTTTGAGGTTAGAGATTTATGAGATTCCTCACTCCTTGACTTAATTTTATGTGTGAGTTTTATCTCTTAAGAATCTTCAGTGATTAAAGAAATGGTTAACAAAATAGAAAATATTTCAATCTTGAAACACATATGCCTTGAATTTCAAGAAAATACAACATATTTTAGAAAATCTAGAGCCTTGTTTCCGAAACCATCTTCACAGGAGTAATCCAAAGTTTCATCCTTCAGCTCCTAAAACAGCACAACGAACCCGTCGTCCACGTCCCAGACCTAAAACCACATCAAGTCCTGAAGCACCTCAGACCAAACAGGGTAAATATGCTATTCCATGATTTGAGGGGTGAACCCTAGCAGTCTGCCCCAGTGGGGTCCCAAAGAAATGCGTCTGATGGGAAGTGACAGCCTTCAAGGCATGAGAGGTATGGTTAGCAACTGCTTCTTGAGTGAAATTTTTGGTTTCTCTAAAGATGTGTCTATAGCAAGACTGGCATAGTCACTGATAATTACTTATTGCTATATCTGCATTTAAACACATGATCTAGTTATTATGGTCATGATTACATAAGCATAGGTATTATTTCAGCTTCCAAAAGTTGTCACAAGTTACTTTCATATATATCTTCATATACATTGCCTAAGCAGATTTTCCAAAGCAAGCTTTCATATTGGTTAGAGTCAGAATATCAAACATCTTAGAAGAACCTCATAGTGACCATACTAATATGCATAGCAGAACTGAAAGGTTGTGACTACTTTCTGCAATGACTTGTTCCTGACTCGTTTGACCAAATTCTCAAAAATAAACTGGTTCCTGTCAATTCAAAAGTTAAAAAAAAAGTCATTTGAAACGAATGTTTTGAAAGAAAAATTAAGATTTTTTAATGTGTATTTATACTTTTTCATGTTCCTGTTGTTGCTTTTGGTTAGTTCCTGCTACAAGCTTTGAACCTGTTATTCATAGTTCTGAGGCTCCAGAATCAACATTGGGTAATGATTTTTGTGACCTCATTACATACTTTTTTATTCATTGAAAACCTATTCTATCACTGTCATGGCCAGAATTGCTCCTGCTTTCTTAGACTGCTCTTGTTCTGTTTCATACTTCATCTTATATGTAGTCATGATTCTTTTTTTATTTTTATTTTTGAGAGAGAGAGAGACAGAGACAGAGTGTGAGTGGGGGAGGGGCAGAGAGAGAGGGAATCACAGAATCTGAAGCAGGCTCCAGGCTCTGAGCTGTCAGCACAGAGCCCGTCGTGGGGCTTGAACGCATGAACTGTGAGATCATGACCTGAGCAGAAGTTCGATGCTTAACTGACTGAGCCACCCAGGAGCCCCATTAGTAGTCAGGATCCTTAATTCAAGTGCTACCTATTGTTTTTAACAAATGTCCCTGGACCCAGGAAATCTATCTGCCATTAAACTTCCTTTAAAATTTCATTCTCTTAAGTGTCTGAATTCTAAATTACAACCCATCTATTTGGTAGTTAGATCTATAAAATGATGATAATTAAATACCATGAAATCTTTCTGAGCAACTTACTTTCTATAAGATTTTTGTGACATACACATTATTCTTTTCCTATTTTCAGGGATTGTTTTTCCCTGTTATATTAAATTATCTAAAAAAAAAGTGCTTTCTGGAAGTGCAAACAATAGTAAATACAAGCTACAGTCCTTTCCCACCACAGAAGATTTTGTTTATTCTTTATCTTCCACCACAGCTTAGCATTGATCCTTAATCTTCACTAACTAGGAATCTCTGAGTAATTACATTAATATCTATTCCTCTAATTAACAAATCTTATTTTGTTTCCAAAACACTGTCAGTAGTGATAAGAAACAGATTAGTAAAATAAAATGTTTCAAAGTTAGGCAATAAACTCAAGAAAATGTAATATTTTAGAAAACACAGTCTGTGAACAGTGCTTTTGATGGTTTCTAGACCTATAAACACAATAGCAACTCGATTTTCTTCATTTAGTTTCAAAAACGTTGGGGGGAAAATAAATCCTCCTCCCAAACTTTAAACTTCTGAAAGTTTCACAGCAGGAATCAAGAAAGTCAGTGATTTCTAGTTTGAGTCCGTCCAGCCCATTGCAGTTGGATCCCAGGGATGACGGTGATGTAGCTTGTTAACTTTCAATTCCCACCTCTATACCTTCTAAGAGAGAGAAGGCACAAATTGCAGTTAGTATCTCTACAATTGCATGTTGACCAAAAGGATCATGGTTGGGGAGATTTATATGGTAGCCAAATTCATCATGTGCCCTGCAGAAGGGTTGTCTCCAACAAAAGATGCATCTTATTAAATTTTCTAACCACTCTATTTCATTTATCTTTTTTTGAAATTGGCAATACTTATTTGGCTTACTAAACAAAAATTTCCTTGCCCTCTGTGTTTCCAGAACTATATTAGCAGTTGGGTGGGGTGAGGTGAGGAACAGAGGTAGAGACCAAAGTAAGAACATGTTTCACTTGCTGAGAAGAGTACAATATAACTGTGAAGAAACACTGTTCTCAAGTTTGTTTGTTTGTTTGTTTGTTTTAAATAAGGCAATTTGATTATACAAAAGCTTGTTTAATTGGTAAGAATATAGAGAGAAAATACTTAAAGGAAACAAATATCTATGTGGATTGATAGAGAATAGTTGGTCTTTGAAATAACTTCAGAATTTTGCATTAGTGGACAGGAGGGTGGAAACTGCAAAAATAAAACAAAAAATCTCAATACCTTTTGAGATTACCCAAGGGGGAGGTCAAACTAGAACACAGAACAAAACATGCCAAATGGTACTAAACATGTTGGTAATGATACTGTCATAAAATCAGCTGTAGGAAGCTCTTAGAAAGCCCTTGTGGGAATTCATATTCAGATACAATAGTGAGAACCTAGTTTTTTCTCAAATAGGCCCTTGCATTTTGTAGTATGCTTAAGATAAGGGGTCAGCAAATTTTTTATGTAAGGATATTAGATGGTAAATAATTTAGACTTGTAGGCCATTCTCTGTTGAAACTACTTGATTCTGCTGTAGTATCTCAATTGAAGGCAACCAAAAGCAATATGTAGATGATATGGAAATATGCCATGGATCATCTTAACTTGAGGGTGTTGTTGTATTCCTATAAAATTTTATTTGGATTTTATACCATTTTCACATGTCATAAAATATTACTCTGAAATTTTTTCTGTCATTGAAAAAATACAAAAACTGTTCTTAGCTCACAGGTCAGGCCAAGGGCTGGATTGGCAGGGCCATAGTTTGACAATTGCTGCTTTAATAATGTATACTCTGCATGACTCTCCATAACTGTGTGATTTTTGAAGATCTATGTATTTCTATCCGTTGCTACCTTTATCTAAAACCTGTAAAAATAAATTTTCCATAATTACTTTGACATTTTAGATGCTCTTCTTTCAGCTCCCACTGAACTGCAAACTCTTACTTTGAAACCAGTGACATCACCAAGCCTAGAAATGACACAGAGTCAACCTGGTAAATAGACTGTTTTATCTGTCTGGGTATACTGTGAGCCTCAGGGGACATTTTCCAAGTGTTAAATTTTCAAATATAAAAAAAACAAGTAATACACATTTAATAACTCGATACATTGTACATGCTTTTCCCATGATTGCATACTGGTGTTAAGTTAGTTACATATTCATGGAAATTGTTATTCACCTGATAGACATATTTATCTTCATTTCATTGTGTATACTCTGTATCACATAGAGAATAGTCAAGTATGTGGATTAAGCAGTCAACAAAACCACTTAGAAGAATTGATTTTATCCCTTATTTTTCACTAACAGTTACAAACTTGTAGTTCTCTTTAGTAATAAGCTAAATGTGTGCTCTGTTCTGTGAAAAGAATGTTAGTTCAGTTATAACCATGAAGGAGGGAGAAAGTTCTCACTTAAGCAAAGGTCACAAAACCACCCTACACAATATTGCCCTTCAAAAATGAAAACAAACATTTTAAGTTAGGAATTCAGTAGCTACTCCCTGGCATATATTTTGAAACATCAGATCTTTTTTCCAGCATAGGATTATAATTCTTGTCATCTCCTTTGTGTATCTTCTAATTAATTAAATCACATTTTTGTGCCCATGATGGTACAAGGTACGGTTGTTAATAGTTACCTACAACACTTTCAAAATTAGGAATTCAATTCAGTTATTTGAGCTTCCCATCATGTTATTAATAATACTGTTATTATCATAACAGCAAACATTGAGCATGACATGCAAACAAAGTGCAAGACACTTTTCTAAATAGTATTTAGCTTGTGTGCATTCCCAGTGCTGGCAACAACCCATTCTTGATCAATTGTATCATTTTGTGTTCTCTGCTAGTTTCTGAAGTCCTGGAATTCGTTACATTAAGCATTGAGTCATCAAAGGAAGCTATAGGTAAAAAACATTTTCCCATCAAGAAATTCAGGTATATGTGCTTTTCCATCTCATTGCAGAAGTCATCTTTGGATGCCCTCATGCTTTGTGACATTTCATAGCTCTTCACATCTTGTCTGTGCTCATCCAGTGAATCTTAAAAGTCAGATATTACATACAGCACGTTGTGCTAGTGTCTGCTGTATTGCTATGCACGTTTCACAATTTCTTAGTTCCCTTTCACTCTGAATGCAAAATTTAACATTCTCATCATTCTTTAAATATGAATATGAACATCCTGTTTTTCATTTTTATATTGTTTTTAGGTTTCATCCCAATGCTTTTTAAGGACTCTTTGTCTTTTTATTAGTAGAATACTTAATCAAAATACGTAAGGAAGTGAAATTACCTGCTTTACTCCAAGTAGAAGTTGCTGAAGACCCTGACAGTTACCGTGTGTGTGTGTGTGTGTGTGTGTGTGTGTGTGTGTGTGTGTGTACACCCTTGCCCCCACTGAACACTGCCTTCATTATCTGCCTTCACCTCTGCCCTCTTAAATTGTAGTCATCTTCCTAATCTACCAAAACGTTATTTATTCTCATGAATATATCTACTTAACTAACCTCTGTTTACAAAGTCAACAGTGTTCTATTACAGTGTTTTATGAGCTGCCCACCACTAACCAGCCATTCCCTGTTTATTCCCTAGCACCAACTGTAACAGATTATCTATATCCCTCTGCCAAAGCACCACTCAGTCCAGAGGAGCCAAAGACTGCAGGTGGTAAAGGTTTTCATGCTCTCATTCATTTATTCACCAAATTTTTAATTAGCATCTGTTATGTCCATGGAACATGGAAGTTCAGGCTGTGGTATTTGTTCTGCAGTTGAATTCATTTGAAGAGCAATAGCTTCCCAAATTCTTGGATTCTTAACACTAAAATGACAACTGACTCTCTGAATACAGAAATTCTGGTTTTCTGTGGTATCAAAATATGGAACATTATGGCATTTGATAGCCAGCTACTGACAGTTAAAACATAAATATTAGTTGGAAAATTAGTATTACAGAATAGGATTTCCCCCTTGTTTCTCGCTTTTCTTCTCTAAATCCATCGTCCTATCTATAAAAAAAAAAATGCATACAAAATCTTAAGAGAATGAGATGTGTTGACATTCAAGAAAGATATACTTAACTATAGCTTAACACCTTAAAGTTTTCTAAAATTGTTCTCCTTTGTTTTGATACAGTTGTGGAATCTATTACAAATGTGTCTGAACCACCTGAGACCACGCTAGGTAATGACACATCTCAGCAGCTTTTCTTCTCATTACCACCATCACCTGAGAACCTCAGGTTCTCTCTCATCGTGAATTCATGTTGCAACATCATTCTTTGCCACCGCAGTTAATTTTCTTTCTAGGTGCTTCTGTTCGTAACCATTGTCCAAAAAGTCTCTTCTTCTGTTCAGTTTTGTATCTAGATGTTGGTCTCTTTCTTTACTTAAGTCAGTGAAACTTTGAAATCTAAAGCATCTTTTTCCTAACACTGAACATTCTGCCAGCTTATATTGTGTCGAATATTTCAGTTTTCTTTTTGTATGATGATCCATTTTATACTTTCTGCCCTAGCAATGTACTTTCCATTAACACTCATTTCATCACATTCGTTTACATGTCTGATTTTTTTTGCCACAATTCTAAGTGAAATTCAGTGCTTCTTCATGGGCTCATGCTTTAACACTTCATATTACTTCGGTTTGCTCTTTAAGGTTACTATCTTTCTAATATTGTTCTAGTAGTGTTGAGGAGGTACTAGTTTGAAATGAGGACTTAAAAGTAAGGATATTGCTTACTTTGAAATTATTTGGTAATCTGGCATCTCAGCATGTTTTAAACTAAACGCATTATGAAGAAGTAGGAATGCTATTTTGCTACAGAGTTGCAATTTCTTTTTTTTTTTTTTTTTAATTGTTACCATCCTTTCTGTCATCAGTACTTAAAGTTTGTGAAGCACTTTCATAACCCCAGGTACTTTCCTTCAATTATCATAGAGACATCTCCTCTGCCTTTCCAAACTATAATCCTACCCAGCCCTGATGAGCCTCCGACTGAACCGGGTAAATATTATTTTGTATTTCATGTAGAAGGTGAGTGTTTGCAGAATTTATAAGAATGGAAAGACAGTATGGGCACTGTAGACATCAGAACACCTAACTTAATCACTCTGCTCACAGTCTTTGATGGGGGATCTGACTTCCCTGATGCCCCGTTTCTCATCCTAATAGACATTCACTTGGCAGCATTATGAATATTCTTTAGGCTATGGCTGAAAAGCCCTTCTGAGCTACTCTGCAAATGTTTCAAACAGGAAATAGTATTGTTGCTGGGAAATAACATTCATATTCCATTTTTATATATAAATATGTATCTTAATTTTAAATACTTTATCATCTTAACTAGTTTTACACGTCCTGCGGTAATGTACAGAATATTTTAAGGTATCTAATTGGTGTTGGAGATTAACAGATTTCACTGTGTGGTCCCCATAAAGGGGTACAACTGGCCAGTCACCTTATCATTATTCAGGTCCTTGACTTCTTTCTCCTCCCCTTTCTGCAGCAGTTGGACCTTTCACTGCATGTAAATAAGAAAAACTGACATGAAACCAGCTACTTAGCAAGTCGTCAAGGTTTACTTGATGGTGGAATTTGAAATACAGGAAAACAGATCACCAAATGGATAACTAAATGTTTGGCCTCTTTCAAGGAAAAATCCTCTCAATATCTATAGGCTTTCTTAACGTGATAGTTTATCATAAATAAGCCCAAACTTGTGTTTTGATTGTTAATAAGCTATTTCATATGGCTCTATTTCCAAAAGAGATATGAATGTTAATTTTATGCATTGTCCTCTAAAATATCTCATTAAATTTTGCCTACCAAATTTACAGTTTAATTTTTACTGAAATATCACCTTAACCACATTAACTGACTCTGTGCCAGTCATCTCTAACTTCTCCAAAGTTTAAGTAGCTGTAATGATACGATTGGAATGTTTCATTGTGAATACTATTAGTAATATCTACCTCATACCATGGGAGAAGCAAATAGCCCATCAGGAACCTCAGCAAGCCAAGGAAGTTGGTAGTCAGAAAATCACAAGAGTGAAAGAAATTCTAGAATCACAGAATTTCAGTATTGGAAGGGCTCTTAAAAGTCCTGTTACTTTTGAGAGAGAAGCTGAGGCTGTAGACTGAGTGATTAGCAAAGGAGCTCTTAAGTCTTCAAGCTCCTAAACCAGCACAATCTCTTGCATATGTTGGTGTTCATTTCTCTCCAGGCGATCCCACTGAAGATTCCACTGAAACCACTGCATGCAGACTCGATAGAAACTTCTAGTATCTAATAACTCTTATTTTCAGCCAGCTTTCCTTAGGTGCCTGAAACCCGGTGACCTTGGAAACCATTTTGTTTCTCCTAAACTGTTTATACCAAACACACTAGAGTCCATACAAATGTGTTTCCATAAACTGCAACCTTGCATTTGATAATTACTTTCCTCCGGCAGGATATACTTCTCATTTTCTTGGGAAAGAAACAATTGATTTTTACAGTGAATGTCCTAGAAGTACTGCAGGAATCGCCCAACAAAGGAATAACTTTCTCAGGAATGTATCCTTTGAATTTCTATTCAGTTTTTCTTCCCCAGCACGACCAGTGAAAATTGTATTATGTTGGCTAAGATTTTTTTCCATTAACACTTGGTATTAAAATACATTCATTTTCTAGGTATATTTGGAATGTGACATACCAACTTTGGTTTTAGAAGAAATTGTATTTATCTGCACTTAAAATTTTATAGCAGAATATTCTTGTAAAATAGTATGAACTTGTAATAAGGATGAATTCTTACTATGAAATTTATTTTTAACCTTTTAAAAGGTATTTGAAGTAGATATTTCATCTGCCAGCTGAATATCTTGGATATCATTTAATGTGCTTTATAATATAAGAAATTTATCTCCCTTTGTTCTGTGGTTCTTTGAAAGCTTGATTTGCATTAGCTGCTGTGTATTTAAGACTTCATCTTTGAGATCCTAGAGGCTTAGATACTGTGATTGTTGAAGCGCTTAAGAGCTTCAAGTGTATATTCTTTTTTTTTTAGCTCCCAAGCAGATACCACGTGCTTCTCCCAAACCAAAAACATCTCCACGTCCGAGAATCCCACAAACACAGCCAGGTAAAGACATGTTTTATATTCTGGCCTGAAGAATTTGATATTATTGGATTTGTTCTATTGAGTTATAGTCAGTTGGGTTTTTCACCCTTGTAAAACAAGTCTTCCTCTGAAACATAAGAAACATTTACATCTATTTGTGAACTTCATCAAAGAGTATGTGATTGGAATAGCTTATTCCAGAAAGCTTCCCTGTTAATACATTATTTGAAGAGGGAGCTGGAGAAGAATGGAATTTCTTCAGAGTAGCCTGCCTATTCCCATCGCCTCTCCGAGCGTGGGAACACTTGCATGGTCCTGGAATGTGCCTCCCCCTGCCAATCACCTATTTATTTATTTATTTATTTATTTATTTATTTATTTATTTATTTATATTTCCAGTAGATTTTATTTAATAGTATGTCATGAAGATTTGTTTTTTTATATATATACTCTCCTATAACATAATGATTATATAATACTGCTTTGGCTGTTTTGCTGTAAAATTGTGATAAGGACCTGAACAAGACTCATTGTAAACTGTTTTTCATTCTGTTCAAGACACTCTTCTTTGAATATGATTAAATCTAACCCTAACTTCTCAACCAAGATTTTGTCCAATTTTTCCAACTGCCTTGGAGGATGTCTAGTTGGGGCTACCCTAAACTTGACATGCCTCAGAGCTTATTATCTTTTCCTCCTTTCAATTTCTCATTTTTGTCTGTGGTAGGTTCTCAGTATTTTAAATCTAATTTTTACTCCTCTTCCTCCCTTGTCCTCTGCAATCCATCTATTAATAAATATGATACCTTCAGTTCTTTGGAACATGTCTAGCATTGGTTCCTACTACAAGCATGTACTGGTGTGTTGTCTTTGATCTTCTTTTTTCTCTAATTTCAAATTATACCACCCCTCAGTGCTTAAATGATTAACTCATTTCATCAGTTAGTCACTCAACAAATATTTCCTGCATTCTGTGGCCTGTGTGCCAGACATGGGATACGAGACAGAATTGTATCCATTCATGGTCAAGGACTTTACAGTCTAGGCTCATCATATAAATTTAAACATATCATTTATACATGGCCTACTTCCAAAAGTTATGAGGGTGCACCTACTCAATTTGCTAGAAAAGGAGCCTTCACTACCACTTATGGTCTGGGGAAAGGAAAATGTGAGCACCATCAAAATTATGCTTGATCGAGGTAGTAGTTCTTAATTCCTACCACTGATCCTTTAATCATATGTCAGTATCCCTACCAAAAGAAAAAACTGTAGATTTGGGCATGGTCTTTAATATCCGATTCTAAGAGAAATTTTGCCTATCATTTTTTTTCTCTTAAGGGAAATTCCTTAAAACACAGTTCTATGTTTGACATCTAGCTAATGATTTTAAATCTGCTTTAATGTATTTTTAAGTGTGTTTTCTTTCATTACTAAAGCTTTGCTATGACAATAGTATGATACGTAGTGTGTAAAGGTACCATGGCCAAAATTCCCTAGAATACAAAATTTAAAATAATAACAATTAATACACTGGAAGCATTAATACATAATAAATACTATGAAAAACAATGATTAGTAAATAAATAATTATTAATGAATAGAATAAGAACAAAAAAAGCAAAGCAAGTATATTAAATTGGTAGAAAATTAAAATCTGACCTTAAAAGCTTAACAGATAAAATGACATGAGAAGAAGCAGCTCTCAGCTTTTTATTTAAATGTAAAACATAGAACAAAAGTAGTAGAGAAAGGAGAAACAGAAGAAAGCATGAAAACTTGATGAATGTTGGAAAATAAAAGATGAAAAATAAGTGCTTGAGTGTTAAGACATTGGGAATACAAATTCCTGGTTAGTAAAATTTTTAAAAGTAAAGGAGATATGAGGTAACAAAGAAGACATTTGTCATTTTATCTTTTTGAGCTACATACTCTGTACTTACAGAAATACATGTAATAAATCTGGAGCTTACTCTAACTTCCCATCATTCTAAATTTCAAGATTGTTTAATTTTTGTTTAGACCTTTAGCCAACCTTGTTCACCAAGATATGCAACTTCATAATGGATAGATTCATATGCTCGATGCATTCCACTCTCTAACCCTGAAATTTTGGAGTGGTTGTCAGCCCATAACAAGACAGCCCTTTGATTCTGTTCCCACTGAGGCAACACTCAGCACACCAGCATCTCCTGTGGAAAGTAACTGCAACCCAAGTACTTCTGGCTTGTCATTGCACTTAATGCAAGAGAACAATTTGGAAAATTGATTGTGAAGAAGTAAGTGTATTCTAATTATTCCCCTTCAAAGTGGGTAAAATTAGGAATTCCCCTACCCAAGAGAATGATCTTACTGAATAGATCCTAGCAATGTTTGTGTAGTATGTATACGTATGTATCACTAAATCTTTCAAAGATGAATAATCAAATGCTGGTACTTTCTCCCTTATCCTTGGCTAGATCTTATAAATTTCAAAAGGCCGTTTGGGAGAGAGAATGTTCTGTGCATATGTACAATACCAAATGCAAATTATTATTGCTAGACTGTAAAGGGATCCCTGACAGTAGAGTATACAACACCAAATACAACACAGTGTGATCACCCGCTACTTTTTTCAGATTGAAATGCTATATGTGGGCATGCCACCTCTCTTCCTATTTATACTTAGATGGCAAGATTTAAGGCAAAGTGGAATAAAAAGTTTGGAACAAATTATCAAAGGTATTTTCATTGAATAAAGGTTTGTTTTTTAGATTCCTGTGTTCATAGGTAATAGTCAACAACCCATTATTAATTATATCCCAATAAATCTTACAACCATCAAAACTATGGGTGCTTTGGGTTTATGTAGAGATGAACAACATGAGAATCGGAATATACTCAAACCTTTCACTGTCAAATTTGTAAAAATCTTCTAGAAGTGGAAAGAATTTTTATATAGTTCTCACATCATTTTGACATTTCATGTGTAATTCTCGTAATCACCCTTTAAGATAGGTTTATTATTTCCACCTAAAAAATGAGGAACAAGTTAAAATGTGACCTCAGCACCGGGATCTAGAGAGCCCAAGTGTTTGGATCTAGTGCTTCTGTCTGGACCTCAGAATTCAGTTCAAGTCTCATCTCTGGTACTTACTACCGTGTAACCTCGGGCAGAGAGTCACCAACCGAAGCTACTAAAGTGAAGCTCATAATTCCTTCAGTCATTAGGGTGAGAATCAAAGGGCACAATCCTTATAAAACCACTTTTGAAATTATAAAATGAGCTGTAAATAAATTAGATCTTTTTTTTTTTTTCTGGTATCAGCACCTCATTACTCCAAAGGAACAGTTGTGGGAAGACCATTTTAGTTTGTGAACATGCTCCTTTAAAGATTGATTTGAGGCCTGAGCATGGCAGAGGGTTTGGAATGCAAGCCTACTCGCTGTATCATCTTCTTCTCTCTCTGCTGTTGTCTGAGTTGACTTTAAGCTTGTCTTATCCATGCTTCATTGGCTTCTACTCTGATTTCACTGAATTAATCTCCACAGAAAGACATGAGGGTGGATTCGATGAGTCAAACTTCAAGAAGAGTGCTCTTGCATTAATTTAATTGCTGTCTCTTCTGAAATCAAGATTTTAAACACAGAACTTTCTCCACCCTACCCTTATGCTGAGTCATATTTTGTGGTTTCTCAGATAACATTTTTCTAAAAGTATCTGGAATTCTAACTGATAAATATTTAGAGCCTAAGGTTTATTTTTCCATATAACTCCCATTTCAATACTTCTTTTTTTAATCAGTGGTCAAGAATACACTCTGTCATATCTTACATGTTAAGCATGACTGGGAGATGCCGAACCAAAATGACTCATGATCTGAGTTCTCTCTTTCAGCTCGTAAGGTGCCTCAGCGTGTTACTTCAAAGCCAAAAACATCACCAAGTCCAGAAGTGTCCTATACTCCACCTGGTAAATGATTTATTTCATGTTTAACTCAAAGGCATTCTGTCATGCTCTGCTGCAATGACACCTGAGATCTGATAGATGCGAGGGCAATACCTCACTTATGTTCAAATGCCATGTTGAATCATCCATGGTATGAGCATCTCAGAGGCTTCGTAAGTTATCTAGTTGCTCAAATAGTAAGCTATTGATACAGTCAAATGGCAGAGAATTATGCCAAAGGTAAATCTTCCTTCTAGAACTAAAGTTCTCATACAATAAAAATAAACCTACCAATGCTAACTGTACTATGTTGAAATGGTCCACCAAAATAAGATCAAGAATTCGAGACTTTTGCCACGTAAAACGATAAAGTGTTTTGCAAACAGAGGAAATGATGTTTACCCACTGTCCTCGGTTCAGTAATTTTACACTAACCAGCATTGAGGTTTTTTGTTTTGTTTTGTGTCTTCCATTAAATTCTACTTTACCCGTTCATGGAATAATAGCTTAGGTTAAGAAATAAGAAATTTCACATACACAAAAGATTTCTGTAGGTACAAATCCATTTCTTGCCCATCATCTGAGAAGGCCTTTTGTCCATTTACAGAGGGAATAATTTCATATTTTTGGGAGTAGTTGGTGTGGGACCTGCAAGGACCCAAAAATTCCCTGAGTCTTGCTGCCAATGCTCTAGGTCCTCAAGTGACCTTAGGAAGGCACAGTAAGCCGAACAGTTCTCTGATAAACCAAACCAAGCTAATTTTAAACTAAATGTCCTGGGGAATGCTATAATTCTTTCTTTCTTTTTAATGGTCCAATTATTATAAATTTCTAGATGCTCCTAGAAGCCTATGGAACATTCCCAGAACCATGCTGTAGCATGAAATGATGGCATTTTGGAAGGAAGCCTGAATTCACTTGCTATAAATGTCTTCCAGATTTGTAAGCGGGGTTATTGCTGCTGTGGGAGTCTGGTCGTTGCAGGTGGCGATAGGCCAGAAAAAGGCTCCTTTGCCCTGAAGTCTAGAATTTAAATTTGCACCACTAAATGCAATAACCAATACTACAAACACCAACAAGAAAAAAGCTGATCTTTCCACTTGGAAAAATTCAATTTCTTATTTCCAGTTATGGCAAAAAAATGTAACAGTAATTGACTCATTAATGATAACAGTAGGTTTAAGTGATTTTGTTTGCTTTTCCTTTATGTTAGAGAAAGTAATATTGTTGGTCCTGATGTGACTTAATCTCATTAAACCAATATATCTAGTCCTTATTTTTTTTTTCTTCTTAAATACCAAATATTTGCCTCAATTCTACCAATGCCTTACAGAAACTCTGAGTTTGAGCACTGGAACAACAGAACAAACTGCCCTCCGGAGTCTCCCCTGGGCTTATTCTGTTGACTGTCCAGTTCCACGTGCTCAGTTAGAATTCTGTCTCTAAATCTAGTGTTGGTCCCACCACTGTATTCAGCAGGGGCTCCACTGTTGTTCCAGGGGTGCAAGACCTACAGGAATAATCTTCAGTTTTCTCACAAGTGTTCAAACAGACGAGGTTCTGCTGTGCTCAGTTTCTGGGTCATATCTGGGCTCAAGTTTACATCCTAATGAACCCAGAACCTTGTTTACCAGCCTCTATGGATTATATCTCAGAAAGCAGAGGGGAATTTACACTATACTTAATATGTACTGGTATTGTAGAGAAATAGATTGTCTGCAAAAGTCTAAAAGTGTAAAATGTACTGCTGAAATCAAGACAGAGTTAATGGGTTTTTAAAATACTTATTTTTGAGAGAGAGAGAGAAGCAGAGAGAGGGAGACACAGAATCTGAAGCAGGCTCCAGGCTATGAGCTGTCAGCACAGAGCCTGACACAGGGCTCGAACTCACGAACCGTGAGATCATGACCTGAGCTAAAGTCGGACGCTTAACCGACTGAGCCACCCAGGTGCCCCCAAGACAGAGTTATGCTTTATCATAAGGTTTATCTCAAAATTTATTCTGAGACACATCAGAAGCAACAAACTGGAGTTTTTAGACCTGTATCAAATAGGTCAGTATAGGATATGCCATGTAGCTCTTCCATTCATAGATTCCTAGCTATAACACAGGTTTCATCTACTTAGACTTTTAAAAAACTATTTTCTAGCCACTCAGTTGAATTATCTCTATAATACTTAAGGAAAATCTAGACAAACTGAGCCCACACACCATGTCCAGAACCAAAATAGAACTGGATTTTCTTCAGATGTGCCTTAGAGGAATGATTTCAAATTCACAGCTAAGGACTTGCCCTGATAACCTGGCTCAACAGAGCTGGGCTTTCTTTGTAGATCTGTTTCTAAACAAAGAGCTGTCTTGGCTTTGTGGTGCCTCTTCTGGCCCACAGATACTTGGAGAGACTTCAGTCATTGGAAGTCAACCAGGAAGACAATCTAAATTTCGGCAAATTATGCAATCTTCACAAATGTTCTATATAACTACTCTCTTTGGTAAATTCTAATTTGCAGCTGCACTGTAGCATTTTTGCAGTTAGTAAATGAGGGAATAATGATGAAGTGCCTTTGGAGGTAGAATCACTAGTACATAGGCAATGACTAGAAGTTGCTATGGAGAGGAGTATGACACTGTTGATCCTAGCTTGGACAAGAGATAAATGATAACACCACTAACTAAGGCAGGGAACACAAAGGGATAAACGCCTGTGTTGGTGCATGCTGGGTTTGGAGGGCCACTACAACTTGCAAGTGGGAATGTCTAACTGGGGGTTGAAATGCATTTCTGTATTTCTAAACCAAAGTTAAGGTTTGGGATATAGGTTTGGGAATCGCCTGTCTACCTATAGAAGGTTATTTAAATCTTGTGTGTGAATGACACCATCCAACAGAAAGTATAGACTGAGAAAAGAAGAGGACAGAGGTAAAAGACTTGGGGGGCACAGTTACATTTAGGAAATGGATAGGGGAAGAGGGGCCAGCAGAAGTTGCTGCCAAAAATATAGTAGAGTACCAGGAAGGAGGGTCTCAGGAGGCAAGGCAGGGAAGGGTGCTCAACAATGACAGTGAGGTAGAAAAGGATCAGAGGAGCTGCTGGACCTGACCATGCAGATCCAGAAACCCATACCCGAAACCTATGGGCCCATGCTTCAAATCCAGCAGTTACCAGATTTTAGATAGGCAAAACCAGAACGTATACCAAATACGTGAATATGTCTCCAGTACGAAGTATGAATAAAAGTGAATAAAAACTCTAATGACCCTTAGGTCAGGTCTAGTCAGGGTTTGCTGTCTAATTAGTTGAGAAAAAAACTTAAAGTTTTCAGAGCATGCAGACTTCGGAGCTACGGATAGAGCATCGTGGATCCATGGTTGCAGGAGATCAGTGAAGTGGAAGCCAGACCACAGCAGATGAAGATACAATCGAGAGACCAGGAAGCAAAGGAAGATAAAGTTTTTTGAATACAGGAATGAGAGCAAAGGAAGGATGGATTGAAGGGGAAGCCATATCAAGGAAATGATTAGTGTTTTTAGGGTGTTGGAGCATTTGGACTGCTTAGCAGGTGAATAGGGAGGAAATCATGGATCAACGGAATATGAACTAATGGAGAAGCATGTAAGATAATAGAAATAATGGAAGGTAAAAGGCGCTACAAGAGAGGATGGCCTAGTGGCACAGGTGAGCTCACAAAGTGGCCTTCAAACTGGTGGGAGCTCTGCTTCCTCCAAGATGGGACCTAAGGGTATAAGGTTAGGATAAAGGAACAGAGAATCTGGAGGTGAAAATGGTGGATAGTCCGCATATGTTACTTTTCTAAGTCAGTCTCTTTGTAGCTTACGGCAGGAGTAAACCTCATTGAAGATTTCATATTCCACCACCTTTATTGCAGAATAAGAGATTAATTCTCTCAACTACTCTAGTGAAACATTCATATACATTCATTTACATTTGTCCATATTAGACACTTCCATTCATAATTGCCTTAGTTGAATTTTTCTTTGGATTGGTGCACTTTATTCAAAAAGACAGTTAATATAGTTGGTTAGTTAATAAA
Source organism: Leopardus geoffroyi (assembly GCF_018350155.1). Lineage (NCBI taxonomy): Eukaryota > Metazoa > Chordata > Mammalia > Carnivora > Felidae > Leopardus > Leopardus geoffroyi. The sequence goes on along the minus strand of NC_059333.1, from coordinate 48,656,792 downwards.
AATGGTAAGTTGGTTGATATGATGGAGTCTAAACTATAGTAGTATTATATATTAATTACATATATTTATTATACAAATATTCTTATAAGGAAATCAAAACTGTCTTCTCATATAAATTGTCATTATTTACACTAAGTTTCTGCCTGCATGGAAGATTCAGATTTTAGGAATCAGGCTTTTGTTCAATTTAATATATGGGGGAATGCCACATAGGGAAAAAGAAAAAAAAAGAAGCTTCATTTCTTGGAGCTGCAGTTGACCAAGAAAGTGATTCATATCCCTTTCCTGAGAATATTTCTATTTCTTTCCTTTCCACTGATTTCACCTGCTTTAGAAAGTCTGCAATGACAGTTTATTAAATCATCACTTCATGTTAAAAAGTGCCAATTGCAGCAGCAGGAATCCACATTACCCCCACCTACATTCCTCAGTAAATGAAAACAGGCAGCGAGTAATGTATTTACAGTACAGTGGATTTATTGGGAGCACATTTCTTCTCAGCCTCTACTTTCCTTAATCCTGGGTCCTCTCTATACTTTAGAACTGTAGCCAATTAGGGTATTTATAAACTACAGGCTGTTTCGTATGGCCATGATCTTCACAGAGCCAAATCAGTCTTTCACTCACCAGATAAACATTTAGATTTACAACTGGAAATTTCTCATATTTTACCATTCGAATCCCCAAAAGGACTACACAGCAAAGGTCAAATGTTCACTATGGTAAGTTTTCTCTATTTTTGTTGACCAGTAATCTTTATGAGTTTTTTCTTTAAAAAAATTCAGGCGTGCCTGGGTGGCTCAGTCAGTTAAATGTCTGATTTAGGCTCAGGTCATGATCTCACAGTTCATAGATTTGAGCCCCGCATCGGGCTCTGTGCTGACAGCTTGGAGCCTGGAGACTGCTTCGATTCTGTATCTTTCTCTCTGCCTCCCTTGTGCGTGTTCTCTCTCTCAAAAAATAAATGAGTAAACATTAAAAAGTTTTTAATTCAGATTTTCAAGTTCCTGTGGATGTTACCTTTTAGCTCATAAAGTTTCTAATTGAGTCAAGATTCTACTCAATCTACCAACTTCCACAACTATAACTTCATTGGAACTTAGTGGCCTAGAGTAAGAACAAATGTGATATTTAAGTTAAATATGATCCCACATAGCAGTTAAGAGAGAGTGTCTGTAACCTAGTATAACCTTTTCCCACACTAATGGTAAAGTGGTGCTTGGCCACCTCATGGTGCAAAAGTTTTCCTCGGCTTTCCTGCGGTAGAATTTTAGCCTGAATTCTAATTTTTTCCCCAGCATCATTTAAGATGCAAGGAAATTACAATGTCTACCAAAGGGACCCTGATACTTACCAGATGTTCAGTTTAGTATGAAAACCTTTCAGCAAGATAGTAGGGCTGAGAAGGATGTCTTTGTGGGGAAACTGAGCCAAAGAAGAACTTTACCTTGATCTTGGAAAGAGTGTATATATAAATCTGGTGCTAATAATAAACAAATTACCTTCGTATTTTCCTCAGTGAGAATAAAGGTATCAAATTCCCAGCCTACTGTTTTATTTTGCCAAAATAGAACTGGGCACAGATGTTAAAAATGTACTGGGTAAAAGGGACCGACTCTAAGTAGGTCTCTTTTAACTGACATTTTTGTCTTTAGTTGTCATTCTCTTGTCTGTCAGGAGACCTTGAAACCTAATATACTGGAAGCCACATCACTAAGAATGACAGAAATGGCAATGTTTATCTAGCATTTACTACCTAACAAGTATTCTCCTAAACCTTACATGTAGTATCTTCTAATGAGGGGCGTTTTCCTCTTACTCCATTTTCTCCTGGTAATAACTGTCACTGCCTTTCAGAATAAAACTTTGTTCTCCTCTTAGAATTTGTCTTTCCTGCTGTCTCCCCTAATTTGTAGGCCATTTATGCCTACGTTATTAATGTATTTGCTGTTGCTCTCAGGGGACTTTTAGCGTGAATGTCAAATGGCAGCTAAACACTTCAAGCAAAAACTGGCTTTCTGGTTTTCTTTTTAAGATTTTATTTTTAAGTAATAAAATCTACACCCACCGAACCTACAACCGTGAGATCAAGAGTCACATGCTGTACCAACTGAACCACCTTCTTTTGTTTAATGACGTTGTTTCCTCTTTTCTTTTTTCCAAGAGAGGCTTCACGATCAACTGTGACCAATTTTAACTACCACCAGAACCTTCTCCATACAAGTGACTTTTTCCACTTTGAAAAAAGCATTCATGTCCTTGGAATTACTCTTTAGCCATTGTGAAAATGCCTTTGCTTTATTCATGTTTTCCAGGACGTTGTATCTGTGGGTTTATCTTCACTCCAGATGTGAAACTTAAAGTACGGTGTTTTAAAATCTTTTTTCTTTCAGTTCCGAGAGATGTGGTCCTTCCCCCTAAACCAGACCCTGAAGTCTCTCAGCGTGAACCTGGTAAATAAATTACTTTATTTCCCCAGCTTGGAAGCATGGTTTTCAAAAAGAAAAATGTTCTTGAGGCAAATATATATTTAATGATTGTGATGTGGAACAAGGTTGGAGAAAATTATAGATCTAAAATGTGTAATTTTTTTGTGAAGATTTAATCTTACAAATTGCTTGAATTTTTTTCTCTGATTAACATGAGGAAATAGTATATAATTAGTTTATTTTCCCTGGAAGTGTTTCCATTGAAAAGGAGATCATGCTAAAATTATAAGACATATTTATTAACTGAGCCAACCATTTTTTTTTTACTTTCTTTCAAAATGGAAATATAACTCCATTCCAACTGTGGGTGTAATGTAAGTCAAAAATGTGCATGCCTACTCAAAAATTTTCCTCAGAGTCATAGTGAATGAGATCTTTAAAGTTTTAGCTAAACTAAGCTTCCTAAGTAGCATCTAATATGTAGAATTTTCTCATATTTATTGTATTTCTTTGAGAATGTTTAAATGTTCAAATGGAAGCATATAGAAACACAGAAACGATGTTTACTTCACCAGGTAGTAAATTCTCATAAATATATTTCCTCGGTTTGCTTTTGGCCTAGTTCTGCAACCTGTTACCTTTAGAATTGATCCACCAGAGACAACAATAGGTAATGGTTTCCCCCTATCAACCAACTCTAATTGTTTGCTTTGCTACAGTCTAATTGCAGGTCTTGCTCAACTTATCATATTGAACATCCTCTCTTCTTAATCCATTTCATCATCTCATTGTCATCTCATCATCCTACTCCTACTCTTTCCAAAATAGAAAAGCAACGATTTCACTGTTGTGAAGGCTTTGCTCTGAAGACCAACCCAAGGCAGCTTATTACTGAGTTCTTCTTCACCTACCTCATTTATTTCCATGTTCAGAATGATTCCACGTGCTCATGCCCATCCAGTTAACATTTTCAGCACTTTCGGTGGTTCTCAGCTGTAGTGTTACAACACACTAGCATGACCAGTTGTGAAAAGTTCTGGCAAGTAATTACAGTTAATATCTGTAAAAATACTGAAATTTGTGAAAAGTTCTGGCAAGTAATTACAGTTAATATCTGTAAAAATACTGAAATTTGCCAATGGTCTGTTTTTAAAAATAAACTTGAGGAGACTCAATATGAGACACCACTACAATAATGAATATTTCCACTCATTTTGTAATCCTGTATGTTCTCTAGGATGGGGGGTGGGGGAGAGAGAGAGACAGAGAGAGAGCGTGCGAGCGCAAGCATGCACCACAGCTGACAGACCAAGATTGTTTCTTACTCATATCCCATCTTAACCAGGGGTGGTCATGGAATGTGCCAGACACTGAGTATTATTTCTTATCTATCCTGGTGCTGGATAAGAAACAGTTGAGAACCATTATTCTTATATTCCACAGTCATTTTTTGTGAAGGTTCTGTGTACACCTAACTTTATTCTTCATGATCCACCTAATGTCTTCCTTTTTCCGCTTCAAACGAAGGAATCTTGTGTAATATCATTCTGGCTTGGTGCTGGATTTTGCATCTCAAGATTGATACCGCTCATACTTTTCTTTTCCAGCTCCTTTAGAGACACGAGGCAGCCCTTTTATACCTATGATCTCACCAAGTACTAGTCAGGAGGAACTGCAAAGCACTCTGGGTAAGTTTTGATTTCATATTTCAGTCCAATGAGGATCTACTTTTTAGGGATTGCCCTTGAAGTAGCCATATGTACCTTGTGTTGATGGGTTGTTTCCAAACAATAGAGGGTCTTTTTCTACCATTATAAAAAATAGCCATTTCACTTGATTCTTTTACATTAATTGTATTCTGTCCTTTTAATAGTTATGTTGGTTTTCAATAGAAAATGAGAATATTTTAAAATATCCTGATAAAATTTTAATTGTTCTAAAAAGAATGTTCCCAAAATGTATCAATTCTATACTTTTTGGTTGCTTTTCCATATTTGAAGCTGCCTTTGGAAAGAAGAATTTGATCTAGTATTTGCAGAATATTTTATGGGTGCTAAGTGAAATGCTAAGCAACCAGAATTCCAAAAAAGAAACTGTTTTGAGAGTGAATCCTTATCCTAGCGAGTTCAGCGTCTAAGAATACGAAGGATTTAGTGACGGTAGTACTTCCTCCATACCACCCAGTGGGTTACGTGTATGTTTTAATTTCAGTCACATAACACTTGTGAGGTAGGTTCTATTACTTGCCCCATTTTACACACTAGAAAATTGAGCCATAGAGAGATTTAAAAAATTGGCAAAGTCACACAGCTAATGTCAAAGCTGGTTTAGAACCCACATACTCAGTCACCAGAGCTCCTGAGATTCACCCCAGTATTGTTCAAAAAACGAGTGTGACATAGAAATGAGCAACATGCTAAACAAACAAACCACCAGGCATATTAGGGGAGGCTTCACAGAGGAGGTGATACTTACCCTGGATTTTCAAGTTGGGGTGACAGTTGAAGTTTAAGATGTGAAAGGTCCTTTCAGGTTAAAGACCGATGGGACAGAGGCAGCGGCAAAAATGATAGTCAGGCTAATCTTATGGGCATGTGAGTCACCTCGAGAAAACAAGGAAGGATAGAAGCAACAGGAAGGTTGGTGGGGATGAGTGGGCCATGTTTTTAAGGAGCTCAGCACCAATGTATTCACTGAATGGGAAACCCCAGTTTGCTTGACCCCCAACTGAAAATAAATCAGAAACCAAGTGTTCACACTTTGTTTTTGCTGGTTCTTCTTCCCTGCCCACACTGCATACCATGTGGCTGTGTTTAAATCACTGGCCTTATTTTTTTCCCTTTGTCCCTTTTCAAATAAACCTATCTTTTGTGTGTATCTACTGAGATGAAATTACTGATCACATTTCAAAATGAAATCATTTTTGAAGGAAAAAAAGTGAAAACTGAGCAAATACACCCTAATTTCCAAATACCCATGTATTCTAGCCATGGCCTTCAAAGTGAACATCACCCATGATGGCAAAGCCAAAATTACTCTTCAAGAACCCCTGCTAGATATACTAATTATCTAACTTCTACTCCCTATTTGTTTAAGTGCATCTTGGTTTATTGAAGCAGGAACCATCACCTGCCAACTCACAAGTATCTCTGCTATGAGCAAAATCCAGATCACAAAGCAGGGCAGAAAAAAAGATGACTGTATATTGTATGTACCAAGTATTTCCTTGGATACAGTTCATGGCAAAGTGGACGATGTGAATTGCTATGTCTACATGATGCTGTGATGACTTCAAAATAATATGGGAGTAGAAGTATTGCAATTTTTTTTTATTTTGTCAGAAGAAATGTGTCTATGTCAATAAACAAACTTTGATTCTCACATGACATTAGTAGATGAATGTTTATTCTTACATGGCATGAATGCACCTCTTTTCATAAGATGTATTTCTTTTCCAGCTCACATAAATAGTTGATGGGATAGAGAGGAGGCATGAAGGCAACAATAGATAAAAGCAGTTAATAGACACAATTCAAGAACAGCCATGTCCAGGATCATGAAACGATAATCGTGAACTAAAAGCTTTTGGAAATCCTTACAATAATTATTAAAACAAGAGTGCACAAAGATAGTAAATAGAATAAATGAGTTACTAAAATGTACCTTTAACCTTGAAATATTATGATGACTGGGCATACTTATAAATGCAATTTCCTCTTTACCATTGCATGGGGTGGAAATAAGTGTGGGTTTTTTGACAAGTTCATAATGATAATTATTTAAAGTCAGCCACCTTGCTCTGTTTGTCCCCAGCAGAAACAGAACAGTCCACCCAAGAATTCTTTACAACTAAGATTCCACCAACAACTGAATTGACAAGGACAACTCAGGGTAATGCTATTTCCCCATTTCTGTGTAGTAAATTTTTATTTTTCATTTTTAATCAGGAAAGAAATTTTCATTTCAAAATGTCAATTTTCATCACAGTGAATTAGTTTTCTTCATTTCATAGGTGCAGGACATCAGCCGAATATGAATATTGATACGTACTTTACTTGAATGTAGGGAAGACAGTTTCTTTAGTTAGAACTTTGCTTTTGAATGTATGGTTGACAACTTGATGCTGATAACTAAGAATGAAAGTGCCCTTTTTTCTTTGCTTATCTTCATTTGCTTTTTTTCCACATATGATAAAATTTTTTATTACCTTTTTTTTCTTCCCCATTCTTTTCTTTCGCCTCCTCTTCCTCCCCATCTTGTTTCCCCATCCTCCTTTCTCACTCTCTCTTCATCTTCCTCTGTCCCCTCTCTTTCACTTAATAAGCACATTGATACTGCAGCCTGAGGAAGGAAACTAGTAGTGAGAAAAATCATTTTTTTAAGATGACTTCATATTTAGGTTACCTGGGTGGCTCAGTTAACTGAGAGTCTGATTCTTGATTTTGGCTCAGGTCATGATTCCAGAGTCATGGGTTTGAGCCCCACATTGGGCTCTGTGCTGAGCATGGAACCTGCTTAAGATTCTCTCTCTCCCTCTACCCCTCTTCTTTACGTGCTCTCTCTCTCTCCCTCTCTCTCTCAAAGAAAATGACTTAATATTTAAATATCTAGGGAGGGTTTGGGGGAGATTTCCTTCTTTTATTTCTTCCTTCCAACTTTTTGGGAAGTGTTACCTACACAAAGCCCTATCTCATCTTCATGCTCTCAGAAATTTTGCCTTTTTTAATTTTTCTATGTTACTTAGGTTATAAACAGTTGTGGATTTCTTATGTTTTTTGTGGTTTCTTTTATTTTTGTTCTGAAGGATCCCTTTTGCTCATCTCTACCTCTTTTATATGGTAGGAATTCCCAAAAAACAAAAAAAGTAAACTTATTTTACTTATTGTCAGTTATAATTTGTGAACAAAATGTGGAGGAAGAAGTTTGAAATTATAGATAATGATGATGAAAAGAAATCTAATTTAAAGATATTTCATAAGTAGTACTTATTCTAAATAAACATGACTAGAGCACCTATGGCTGAGGATAGTTTTTTTTTTCAATATATGAAATTTATTGTCAAATTGGTTTCCATACAACACCCAGTGCTCATCCCAAAAGGTGCCCTCCTCAATACCCATCACCCACTCCCCTCCCTCCCACGCCCCATCAACCCTCAGTTTGTTCTCAGTTTTTAACAGTCTCTTATGCTTTGGCTCTCTCCCACTCTAACCTCTTTTTTTTTTTCCTTCCCTTCCCCCATGGGTTTCTGTTAAGTTTCTCAGGATCCACATAAGAGTGAAAACATATAGTATCTGTCTTTCTCTGTATGGCTTATTTCACTTAGCATCACACTCTCCAGTTCCATCCATGTTGCTACAAAGGGTCATATTTCATTCTTTCTCATTGCCATGTAGTATTCCATTGTGTATATAAACCAAAACTTCTTTATCCATTCATCAGTTGATGGACATTTAGGATCTTTCCATAATTTGGCTATTGTTGAGAGTGCTCCTATAAACATTGGGGTACAAGTGCCCCTATGCATCAGCATTCCTGTATCCCTTGGGTAAATTCCTAACAGTGCTATTGCTGGGTCATAGGGTAGGTCTATTTTTAATTTTTTGAGGAACCTCCACACTGTTTTCCAGAGTGGCTGCACCAATTTGCATTCCCACCAACAGTGCAAGAGGGTTCCCGTTTCTCCACATCCTCGCCAGCATCTAGAGTCTCCTGATTTGTTCATTTTGGCCACTCTGACTGGCGTGAGGTGATACCTGAGTGTGGTTTTGATTTGCATTTCCCTGATGAGGAGCGACGTTGAGCATCTTTTCATGTGCCTGTTGGCCATCCAGATGTCTTCTTTAGAGAAGTGTCTATTCATGTTTTCTGCCCATTTCTTCACTGGGTTATTTGTTTTTCGGGTGTGGAGTTTGGTGAGCTCTTTATAGATTTTGGATACTAGGCCTTTGTCCGATATGTCATTTGCAAATATCTTTTCCCATTCCGTTGGTTGCCTTTTAGTTTTGTTGGTTGTTTCCTTTGCTGTGCAGAAGCTTTTTATCTTCATGAGGTCCCAGTAATTCATTTTTTCTTTTAATTCCCTTGCCTTTGGGGATGTGTCGAGTAAGAGATTGCTACGGCTGAGGTCAGAGAGGTCTTTTCCTGCTTTCTTCTCTAGGGTTTTGATGGTTTCCTGTCTCACATTCAGGTCCTTTATCCATTTTGAGTTTATTTTTGTGAATGGTGTGAGGAAGTGGTCTAGTTTCAACCTTCTGCATGTTGCTGTCCAGTTCTCCCAGCACCATTTGTTAAAGAGGCTGTCTTTTTTCCTTTGGATGTTCTTTCCTGCTTTGTCAAAGATGAGTTGGCCATACGTTTGTGGGTCTAGTTCTGGGGTTTCTGTTCTATTCCATTGGTCTATGTGTCTGTTTTTGTGCCAATACCATGCTGTCTTGATGATGACAGCTTTGTAGTAGAGGCTAAAGTCTGGGATTGTGATGCCTCCTGCTTTGGTCCTCTTCAAAATTCCTTTGGCTATTCGGGGCCTTTTGTGGTTCCATATGAATTTTAGGATGGCTTGTTCTAGTTTCGAGAAGAATGCTGGTGCAATTTTGATTGGGATTGCATTGAATGTGTAGATAGCTTTGGGTAGTATTGACATTTTGACAATATTTATTCTCCCAATCCATGAGCAGGGACTGTCTTTCCATTTCTTTATATCTTCTTCAATTACCTTCATAAGCTTTCTATAGTTTTCAGCATACAGATCTTTTACATCTTTGGTTAGATTTATTCCTAGGTATTTTATGCTTCTTGGTGCAACTGTGAATGGGATCAGTTTCTTTATTTGTCTTTCTGTTGCTTCATTGTTAGTGTATAAGAATGCCACTGATTTTGTACATTGATTTTGTATCCTGCAACTTTGCTGAATTCATGTATCAGTTCTAGCAGACTTTTGGTGGAGTCTATCGGATTTTCCATGTATAATATCATGTCATCTGCAAAGAGCGAAAGCTTGACTTCATCTTTGCCAATTTTGATGCCTTTGATTTCCTTTTGTTGTCTGATTGCTGATGCTAGCACTTCCAGCACTACGTTAAACAACAGCGGTGAGAGTGGGCATCCCTGTCGTGTTCCTGATCTCAGGGAAAAAGCTCTCAGTTTTTCCCCATTGAGGATGATGTTAGCTGTGGGCTTTTCATAAATGGCTTTTATGATCTTTTAGTATGTTCCTTCTATCCCGACTTTCTCAAGGGTTTTTATTAAGAAAGGGTGCTGGATTTTGTCAAAGGCCTTTTCTGCATCGATTGACAGGATCATATGGTTCTTATCTTTTCTTTTATTAATGTGATGTATCACGTTGATTGATTTGCGAATGTTGAACCAGCCCTGCATCCCAGGAATGAATCCCACTTGATCATGGTGAATAATTCTTTTTATATGCCGTTGAATTCGATTTGCTAGTATCTTATTGAGAATTTTTGCATCCATATTCATCAGGGATATTGGCCTGTAGTTCTCTTTTTTTACTGGGTCTCTGTCTGGTTTGGGAATCAAAGTAATACTGGCTTCATAGAATGAGTCTGGAAGTTTTCCTTCTCTTTCTATTTCTTGGAATAGCTTGAGAAGGATAGGTATTATCTCTGCTTTAAACGTCTGGTAGAACTCCCCTGGGAAGCCATCTGGTCTGGACTCTTATTTATTGGGAGATTTTTGATAACCGATTCAATTTCTTCATGGTTATGGGTCTGTTGAATTATCTGGGAGGGATCAACCAATCTCTGAGGGATTGGTTGTAATAATTCCATTTTCATTCCTGATTTTATCTATTTGGGTTATCTCCCTTTTCTTTTTGAGAAGGCTGGCTAGAGGTTTGTCAATTTTGTTTATTTTTTCAAAAAACCAACTCTTGGTTTCATTGATCTGCTCTACAGTTTTTTCAGTTTCTATATTGTTTATTTCTGCTCTGATCTTTATTATTTCTCTTCTTCTGCTGGGTTTAGGCTGCCTTTGCTGTTCTGCTTCTATTTCCTTTAGGTGTGCTGTTAGATTTTGTATTTGGGATTTTTCTTGTTTCTTGAGATAGGCCTGGATTGCAATGTATTTTCCTCTCAGGACTGCCTTCGCTGCATCCCAAAGCATTTGAATTGTTGTATTTTCATTTTCGTTTGTTTCCATATATTTTTTAATTTCTTCTCTAATTGCCTGGTTGACCCATTCATTCTTTAGTAGGGTGTTCTTTAACCTCCATGCTTTTGGAGGTTTTCCAGACTTTTTCCTGTGGTTGATTTCAAGCTTCATAGCATTGTGTTCTGAAAGTATGCATGGTATAATTTCAATTCTTGTATACTTATGAAGGGCTGTTTTGTGACCCAGTATATGATCTATCTTGGAGAATGTTCCATGTGCACTCGAGAAAAAAGTATATTCTGTTGCTTTGGGATGCAGAGTTCTAAATATATCTGTCAAGTCCATCTGATCCAATGTCTCATTCAGGGCCCTTGTTTCTTTATTGACCGTGTGTCTAGATGATCTATCCATTTCTGTGAGTGGGGTGTTAAAGTCCCCTGCAATTACCACATTCTTATCAATAAGGTTGCTTATGTTTATGAGCAATTGTTTTATATATTTGGGGGCTCCCGTATTTGGCGCATAGACATTTATAACTGTTAGCTCTTCCTGATGGATAGACCCTGTAATTATTATATAATGCCCTTCTTCATCTCTTGTTACAGCCTTTAATTTAAAGTGTAGTTTGTCTAAGAATGGCTACTCCAGCTTTCTTTTGGCTTCCAGTAGCATGATAAATAGTTCTCCATCCCGTCACTCTCAATCTAAAGGTGTCCTCAAGTCTAAAATGAGTCTCTTGTAGACAGCAAATAGATGGGTCTTGTTTTTTTATCCATTCTGATACCCTATGTCTTTTGGTTGGCGCATTTAATCCATTTACATTCAGGTTATTATAGAAAGATACGGGTTTAGAGTCATTGTGATGTCTGTATGTTTTATGCTTGTAGCGATGTTTCTGGTACTTTGTCTCACAGGATCCCCCTTAGGATCTCTTGTAGGGCTGGTTTAGTGGTGATGAATTCCTTCAGTTTTTGTTTGTTTGGGAAGACCTTTATCTCTCCTTCTATTCTAAATGACAGACTTGCTGGATAAAGGATTCTCGGCTACATATTTTTTCTGTTCAACACATTGAAGATCTCGTGCCAATCCTTTCTGGCCTGCCAAGTTTCAAAAGAGAGATCAGTCACGAGTCTTATAGGTCTCCCTTTATATGTGAGGGCACGTTTATCCCTTGCTGCTTTCAGAATTTTCTCTTTATCCTTGTATTTTTCCAGTTTCACTATGATATGTCGTGCAGAAGATCGATTCAAGTTACGTCTGAAGGGAGTTCTCTGTGCCTCTTGGATTTCAATGCCTTTTTCCTTCCCCAGTTCAGGGAAGTTCTCAGCTATAATTTCTTCAAGTACACCTTCAGCACCTTTCCCTCTCTTCCTCCTCTGGGATACCAATTATGCATATATTATTTCTTTTTAGTGTATCACTTAGTTCTCTAATTTTCCCCTCATACTCCTTGATTTTTTTATCTCTCTTTTTCTCAGCTTTCTCTTTTTCCATAATTTTATCTTCTAGTTCACCTATTCTCTCCTCTGCCTCTTCAATCTGAGCCGTGGTCATTTCCATTTTATTTTGCATCTCGTTTAAAACGTTTTTCAGCTCCTCCTGGTTGTCCCTTAGCCCCTTGATCTCTGTAGCAATAGATTCTCTGCTGTCCTCTATACTGTTTTCAAGCCCAGCGATTAATTTTATGACTATTATTCTAAATTCACTTTCTGTTATATTATTTAAATCCTTTTTGATCAGTTCATTAGCTGTTGTTATTTCCTGGAGATTCTTCAGTGGGGAATTCTTCCGTTTGGTCATTTTGGATAGTCCCTGGAGTGGTGAGGACCTGCAGGGCACTTCCCCTGTGCAGTGGTGTATAACTGGAGTTGGTGGGAGGGGCCACAGTCCGACCTGATGTCTGCCCCCAGCCCACCGCTGGGGCCACAGTCAGACTGGTGTGTGCCTTCTCTTCCCCTCTCCTAGGGGCAGGATTCACTGTGGGGTGGCATGGCCCATCTGGGCTACTTGCACACTGCCAGGCTTGTGGTGCTGGGGATCTGGCATATTAGCTGGGGTGGGTAGGCAAGGTGCACGGGGGCAGGAGGGGCAGGCTTAGCTCGATTCTCCTTAGGTGATCCACTTCAGGAGGGGCCCTGTGGCAGCAGGAGAGAGTCAGACCCGCGGCGGGAGGGGTGGCTCCGCAGAAGCACAGCGTTGGGTGTTTGCGTGTAGCAAGCAAGTTCCCTGGCAGGAACTGGTTCCCTTTGGGATTTTGGCTGGGGGATGGGCGAGGGAGATGGTGCTGGCGACCGCCTTTGTTCCCCACCAAACTGAGCTCTGTCGTCCGGGGCTTAGCAACTCTCCCTCCCTTTGTCCTCCAGCCTTCCTGCTTTCCAAGCAGAGCTGTTAACTTATGACCTCTCAGATGCTAAGTCCCGCTTGCTGTCGGAACACACTCCGTCTGGCCCCTCTGCTTTTGCAAGCCAGACTCTGGGGCTCTGCTTGGCCGGCGGGCTGCCCCTCCGCCCCTGCTCCCTCCCGCCAGTCCGTGCAGCGCGGACAGCCTCTCCGCCCTCCCTACCCTCTTCCGTGGGCCTTTCGTCTGCGCTTGGCTCCAGAGACTCTGTTCTGCTAGTCTTCTGGTGGTTTTTTTCTGGAGGATAGTTTTTGTAAAATTTCTCAATCTTTTTCTACTTGTTTGGTTTCATTTTTTGTTATGTTTTTAATATTTATTATGTACCTTATCTTTATATAAACTTTTTAAAAATGTTTATTTTAAAAAAAATTTTAATGTTTATTTATTTTTGAAAGAGAGAGAGACAGAGACAGAGTCAGAGTACCAGTGGGGGAGGGGCAGAGAGAGAGGGAAACAAAATCCAAAGCAGTCTCTGGGCTCTGAGCTGTCAGCACAGAGCCTGGATTCAGGGCTCAAACCCACAAACCTGGAGATCATGACCTGAACTGACGTCAGACGCTTAACTGACTGAGCCACACAGATGCCCCAAAATGTTTGTTTATTTTTGAGACAGAGAAGTTAAAGAGGGAGGAAAGCAAGCTACAAGAGACTCTTAAAAACTGAGAATAAACTGAGGGTTGATGGGGGGGTGGGAAGGAGGGGAAAGTGGGTGATGGGCATTGAGGGATGAGCACTGGGTATTGTATGGAAACCAATTTGACAATAAATTTCATATTAAAAAAATGAAATAGAGCATGGGCAGGGGCAGAGAGAGAGAGGGGAGGATAGAGGATCTGAAGTGGAGAGCTCGATGCAGGGCTCAAACCCACAAATCTGAGATCATGACCTAAACCGAAGGCAGATGCTTAACAGACTGAACCACCCAGGTGCCCACAGTATTTAACTTTTTATTTATTTATAATCCACACAGAAGAAACCTAACATAACACTAGCCCTCCCACATCCTCTTTACCAGCTTCAACCACTAATAGTAGATGGTCAGTCACATTACATCCATAATGTGCCCTCATTTTTTTATGTTTTTGCTTAATAGAAGCAATTAGTGTCTTACTTAATAGAAGATAGGTGGATTCTCATGATGAAACACATTGTTTTTGTAGCAAAATATGTAAATATTTATAATAAGCATAAAAAAGACTAATTCAGTTCAGGTGGTGCTGCAAAATGAAAAAAGTCTTCAGCTTTTTAGAACTTTAAAAATTTCAGAATTGAGGATACAAGATTATAGGCCTGTTTTTTTTTTCCTTGCTTTGCTTTTTCTTACTTTAATGGGAATATCAGTATTATGTCACCATTACTAGTGTGTGTGGAATTTTAATCAAATTTTTCTAGAACATGGTTTTATTAGATAGGAGTTTCGTAGTTGATGGGGGTATATGCAGAGTCTGATATCATTATATGAAATGTCTTAACATACTTACACAATGAAAACAATCTATTTAATTGTTTTCTTATGTTCTAAGGATCATTAGCTTGAACCTAAACTGTGCTGCCCTGGGATTCATATTTTTCTAAGCTTGAGCCAAGGATCTTATGGTGAGCTCACCACGGATTTGCTGATATGAGGCAACAAAGAACGTCCTGGGAAAGAACTCATCTTAAGGATGAGAGTAGCATGCCCAAGCCCAATAGCCCCGCATTACCGAAAGGGTCCACTTTCACAAAGGCATGATGTGTGTCACTAGGAGCCCCCTCATAAAACCCTCATAAGTGTGTGCCTGGGCTTTGTAGAAGAGGAAGTCAGCTGTTTTCTTACTGTTACATTGCATTGTGTTTCTAACGTTAGGCATTAGGAGCATAAGACAGCACACAACAATTTGAGAGAGGTGCTATAGGGGTGAAATTAGTCCTCTTGATCTTCACATTCTCCCCATGCATGTACCATGACCTACGTGGCTCTTTGATTTCCAAGCCCTCCACGATGGGGTCCAAGTCCTCCACAGAAACTTTGTGCCTAAAACCCACAACACGAGCCTGCTCGTAGAATTTCCACCACCTTTTCTCTCTGACACCTTTGCTCCTTTGCCTACTGAGACAATTCCCTGCAGCACCCTATAATCAAAACCCTAAAATTCTCAAGTGTTTTGTTTTTTTTTTATTTTTTTTGCCTTTCTCAAACTGTAATAGGAACCCCCTTGGCCAGAGGGACACTGTGTTTATTTTACTTATTTCAACTCCCTTATCCCTGCCCACCCAGGGAAAGTTATATCTTACTTACCCTCTCCCTGTGCTAGGAAGAACATGAGTCCTTACAGGCCATCTTTTAAAATTATTTCTATTATTAGTCATTAAAAACTATGTGGAGATATGTTCACAAAGCTCCTTTGTCTTTTTTTTTTTTTTTTTCAGTTCAAAATTAAAACCCTAGAGTAGTTTTCTCAAGGTCTTGTGTTATTTGGTGATGAGCTACATGAGTAACTTACAGTCTAAACTCATGTTATATTCCAACTCTTGCATTAAAAATTCTGTCTAGATTTAAGTAAAGATTGTGAGGAAAAAAAATAAAGCAAAAATTCTGATCCTATGGCTTTGAAATACTAAGTGTCGTGCTGATTATTTCTGTGTTCTGCTTTATGTCCCTTTCCTGTGTAACGTTTTAAAATTCATCTTTGTTCTAGAATGAGACTAATAAGCACCGTGATCCTTGTATTTCTTTAAGCTAAAAACAATCTAACATTGAAGAAATTAACATGAGAAAAACTGAAATATATTAAATTCACAGGAATCCTACCACTAGCAATGAAAATTTTGAAGCATAACATTTACAAATCATCATTACACCCTTCAGAGTGTAATGAGAATTTTTTATAACATCAATGCCTCTCTTCACTCTAGTTGCTACGCTTTGAAAGGCCCACACTAAACCTACAGAGAATTTCAATATGCGTCTGCTATTTTTGGCCTGAAGTACGGCAAAATTCTGCTCATCAGTCTTCACGTTGGAAGCTCGTAAACGAGCTATAGTATAATCTGTTTCGCAGGTGTATTTTTTTAACTTGGCAGGCAAGGCTTTACTGATTTATGACTATATAAATACCCACTCAAGATGTGAACAAAATCATCAAAACGATGTAATCTACTTACATAGTTTGGAAGAAAAATTTTTTCCAGTCTTAGCTAAAGCATTACCAAGAGAGTTGGTGGTAAGGAGGCAGTGTGGTATGTCAAGGGGGGCAGAGGACGGAAGGGAAAGATGGAGGAATTCCAGGATGAAAGCATACTTTAAAATCTTAGGAAGCAAAAGTATTTCTGCTGAGTTTCTCATGAATTTGCCTGCTTACAATGGCCAATCATTTTTTAACTTTATTCAGCAAGTAGGAGTCTTCACTGTGCCAGATCCTGAATAACAGGAGCAGAAAATGACAAGGCAGTGTATTGATCCCAGAGCTTGTGCGAGTTCTTGCTCCTTGCTCACCCTGTCTTGACAGGCAGGGCACCAGAGGTCATTTTTCCCATTCCTAAAACTTTAGTGGTTGGCGCTAAGTGAGTATTCATTCCAGGGTTCATGAGCTAAGACAGTATGATAGAGACCACATGTTCCTATTCTTCTCACGTACCTAAAAGTATATACTGTTTTTACCTTGGAAATTGCCTGTCTTCTTTGGCCAAATAATGTTCCATTATGACTTTCGAATTGAGAGATGTAGATGGATGGATGGACAGACAAAAGGGTGGATGGGTGGATGGGTGGATGGATGGATGGAAGGTTTATGTTAACCATGTTAAGCAACCATTGGGTAAAATAAGTGCCCTTGAGAAACATGGACGAAATGAAGACTAATCCTTAACACACATTGCAAATGACCTACCTTACTTGCTGTGTGCCTTTATTTCCAGTCATGATTATCTTGTTTTATTTTTCTTTAACAGCTATGCTGTAAATGCATAATTGCAGGTTTCAAAACATCCTTTCTACTCCATGCAAAGTGCATGAATTGTTGGTCCCTAAGATGCTAAATCTCCATTTAATGGTATGTTGGTTATTAAATATGAAACCTTTTCTCTGTTTCAGCCCCACACAGATTGTACACTACTCCTGTGAGGCCCAGAACATCTGACAAAGCACACATCAGACCCGGTAAGTTGTTTCTCTTTTTGGAGACCTAGATAATCACCACACCTGAGAAGGTATCAAATGTATAGAAACAGCAACATACACCAAAGGAGGGATATATATATATACATATACTTAAATGGCAATAACAGATGTACAGAAATTCAGATCTTTGTGGATAAGTAGAGAGGTAATGATCTCTTCCAGGGAAGTGATACAATGTGACTAAGGTTTTTAAGGATGACCAGATATAAAGACTCCTGTGGAACTTTATCAGTATAGGAATATTTTTAGAACGGTATTTGTGTGTAAATCTCACACATAGTCCTTCAGTTTTCCATGGCAATTACAGAAATAACATTACAGTTAGCTATTCAGATACACTAGCTCTCAAATGTTATTTAAGAAGAGATGGTCTCTTCCAGTATAAAAGACCCTTGTTCTGGGAGAATATCTTTACTTGATTCCTTCAAGTGATAAAACACACACACATTTTATAGGCTGTATACAGTAAAAATGATAAACATTAGAAAATACATTTACTGAATTCTCCAAAAGCTCTAGGCTCTCCCTCACTGGAGCTTGTTAATGAAAAGGTAACTTAGGAAGGTTGATCTGGTTCATGTAAATTGCTCCTGTGCTAAAGCACAAGTTGGACCAAAGACACTATTATGTACCCGTTGGTTGCTGCAATTCTAAGTCTTCTTAAAGTTCTAAATGGTGAAGCTGGCTTATAAATTAATGTTCTTGGTGAACATCTCTCCAGGTATGTGGAGAAGGAACAATAATTCTTCTTATCCTTTGGTTTATGGAGATTTCATGCTTTTTTTGCAGTAATATTCCAATACCTAAAGGTAATTAGGCACAGACATCTTTTATAAACAAGTGTATCTCCATGTGCCCTTTATATCATGATAGCTGTTGAGAGCTTAATGTGTGGCGGGTTATATTAAAGGTGTCTACAAAATAATGAAACAGTAACAATAGCTAACATTGACTGAGGGCTTGTCATATGTCTGATGTGGGGTACAGTTGAGGAAGCCAAGGCATGAGAAGAGCTAGGAAGTAGATTTTAAGGTAAACAGCCTGGTTCCAGAACTTGCTCTCTCAATCACAATACACTTAGTGCTTTTCCTTGAAGTGTCTTCCAAACAGACAGGTGATCTCTAAAAGTGTTGGTAATACTCTGGCTCTCCATGGAGCAGGAGAGAAATGAAAATGGTTTCATCATGCTCTGTGTTCAACAATGGACTTATGCCAGGTTAAGAGGGGACATTTGTACCTAGAGACCCCTGTAGAAGAACCACCAACTTATGAATTTTAAATTAAGGCCTTGCCACATAAAGACACTTCAGGTTTGGTTTTTCATTGGGTGTAGTAGTCTCAATCTTTTTTCAGTTCTGTTTTGGAATGTATCTAGTGCTTATAAATGAAGTGAGGGATTTCCCATTTAGACATATAAATTCCCTTGCCAGTTATTTCTTCAAGCCCAGTGATCACCTCAGAGTACAAACTCAAGTCTCTAGTCCCAAATTCAAATCTATTATTTTTAAACCGGAATTGTGGTTTCCATATTCTGAGCAATATGTGTGGTAAGCCACAATTTTTCCATTGCTTAGTTAAATGACTTCCAATTCTCCAGGAACTTTTGCTTTCCTTAACTACAAAGTTTTAAAAAGAAAATACCTGACCTTTTTATTCCCATTTTATTGTAGTTCTGAATAAGACAACTACAAGACCTAGTAGACTCAAACCCAGTGGGACGCCCAAAGGAAATGGAATGGGAGCTGGTAATGATCACAAATTTATTTCCTTTTGATCCTCTCTAAACTACAAATGTTTCATTCAAAATTTATGCTTTTGTTGAATTCACACTTCAAATTTCTTCTTTTACCAATCTTGGAAGTTCTTAATGTAACTGGAATTGGAAATTGTACATCTTTCCAAAATCAAATTTTCCAATGTCTCTGAAAACATGGAAAAAGAATTTTTCTTTCCTAAACTCAGCTCACTAAATCAGCTACCATTTATAGTCTTGATCCTTGAAAAGATCCTGATGAAATAGTATCATATGTATCACTGAATGAAAATATCAAAATAGCTGTTTTCCCTAATTTCAAAAACACTATCCATGCATAGGCTTGGCCTTTCAGACTATAATCACTTGGCTTTTAAGTTTGTAATTTCACAAGTACCATTACAATTTTTTTTTTTTTTTGCATTTGTTGGTAATCTGGAACATGACCTTCTAACAAGAGGAGCTAAGACTCAGAGTTCCAAATCACTCAGTTTAATTCAGGAATTAAGTGACATTGCCCTAATCCAGCCAGATTTGTGGGGAGTTGAAATTATACAGATAACTAAGAAAATGATGTGATAAAAGTTCAAACACCCAACTCACTAAATAGATAAATAGTAGTTATTAGATGCCCTCATATGGGATTGCATCATTTCCTTGCAATATTGCAATATTTTTAATAGTACAAATCATATACTTATGCAAAAGAGCATGGAAATTAGAATTGATTTAGTGCATATATATTTAATCCATGATGATTCCCTAATGAGAGAGAGATATAAATAATACCTAATGATATTTGGTCTAAAAATCATTTAGATTTGTTGTACAGTGTTTTTTGTTTTTTGTTTTGGGGTGGATTTTGTTTTGTTTTGTTTTGTTTTTGTCCTAGGTTATTACAGTGTGTGAAGTTCTAGGAATCCACACTTTCCTTCAAATTAATTAATGAGGCAATTACTATAAACCCCTGACTCATGAAAAGCAAGAAAGCATTCCATTATCTATTTGTGCTCAGCTGTTCCTTTTATTATTCCCAACTGTGGGTTTAGGCAATGCATAGTTTCTCAGACTGATATAAACAGTCTGGCTCTTAACAGAGCCACCTTGTTAATAGTCAAAGCAATTCCCTGGAGTTTGTCTAAGCAAAAATAGAAACATTTCTGTCAACAAAGCAAGTGAAAAAACAGTACCTATGATCAAATGTGAAAGTCATTAACCTTCAGTGTAATCAAGCATTGATTCTCACTAGGAGAATGCTAATTGTCTTTCAGAAAGAAAACAGCATTATTACAAGTTTATCTGCAATACAAACATTTTTTTCTAGACTCCCTTGTAACACAAATTGACATCCCTTCCCCTTTTGTGTAGATGAAATCAACTCTGTAGTATTACTCATCTAGCTAAACTGTGGAAGGATGATCTCTAAGCAGAGCTTCTGCATTTTAATTAGTTGCTAGTAGAAATGGGCTGGTGAGCACAGGTAGACAAAGGTGAGTTCAGTCTCTGCTTCCCTTGTTCTACGTCCACCCCCAACTAAAATGCATTGCACATGTTCTATGCTCTATTACCTATTGAGATTCCCCTTCAGGGGAGGACCTACTGCCCATCTGCAAGGAATGAGGTCAGCAGACAGCATCCCCTTTCCGTTCCTTCAGGATCAGCCTCTGCTAAGAGAGCCTTGATTAGAGGTCTGGGAGTGATACATCCCCAAATCTACTACATTATCACATAACCAAATGATGCTTGCCTCAGGAATGCAAGGTTGGCTCAACATTCAAAGAAATTTAATTCACCACATTAACAGAGAAAAGGAGAAAAATCTTACAATCACCTCAGTAAATACAAAAAAAGCGCTACCATTAGATAAAATTCAAAATCCATTCATGATGAAAATTTTCAGAAAATAAGGAATAGAAGAAATTTTTCTCACTCTGATAAGGAGCATCTGTGAAAACCTACAACTGACATATTTAACAGTGGTCTGAATGTTTTTCTCCTAACATCAAGAACACAAGGATTCCTACTTTTACCACTTAAGCTGAAAACAGTAGTGGAGTATTCAGCCAGTGCAATGAGGCAAAAAGGAAAGTAAAATGGTAAAAAGATGAAAATCACAGATAACATGTAGGATATTATGAAAGGAAAATTTAATAGCTTTCAGACTATTTGCTTAGGGAATAAGGTTTTTAAAAACTGGTGAGAAAAAGAATTTTTTGAAATCTATTCATTCCAGGTTATTGACTTAAATGTGTCCCCCTCACTTTGACTCTGCATAGTTTCATTCTGGCTTGTTTACCAGAAATGCAGGTATTTACATTAAGTTTATTTTCTTCTCTGACCCCAATCCCATGATCTCATCTACATTCACTTCTAGCTTCTGTTGAGTCTTAATGAGACTTAATTTCTACACCAACTGATTCTTAAGCAACTTTGACATCTTGTCCAGAATATTTCTTTATTATTCATCCACATTACATACATTTTCCTGTAGTTTTTCTGTCTAAAGTTTTCAGCCCAGATAGTTTACATTAAAAAGAAACATCATTTGATAAAGGAAGTGTGTAGGATTTATAGGATACACTCTTCATGGTCTTAGGCCACTTAAGACTGTGCCCTTGGAAGACTAAGAAAGAAACATTCTGAGGCCTCAAAACTACGGACCTTTGATTATTTAGGCCTCTACAAAAAATCTTGCAATGATTCCATAAACTCCAGGAAAGCCCAAGTTTCTTATTTCATAACATCATTGCAGATATTTACCCAGCTTTATATGAATTTCTGAGCTATATTTGTAAATATTTCTCCACCTCAAGTCTCAAAGTAGGCTACAAAGGTTGAGGTTGTTGGTAGGTTATTTATCCCAGGACTCTGCTTTTACAAGCTTTCCAGAGATGTGTTTCAGCTTCACTGATATGTTCTAAAAAGTATAGCCAATTTCAGCTCTAGACTGAGAGATGTAATAAGCATGCACTAGGCTAGATCATAAAGACTATAGTCCCACAAGCCAAATCTGGCTTACTGCCATGTTGAAACAGCATGCTTTCCTAACAGAATGGTAGAGTTGAACAATTGTGGCAGAGACCGTATGGCCCACAAATCTGAAAACGGTTATTGCATGTCCAGCACAGGGTAGGCTAACTTCTTTTATCAAGGGTCAGTCTTCAACTTTCTCCTTGTAGCAAGAAGTCACTGAGCTGTACAGATACACTTTCATCCAACCAACGTTTATTGAAGGCCCATTATGTTTCAGGCAAAATGTAATCTGGAAACTACCTTGACACATGTGGTTTAGCAGATATGTTAAATACTTGAACCTGAGACTCCTTTCTCTGCCTCCTAATGAGGAATCCACACTTGACTGCCCCCACACTGAGTGTGCTTGACAACCAGAAACCAGACTCCTCTGAGATGAGGAATGTGTTTTTCTGGGCTGTGGCTAAATCTTCCAGTCTGCTGGCTCATCACTCCTGGCTTTTTAGCAAGGTGCTAAGATTTGGAGACAAGGGCACAGAGACCAATCATGCATAAATACCACCCCTTTTTGGTCACCAGGAATAGTGCCTAAAACATTTGGAAATGGATTTTCAGTTTACTGTGTTTGTTTGCAACGTTTTTGTTACCATGGTTAAAAATAGGCAAACCATTACTTCATTTTTGACAATAAATTGCTAAGGGGTGAACTATGTAAATCCAGAGATTTTTGGAGAACTCCCATATGGCGATTCGCGGCTCATGCTGGAGCTCCACTTGGTGCTTCCAGAGCCAATGCTGCCCTTTAGAAACTATGTTGATTAATCCTGCCTGAGGGAAAAAGAATTCAGGTCACAGCCTGGGCCAGACTGGCTGATTAAGTGCCAATTCCTGAGAATTCTTTCTCCATAGTATCTCTCTTCCTGGCTTCCTCCTTTGTCTTCCCATTGCCTCTCTACTACCTCTGGCCTCCACTTGCTCTCTGATTCAGAGTAAAAGAAGTTCACTGGTGTCTGGGCTCTGGTGCTCACATTGCTGCTTGGCTGACATGCAAACCACAACAAGGTGCAGGCACGGCCAGAACCGGAGTTCATCCTTCTCTCCCCCATTCAGTGCCCTTTCCCTGAGCTTCACGGCTGCCTTTGGCAGGGCTCTTACTGGTGTTTTTATACCCTGCCAACTTTTATCTATTTGTGAAGGCTGAAGAAAGTCCAAATTAGCTGCTTAATGGTTTGGGCACTTACATTTAAGGATCATAACAGTAAGATGCTGTTTCTTCCTACACAGAAAGTAACACAAAATGACTGGTT
Source organism: Leopardus geoffroyi (assembly GCF_018350155.1). Classification (NCBI taxonomy): domain Eukaryota; kingdom Metazoa; phylum Chordata; class Mammalia; order Carnivora; family Felidae; genus Leopardus; species Leopardus geoffroyi. The sequence continues at coordinate 48,633,661 of NC_059333.1, read as the reverse complement.
TCTGCTGATTTCTCCCTTAATTACAAAAGAAGCCAGGAAAATTATAACTTTGGTCTTATAAAGTTTTCTTGCAGAATTTTGGATTCTCTCCTAGATCTCCAATTCACTAGCCACTGTGGCTTAGAGGATTTGTCCACTGTCAGGTTGAGCTATGTCTGAGCCCCACACACTAGTGGCATAATTGGATGACACATACTTGCCAGCCAGGGCCATTTAGACCTCACACAATGGCAATGCCTCAAACCATCCAGTAGGCAGTGTATAAGACTCTGAAGCTAGAGTCACTTAGAGTCTTTATGAGGAATAACAAGCAAGGCAATGATGAGAGGAAGACAGTACATTGTGCTATGCCACTTAGCGTTGAAGAGCTTGGCCTTGGAGCTTGGGCACATGTTGGTCTGAGTCCCAACACTTCCTCGCTATGAATTGCTTAATCTTCCTTGCCTTGGGTTTCCTCATCTGTGGAACCTGGGTGGTATCTCCCACACAGAAGTGTTGTAAGGATCAAATTGGGTAATGAATATGAAGGTATTTTGGATCAAAATACATCATTTTTGTCTTTTGGTTAGAAAGATTTGGAGAAATGCTGTAAAGAATCACTAAAGGCACACACAACCTACTAGACTTCTAGAGCCTTCTTGAGTACACAACACATTTTTTACTCTCAAAAAGTAGTGGCAAATCAATCTCACCAAGCCAGGCTATCCCAGTAACACAAATGGAAGTATTTTCCGTTCCTCTATGCCATGCACAAATGAGTCCTTTCTCTGACCCCACTACCTCTGAGAGTAAGCACAGGAAGACTAATGAGCTATTTGTTTTTGCCATGCTTGTGGGGTTAGCCAAAAAATAGTCATTGACCCTCAAAACATTTTCTTCCTAGTACAAATAAGCAACATTTAATTCATGGCTCTATACCAACATTCTCCATGATTTTACGTATTATCTCTTAACCAAGCAGAAGACAGTATGGATTGCAATACTAGGGTTTATAAGTTAATGTTAATTATAATAATTACAACAATAATAATTATTATACATCACTAATTACAGTGTTATTACAGTCAAATAAAAATGTTGGTTTATAATTATAGTTAATAATTTATTTTTATACATTAATGTAATATCATCTGATTTCAGGCGAGCAAAACTTCTCTTGTATTTTAATCAATATATCAGCCTGCACAGTAAATGATGTTGAGTGTGCAATGTCACTACATAGTCCTTAAAACATGGCGAATGCTCAAAGTTTTGGTTGTCCTTGTTAATGTACAGACTAGTATATTAAATATTTTATTCTTATTTTTTAATATGTGAATTCTAGTCAGATCCTCACAGTATGAATTCTTGCCTCTCTGTATGGATAATGTCTATTTCTGTTCTTAATGATAACTGTCAGCCACATAAAGGAAGATTATTTTATAATGTAAAAGGATAATAATTTTAAAAATAAAACTTAAATTGGCTCCCCCTCTCCTTAGGGCAGATATCCAACTCCGCATGAGTATTTAGGTGAATGACTGAGTAATAATCACTACACTGTATTTGAGAGACTCAGGAGATAAAATATCACACAAAACCATTTGCAGATCAGTTTCTTCCAAATAGCAATTTGGAGATCTAGGCCTGACCAGGACTAAATTACAAGTCTCAAAGGTACAGATTCAGTTTGTGGCCTAACCAGCCAGGACTTCTCCAGGAATATTTTTAAAATCAACTTTCCAAGTTTAAATCCAAACACATTGGAATTTTAAGAGGTTTGGGGTAGAGACAGGGGTATTGAGACATTGGAGGAAATCTTTTTTTTTTTTTTTTAAACCACAGAATGTACCCAGAAATGTTGACAAAAAATAGCCAATCACCGAAGATGAAGTCTGCCTGGTAAGACCATACCACCCAGGAAGGCAGTGCAGTGTGGACATCATGGAAAATTAAGATAAATCCACGATCCACAATCAAACACTAACTCTTCAGAGAAACTATTACAGCTAATTAATATAGGACTTTGAATATTTTCTATATGCAGACAGGAGAACCCAATTAAAATGTTTGGGCACAAAAACACCAATGCCACTGTTCTGCACAGAATGTGCATTATCATTGATAACTCTACCAAGTTTCTTTGAAACACATTTAGCACATTTTTGCTGTGTACTTATTCCCTTTCATTATCTCTGCTCATAGGGGTCAAGCAAGCACCAAAGCCATCAGGTGCTGGCAAAGATGTGTCAGTGGACTCTACCCATATCACAAAAAAACCAGGTAAGGAACAAGGTCCTGACTCCCGTAGTTTGCTCTGCTCTGCTGCTTGGGCAGTAACCGTAGTGGCAAATGTAGCAAAAACAGCATCCTCGCAGCTCCCAAAGCACCATGCCGACACTACATGGGTACCGCTAGAGATGCATTCTATAGCGTTATCTTTGGGACACATTAAATATGAATAAGAACCTCTAATGGGGGTACTAATTTAAGAATCACTACTTTGTATAATGTTCGGAGGGGTCACAATGGACAAACAGTAAAGATTCCTTGTGGGTTTGGGTTTTCATCATGTTCACGTTTTGTTCTTATGTAATTTACTGTATCTTTTTACCTGACAGGGTTTATGCTGGTCTCCCAGGAAGTACTTAGTCACAGGGCATTTTCCTAGGTTGTCAATTTTACTTGAAGGTTTTTAACCAACATATATTATGCAGTGAAAGAGATGAATTTTTAGGCTATAAAATCTTGTTATAATACAAGATTTAAAATGTGGGTTAAGGTGGACTGCTCTAGGCACCTCTAGCCTTGCCAGCCTTTGTGAAAAGTATAAAAAGATACTTCTGTGCATATTATAAAAAGGTGTCTCTTCCCTCTGCCCTTTAGGCAGACCTTCCTCTGGGCTGGCAGGCTTGCACCAGGGCTCCTAGTGGGGTGAGCAGAGTGGGTGTTAAACTTCAGCTTCCAGGGCACCTGGGTGGCTGAGTCGGTTAAGCACTGGACTCTTGGTTTCAGCTCAAGTCATAATTTCACAGTTGGTAAGTTCATGCCCCACATCAGACTCTGTTCTGGCAGTGCAGAGCTTTCTTGGGATTCTGTCTCTCTCTTCCTGCCCCTCCCGCACTTGCTATCTATCTCTCTCTCAAAATAAATAAACATTAAAAAAAAGAAAACTTTGGTTCACACTCACATATCCCTAGCCCGGTGCCCTGTGCAGTGTGCAATTGTTTGTAGCGACATTGTTCTCCACAGGCATAGGCTTATTGCTTCTGCCATCAAGGCTGCTTTGTTGTAATCTTCTGAAATTTCTCCACTAAAGGATACATTTTATCCTTTAACAATTTAAAGCCAAATTGATATAAGAAATTGTAGTACATCTGTAAATCGAAGGCACTAGGGGGACAATGAAACTGAGAAATACTGTCGAGCCTATATGAGAAACTAAAGATCTTAAACTCTCTATATCTATACAGTTTCAAAAGGCAGTTAGACCTATATGTTTTTACCCATAATTAGAGGATATTTTTTTCCATATGTTAATGGGTTTCATTATCCCTGGTTACATTACCAGTATTAATTTAGAAGAATGTCAGAATATATTACTCATAGGTACTTTTCTATAGCATCTGTTCTCTATCATCCAATAGCTACTTACCAAATGTACTATTTTTTAATGTTTATTTTTTTTATTTTTGAGAGAGACAGAGTGAGTCGGGGAGTGGCAGAGAGGGAGACAGAGAACCACAAGCAGACTCTGCACTGTCAGTACAGAGCCCAATGCAGGGCTCAACCTCACTAACTGTGAGATCAGGACCTGAGCCAAAACCAAGAGTTGGACACTTAACCAACTGAGCCACCCAGGTGCCCCCCAAATGTACTATTTTTTAAAACCTGACATGTTTATGGAGTGAATCCTCATGATGGCCTTATCTGTAATGTAAATTCTTAGCCCCAATCCCAGGCACTCGCCGCCCACCCTTGCCACCTAGACCTGTGCCCCCACGAAGAAAACCTTTACCACCAAATAATGTCACCGGGAAGCCAGGAAGTGCAGGTATGTCAGTCATATGCCTTCTCCCTCCGTGGTTTTAGTGTTACTAGACAACCACAAACCCTTCTTGGTGTGCTAGCTCAGGCGATGGACAAGTCCATGATGCATGTGACACATACCTGTGTCGGCCCCCAAAACTGGACACTGTAAATTACAGTTTTGAGAACTCCTATCCTGATTCTGGATGGATGAGATCACGGAAACCATCCCTGTGCATCTCGGCCAGTTTGCTTTTCAAATGTTGTGAGACAGACACTCACTCAGGCCTTTGAGTGAGTGAATTATTTGGGATGATGTATGTTTCCTACCAGGGATAATGGAAAATGTGATGTCCTGTCATCTGCTTATCATTGTCTCTTGGAATGAAATCCTGTACATCTCACTGAAAACTCCCCTGTTTACCAGCCTTCATGCTGACCTCCATATCATGGAACCAGGAGAGAGATTAAGCTCTAGACACCAGCAGCTCTAGCCTGTGCAACAGGGAAGGAACATACTATAGAAATCAAGCCACACATTGATATGTGTTGTCTCCTTCCGTGGAATGACACCTTCGAGTCACCTGGGATGCTCATACTTCATCCTTTCCTTGAAGAAGTTTTCCCCAGCTGCTCAAAGTCGCTTTAGCATTAGCATTGCTTCTGGTTGTTCTCGGTTCATTGTTCTGGTTGTTCTTGACACTTACCTCTGTTACAGCAGAGAACAAATTGGCTTAGACTTGTGTGTTTACATACTGGTCTTCCCCTGCTAGACTAGGAGCTCTGTGATGACAGAGTCCTTGGTACCTTTTGTCTGAATTCACAGAACCAAATCCAGTGCTTGGCATACGGAGGATATTTGATAAGTAGCTGAGTAAATAAATCACTTAAATTAAGAATCAGTGAAAATTGACTCCGTTTGGGGAAAGCTTTACCTCATTTCTCTTGAGGACTCTTCCACTGGACCTGCCAGCAAACCATCTTTCTTTCCTCTCCCACCATCTCTACTTCTTAAATATTTTGTACATGGAATCAAGATAAACGTGTTAAGGATGGCTGTGAAAGATGAAACTGATGAGGCTTTATGTGAAAGGGAATGGATGTCACTCTTTTTATAGGATGGAAGGAGGGTGTGGGGGTGAAGAAGCTTCTGTGATGTGCCATGTACACAGTAAACTCTTAATCATTTCTTCAAGTAGCTGAAGGAAGAAATCAGACTCTCATCCACACTTCTGGTGCCTTCCTGAGGCAAGGCCCAGGAACATGAACCCAATGAGGAGACCAGGTTTTCCTCATTAATTGTAACCTGGGGCAGCAATGACTTGAACTCCAGCAGGCTTCCAGTCAGACTGGATGAGCCACATCAGGAAAGTACTGCCTCAGTGTCCTCTATGGAAAATTCACCCCCCTTCCACCACCACCGTTCAGTAGAGCTCCCCTATAAGGCTATGTGTCTTCAGCTATAGCTTCATGACCTTGGTTCCTGTCCTATAAAACCCTTGTTCTGTCCCATCAGTAAGTGTAACTTTGGTACAGCCAGCCCATCCTGAAGAGAACCATAAACATATTCTAAGAGTAACTCCAATTCCCCTACCCTCATTCTTGCTGTCTACCTCTAACTCAAAGGGAATGGCTCCACTGAGGAACCAAACACAAAGGGCAATTGTACAGATTTGACCTGATTAACATCAAAGAAAGTGTGTCCTTAATTCAGGACATCAGCTATGTGTTCTGAAGTCCTCTGAACATAAGTCCTCTCTCACATGTGCCTGTGGGCACAGTCTTAGACGACCAGGTAGCACTTGACACTTGTCCCCTGTCTGCAGATCTCCTGAAGTCTCTGAGTTTGCTTTCCTTGCCACAGTGAAAGTGCTATGTCAGTATTTCCTGCTGGCTCTGCCAACTCTGAAAAGCTCCAACTTCTCTTGGTTTTCTCTCACCTTCTCATTGTGGCCCATTCCCACTAGCACCAAAAGCATGAATCTGCAAGAGCTGGACCAGCTGCACATCTGAGTCCCTCATTCATTGTTCCATGATGAGCCATGGTCCTTGGGTCAGTCTTATAGACCTTGGCTGTCCCTTGGTTGAGAATGAGTCCTTTTCCTAGGAGGATTATAGAATCCTCTCCAGCCTCCACTCTACTTTAAACACCCAGACTTGCCTGGACTTTGGGAAGGATCCTGTTTGGGATACCAATTAGTCTTTTCAGAGTAGAGGAGACGCTATTGAATATAGTATCTCAAGTGGCACTATTCTGGCAACTAAGCCAGAATCACAGATATTACAGTAAGCATGTTTTTCCTTCTTGTCCAGCCATCACCCATGCCTGCCAGTTACTCTCCAGGTCAAGTCATTCTATCTCCTTGACATCTTTCATGTAAAACTATGTAAGGCTATGTGTCTTCAGCTATAGCTTCATGACCTTGGTTCCTGTCATATAAAACCCTTGTTCTATCCCATCAGTAAGTGTAACTTTGGTACAGCCAGCCTATCCTGAAGAGAACCATAAACATATTCTAAGAGTAACTCTAATTCCCCTAAAACACCTTTCATCTAATCTCATGGCTCCTTATGTAGTTCACCTGCTCTGTTCTTCCTTACTACAGCTGCTTTAGTCTCTTTTCAACATTTATTTATTTTTGGGACAGAGAGAGACAGAGCATGAACGGGGGTGGGGCAGAGAGAGAGGGAGACACAGAATCAGAAACAGGCTCCAGGCTCCGAGCCATCAGCCCAGAGCCCGACACGGGGCTCGAACTCACGGACTGCGAGATCGTGACCTGGCTGAAGTCAGACGCTTAACCGACTGGCCACCCAGGCGCCCCAGTCTCTTGACTTCCCTCTCAGCCATCAGCTTTGCAACCTGATCATTCATCCCTTTCTCATCTGATTTTGTTATTTTCCTAGTGAAAATATTTCAGGAGGTCCTTGTCACCTAAAAAAAAAAAAAAAAAAAAAGCAATGTCCAAATCCATGTTATGGAAGGCTCTTCATGATTTGGCCTTCCCTGCCCCTCCATAGCCAGCTCTCACTGTACCCCAAAGTACTCTTGACTTTCACCTCATCAAATAGACGCACCAAGTAGTTTCATGCTTCCTTGACTTGGTTCTTCCTGCAGCCTCAGCCTAGAATATAACTGTCAAACCTACCTCCTGATTACTTCTCTTCTTTATTGGCACAACCTCTGTAAAGACATTCCTTACCCACCCTCATCTTTTCCCATAGACATTACTACTCCCTCCACTTACTTTCCCTGTAATCTTATCCAGTTTTTTCACAATATTTATAATGCTTCAATATATTTGGATCACACATCTATTTTGATCAAGGACACAGGTTTTGTTTTTTCTCCAAGCCCAGCATATAGTGTGCCAAGCCACATGGTAAGTGCTGAATAAATATTTATGGAATAAATAAATGGGGGAAGTTGGCAGTGCTCCTATAAAGCCTGACTACTTTGCCTCTACATTACAGGAATCATTTCATCAAGCCGAGTAACTTCTCCACCTCTGACTGCCACATTCAGGCCTACTGAAGCCCCCTCAGAGAAAACAGAGACAGATGAAAAGCAACCAACTGTTCCTGCCTCAGGAGAAGATCTTGGTTAGTATGTCAGTCACTTCCCACTAGATGCTTAACTATGAAGTACTAAAAGATTTCAAATTAGGGGGAAAAGAGTCTCAGTTCTGGATTATCAAATTATTTCAATTTTTTTATTAATATGTCTTTTTAATTTTTGCAATTATACTTAAGTTTCATGCTATGAGATAGAATATGGTCCTTCACTCCACAGACATAGAATAAAGTACCCAATATTTTTGGAAAAGTCTTCCTGAAAAGATATAAATTACCCAATTCTTCTTACTAAATCAAATGTCATTATTAATCATATGTATCTTAATTAATGAGTATTGGCTACTTTAATCTTTAAATCATTATTGAGTACACTCCAGAGCACCTGCAGCAGGACACAATTAAAAGCCTTTTATTGTGGATAATATGTATAATAATAATAAAGGAAATCAAAATTGCAGGCATCTGACTAGGAGGCATTATTAAATATTTATAATCTTTAATACTTTTTCATTTTATTGAGAAGCTTTTTTATATCTTTCTAAAATTATTTATTATCTTCTATTCTCAGGTAATGTAACTGACTTTAGCTCAAGTCCAACAAGAGAAACTGATCCTCTTGGGAAGCCCAGATTCAAAGGTGTGTATGATTGGTTCCAAATCTCAGTTTTGACAAGGCTGTCTTTGATGGGAGTATCACTTGGCTTTTGCTGTGTAATAACTGCAAAATCTTAGTAGCATGTTCTAATAAGGATTTATTTCTCATGTGTCTGCAAGTCACCTGAGGGTCAGCTCATCTAGCTATTCTTGACTGGATGGTTTTGCCTCCAGCATCAGATACAGCTGGACTTCCTATGTCTTGGGCTCAGATCTGCTCCACATTTTTCATTTTGGTGCTCAGGATGAAAGACCAACAGTGACTCAGGAGAAGCCATTCTAATGACAATGCAAAGTCAAGAGTGGAGAGTTCAAATACAGCATTTTAAGCTCCTCTGTGTTTTACACCTGCCAATATTCATTGGCTAAAGAAAGTCACATAGCCAAGCTCAAATCAAAGATTGGGAAAGTATACTCCTTCCATGGATATAGAGAATATTTTTGAACAGTATCAAATATACCACAGTAAGAAAGCTATAATATGATATAGAGCCTGGTATTTCCTTTTATAATGTTTTTCTCAAGTGTAAGATGTGATACATTTTAACATATGTATACACTCATGAAACCATCATTGTAATCAAGATAATAAATACATGTACCACCTCCAAAAGTTTCATCATGTACTTTTATAATTCCTCCATCTCACTCCTCCCACCAAATTTCTAGTTTCTAGATAAGCACAGATCTGCCGTACTAAAAATATGTATCCATTTTGTGGATTTTTATATAAAGAAAGGATACAATACGAACTTTTTTTGCTCTGGCTTCTTTGACTCAGCATAATTATTTTAAGGTTCATCCATGTTGAAACATGTAGCAACAGTTTATTTCTTTTAATCCTGACTGGTATTCTATTGAATGGATATATATAATTATTTATTAAACCTATTCATGACATTAAGGTTTTTTCTAATTTTCTTATATTACCAATAAAGCTGCCATAACCCTTAAAGTACAAGTGTTTATATGGTTATGTGCTTTCATTCCTTTTGGATGAATGCTGACAAGAGCAATGGCTAGATCATATAAGTGTACATTTAACATTTTAAGAAACTACCAAACTGTTTTCCACAGTAGTTGTACTATTAGCCTTTCTCTCAACAGTATATGAGAGTTTGAATTCCTCCACATCTTTGCCAACATTTAGGACAGTCTTTTTAATTTTAGTCATTTTAATAGGTGTGTAGTAGTTTCAAATTGTGATTTTACTTTGTGTATCTCTAATTACTAAGCATCTTCTCATGTGCTTATTTGCCATCATTTTGGTCGTGTCCCATTTTTTTGTCCATTTTGTTTATAACCTTGCTTATTTTCTTGTTGTTGAATTTTGACGGTCTTTGTTTTCTGGGTAGAATACCTTTTCAGATACATGCTTTACAAATATTTTTTCCCAGTGTATACCTTCTCTTTTTTAATTTTAATAAATCTTAGTTTATTAATTTGGTTTTTTATATGTTGTATTTTTGGTGTTGTACTTAAGAAATAACTGGCCAGTTGGAGGTCATAAAGACCTCTATTTCCTTCTAGAAGTTTCTCTGCTGTTTCCTTCTAGAAGTTTTCTTTTAAATTTAGGTCTATGATCCACATTGTGTCACATTTTGTATATGATACAAGGTGTGAATACCAATTCGTTTCCTTGCTAATGGATATAGAATTGTTCCAGCATTATGTGTTGAAAAAACTATTCTTTCCACTGAATTTCATTTGTACTTTTATCAAAAATGAATTGTACATATATATGTGGAACTCTTTTTAGCTCTCTAGTCTGTTGCATTGATCTGTTTATCTGCCTTTACATCAATACCACCATGTTTGTGTTACTGTGGTAGTGGTATTGTATTGGTGACTCTGGGTCCTCTGTATCTCCGTATAAATTTTAGAATCAGCTTATCAATGTCCAAGAATAGCCTGGTTAGATTCTTATTAGAATTGAATTGAGCCTATAGATGAATTGGGAAAAATTGAGAGCTGTACAACATTTAGCTTTCCTATTTACGAACATGCATATTTTATTTAGGTTTTTGACTTCTATAACCAATGTTATTTAAATTTCAGTACACAGAAAACCATTAAAATAGTATTTTTATTTCAGTTTCCAATTGTTCATTACTACTATATAGAAAAATTTATTTTTATACAGTGATCTTATATCCTGCAACCTTATGAAACTCAGTAGCTTTTATGTAGGTCAATTAGATTTTCTACATACAAAATCATGTCATTTGAGAGTGACATTTTACTTCTTCCTAACGTGGGTGCCTTTTTCCTTGCCTTGTCATACTGGCAAGAACTTCAAATAAAACACTGAATAGATACAGTGGGGAATGGACATCCTTTTCTTATTCCTGGTCTTATGGAAAAAACATACAGCCTTTCACCTGAATATAGTATGATGTTACCTTGTAGGCTTTTCATACATGCTTTTTATTGTGTTGAGAAAATTCCCTTCTATGCCTACTTCGGTGGTAACTATTATCAGAAACGAGTGCTAGATCATGTCCAATGATTTTTCTGCCTTTATGAAGATGATTATGTTTTTCTTTATTAGTTTGTTAATACAATGAAATAATTGCTTTTGAATTTTTAACTTTGCATTCCAGGCACAAACTCCATGGTCATAATGTATTCTCATTTTAATATATTGCTGGATCTCATTTGCTAAAATTTTGTTGAGAATTGTATTCAGTGAAAGATAGTGGTCTGTAGTTTTCTTTTTTTGTAATAGGTCATGTTTTACTCTCAGTATAATGCTGAACTCTCCTTTTCACTTTTCTGAAAAAATTTAGAATTGGTATTGCTTCTTCCCTGAATGTTTAGTAGTATTTACCAGTGAAACCATCTGAGCCTCATATTCTCTTTGTTGGAAGGATTTTATGTATAATTCACTTTCTTTAATGGGTGTAGAGCTATCCAGAGTATTTTTTCTTCCCTAGTGAGTTTCGGTAATTTTTGTCTTTCAAGTTATTAGTTCATTTCATCTAAGTTGTCAAATTTATTGATATAAGGTTCTTAATATTCTCATATTGTTTGTTATTTTAATAGCTGTAGAATTCTTAGTGATATCATCTCATTCCTGTTACTGATGATGTGTGTCTTTTTTTTCTCTTTTGCCTAATCAATCTTGCTGTAGGTTTATTAATTTATTGATCTTCTGAAAAAGTCAAATTTGTGTTTCATTAATTTTGTCGATTTACTCTGATCTTTATTTTTTTTCTTCTGCTTAATGTAGTTTAATTTGTTCCTCTATTTCCTTAAGGTGGAATATGGGCTCATTGATCTAGAACCTCTCTTCTTTATTATGGCATTTAGTGCTACAAATTTTCCCCTAGATATTATTTAAGCAGTATCCAAAAGTTTTTGATATGTTGTATGTTCATTTTTACTCTGTTCAAAATACTTTTTAACTTCCTTTTTGATTTGTTCTTTGACTCATTGATTATTTAGAAATATGTAATTTAATTTCTAAATATTTTGAGATTTTCTAGAGATTATTCTGTTACTGACTTCTAATGTATCTCCATTGTTGTCACATGCTCTGCCAGATACCTAAATCCTTTTATATTTATTGAGACTTTTTTATGGCCAGGGTATGATCTATTTTGGTATATGTTCTGTGTGTACTTGAAAAGAATGTGTATTCTGCTCTTCATAAAAGCAATGTTGTATTCATTTGCGAGGGTTGCCATAAGAGAATGCTACAGACATGGTAGCTTAAACAACAGAAACTTATTTTCTTATTTTCCAGAAACTTAAGTTCTGGAAGCCAGAAATCTGAAATCAAGGTATCATCAGATTTGGGTTGTTTTGAAGACTTGGACTGCAGATGGCCACCTTCTCACTATGTCCTCATATGGCCTATCCTCTGAATGCACACATCCTTCATGTCTTTTCCTCTTTTTTTTTTTTTTTTTTTGAATTACCTAAGTAATTTATTTTTTAATTTACATCCAAATTAGTTAGCATATAGTGCAACAATGATTTCAGGAGTAGATTCCTTAATGCCCCTTACCCATTTAACCCATCCCCCCTCCCACAAGCCCACGAACAACCCTCTTTGTTCTCTATATTTAAGAGTCTCTTCGTTTTGTCCCTGTCCATGTTTTTATATTATTTTTGCTTCCCTTCCCTTATGTTCATCTATGTTGTATCTTAAATTCCTCATATGAATGAATTCATATGATATTTGTCATTCTCTGAATAATCTCGCTTAGCATAATACCGTCCAGTTCCATCCACATAGTTGCAAATGGCAAGATTTCATTCTTTTTTGATTGCTGAGTAACACTCCATTGTGTATATATACTACATCTTGTTTATCCATCCATCCATTGATGGACATTTGGGATCTTTCCATACTTTGTCTTTTGTCAATCACACTGCTATAAACATTGGGGTGCATGTGACCCTTTGAAACAGCACACCTGTATCCCTTGGATAAATACCTAGTAGTGCAATTGTTGGATCGAAAGGTAGTTCTATTTTTAATTTCTTGAGGAACCTCCATACTGTTTTCCAGAGTGGCTGTACCTCTCTGCATCCTCACCAACATCTGTCATATCCTGAGTTGTTAATTTCAGCCATTCTGACAGGTGTGAGGTAGTATCTCATTTGGTTTTGATTTGTGTTTCCCTGATGATGAGTGATCTTGAACATTTTTTCATGAGTCTATTAGCCATCTGGATTTCTTCTTTAGAGAAGTGTCTATTCATGTCTCTTGCCCATTTCTTCACTGGATTATTTGTTTTTTGGGTGTTGAGTTTGATAAGTTCTTTCTAGATTTTGGATACTCTTTTTCTGGTATGTCATTTGCAAATATCTTCTCCCATTCTGTCAGTTGCCTTTTAGTTTTGCTGATTGTTCCCTTTACTGTGCAGAAGTTTTTATTTTGATGAAGTCCCAATAGTTCATTTTTGCTTTTGTTTCCCTTGCCTCCAGAGAAGTGTTGACTAAGAAGTTGCTGCTTTCGAGGTCAAAGAGGTTTTGCCGCCTGCTTTCTCCTCGAGGATTTTTATGACTTCCTGTCTTACATTCAGGTCTCTCATCCATTTTGAGTTTCTTTTTGTGTATGGTGTAAGAAAGTGGTCCAGGTTCATTTTTCTGCATGTCGCTGTCCAGTTTTCCCAGCACCATTTGCTGAAGAGACTGTCTTATTCCATTGGATATTCTTGTGTACTTTGTCAAACATTAGTTGGCCATACATTCGTGGGTCCTTTTCTGGGTTCTTTATTCTGTTCCATTTATCTGAGTGTCTGTTTTTGTGCCAGTACCATACTGTCTTGATGATTCCAGCTTTGTAATACATCTTGAAGTTCAGGATTGTGATGCCTCCAGCTTCAGTTTTCTTTTTGAAGATTGCTTTGGCTATTTGGGGTCTTTTCTAGTTACAAATTTTAGGATTTTGTTCTAGCTCTGTGAAGAATGGTAGTGTTATTTTGATAGGGATTTCCTTGAATATGTAGATTCCTTTGGGTAATATCAACATTTTAACAATGTTTGTTCTTCCAATCCAGGAGCATGGAATATTTTTCCATTTGTGTGTGTGTGTCTTCTTCAATTTCTTTCATAAGTTTTCCTTAGTTTTCAGTGTATAGATTTTTCACCTATTTGGTTAGGTTTATTCCTAGGTATTTTATGTTTTTTGGTGCAATTGTAAATGGGATTGATTCCTTAATTTCTCTTTCGGTTGCTTCATTATTGGTGTATAGGAATGCAAATGATTTCTGTGCACTGATTTATATCCTGCAACTTTCCTAAATTCATGGATCAGTTCTAGTAGGTTTTTGGTGAGATCTTGTGGGTTTTCCATATAGAGTATCATGCCATCTGTGAAGAGTTGGAGTTTTGACTTCCTCCTGGCCAATGTGGATGCTTTTTATTACCTTGTGTTGTCTGATTGCTGAAGCTAAGACTTCCAGTACCATGTTGAATAACAGCGGCGAGACTGGACATCTCTGTCATGCTCCTGACCTTAGGGGGAAAGCTCTCAGTTTTTCCCCATTGAGGATGATATTAGCAGTGGGTCTTTTATATTTGGATTTTATGATCTTGTGGTATGATCCTTCTATCCCTACTTTCTTAAGGGCTTTTATCAAGAAAGGATGCTGTATTTTGTCAAATGCTTTCTCTGCATCTATTGAGAGGATCATGTGGTTCTTGTTCTTTTATTGATGCGATGTATCACATTGTTTTGTGGATATTGAACCAGCCCGGCATCTCAGATAAAAATCCTACTTGGTCATGGTGAATAATTCTTTTAATGATTGTTGGATTCACTTGACTAGTATCTTGTTGAGGACTTATGCATCCATGTTCATCAGGGAAATTGGTCTGTAGTTCTCCTTTTTAGTGGGGTCTTTGTCTGGTTTTGGAATCAAGGTAATGCTGGCTTCATAGAAAGAGTTTGGGAGTTTTCCTTCCATTTCTTTTTTCTTTTTTTTCTTTTTTCTTTTTCTTTTTCTTTTTCTTTTTTTTTTTTTTTTTTTTTTTTTTGAACAGTTTCAGAAGAATAGTTGTTAAGTCTTCTTCACGTGTTTGGTAGAATTCCCCTGTAAAGCCATCCCGTGCTGGACTCTAGTTTTTTTGGGAGATTTTTGATTACTAATTGAATTTCTTTGCTGGTTATGGGTCTGTTCAAATTTCTATTTCTTCCTGTTTCAGTTTTGGTTGTTTATATGTTTCTAGGAATTTTTCCATTTCTTCCACATTGCCCATTTTATTGGTATATAATTGCTCATAATATTCTTTTATTATTGTTTGTATTTCTGCAGTGTTGGTTGTGCTCTCTCCTATTTCATCCTTCATTTTATTTATTTGGGCCCTTTCCTTTTTCCTTTTTCTTTTTGATCAAACTGGCTAAGGATTTATTAATTTTGTTAATCCTTTCAAAGAACCAGCTCCTGGTTTCATTGATGTGTTCTGTTGTTGTTGTTGTTGTTGTTGTTGTTGTTGTTGTTGTTGTTTGGTTTCAATAGCATTGGTTTCTACTCTAATCATTATTATTTCCTTTATTCTGCCGGTTTGGGGTTTTATTTGCTATTTTTCCAGCTCTTTAAGGTGTAAGGTTAGGTTGTATCTGAGACCTTTATTCCTTCTTTAGGAAGGTCTGGATTGCTATATACTTTACTCTTATGACCACTTTGCTGTGTCCCAGAGGTTTTGTGCTGTGGTGTTATCATTTTCATTGGCTTCCATGTACTTTTTAATCTCCTTTTTAACTTCTTGGTTAGCAAATTCATTCTTTGGTAGGATGTTCTTTAGTTATTTGTTAACTTTCCAAATTTTTTCTTGTGGTTGATTTTGAGTTTCATAGCATTGTGGTCTGAAAATATGCTCAGTATGAACTTGATCTTTCTGTACTTATTGAGGGCTGATTTGTGTCCCAGGATTTGATCTATTCTGGAGAATGCTCCACATGCACTCAAGAAGAAGGTGTATTCTGCTTTAGGATTAAGTGTTCTGAATATGTTTGTTAAGTCCATCTGGTCCAGAGTGTCATTCAAAGACATTGTTTCTTTGTTGATTTTCTGTTTAAATGATCTGTCCATTGTTGTAAGTGGGGTGTTGAAGTCCCCTAATATTATGGTATTATTATCTCTGAGTTTCTTTATGTTTGTGATTGATTTATGTATTTGGGTGTTTCCACATTAGGAGCATAAATGTTTACAATTGTTAGATCTTCTTGGTGGATAGACCCCTTAACCTCCATATAATGCCCTTCTTCATCTCTTGTTACAGCCTTTATTTTAAAGTCTAGATTGTCTAACACAAGTATGACTATTCTGGCTTTCTTTTGGAGGCCATTAGCATAATAGATGGTTCTTCATCCCCTTACTTTAAATCTGAAGGTGTCTTTAGATCTAAAATGGGTCTCTTATAAACAGCATATAAATGGATCTTGTTTTCTTATCCATTCTGTTACCCTATGTTTTTTGATTAGAGCATTGAGTCCATTGATGTTTAGAGTGAGTACTGAAAGATATGAATTTATTGCCATTATGATGCTTGTAGAGTTGGGGTTTCTGGTGGCGTCCTCTGGTCCTTTCTAGTCTTTGTTGCTTTTGGTATTTATTTATTTACATATACATAAACATATACATTTACATATACATATACAAATACATCTTTTCTTCCTCAGAAAGTCCCCCTTAAAATTTCTTGCAGTGCTGGTTTAGTGGTCACAATCTCCTTTAATTTTTGTCCGTCTGGAAACTTTTTCTCTCTCCTTCTATTTTGAATGACAGCCTTGCTGGATAAAGAATTCTTGGCTGCATATTTTTCCAACTCAACACATTGAATATATTCTGCCACTGCTTTCTGGCTTGCCAAGTTTCTGTGAGTAGGTCCGCTGAGAACCTAATCTGTTTTCCCTTTTAGGTTAAGGTCTTTTTTTCCTTTGCTAACCTCATGATTCTTTCCTTGCCTGAGTATTTTGTGAATTTGACTATGATATGCCTTGTTGATGGTTGGTTTTTGTTGAATCTAATGGGAGTTCTCTGTGTTTCTCAGATTTTTATGTCTTTGTCTTTCCCTAGGTTAGGGAGGTTTTCCACTATGATTTGCTCACATAAATTTTGTACCCCTTTTCCCCTCTCTTCATCTTCTGGGACTCCTATGATTCTGATATTATTCCTTTTTAATGAGTCACTGATTTCTCTAATAATTAAATCATGCTCTTTTGTCTTAGTCTCCCTCTTTTTTTTTCTGCTTCATTATTCTCCATAAGTTTGTTCTCTATATCCCTGATTTGCTGCTCTGCTTCATCCTTACTTGCCTCTGTGGCATCCATTTGAGATTGCTGCTCAGTTATAGAATTTTTTATTTCATCCTGACTAGCTTTTACTACTTTCATCTCCACAGAAAAGGATTCTAATCTATTATCGACCCCAGCTAGTATTATTATTATCATGATTCTAAATTCTGGTTCAGACATCTTGCTTGTATCTGTGTTGACTAAGTCCCTGGCTGTTGTTTATTCCTGTTCTTTCTTTTGGGGTGTCATTTTGAAGGAAGAAAATGAATTAATAATTTAAAAAAATAATAGAATCAAACAATTAAAAACAACACAAATAAATCAAATAAAGGGTGCTAGATCCTAGGTGTGTTTTGGTCTTGTTGTTGAAAGAAACTTGACAGATTAGAGAAAAAAGGGAAAGATAAGAAAAGGAAAAGGAAAAGGAAAAAGGAAAACGTTTGAAAAACTGAAAAAATGAATACAGTAGAATAAAATGAAATGAGGGTAAAATAGAATTTTTAAAAGTTACAAAAAAGTAAAAAATGCAGTAGAAAAAAATAAAGAATAATCTTTTTAATAAAAATTGAATATAAAAAATAATTTTTTTCTCTTTTTGTATTCAAGAACAAGAAAAGAAAAAAAGTTGAACAGAGGGACCAGTGAACAGAATGAAATACAATTGAAATTACATCTGGTTTCCCCTAGAAGCCAAACTATGAAGCACTTTATAGTCCATAAATTAAGCAGGCAGAGAGACTTGTGGTGTTCCTTAAGAATGTGGTTGGCCCTGGGGCGCCTGGGTGGCGCAGTCGTTTAAGCGTCCGACTTCAGCCAGGTCACGATCTCGCGGTCCGTGAGTTCGAGCCCCGCGTCGGGCTCTGGGCTGATGGCTCAGAGCCTGGAGCCTGTTTCTGATTCTGTGCCTCCCTCTCTTTCTGCCCCTCCCCCGTTCATGCTCTGTCTCTCTCTGTCCCAAAAATAAATAAACGTTGAAAAAAAATAAAATAAAATAAAGAATGTGGTTGGCCCAGTTGGGCGGGGCTTAGTGTATTGGCTTCGTTCTCCACTAGATGGCACTGCTTAGCTTACTAGGGTGGATTGTTCTAGTGCATGTAGGCATGTATGCACATGTGTAGGAGGGGTCAAAATGGCATCACCCAGCTACCCAGTTTATAGTATCAGAACTCTGTGCTCTCACCTATGGGCAATCAAGCACCCCGCCTTTGTCTCTAGCTTCTGTCTACTTCCCGCTTGTAGACTGTCTGTGACCAAGCCATCAGGCTGCCAGGCAGGACTTCCCTCCTGAGTTTTATCTCAGATGGTGCTGTGTTTCCCAACCCCTCACTTCTGAGGGACTGTGGCTTTGACCTGTTCTGACCCTCTGGGGGATGGTCTTGCTAAGCAATGGCCGGGCGCCGTCCCACCGCCAGAACCTTCATGAGACCGTGCTGCTGCTGATGTCCAGAGACTGACTAGGTGCCAACCCACCCCAGATAAAGTTTGTGTGATCATGTAGCAGCAGCATTTCAGGGATTATGGTAAATCACAACACATATCTGGCACCAGGCTTCACCCTTAACATCCTTGTTCCAATACCAGCAAATGTGGTTATTTTCTGGGGTCTGCTGGGATGTTTTCCTGTGGTGAGGCCACACAGCCTCTACCAAATGTCCTCCCATCAGGAGAACCATGTCTCCCCGTGTGGCCCCAAGACCCCTCAGACCTTGCTCTCTGCTCCTGGGGATTCACCCTTCTCACCAGAGCACTGCTAGGTGTCAAGCTGTGGAGTTTCAAACTCTGTGCTCCCCCTGTTTATAGAGTCTTAATGGAATTTAAACCTTCTCCTTTCTCCCTTTTTTGTTCAGCCCCTTGCAGCTGTTTCCACTCTTCCTTTTTTCTCCATGTGCTTTCAGGGTGAGGGGTGCTTTTCCCTTATTCTCCCCCATCTCTGTCCTCTTCCAACAAGCAAAAACAGCTCCCTGCCCTCCATGCACACTCCCCCAGTTCACCTTTCCACACCATGTACCTGCTGAGTTCTGTGGTTCATGTTATTCAGATTGTTATGTTAATCCTCAAATAAGTTTTCTAGGTATGCAAGATGGTTTAGTGTTGATCTGGCTGCATTTCAGAGTTGAGAGACACAAAAAATGCTTCCATGCTGTTCTACCATATTCGCCCCTGCTGTCTCTTCCTCTTAACTTTTAAATTTTTTTTTATGTTCATTTTTGAAAGAGAGAGACAGAGCACAAGCAGGGGTGGGGTAGAGAGAGAGGGGGACACAGAATCCGAAGCAGGCTCCAGGCTCTGAGCTGTCAGCACAGAGCCCAACGTGGGGCTCAAACTCACAAATCATGAGACTATGACCTGAGCCGAAGTCGATGCTCAACTGACTGAGCCACCCAGGCGCCCCTCTTCCTCTTAAAAGGACATCAGTCACAGTGGATTAGGATCCCACCCTGTGACCTCATTTAATCTTGATTTCTTTATTTGGGTGTTTAGAACCTTATATTTAACATGACCAATGATAATGTTAGATTTAAATCTATCTCCTTTTGCTATTTGTTTTCTTTTTGTCCCATCTATCCTTTGTTCCCTCTTTTCCTATTTTTCAACCATCTCTTATTATTTTGTTGTTGTTGTTGTTGTTGTTGTTGAAATATATGAGGCATACAATATTACATTAGTTTCATGTGTACAGCATAGTGATTCAACTTTTCTATACATTATACTCTGTTTACCACAAGTGTAACTACCATCTGTCACCATAGAACACTATTATAATACCATTGATTCTATTCCCTATGCTGGACCTTTTATCCTCATAACTTATTCATTCCTTAACTAGAGGCCTCTATCCCTCGCTCCCTTCACTCATTTTGCCTATTTGCCCTCCCATCTAACAACCATAAGTTTGTTTTCCTATATTTATGGATCTGTTTCTGCTTTTTGTTTGTTCATTTGTGTGTGTGTGTTTTACATTCCACATATAAGTGAAATCACACAGTATTTGTCTTTCTCAGTCTGACTTATTTCACTTACATAGACCTAGAGGGTATAATGCTATGTTGTTGCAAATGGCAAGATCTCATTCTTTTTTATGGCTGACGAATTTTCGTGTGTGTGTGTGTGTGTGTGTGTGTGTGTGTGTGTGTGTGTATGTATAAACCATTATTTATACATTCATCTATCGCTGGACACTTGGGTTGTTTCTATATCCTAGCTATTGTAAATAGTGCTGCAATAAACATAGGGGTGCATATATCTTTTCAAATTAGTGCTTTCATTTTCTTTGGGTAAATACCTATTAGTGGAAACACTGGATTGTACAGTATTTCTATTTTTAATTTTTTGAGGAAACTCTACTATTTTGCACGGTGGCTGCACAAATTTACATTCCGACCAGTAGGACACCAGAGTTTTCTCCACATTCTTGTTGACACTTATTATTTCTTGTTTTTTTGTCTCTAGCCATTCTGACAGGTAATATAAGGTAAGGTAATATCTCACTGTTGTGTAGATTTGCATTTCCCTCATAATTACTGTTGTTGAGCATCTTTTCATGTGTCTATTGGCCAGTTACATGTCTTCCTTTGGAAAAATGTCTATTCAGGTCCTTTGTCCATTTTTAATTGGATTACTTATGTGTTTTGGTGTTCTATAAATTCTTTATATGTTTTGGATATTAAACCCTTATTGGACATGTCATTTGCAAATATCTTCTCCCATTCATTATGCTGCCTTTTTGTTTTGTTGATAATTTCCTTCACTGTGCAATAATTTTTTACTTCAGTGTAGTCCTGATCATTTTTGTTTCTGTTTAACTTGCCAGAGGAGACATATCTAGAAAAATGTTGCTAAAACTGATGTCAAAGAAATTACTGCCTATGTTTTCTTCTAGGAGTTTTATGGCTTCAGGTCTCAAATTTAGGTCTTTAATCCATTTTGAGTTTATTTTTGTGTGTAGTGTGAGTGGTCCAATTTCATTCTTTGGCATGTAGCTGTCTATTTATCAAAGGGACTGTCTTTCCCATTGTATATTCTTAACCCCTTTTGTGATAGATTAATTGAAATATAAGCATAGGTTTATTTCTTTTTTTTTTAATTTTTTTTTTAACATTTATTTATTTTTGAGACAGAGCATGAATGGGGGAGGGGCAAAGAGAGAGGGAGACACAGAATCGGAAGCAGGCTCCAGGCTCCGGGCCATCAGCCCAGAGCCTGACGCAGGGCTCGAACTCACGGACCACAAGATCGTGACCTGAGCTGAAGTCGGACGCTCAAACGACTGAGTCACCCAGGCGCCCCAGCATAGGTTTATTTCTAGAGATTGAGTTTTATGATTTTTATGATTCTATTTTCTCTCTTTAGTTGTCTTACTAGTTGTAACTCTTTATTTTGTTATTGCTTTAGGGTTTATAGTATGTATCTTTAATTTACCACAGTCTATCTTCTAGTGATATTCTACAACTTCACAAATAGTGCAAGAACCTTACATTAGTATAGCAACTTATCTTTCCTCTTGGCCTATCATTGTTAGGCATTTTACTTTTACGTATTAATACATCATGCTAAATTGATATTATTTATGTTTAGATAGTAAATTGCCTTTTAGAAAGAATTAAATGACAAAAATATTGTGCATATTTACCTATATAGTTACTATTTCCAGTGCTCTTTATCTCTTTGTGTGGATACATCATTTTTCTTCTGCCTGAATGTCCTTTAATCTTCCTTGTAGGGTGAGTCTGGTGGTTATGAATTCTCTTAGCTTTTATATGCGTAAAAGGTGTTTTACTTTAAAAAAAAAGATATTCACTAGTTAAATAATTCTAGATGATAAGTTTTTTTTCCAGTATTTAAAGATGTTGCTCCACTGCCTTCTCCCTTGCATTCTTTCCAATGAGACATCTGCCATAATCCTTATCTTGGTTGTACTATATATCATGTGTCTTTTCTGCCTCCTTTAAAGGTTTTCTTTCTATCACTGGCTTTGAGAAACTTGATTTTGATTGGTGTAGTTTCTTCATATTTGTTGTGCTTAGGTTTATTCAAGCCTTTTGGATTTGTGGGTTTAGAGGTTTTATCAAACTTGGAAAATCTTTTGCCATTATTTCTTCAAATACCTTTGCTGTCCCTGTTCTCTGGGCAGATATTAAAATTACATCTGTGTTATACTGCCTGAAGCTTCCCCATAGCTCACTGATGCTCTGTTCATTATTTTTATTATTTTTTCTTTCCACTTTTATTTTGGGTAGTTTTTACTGCTATGTCTTCAAGTTCACTAATCTTTTTCTGCAATATCATATCAGTGCTCGTATCATCCAGTGTTTTTTGCATCTTACACATTTTAGTTTTCATCTCTAGAAATTCACTTTGGGTATTTTTAAAAGTATCTTTCATGTATTAACTTCTTGATATGTGGATTATAGTTATAATAACAGTTTTATTTTCCCTGTGTGATGACTCTAACATCTAGGCAAGTTCTAGATTGATTTCAAATTATTTATTTTTCTCATTATGGGCAACATTTTCCTGTTATTTCCTATTGTTTTTTATTCCTAAAATATTCTTTAATTTTGTCCTGGGTTAAATTACTTGAAACCATTTGACCTTTTTGAGTCTGGCTTTTAAGATTTATTAGTTGGGACCAGAACTGTTTAGTGTGGGGCTAATTATTCCCCATTCTCAAGGCAATACCCTCTTGAATACTTCTTCCAATACCCCACAAATAATGCTGTTTAAAACATGCTCAGGAGAACCAAATTACTTCTCGATATTAGCATAAGTTAAGCCCATTTTAAAAAGTAAATCAGCTACAACATCCATGTCATGTATCCCAGAGACAGGAATTCTAGATTTTCACAAGTTTGAACAGTCCACATCACTGCTTTCATCTATCTGCTTATAATATGAGACCAGATATCCTCAAACAGAAAAATAAATTTGAGTTTACCTCCACCTTCTGTATGTACAAACTCAAATAAGGCTAACTGTCCAAGTCCTCTCTCTCTTAGGTCCTCATGTGCGTTACATCCAAAAACCGGACAACAGGCCCTGTTCCATCACTGATTCTGTCAAACGGTTCCCCAAAGAGGATGCCACCGAGGGGAATGCCACAAGCCCACCGCAGAACCCACCCACCAACCTCACTGTGGTCACTGTGGAAGGGTGTCCCTCATTTGTCATCCTTGACTGGGAAAAGCCACTAAATGATACTGTCACTGGTAAGATCATGATGTGAGCACTTGTACTATGGTGGGAAGCTTCAATAATGTGAATGTAGTACCTCGTCAAACTATGAGGCATATCTCAGGGGTAGCAAGTCCTAGTAGAGCTATTGTCAAAAAGTGTCATGGGGCGCCTGGGTGGCGCAGTCGGTTAAGCGTCCGACTTCAGCCAGGTCACGATCTCGCGGTCCGTGAGTTCGAGCCCCGCATCAGGCTCTGGGCTGATGGCTCAGAGCCTGGAGCCTGTTTCTGATTCTGTGTCTCCCTCTCTCTCTGCCCCTCCCCCGTTCATGCTCTGTCTCTCTCTGTCCCAAAAATAAATAAACGTTGAAAAAAAAATTAAAAAAAAAAAAGTGTCATATGATGGGAAAAGATCATCTGTGTCCCAGTGGTGGGTTTCCTGTCAATTTAACATATCTCTTTAGGTTACATTCCTTCCATCTTGTCTCAGAACTCTTCCTCACAGTGTAAAAATAGATGTGGTCTTTTCATTATCAAGAAAATTACAGATAACATAGGAGAAGTTGGCAGGGCTGATGATAATTAAAACAGTTTTCATTTCACCAACCCAATTTCTAGGTTGACCTAGAACTGTCAAGCAATTCAATTATTTTAGTAGAGTTTTTGTTTGTTGGTTTTGTTTTTTGTTTTTTGGGGTTTTTTTAGGTTTCTAATCATGGTTGATTTTCTCCTCATCTCAGAAAAATTTAATTCTACTATCACTAGCCCAATCCTCCTAAAAATGACTGTGAAAACTAAGAAATCCTAAGTCAGTCTTTGAATTTATTATATGCGAATTAATTCTTCATATGAACAGTTTAGTCAAACGAGAGAGGAAGGAGAAAAGGTAAGGGGCGGAGTCAGCTAGAGGAATATAGCAAATTGCAGGAGTACACAAGCCCCCCATTGCCCATGCCCTGCTGTGCATGGGACAGGTAGACAGAATTTAGAGGAGCCCACTAAGAAGCTATCAGGATGGGTAGAGGGAAGTATACAGGGGAAAGGAGGAAGTGGGAGATTCAGCCAAAAGTGTTTTCTGTGAATAAAGGAGTAAACAGCAGCTATTTCTCCTCAGACAAAACTGTTTGGTCTGGGCAACTTTCACTATAGGCAGCCTATCTTTGCTTAACTGGCTTTTTTTTTAAACCATATTTTGTGAATTTCATTTCTCATGCAGACCTTGCCTTTGTTTTGGGAAAGAACCAGCCACTGCTCATGTTTCCTGGGGACTTGTCTAGTCCTGCTTCTTTACTTGGGACTATGCCAGTAGGTGGTACCATCCCAGTATCTAAAAAACAATAAATCTCTAAGCATTGATTATCTACATAGATGAAAAAGTCCAGAACTCCCAATTCATATACTGTGCTAATAAGGAGTTCTCCTGACAGTCTGAGGCTTAGTTATCATAACACCATATGATCTATAAAATTTCCTTTGCCTTGAAGATGTGGGACATCAAGTTGGAATTGGTTAATATATCTAAAATCTAATACATCTAATATATATTCACTTTGGTGTGTCAATTTCTGATTTAACTTTTTAAAAGCAAAATGATTTTCCTTTCCAGTTCATCATGAAACCTTTTTTAATTGTATAAACTTGTAATCTACAAAAATTAATGAATAGGGTATACTTTACCCATTTAACCAATTCCTTTTGTAACATTGTTACTAAATGTTAATGGACTGCTTGAGATCTTTCATAAGATATTAGACTTAGAATAACAGCTTTTATAGATAAGGTCCATATCTCTTTAGCTATAATATTTTCTAAATAGAAATAAGTCCATATTTAATCATTACTCAGTCTGTATTTAAATGTCGGACCATATAACCTAATAGTCTCTTCTATTTTTTTCACTTTTGTTTATTTTTAGTGTTTTCTCAAATATCACTTTGTTTCAAATGTGATCTTTTATAAACCAGCAGCTCAGATAATACGATTAATTCTCAAATCACTGGAAATGGCTTTACAAGAAAGGATTGAGAAAGATAACAAAAAAAGGAGTGAAACATATTCTTTATTCCCTTAGCTGGCTTCTGTCTATCATCTTTTAATCAACAGGCACATATTACCTATAATAAATACACCCAAATTCAGTTGCTTCTACATGTCTTTTCTACACTAAAGTAGAAATAGATACACCTGAGAAATGGGCCATAGCCTGAGTCCTTGGACAATTTAAATTAGTTGTGGGGTGGTGCTTTGTGATATGCCAAGAGCATGCCAACGTAGATTTAAATCCCAGACTAGCTGTATTCTCTATACGCAATTTGGTTTAGTTTTCTTATTTGTAACAACAACAACAACAACAACAACTTCCATTGTAATCAGCTTATCATGAGGACAAAAATTAAACAGAATTTGAATGTACAGTGTAAGTTAGAAGCTGTTAAATTAATGTTTGTCAGTAGTAGCAATAGTAGGACTGGTAGAAATAGTGTCACCATTATTATTTTCATGACCAGAATGTGATTTCCCAACCTTTATAATAAATAGCGTTTTTCTATTAAGTAAATCATCTCATAATAGGGCAATAATAATCTCTGAGTGGGAAAAAGACCATTTATTCAGTGTTACTTCTTTATAGGTTCCTTATATCTTTACTGTTAAGGAATTTATAAATAAAACCCCATATTTTAAAGTGAGAAATATGGACACATACTAAATGGCTGTCTTTACTTTCTGAAATATAATCAGAATGGGTCTATAAATGTTCATTCCAAGCATTAATGTTCCATTTTTATGGTATAGTGAATTTATAAAAAAGCTACTATTTCTTTAAAGCATTACAAATGAAAGATATATTTACAAGGCCCAAGAATACACATTCAGAAGTTAGAATTCTGAAATTCTAAATATGTTTTTTAATTACAAAGTTAACTTCTGTGTCCATTTTGAAAACTTGAATCTTTCAGGATGAAAATAGTATTAAATGAACATTTAAAACTCAGTCAAAAGAAAATTAGAGAAGATATTCAGTAAGAGTTTCTAGTACTGAGTCTGGGGTAATATTAAAAAGAATATTACACAGTCACTGATTAATGTCCCACACCAAAGATGTTTCTTGAAAGTGGTTGCTTTCATGCAAATTCAATGGGAGTGTCATACAAATTTTTCTTTGGGTGACGAAGCGACACTTGAATCTTTCCAACTGAAATCTTTCAAATTTAAACACAACTCATGGATAATAAGTAATAATAATAGGTACCACTTGTTGAACAAAACATATGCAAAATACTGTTGAACACTTTCCACATATTCCTAGTTTAATCCCCACAAGCAACACTATGAAGAGCTATTACTGACATTTTACAAACTGAGATCAGGGCAAATGGCTTGGTCTGTCACTTTTCAATGAGTCATGTAGTGTCCTTTTGGGGTTTTTTTCAACTTTTTATCTTTTATTTTTATTTTTTTTTAATTTTATAGATTTTTAAAATTTAAATCCAAGTTAGTTAACATACAGTATAATAACGTTTTCAGAAGTAGAATTTATATAACACCCAGTGCTCATCCCAGCAAGTGTCCTCCTTAATGCCCCTTGCCCATTTAGCCCATCCCATCCCCCCACCCAACACCCGTCCAGCAATCATTGGTTTGTTCTCTGTATTTAAGAGTCTCTTATGGGTTGTCCCCTCTCTGTTTTTATATTATTTTTGCTTCCCTTCCCTTATGTTCATCTGTTTTGTATCTTAAATTCTACATATGAGTGAAGTCATATGTTATTTGTCTTTCTCTGACTTATTTCGTTTAGCGTAATACACTCTAGTTCCATCCACATTGTTGAAAATGGCAAGATTTCATTCTTTCTCATCACCGAGTAATATTCCATTGTGTATGTATACGTGTGTGTGTGTGTGTGTGTGTGTGTGTGTCTGTATATCTGTATATGCATCTTTATCCATTCATCAGATGATGGACATTTGGGCTCTTTCCATAATTTGGCTATTGTTGATAGTGCTGCTATAAACATTGGGGCGCATGTGCCCTTCCAAAACAGCACTCCTCTATCCTTTGGACTAGCCTTCCCCATACCTTAACTTTAATAGAAAAGTCATGAGTGTTTTGGGTTCCTCATCAGTAGCATATCTAACCATGTATCCAACAAGCAGTTTCAAGTTTTAAAAATCCATTTTAATTACTCCCATCTTTGTCTATCTAGTAAATACTGATTCACAGCTGAGAAACAGATATAAAATGGATATATTTGAATTCAAGGTCCTTCCCTTCCCTCCCTTTCTATCCTCTTTGAGAACAGAATGCCAACAGAAATAGGTTAAGGAACAGAAAGTTCTGAGAAAAGAACACTAAATACTAGCCATTAGTCCTTTGGTAGCTGTGCTAACATATCCAGATACAATGGCCATTGCCTTCTGATTTAATTTTGAATTTTTAGAAGGATGGTCATACAGAATTAATCGGAAAGAGCCATCCACCTTTTTTGATTTTTAAAATATACCATTAAAAATCCTTCCCAAATTAAAATTGATGATTATGTCTTCTGGTCTTTCCATAGTTTGAGTTTTACTTCCAGTCTCCATCTCCCACCTTTGGTCTTAGTGCTAATAGCAGAAATCCCCACTAAATTGCCACCTTTGTGGCTTTTTCCCACTTTCCCTGATGGCTACCACTTGTATATTTCTTCATACTTATGGAGCTGATTTTGAGTAGGGTTTGTTTCTGTTTTCTATTTTTCAAGTTTTGAATCTTCTGTGTGACCTTGTCACATACATTAAACTCCAATTAAGAGGTGGAAAAGCCAATTAACAAATTTATAAATTATGTTCTTAATCTGAAAGCCCTTCTCTTGATTAGCCCTGAAAGTTCATAGAAACGTGTCTTTAGGTGAAATTTATGCAGATCTCCATTCATAATTTAATGATTTTTTTAAAAAACAAGGGTTATTTTCAAGGAGGCATATGTAAGCAGTAGGTACAAATCTTTTGTAACTAATGTAAGCAGTAGGTAGAAAAATTTCATAATTCTGTAGTTCCCAATAATGAACTGTCACTCATTATTTGGTTAACTGCTATTTGCTGGATGGTTTTAAACCCAAAGATATATAGATATAGATGATATAGATATAGGTATAGATAGATATAGATATATAGATATATTTTTGCAGCAGAACCATGTATGCAGTGGTCTTTTCCCTAGCAATATAATAAAGCCCCACAGAGAAGAAACGTGCCTTCTACTTAAGTACCACTTCTCATACAGCACTTTCCCCACACTGGGTTTTTCAACAATGACAGACTATTTGGTTTGCCTAGCAAAATCATTAGTTACCAGTATCCAAAGATAACACAGGTTCATCATCAGTCTTCACAGTTACCAAGCCTTTCATGTTGCAGTAAAGGGAAAGTAGATGTGATCAATGAGCAACTTCCAAAATGCTTTGGGACCTTTGTCATCCATTGGCCATCCCCATCTGCAAATTGTTAATGTATAAGATTAGTACATCTCAGTAACTACAATCTAAATTGCTCACTTTTATGAGAGTGACTTTATGATGCTGTTAGCCTTAAGAGCAATTAAATCAGCCGGGACATAAAGACAAGTATTTGTTGGCTTTTTCACTTTTCAGAATATGAAGTTATATCCAGAGAAAATGGGTCATTCAGCGGGAAGAACAAGTCCGTTCAAATTACAAATCAAACCTTCTCCACTGTAGAAAATCTAAAACCAGATACAAGGTAAGCCACCTGTGCTCTTACAGGTGAATTCTGACAGTGCATAAATCATCACCAAAGGAATGAAATGACATCATCCATCTCTGTCTTAAGGGACAGTGTAGTTTGCATTTCATTCTTTGGCTTTCTGTGCATAGGAGTAGATACCTCTAGAGTCATGTTTTGCAAATACACAAATTATTGGTGGGGATACAAGAGCTGACAAGATGGTCTTGTAAGTTAACACTATAGGTGAGAACATTGAAAAATAGAGGATCATTAATATCAAATGTTGATATTAAATACCAAAATCGAGAGAAGGAAAATTCTGTGGATGAGACACAACTGGAGTGTGTAGGATGTAAACTAAATGTGAAACAGAAGAATTTGGCTGGCATGCTGGAAAGAAGAGGGCAAGGATATAAAAGTTATGTAACAAAAGTAGATGAAAGTTTGTGATAGTTAATGCTTAAAATAACTACAGACCATTCCCAGGCATAGTGGTCTTTTCATTTTGGGTCTTTTTATAATAAACAAATGAGAATCCATTTTTGAAAATAGACACATATATTATTACCGATGCTCTATAATAAACAATTTTTCTTGGCATCCCTTATTACCTATTGGTACCTGGTTGTTTACATTACTGTATGGTTTTGTCATTTCTTTTTAAATCTAAAATTTAACATTTTATTGGCTCACTGTATTGGAAGAAAAATAAGGGCTTTACGCACTTCTAGAAATGTAATAGGGAAGGTTTGGTTTTGTTTTACATGGCTAAATCATCAAATTTGTTGTTCAAGGAAATTCTCAAAACGATACAGCCAAGCATTTCTTTAAAAAATATGTACTAAATTCATTTGGGGACTAAATATCACTCTTTGTGGAAAATCAATTTCTTTCCTCAAATTCCAAGACACTATTTGAAAACTATGCTTTCAGTTAAAACAAAAACATCTTCACACTTTACGTTCTAGTGCACCAAGCAACATAGATCAATTTTCAGAGAGACACAATCAGGAATTTTTCCAGACTGAATACTTCATAGCTTGATAAAGTTTCCTGAATACTTCATAGCTTGATAAAGACCAGCAGAGGCAAAGACTGGAACTCCAGCATTAGAAAATTTTTTCATAAGTTTTATTTCTATCTTCCATTGTCATCAGTTGATTGAATTGAATCAGGTATTGATTATGACATTCAAAAGAGCCTAGTAAAGTTCTGACAACAAGGAAACTGATAATCTTTTCAGGAAAAAAAGGAAGCATCTAGTTAATTCTAGATGGTTTGCTGTGTATAAACTGTAGTCCTATACTATAAATATAATACTTTCCACAGGTATTTTTTTCCTTTAAAGTTCTCTATTTTGAGTTGTAATATGGAAAATTTTACAACTGCTAATTTTTTTAAAGGATTTAAGTTAGCCAAAATAAGCATGTATTTCAGTAAAAACTCATTTGATGATCTTGGTTCTGTTTCCTTAGAGAGATTAACAGGGAGAGAGACTATTTTTAACATAACATATTTTAAGGAAAGAGTAAAGAAGAAAAAGTTATTTAATTTGGACTTTTTAATAGGTGAATTTGGGCTTACAGAACATGGAAGTTTTTTTCTTTATAGTTTCTTGCTTTTTATGCCACTTAATATACTGAAAACATATTGAAAAGCATCTAATTTCTAAATATTCATTGTGTTCCTTTTCTGAATTAGGCTACCTTCAAATCTTCACCTTCAAAGTTCACCTATGACTCATGATCAGATGTAGAAAATAATTATTTAAGTGACATTTTAAACCTGATTTGTTTGTAACAGGTTTGTGTTTCTACTCCGCTAACATTTATTAAGTGCCAACAGTGTGCTTGGTGTGGTGACCACAAAACTGAATAAACATGGTGCCTGTCCTTGAG
This sequence comes from Leopardus geoffroyi, assembly GCF_018350155.1. Taxonomy (NCBI): domain Eukaryota; kingdom Metazoa; phylum Chordata; class Mammalia; order Carnivora; family Felidae; genus Leopardus; species Leopardus geoffroyi. Next base: position 48,602,880 of record NC_059333.1, on the reverse strand, counting down.
GACTTGAGGTAGTGGGGTGGTCTTTTAGTAACTGATTATTCTACACAAAATGGTGAGAGCTCTGGCAAAAATATATACAAGTTGCAAGGGGAGCACAGAGTGGGTGACACTTTGCAAAGTCTGGGGAAATTGGGAAAACTTTGTGGAGGAGGTGACACCCGGGCTGAGGCTTAAATGAAGAGCAGGAAGAAGTTAGCTAGGTAACTGTGGTAGGGGAAAGAAACGTCAGAGAAACTAGCATATGTTAGAGCAGAGGCCCAAATGGTACGGTTGTATGCAGTGAACAATCAGCTACTTCCATGAGTGTGAGAGGTGAAAAGTGAACAGAGGCAGTGGAAGCAACGAGAGGTAGAAGCCATTATGTGGAGGGCCTTCTCTGCCAGATCAGAGAACTTAGTCAAGAGATGGGGAGAGCCAGAAAGTTGCTAACTGGGAGTGACTTGCTCCAACTTCAAATTTAGTTTTTTCCTGACATTGATTTAGTTGGAATAATCACTTTTGATACTAGAGCTACTTAAAATGAGTAACAGTCTGTAGAATAAAGCTAACAAAAAGAACTTTTTGATAATGTCTTGCAAGAGTGCCATTTTGGCATCTTGCCTATCTGGCCAAATAGGTGCATAAGACAAATGTACCTTTGGGCTAAGCTGCATTTCATTCTGGAATCACAGGACTAGTCATGGAGTTCACATCTAGTTTCTGCTATGAATTGTTGTAGGACTTATGCTAATTGTTTCTGGAGTTTATGTCAGTTGTAGGAATTACACTAATTGTTTCTGGAATTTACAGCCATGTCCCCTTTATCTCACCCTAAGATATGCATCTCATTTGTCACTCCTGTCCTTCATCAGTGGGTCTTCAAAGGAGGGACCCCTAAAACTATCCTCATCTCAAGACAAGCAAAGCTCAAAGGAGGCCCTTTCTGGAATCATCTTTGGGAAAAAGTAATCTTAAGTGTAGGATTCCCTGAAATCAGAATCCCATGCCAAGTTTTTCCCGTTGGCATAAATTTGGGGCCACTCAATGTGTCTGTATTTGGCTTATTTTATGTTATTTTTAGAGTTTCATATAATTGAATGAAATCCAGTTCAGACATAAAGACTGTTGATAGTCATATATATGATTTGACCAGGATTATAGTGATAGTCCCTAATGGGTCATGATTTAAAAGTTGTATATCAGCAGTTTGAAAAGCATTTCCCCACTGGGAGCAGATATAATACACATGGATATAAAGGTGCTCTAATGAAAATTGTTTAGTCTACAATGTGTGGAGCCTTGTGGTGTTCAAGTAGTTTAGTAGATCCCAGACCCCAGTGAGTAGGAATGCATTCTCTGTTCTCTTAACAGGTATGCTAGAGATGAATTTGTCCACTTAATGAGCAAAAAAAAAATGTTTTCAGCTGAAATATTAAAATTATGATTTGAAACCTCTATTAATCAAAATAACTTCATGAGTTAAGTAAGAATAATTTGAAGTCAAATTATTTCATTTAATCTGATATTTCTGAAGCCTAGAAGCACCTGGGGAAACAAAACTAACAGCCATGACAGCTGGACAGCATCACAAGACAGCATAAAAGATCACATAGGACTTACACTGAAGTTCTGCAATTTAGAAGAGAAGAGAAGGCCTCCTGCAATACTTGAGACTAGAACTTGACTTGACGGTAAAGGATAGAATTGAATAGAACAGGATGGCAAGAAAAGAAAGAGTAACAACAGTATCGTTCTTTCAAATCAAGTCCATGTGCATGACTTCGGTGAAATACAAGTAGTCCTTAAAGTTACTACTGACAGCAAGGTTACAGCCAGAATAATAAAATTATGAGTTCCAAATTTAGGTTTGTAGGCGTTTTCGATGTAAGCTTTTTCCATACTATCTTAAGTTGTTAAGGCAAGATTTCTTTCCATTATATCTTTTCTGCCCAGCCATGATCCAAGATTAATGCTAATAAAAGACATGCTATAAAATAAAGAGGAAGTATGTACAGCATGCAGCCACCAGGTGGTTTTTATTACCTGTAAAGAATGACTTTAGTCACATTTCACTGCCTGTTGAATTCCCAACAGGCAAACTTTGAGTTATAGTTGGTAAAATTCATCACCACCACCATCCCAACATGAGGTTCTGGGATACCCTATTTGAAAAGCTAGAAGATAATAAATTCTGAAAGAATTACTGTAACTGTGTTCCAATTTCAGGAGACACATGTATATAATTTATTTTAGTATCATTTTCCATGATTTGTCCTGACTGAAAATCATGAGATGTAAAAACAGGTGATAATTACAGGGTAATCATTTATTACACACTGAAATGGGTGGAGTAGAGCTTGGCATTAGAACATTTAACCCAAGAGAGTCAATGCAGAGAAAATAGATCCCCAGAGCTTTTTAGGTAAAACTTTTAAATGTTCACACACTAGAACCAAAAGCACAGTGGACTGTGTTACCATTTCCTTCTCACAGTGTATGATCACCTTCTCCCTGCCTGTTTTTACATTTTAGCCAGGATTTTTACCTCTTCTGCAAAAGCTCAAAAAATAGCCACAGGAAGGGACAGTAGCTATCTTGCTGAAGAACAGTTTGGCTGCATATGTGTTGTGAGATGTTTCTGTCTATAGGGAGTGAAGCCCCAAGGCTGCTCTGGGCCAGCAGGCTGTAGTTCCAAAGGTGGCACAGTGGGGACTACCCCAGCCTTGCCAGCAGATGCTTGCAGCTACAATGGGCTTTGGTCATATATGTGCACAGGGAACAGGGGTGTTGGAATGGAGCCATAACTATTTAGTCAGATGAAGCAGAAGAGATGTGCTAACAGAGGCACAGTGCTGTGACACAACTCCATCTCTTTCTTTGCAAGACCCCTCTCCTACTCCCTACCCCTAGAATGCAAAGAAAATAGAGATATGTTGGTGTCCACCTGAATCGGTACCCACCTAGCCCACTCCCCAGTATATATTTTCCATTTATTTCCCCCATGAAACCTCAGTGTGTGGCTTGTGTTGAGCTAAAAGAAAAATAGTAAGAAGAGCCTCTCCAATCTATAGCCAACCACTTTGTGTGTAAAGACAACTATGATTAGGGGCGCCTGGGTGGCGCAGTCGGTTAAGCGTCCGACTTCAGCCAGGTCACGATCTCGCGGTCCGTGAGTTCGAGCCCCGCGTCGGGCTCTGGGCTGATGGCTCAGAGCCTGGAGCCTGTTTCCGATTCTGTGTCTCCCTCTCTCTGCCCCTCCCCCGTTCATGCTCTGTCTCTCTCTGTCCCAAAAATAAATAAACGTTGAAAAAAAAAAAATTAAAAAAAAAAAAAAGACAACTATGATTATTTTTAGTTCTGTGAACAGAAGAACTGATAAAGTATATGACTTAAACAGTAAGTCTTGTACCACTGCTTACAGAGACAGGGAGTGTGAGGTAAATTGATCTTGAAGTCTCTCCCGCCTCTAAAATGATACATTCTTATGATATCCAAAGACATGCATAGAATCAGTGGGAAACTGGAACTGACATTAAAATGAAAAGCTAGGTTAAGCCTTACAGCAAGTCGAATTGTCCTTCTATTACAGAAGTAGAGAAAGCATTTTTCTTTAAGTCTGTGTCTGTGGCCTCCAATTTGTTTTCAGACAAATTGTTTCTATCTCATATTTGAATAATCCATCGGTAGGCTGGACAATATAGATGGACACACATAATTGCTATACAGTAAAGACAGACAAAAAGCCCTATAATCTCTTCAAGTGAGCCCTTGTCTCCTCACTTGACTAAAAAACTAAAGAATCCATCGCGTGTACCACATTTACATGTGGCCCAGCAATTTCCACGCAAAATGTATTCTGTCTGGTAATTAAATCAAATTCACTTAACCTATTCCTGTACTTCTGTCCTCTGTAGCTTGGGAGGATTCTAGAGAACAGTTCTCCCTCTAAAATTAAAACATACTAAAGTTTCCTATAGCTGACAACAAAGACAGTTTAGGAATATTGTTTACGTTGTTTGATTTAATAAAATCTTGGCTCAAAAAGTAAACTGGAATAGAGGCAGCAAGTTCTCATAAACTATAAACCTGGCTGAACAAAGCAGGCATGTGGAATAGCCATTATACCCTTATTCATAGTGTTTTTGTGTAGTTCTGTTTCCTGCAGATTGTATATTAACTTTCTTTTAAATTTTTTTAATGTTGATTTATTTTTGAGACAGAAACAGAGCATGAGTAGGGGAAGGGCAGAGAGAGAGGGAGACACAGAATCTGAAGCAGACTCCAGGCTCTGAGCTGTCAACACAGAGCCTGACTCGGGGTCCAAACCCACCAACCATGAGATCATCACCTGAGCTGAAGTTGGACGCTTAACCAACTGAGCCACCCAAGCACCCCATTTGTGTATTAACTTTTAAATGTCTTTTCTCAAGGAGTAAAATAAGCTACTAGAGCATTAGGCACTTTACTGAGTTTTATTGTAGGTGTGGGCAGCAGAACAATCAATAATTTCACCATTGAAGAAAGAAATTGAAGGGATTGCTCAGTTTTACAACTTTTCTTCTGGCAAAAAGGCTAGCTAAGAACATGGAACTCCACTAGTCTATAAAGAGAGCAATTATTTTCACATAAACATATTCTTTTAATTACTTTTCATTTAGAATTCCTTAGTATCTGGGGTGTGGCGGGGGAGGGGGGCATGCCAGAAACTCTTAGCAATACCATAGACTTGGAGTGCAGCCCAGATCTGGAATTTCTTGTCCCCGTATAAATGAGAGATACAAGAATGTCCGTGAGGACATGCTTGGTAACTGGTTGATGATACCTCATGCCTGCTGATACCCTGCTCCTCTGACCTTTGTGCCTGATTAGAACTTCTTTATCCTCTAATAGTATCCCTCCAGCTCTGCCACTTTTTGCTCCTTCTCTATATTCCCACGTGAATACAATGTCTGCATATGGCAGGTATCCAGAAATGCTCATATAACTAATTGATTGGATTTCTCTTTCCCTATTTGAGGGCCTATTACTCATATTTTCATATTCTACTTTTCCATTTCTTTCCCTCTGACTGAAGCCCCACCTGAATAGGGCTCAAATATTTCAAGACTACATAGGGGTAAAATTAGCTAACCAAACCACTCAAACCAACAAGCAGTTACAGGGTGGCTTCCTTTGTCATGCAGAAGCTTTTTAGTTTGATATAGTCCTACTCATTTATTTTAGCTTTTGTTCCCTTTACTTTTGGTATTAAATCCAAAAAATCATCACCAAGACCAATGTCAAGAAGATTACCCACAAGGTTTTCTTCCAGGAGTTTCATGGTTGCAGATCATATATTTAAGTATTTAATCTATTTTCAGTTAATTTTGTGTATGGTGTAACATAGTGGTCCAGTTTAATTCTCCTGCAGGTAGCTGTCCAGTTTTCCCAACACCATTTATTGAAGAGACTGTCCTTTTCCCAATTGTATATTCTTGTCTCCTTTGTCATAAATGAATTGACCACATATGAGTGAGTTTATGTCTGTGCTATTATGTTGCATTGATTTATGTGTCTGTTTTTATCCCAATACTGTACTGTTTTTGATTACTGAAGCTTTGTAATACAGTTGGAAATCCAGCATAGAGCCTTCAGCTCTGTTCTTTCTTAGATTGCTTGGGCCATTTGGGTCTTTTATGGTTCCTTACAAATCATAGGATTGATTGTTCAATTTTTGTGAAAAATGCCTTTGGAATTTTGATAGCAATTGCATTGAATCTATAGATTGCTTTGGATAATAGGGAAATTTTAACAATATTAATTCTTCTAATCCATTAACATGGATTATCTTTCCATTTATTTGTGTTTTCCTCAATTATGTCTTATCATTTTCAGTGTACAGATCTTTGACCTCCTTAGATCAAGTGATTACTAAATATTTTATTCTTTTTGATGCTATTATAAATGGGGTTGTTTTCTTAATTTCTCTTTCTGTAAGTTTATTGTTGGTATATAAAAACACAACTGATTTTTGTATGCTGATTTTTGATCCTACAACTTAACTGAATTTATTTATTCTAACAGAGTTTTGGTGAAGTGTTTAGGGCTTTCTATATATAATATCATGTCATCTGCAAATAGAGATGGTTGTACTTCTTCCTTTCTGACTTGGATGGCTCATATTTGTTTTTCTTGCCTAATTGCTCTGGTTAGGATTTCCAGCATTAGGTCAAATAAAAGTGGCAAGAGTGGGCATTTCTGTCTTGTTCTTGATCTAGGTAGAAAGTTTTCAGCATTTCACTGTTGAGTAAGATGTTAGCTGTGGGCTTGTCATATATGCCCTTTATTATGTTGAGAAGCATTCCCACTTTACCCACTTTGTTGGGAGTTTTTGTCATAAAAGTATGTTGAATTTTGTCTAATGCTTTTCTGCATCTATTGAGATCATATAAATTATCACTTATGTTGTTAATGTGGTGCATCACATTGATTGATTTATGGGCATTGAACTGTCTTTGTATCCCTGGACTGAATCCCGTTTGATCATGGTCTGTTCAGATTATCTATTTCTTCATCATTCAGTCTTGGTAGGTTGTATGTTTCTAGGAATATATCATTTTTTCTACATTATGTAATTTGTTGGAGTATAATTGGTCATAGTAGTCTCACAATCTTTTGGATTTTTGTGGAATCAGTTTTAATGTCTCTTCTTTGATATAGGATTTTATTTCAGTCTTCTTTTTTCTTAGCTACTCTAACTAAAGGCTTGTCAATTTTATTTATCTTTGGAAAAACAGCTCTTAGTTTCATTGATCTTTTCTATTGTTTTTCCAGTTCCCTATTTCATTTATTTCTGTTCTGATATTTGTCATTTCCTTTCTTCTACCGAATTTGGGCTTAGTTTGTTCTTTTTCTTGTTCTTTTAACTGTAAAGTTGGGTTGTTTAATTGATACCTTTCTTTTGTTAATGTGGGCATTCACCATTATATATTTCCCTCCTCACATTGCATTTGCTGCATCTCATAAGTTTTGGTATATTGCATTTCCATTTTCATTTGTCTCAAGATATTTTTTAATTACCCTTGATTTCTTCTTGGACCCATTGGTTGTTCAGGAGCATATTGTTTAATCTCCATGTATTTGTGAATTTTCCAATTTTCTTCATATAATTGATTTCTAGTTTCTTACCATTATGGTTAGAAAAAAAATGCCTGATTTGATTTGTTTTCTTTAATTTCTCAAGACTTGTTGTGACCTAAAATATGATCTATCCTGAAGAATATTACATGTGTGCTTGAGAATATGTATTCAGATGAAATGTTCTGTAAATGTCTGTCAAATCCGTCCAGTACAATGTGTAGTTTAAGTCCAATATTTCATTACTAATTATCTGTCTAGACGGTACCCCTGCTTCTTTTGTTTTCATCTGAATGATATATCTTTTTTTCACCCCTTCGACTTTAGTCTGTGTGTGTCCTTAAAGCTGAAGTGAGGCTCTTGTAAGCAGCATTTACTTGGTTCTTATTTTTTGTCTGTTAAGTCACTCTACATGCTTGGATTGGAGAATTTAGTCCGTTGACATTTAAAGTTAATTATTGACAGGCAGGGACTTACTATTCCTATTTTTGATCATTGTTTTCTGATTGTTTTATAATTCTTTTGTTTCTTTATTTCCTCTTTTGCTCTCTTCCTTTTTGATTTGATGATTTTCTGTAGTGGTATACTTTGATTGCTTTCTCTTCATCTTTTGCCTATCTACTATAGGTTATTGCTTTTGTTACCATAAGGCTTACATAAAACATTTATGACAGTCTGTTTTAAACTAATAACAACTTAACTTCAAACATAAAAAGAGCTCTACATTTTTCTCTCCCCTCCACATTGTTTTTTGATGTCAATTTACCTTTCCTTACATTGTTGTAATCGTTAACAACTTGTTGTAGTATAGTTAATATTTTTCTCTTTTAACCCTCAAATTAGAGTTATAGGTCATTTACTGCACCACGATTAGAGTATTCTGAATTTAACTATGTATTTACCTTTACCAGTGAGTTTTATACTTTTAGATGTTTTCTTATAACTAATTAGCATCCTTTGGTTTCGGCTAGAACTCTCACATTTCTTACAAGGTCAGTGTAGTGGTGATAAATTCTCAGCTTTTGTTTGGCAAACTCTTTACCTCTCCTTCAACTCTGAAGGACAATTTTGCTGGTTAATTTGTTTTTTGTTTTTGTTTTTGTTTTTTTGGGTTTTTTTTGCTTGTTTATTTTAGTTATAGCATGTTGAATATATCAGGCCACTCCCTCTGGCCTGAAAATTCTTCCTGAAAAATCTGCTGATGGTATTATGGAAGTTCCTTTGTATGAAACAAGTTGCTTTTCTCTTCTTTTAGATTTTCTCCTTATATTTAACTTTTGACAGCTTAGTTATAATGTATCTCAGTATGGATATCTGTAGATTCTTCTATATGGAACTTCTTGGACTTCCAGGATCTAGATGTCCGTTTCTTTCCCCAGGTTTTAACAAAAGCTTTTAGCCATTATTTCTTTGAATGAGCTTTCTGCCCCTTTCTTTCTCTCTCCTTCTTCTGAGACCACTATAATGTATATCTTGGTCTCCTTGATGGTGTCCATATGTCTCTTAACTGTTTTCACTCATTTTCATTCTTGGCTCTTCTGATTAGATGAATTCCACTGCGCTGTCTTCAAGTTTGTTGATCCTTTTTCTGCTTGATCTAGTCTGATACTGAACTCCTGTAATGAATTTTTCAGTTCAGTTATTGCATTCTTCCGCTAAGTGTTTTCTCTGTGGTACTTTTTAAATAGTCTCTCTTTGTTGAAATTCTCACTTTGTTCTTGCATTTGTCTCTTGACCTTGGTAAGCATCTTTATGACTGTTATTTTGAACTGTCACATATATCACTATCTCTATTGAGATCTGTTTCTGTTGACTTTTCTTGTTTTGTTTGGAACATATTCCTCAGTTTCTTCAATTTCCTTGATTCTTTGTTCATTTCTACATATTAGAAAAAACACCCACCTCTCCCAGTGTTGGTACAGTGGTCTTGTATAGGAAATGAATCTCTTTTTTTTTTTTTTTTTTTTAATTTTTTTTTTTTCAACGTTTATTTATTTTGGGGACAGAGAGAGACAGAGCATGAACGGGGGAGGGGCAGAGAGAGAGGGAGACACGGAATCGGAAACAGGCTCCAGGCTCTGAGCCATCAGCCCAGAGCCCGACGCGGGGCTCGAACTCACGGACCGCGAGATCGTGACCTGGCTGAAGTCGGACGCTCAACCGACTGCGCCACCCAGGCGCCCCGGAAATGAATCTCTTCAATCAGCCCAGCCCAGGCTTCTAGTTGTCCCTCAAACTTCTGAGGTTGTCCAAATCAACTTCTTTGTTGTTAGTGGCTCACAGTAGCTGAGGGTGCTCTAAAACCCATCAATGTCCTAAAGGTGAGAATTGCAGTCACGACCTGGATGCAGACTGATTATCAACTGGACCCTCAGATAGCAGCTGGGATACTCTTTACTTAATACCCCTCCAGAGAGACACTGGAAGATGGGCATTTTTGCCTGCTCTCTCTGTGCTTGGCCTGGGATATAGTCATTGGGTAGAAGTGCTCTTGTACCTGTTAACTGCTTTGTGTGCTACAATATTATGCGACTGAAGAATGCAAGCCTTGTTAGTTCTCAGAGCCAGGCAACCGGAGTTGGGGGTACAGGGAGGCATTCCTTGAACAGCAGCCACAAAAGCTGGGGTGCCAGAAATTTGTGCAAACTCCTTCCAAGGAGATATTGGAGACTTGGTTTTACTGTTCCAGCCAGAGGGAAGGGGCAGGGAAAATGTCCACCAGTTTCCCAGTCTTTGGTGAGGATTACAGCCAGCCAGTGCCTATGTGTTATAGTTAGAAGCCTGGCCCTCAGATAACAGCTTTTAACACATGCAAATAAACCTCTTTCAGGAAAAGGCTGATGGTACATGAGTGGTTTTGCCTGTTCCCTCTTTGTTGAGTCCTGGGGGGTTAGCTGGTTAAGAACTGCTTCTTGGTTACTGTCCTATGGGACTTGTGAATGCAAGCCCTTTTGGGCTTCAGAGATGGGTGTTTATGGGCCCCATCCCTCAGATGGGAGTTTTAAAAGTTGGGGTACTAGGGGTGCCTGGGTGGCTCAGTCGGTTAACCGGCCGACTTCGGCTCAGGTCATGATCTCACGGTCCGTGAGTTCGAGCCCTGTGTCGGGCTCTGTGCTGACAGCTCAGAGTCTGGAGCCTGTTTCAGATTCTGTGTCTCCCTCTCTCTGACCCTCCCTTGTTCATGCTCTGTCTCTCCCTGTTTCAAAAATAAATGTTAAAAAAAATTTTTTTTAAATAATAAAATAAAAGTTGGGGTACTAAATGTGAGGTCCAAACCCTTTACTCCTCAGGGAGAAGGTAGGAATGAAGGTTTTCTTCCAATTGTAGGACACTGTGCCAAGAGGGTTTATGGCAAGAGTGTGTCTCAGCCTTTCCTACCCATTTCAATGTGGGTGTTCTTTCATTTGCCCAATGTGTATGTGTTGCTCGGCTAGTTTCTAGATTTTTCAGAGAGAACTCCATATACAGCTGTACATTTGATGTGCCTGTGGGAGGAGAGGAGCTCAAAAGCCTCCTCTTTCACTTTCTTAGTCAATTATCTTCAATTTCTAATTAATTTAGCTATCTTTCCTGTTAATTAAATCCATATTTCTAGACTGACCACTTCTCAAAAAGGCAAAATATGTCATCTCCTTGTTCCATGTGTTTAAGGCAGCATCTTCTGGAATCCCTCGCCAATTATCTTTTGCTTCTATCCTATGTTGACTCCCCTAACTCCTACATCCTTTTACTTCTTTTACTCCCTCACTTTGTGGTGTTCCTTGAGAAATCGATCTTTAGAATAGCTTATTATGGAAGATAATATTTTTGAGTTTTTACATGTCTGAAAATATTCTCATTTTACTGATACTATTGTTTAGGCAGACAGATTTTTAAACTAAAATGAGGACTTTTGAAGGCACTGTTCCACTATTTTCTAACTTCAAGGGCTAAGAAGTCAAATGTCATTCTGAGTCTGGATCCTTTGGGACCTATTTTCTTCTCAGAAACTTTTATTTTTTAATTTTATTTATTTATTTTGTGAGAGAATGCACACAAGCAGGGGAGGGGCAGCGAGAGAGAATTCCAGGCAGCTCCTGCACTGTCAGAGTGGAGTCTAACACGGTGCTCAAACTCAAAAACCATGAGAACCTGTGCCAAAATCAAGAGTCGAACACTTAACTGACTGAGCCACCCAGCACCTCTCTTCTCAGAAACATTTTAAGATCTTGTCTTTATCCCAATACTCTGAAAATTTTCAACTTGTGTGCTTTGGTTAGTCTTTTTTTTTTTTCTTTTGCTGAGCATACATTAGACCTTTTAAATTTGGAAACCTGTCATTCAGCTGTGAGAAATTACTTTTCTAGGATAATTTTGCACCTTTTACCCTCCTCTCTCTTCTGGAATCTATAGTTAGGTGTTGTATTCCCTGGAATAATCAGATTTCCTTATTTTTGCTCATTTTCATTTCTTTGACTTCTTTGTTCTAGTATTTGTAACATTTTAATTTGATTGTTCAAACCTATTTAAAGTGTTATTCTTTCAAAAATTATTTTCTTCTATGAAAATTTTAAATAGCATTATATGCCTATTCCCTATGTGCAATTGGCATTTTCTGAGACACTACTCTTAGACCATTATAAATCTCATGATAAAATATGCTTCTTGAGAAAGATTTTGCCTCTTCAAATATTTTCTTTATATAGGGTTTACTCACCTCAAAATATGTGCCTTTTAGTTTCCCTACTGTTAATTAAACTTAGTTTTAAGTGATTTCTCCAAAACGTGTCAAGTATCATAAGATGTTGGCAAGAAGAAAAAGTAGCTTATGAACATCTGTGGCCATGCTACAAATGAAGCTGAAGTATAAGTAACTGTGAAATAGAAAGACGTGATGATTCCAGCAATCAGACTTGGCCAAAGCACAGGGCTTTTGGCAATGGCTTGGTATGTGGAATGCATTACCCACTTAAATCAAAGTCCACATACCTGTTATTTCTTTTTTCCATTTTCCATTCACCATAGTGGTGTGTTTTCTTTCTTTTTTTTTTTTTTTTTTTTTTTTTTTTTTTTCTTTTTAAAGGTCCTCAGGCCTCTGAGCAAGAATTTAATCTCTAGAGTGTTACATGCCCAAACATCCTTTGTCCGTGCAATTTATTTAAATGAGTGGTATGGATGATTTTTTATTGGCATCCTTTTACTGCAAATGATAATGGTACCTTCTGTCAGTCGATAAGTTTACAAAATGCTTTGATGTGCAGTCTCTCACTAAAATCCCTGTAAGTTTTAATCCTCATTGCAGTTTGTAAACGCAGATAGTAATAGTACAATGATGAAGAGCCTCATTATTCTTTTTTTAGTTTATTTAAATTCAAGTCAGTTAACATATAGTATTGGTGTTAGGCGTAGAACCCAGTGATTCATCACTTACATATAACACCCAGTGCTCATCCACACAAGTGCCCTCCTTAATGCTCATCACCCATTTAGCCTATCCCCTCACCCACCTCCCCTCCAGCAACCCTCAGTTTGTTCTCTGTATTTAAGAGTCTCGTAGGGGCGCCTGGGTGGCGCAGTCGGTTGAGCGTCCGACTTCAGCCAGGTCACGATCTCACAGTCCGGGAGTTCGAGCCCCGCGCCGGGCTCTGGGCTGATGGCTCAGAGCCTGGAGCCTGTTTCCGATTCTGTGTCTCTCTCTCTCTCTGCCCCTCCCCCGTTCATGCTCTGTCTCTCTCTGTCCCAAAAATAAATAAACGTTGAAAAAAAAAAAGTTAAAAAAAAAAAAAAAAGAGTCTCGTGGTTTGCCTCCATTTTTCTTATTTTTCCTTCCCTTCCTTTTGTTTATCTGGTGTTTCTTAAATTTCACATATAAGTGACATCAACATGTATCTTTCTGACTTATTTCACTTACATAATACACTCTAGTTCCATGCACGTTGTTACAAATGGCAAGATTTCATTCTTTTTGATTGCCGAGTAATATCCTAGGTAATATACAATATCTTCTTTATCCATTCCTCAGTCAATGGACATTTGTGCTTCTCCCATATTTGGCTGTTGTTGATAGTGCTACTATAAACATTAGGGTGCATGTGCTCCTTAAAATCAGCATTTTTGTATCCTTTGGATAAATGCCTAGTAGTGAAATAGCTGGGTCATAGGGTAGTTTTATTTTTTTGAGGAAACTCCACATTGTTCTCCAGAGTGGCTGCGTCAGTCTGCATTCCCCCCAACAGTGCAAAAGTGCTCCCCCTTTTCTGCATCTTTGCCAAGATGGTTTGTTTTCAGAGCTGTTAATTTTTTCCATCCTGAGAAGTTTGAGGTGTTATCTTATTGTGGTTTTGATTTTATTTCCCTGATGATGAGAGCCACATTGTTCTTAACCAAAGAATAGATTACCATCTTGTACCGAATGTAGAATGATCCATGTGTCTGATATATATAGCACTCAAAAAGTGATTTGCCTTTGTTGTAACGCTAGACTCTGTCATCTTATAGATTCTGGCAGTGTTTTTTTTTTTTTTTTTTCAACGTTTATTTATTTTTGGGACAGAGAGAGAGAGAGCATGAACGGGGGAGGGGCAGAGAGAGAGGGAGACACAGAATCGGAAACAGGCTCCAGGCTCTGAGCCATCAGACCAGAGCCTGACGCGGGGCTCGAACTCACGGACCGCGAGATCGTGACCTGGCTGAAGTCGGACGCTTAACCAACTGCGCCACCCAGGCGCCCCTCTGGCAGTGTTTTAATGCATTGCCTCAGTAGTCAAGAATCTGGGGGCACGCGGGTGGCTCAGTCACGTAGGAGTCCAACTTTGGCTCAGGTCATGATCTCGCATCAGGCTCTGTGCTGAGAGCTCGGAGTCTGGAGCCTGCTTCAGATTCTGTGTCTTCATCTCTCCCTGCCCCTTCCCCCCTCACACGTGCTCTCTCAGAAATAACATTTAAAAAAAAAGAAAAAAGTCAAGAATCTGATTTCCCTGAACTCCATAAACTTCTGTTACTGCTTATTATCGTCTGTACCAAATGAACTGTTGTCGTGTTTTTTACTCATTTGTAAAATGCATTTCCATCTTTTATGTGTTCTGCATTCTTATTCAATTACAAACTTCTCAAAAATGGTAATTATATCCCAAAAGCCTTGTACAAATTTGAGACTCAAAATAGTCAGCTGATTCAAGTTGGTTTTACATTCAAAATTACTTTTCCTGCTAAGTGTGCTGTTAAAAGGAACTTAGTTTCAGGCAAATGGCAAACAGCTTTACTGCCTGAATTTCTTAAGAGGATTTGCTCTCTGTATTCTTTGAATGAAATTTGCCAAATATTGCGTAGTAAGTTAATGCATAATTCTTAAGCATAGAATCAAACATACCTACAACTCCAAGGGATTTAGTTTTATTTTGTTTTGTTTTTTTTAATGTAAAGACATAAGGCCTAGCCTAGACTGTTTGACAAGTACTTTTTCTTTCCTCATGCTGCTTCGAGAATATATGTGTATTCACCGTCCTCATGATTTCAAAATAGAATTAGGAAGGAATATTGTTTCCCACCTCTAAAGGATATATCACATTTTTTAAAATTTCTCTCCCACACAGCTATGAATTCCAGGTGAAACCCAAAAACCCACTTGGAGAAGGCCCAGCCAGCAACACGGTGGCATTCAGTACTGAATCAGGTAATCACATCAATTCCCAAATCAAGGATGTAAAGAGCCTCAATGTTTTGCATATGGAGATTCATATGCAATTTGAAATTCAGCTAAATAAACACGGTGTATAGTTTCTTGAATTTCAAAACAAATTGATCAAAGTAGCTTTAAGAAAATACTACTTACATTTTTTTCTCACTTATTTTGATGTCAAAAAAAGGCATATCAGTTTAAAAGATAAAAAGTGGGCTCCTGGGTAGCTCAGTCTGTTAAGCCTCTGACTTGATTTCCACTCAGGTCATGATCTCTCACCATCATGAGATGGAGCCCCATGTTAGGCATGGAACCTGCTTAAGATTCCTCCCCCCTCCCTTCCCTCTAGTCCTCCCCCACTCCTGCACACAAATGTGCTCATGTGCTCTTTCTCTAACAAAAAAAAAGGGGGGGGGGGGAATCTATACTTACAAACTGAACAAATGCTCCTCTGTATGCTTAAAATCCAAGCCTAGAATCAAAATATCAGACACACTGAGCTGCGCTACCTCCAGAAAGGGAATTTGATACTTTTTTGATAAACAGCTGTGAAATTTTCTGACCTACATTCCAATTCCTTTGAAAGATAAATCTATACTCACAGCATTATGTGTGTAATTTTTACACCAACTGTACGTCATGGCATTTTGGTAATTTTACCGTCAATAGTTTTCTGTCTGAATTTAAAAGAGGAAGCTTTAAAATGGAATGAGCGCTTGAAGAGCAACAAAAAATTCCAAAAGATGCAGCTGAGTACCTGGCAGAAGACTGTCCAATGGAGAACAATTCCAAAACACCCCTTCAAATTGTCTTTAGCAAGAGTGTACCACTTTGCAAGTCAGACTTGACTGTAAGCGTCCACCTTCTTCACTCTGCCACCGAAACACCAGGGCTTACCTAGTAACATCTGACTCTGTGTTTGCTATTTCTCTTCAGCGGACCCAAGAGTCAGCGAGCCAGTTTCTGGTAAGTACCTGTGTCAGTGTGAACACAATACATGCTTTTCTTTTTTTTTTTTTTTTTTTTTTTTAAATTTTTTTTCAACGTTTTTATTTATTTTTGGGACAGAGAGAGACAGAGCATGAATGGGGGAGGGGCAGAGAGAGAGGGAGACACAGAATCGGAAACCGGCTCCAGGCTCTGAGCCATCAGCCCAGAGCCTGACGCGGGGCTCGAACTCACGGACCGCGAGATCGTGACCTGGCTGAAGTCGGACGCTTAACCGACTGCGCCACCCAGGCGCCCCCACAATACATGCTTTTCTAAACTGATTCAACTAAACAGGCATGGCAGAGTTTTGGTCATGATTTCATTTTCATCCATTTAGTCTTAGAATATCAGCCAGGTGCAAATACTTACCTAAAACATTCACTAACATTGAGAACCTAGGATGTTTGGGGAACAAGTTGGATATTTTGAAACTCCCTGTCATTCATGTGCGAGGCCAGCTCAAAATTTGTTAAATAAGTCACGAAAGAACAACTTCATTTCCACCTTTAATAGCAAGTCACATTAAAGCAGCTGTTTAAATTATATACTGCTACCAAAACAAAGCAACAAAATAAAACCTTAAATTTGCTCCTAAAGGGATGCTGGCTTACACTCAACACCTAAACACACTGCTTCTCTCACTAGTGACAGGAACTTAATTAGGGGTTTATATGTTTAAACTCATAGAATGGTTTGAGTCTAATATTTAGCATTGTAGAAAACCAGGTTATCAGCAAGTTGACAATGAACTTTGCAAACTGCTTTCTAAAAAGCATTTAGGACTGGGGCACCTGGGTGGCTCAGTCAGTTGAGTGTCCAACTTTGGCTCAGGTCATGATCTTGTGCTTCACTGCTGTCAGCCTGGCAGCGCAGAGCCTGCTTTGGATCCTCTATCCCCTCTTGCTGCCCTTGCTTGCACTCTCTCAAAAATAAACATTTAGAAACAAAACAAAACAAAAAAGCATTTAGGACGGCTCTTCAATACGCAAAGTTGGATGCTAACCTCAAACCATGTGTTCTCCTTCTGTAGCAGGAAGAGATGCCATCTGGACCGAAAGACCCTTTAATTCAGACTCTTACTCAGAATGTAAGGGCAAACAGTATGTCAAACGGACATGGTATAAAAAGTTTGTAGGGGTGCAGCTGTGCAACTCTCTCAGATACAAGATTTATCTGAGTGACTCCCTCACAGGTAAGTGGGGCTCCCAGCTCTGTTTTGAGCCTTGTCCTTCAGGGAATGCTTTACAGCATTCTGTAATTTAGCCTTTTCTACGGACAGCTCCAGCCATTACTTTTCTTTTGAGCAATTTTTTTCTTTTTGAGCAAGATAGTCCTGGAATACTTAGCCTGGGATTCGAGATATGCTATTAGAATTTAAATAATGAAAATGCAACTTGAAACAAAACCATCATGGCAAATTTGAATGTAAAGGCACTTGGCCATATCAAAGTTCCATTTTGTTACAGCCACCAAAGACAGACAAGCCTACTGATAATAAAATGAGTGAAACAATAATCATGGAAGGAATAGGACAGATTTAATGTTTTAAGTCTGTCAGAGACCAGATCAAAACACCTGACCAAAAGGGTTATAAATCCTTGATCCAGACCTGATCAGTGCATGGTTACCATGTTCTCTCATATACTCATACAGTAAAAATTTTAAACAATTAAGGCTGGCCTCACCATGGAAAGGCAGACATTTGTTCAGGCACTCAATAAGCAGCTACTGTGTTCAGATGTTTTCTAGGTGCTGGGGACAAACCAGTAAACAAACCTGATTCCTGCTTTCTAGCAGCTTACAATTTAGTAGAGACAGACAACTATGTACAGAAAAATTAAAAGAGGTGAGAGAAAATGGCCCAACGGAAGCTCCTTTAGCTGGAATGGTCTCTCTGAAAAGCTAAGATTTGTGCTAAAAAGAAAACTAGAAGGAATCACCCCAGCAAAAATGTAGGGATGAAGCACTAGAGGGAGAAGGAAGAGAAATGCAAAGGCCTCTGCCAGAACACGCCTAGCCAGTTCCACTAGTGTGGCTCAGGTGTAGTAAGGGGAAGGTCAGGCAGGCAGGCATAAAATCATGGGTTCTCTTTTGAATAGGAGACTGACTGCAGGAGAGATTTATGAAGAGGGGTAACATTATCTGAGCTGCATTTTAAAGAGATGACTGATCTCTGGGAGGAGAGGGAGAGGAGTAAGAGAGACAAGAGTAAAAGCAGTGGTGCCAGCTGAAGACTTACTCCATACTTCAGTGAAAAGACACTGATGGCTTGAACTGGTGGGCGGAGGGGGGGAGTACAGAAGCAGGGAAGACTTTATCTGAAAAAATTTGATTATTTCAGAATTATCCTTTATCAAAGATAGTATCACTTTATGATGCTTTTAATTTCCGGTTCCTCAGGAAAATTTTATAACATAGGCGATCAGAGAGGCCATGGAGAAGATCACTGCCAGTTTGTGGATTCGTTTTTGGATGGCCGCACAGGACAGCAACTAACTTCTGACCAGTTACCCACCAAAGAAGGTATGTTTTCTGAGCCTCCTCCTAAGCCAGAGGATTTTACAAAGAGAATTCAAGCTGAGGAAAGCAATCATTTTAAAAATTATTCTACAGTATTGCTGGCTCTAATTATCTGACTAGAAAAAAAGATCTTCACATAAGACCTTAATAGAAATTTCTCAAATTTCCTCCCAGTCCTTAAGACTCTACCCCTTAGAGCTAAAGGAAATTACACACGGACATCTATTAAAGGCATTCTACTCCAAGAACACCTGAATTTGCAAAAACAGCTATAATGGAGTAGTATTTCCCAATCTTAAATCACTCTTGTATTACCTTTATTGTTTTGTCATACCGAGCACACTGGCGGTTTTTTTATTCCCTTATTATTTGCCTTAGAAGTCATTATATAAACATAATTAAAATTGAACAATTCTGGTGAGTAATGAATAACCACTGTAACTTGCTAAAGACATATTAGCATTAAGTTCCTCGAGAATTCAAAAGACTGAAAATTTTTAGAAATTTAGCATTCTTAGAATGACCCTTTGTTTCCTAACACTGTGGTAAACACCACCTTTACTGGTCACTTCTTCACAGACCACTAGTCTGTAATGTGCAGAAAGAACACTTTCACAAAGATGCAGAGAGTATACTGAACGTGGCCGAGACACTCAGAACAAAAAACCCCCTCTGACTCCTACCCGCTTTCAGCTTGGTCTCTCAGGCACTACCAACCAGCTCATCCCAACACGTAGGCAGGTATCAGAAGAGTTTCAGGTGCCCCTCCTGTTTAGCCAGCCATTACTATCTTAGTAAAGACACCAGGGTCTCTATTACCACCTACTTTCTACAATACTTTGCTTCACCTAGAGTAACATTCAGCCATTCAGTGACACCCTTCAGTCTGTGAGTGGTGACGGCCAAAACAGAACAGCTATTAAAATAAAATCATTTTCCTTCTTAGGTTATTTCAGAGCAGTTCGCCAGGAACCTGTCCAATTTGGAGAAATAGGTGGTCACACCCAAATCAACTATGTCCAGTGGTATGAATGTGGGACCACAATTCCTGGAAAATGGTAGATGCTGCAATCATGTCCAAAAGTGCCTTCTGTTCTATCGTGGCAAAAAATACTTGGAAACGCTATAGTATTTGTCACATTCATTTAAAGCTGTTATGTTTACTATGTATTAAAGTTTAATAGCAATAGTAGATGTTTATTAGATTGCTGAGAATATTTATCAGGTTTTACAAAATCATTTTAAAAAAACAAGATATTGACATTAACAATAACATTTTTAGGGAAGCTGGCTCCCTATTCATGGTATTTTAAGAGATCATTTGTATATTATTTATCACACTGTTGTAATGATGTTTTGAGATACTTTTATAACAAATTTAACATCAAAAACTAATATACTTTTTAAAAAATATTTACTTTTATTAAAGTGTATTCTTCTTACTGGTGAGTTAATTCCATAAATCTCAACTTGGTTTAACTTATTAGATCAAATTATCTTCAGCATTTGTATCAGGGGAGGGGGAGGGTCCTAATATTCATGTTTATTTAAACTTCAAACTTTTAGCAATAACTAAACAGCTTTTCTGAAGCATTTCAGTAGTTAACCATTCATGCTGATAAACATTTCCTTAAATCTTTGCAAATTACTGAAAATATTGTTTGAAGCAGGAAATTTGACTTCAGCTGCAAACTGAATATCTGACATTCAATTTCAAAACACCCACTTTCTTTCTACCCATAAATGTGTTACAATGTCTGAATGTACTTTGTCAAACTGTCCCTTTAAGCAACTGCCTTTATATTATTTTTAATGTAATTCTAAGGAAGCTGTATGTAGAGTCTGAATGTGAAGTCTTCCCTACCATTTTACATGATATGTACTCTACTTTTATACATAAGACCTCTATGCACGAATGTATCAGACGATGTTTTCATAATTTTGTCTAACTCAACCTGTAATGAAAATCTGTTTGTTTTAAAAAAGTCCTTCATTTGGAGAAGGATAGGAGAATGCTGCCTCGTTGCCCTTATTCTGAAAGGACCTTTCCTCTGCTCTCCCTTCATCATGCTTCAATTTTATCAGTGCTATGTTTTGTATTTTTTAAGCAAGTATAAACTGCAATAAAGAGATGTAGTTTTTTTAAGACTGAGTTCTTCATTTCTGAATGATTCATCTAAGGAAAATCACAAAGTTAGTTATTCAGGATCTACCCACCCCCCCGTATCTAAGTGTCATGGTTTTAAGCCAATGATTATTAAATGCATTTCTTTCAAAGTCAGCACAAAAAACAAATGGCACCGTGTTTCCTGATATAGAAAACTGTGAGCTAAAATGTCTACACTTAACAGACCAAACATCAAAAAGGATTTCGCTCATGTAGTTTAGTCATTGACATATACAAGACCACTAATGGATTCAATTGTCTTTATTAACCTATCAATGTTACATTTTATACATAATACCTAGTTGTCTTCTCAAAGGGATCTACTTTAGTACATCATGTTAATAATAAAAAGCCAAGTAAGATGGCTAAACTTCAACCTAGCATTTTAATATCCTCCGGACAAGGCAAGCTAGAAAGTCAATCACTTTACACACGTCAGAGTAGTGTTCCAAAATAACTAGGCAGCTGCTACACTTTTAAGCAAGGGAAGAAAAAAACTTTCATTTTGGTCTTTTTGTGTTCTAGCAAATTATACTTTCAATTAACAGCAACAATGATATCATAAAAAATGCTCTGCTTTTTAAATTTCTGGACTTCAATACAAATTAAAATAGTAGTACTGGAGTCTTTTGGGCAAATAAGCTAGCAGCTACATTAATCAGTGTAGCTGAGCCTCTTTATCGATAACCAGGTCCAGGTTGGGTATAGCCCTGACCAAAGGGAGGGCGGGTACGTGCATAAGGGTTAGGCCCACTAGGAGGTGGAGCCATAGTACTTCCAGGAGGTGGAGTAAAACCTGGTCTCGGCTGATAGGCCCCGGGTTGGCTTGGAGCCATTCCAGGCTGTGAGGCAGGGGCCACAGTATAACTGGTAGGCTGAGAAGTTTGGGTAGTGTAAGTTTGTGAAGGGTAACTGCTCGCCTGGTACTGCTGCGGTGGTTGAGCAGGCAGTTGTTGAGGCTGACCGGCAAAGGCAGGAGCCGGTGCCTGGGAAGTTGGTTGCTGGCCATATCCCTGGAACTGCTGAGGCTGCTGGGGTCCAGTCTGCTGACTATAACCTGCTGAAAAGGCAAAATAAAGTACACGTATACCTTATTTTTCTTTTGGTGAAAACTTTCCAGAGAATTAGTCTTACTGTAATGGACCAAAAAAGAGGAGAAATTTAAACTTATTCCTAAGTATTTATGTAACAAGTAGCGTAGATTCCATCATATAATATTACTTCAAAACCAAGTAGTAGCAAAAAGGTATTGCCTAAACAATTTCTTACAACGCTCTAATCTTAAATGGAAACCAATATATGCATATGTCTTCATTATGTTTCTGCACGACTTAATCCCTGAGAGCAAATACCTGTTCTAGCATAATCCTAATAAGAACAGATGCTCAAATGATAAATGCAGGAATATAAAGTTAGTCATTAACCTGGCATGGAGGGGAGGCCTATTTAACAACTGTACCAAGTAAAAACACATTGCAGACAATATTTTTAAATGAAGCAGTGGTGCTACAAATACATCTTACTGTGCTAATGAGATGCTTTAAGGTTTATTCACTCTATAAAAACTAAGCCATTTAAGAATAAACATTAAGTAACCATTTTCACAATCCTACAAATCCTTCATTTCTTTTAGATTTGGTATCTGATGTTTTGCCTTTACACTTTGAACAGTAACAGCATAACACACAAAAAGCATACCATATCGCCCCACAATATCAACATCTATATTCATTATTTACTAGGATGTAAATTTTTTTTAAAAGAACAAGTCTGCTTCACTAAAAACTTTTATCTCTACCATGAAACACACCTGCAGCTACTTGCAATGAAACCTCTCCAATGACTGGAATCCTGTCAGCATTAAATACCAGATACATAAGAAAATTATTAAAATATGTACAACCCTGCATTAAAAAAAAAAAAGGATTGAATGAATTTGAGTATATTCTGAACTCACCTTGAACCTGGGTTCAAAATTTACTCATGAAAGAAACCTTTTTGACATAGTCCATGAATAAAACTGGAAAGGTCAAAGGGAAACTGCCAAACCAAAAGTGTCAAAAATGGTCCAATGTTACCACCACCACTTACAGTCTCCAAGCAGAGTACTTAGTTGACTATTTCCACATCTCCCAAATTCAAGTTAATAGGACTAGTGGGATCAGAAATACAAAGATGATAATTGGAAAACTAAATTTTACTCAGGTGAAGGCCCTACTAAAATCATTAAGAACAAGCTTAACTTTTAATAAGTAAATCAAGTCATTTTACTTATGGTACCAAATACTGAAGTCAACTCATGATAAAATCTTGAATGTTATACAACTTCTCCTAACTTCTACATTAAAACTTGCTTAATTTTTTACTGTAAATTTTTGGAGAGACAGAAGGATCAGCTATTTTACTGAAAACGTCTATATAAGTTAAGACTATGAGCAAAAAAATGCTGCCTTTTCATCCTGGCAAGTGAAATCTAGACTGGCTTTTTAACTGAGTCTGGAAACAACCAGATCCTTAATTATTTCTCAATAGCAGGAATAACGATGGGCCTAAGATGCCATTAGCAACCTTCTAGTCTTTGATCATAATGTGGCAATGCTTCTTTTTGTGTACAGTTTCCCTCCTACCCCCACCCTCACCCTTGAAAAACAAGTTTGGTGAAGAACAAAAATCTCAAGGAATGGAAATTATGGGACTTTTTAAAGTTAATTAGTATAGGGCGAGGGATCATATGATCCACAAAGTTTAAAATATTTACTATCTAGACTTTCATGGCAGGTAAGTCTGCCACCACTGGACTAGGTTGGAGAATGCAGCATGATATAAGTAATGAACAGCAAAGTCAGGTACACTGGTTCTGATATAGCTTCCCCACTGAATGCTTGCATGTCACAACCTCTTTGAACCAGTTGTCTCGTTTATACAATGAGTGGGTGAGACAAGGACAAAAAATAAAAAATAAAAAACCTGGCTGCACTTTAGAATGACGTGCTTTGCTTTTTTAAAATATCAAAGCCTAAGTCTCACTCCTAACCTGAAACAAAATATCTGGGAGTAGAGTCCAGGCACCAGCACAGAGGGGGCTGAAATCCCCTGGATTAGAATGAGGACTAGGTCTTTTCAGCTCTATTATTTCTACAAGTTACGTAATTTGTAACACTATGACTTTAAAGGAAACCTGAAATAACTTCCCCTAATATAATAATCCAAGCTTAAATTCATCTCACCTACTTTACATAATTAAAAACTAACAGCTACAGATTAAATCACTCTACAGCAAACATAATCCAAATAAAAATTGCTATCTGCATTAAAATATACCAAACTCCAACTAAGATAGGCCATAAAATTCTAGTTCAAGAGGCATGACACAGTTTTTTGTTTGTTTTCCTGTGAACAGCCTGAGAGTAAACATTCTAGGTTCTGCGGGCCACACAATCTCTGTTACAACTTCTCAGCTCTGCCATTACAGTGCCAAGGAGCAACAGCATGAAATGAATGGGTGTTGATGTATTCCAATAAAACTTAATACACAAAAACAAGTGACAGGCCATATTTGGCCTGTGGGCTACAATTTGCTAACTCCTACTCTAAATGATACTATAAAACTCTATAAAATAGAATTTAGGTAATATTCACCTTATATAAGTTATTTTTAATTACAGTTGAAATTTTGATACTTAAATCTTTGGCTGTGAAACATGAGTGGAACAGAAACTCTGTTTTAACAAAAGTAAAATTACCTGATCTATAACTATCACAGTCAAAGCTACACTAAAGAGATTTGATATTTAAATATGGATAATCTTTAGTGGACAGAAGGTAAAAGAAAATACCTGGGATGCCTGTCTACAACATCTATATTCAACATTCTTTGCTGCCTGGATTGCATTTGACACAAGTCTATTTTTTTGGCCTGTTTTTTGGCATGCCTACATACTTTTTTGGAGATTTAAAAACCTAAGTAGCTTAATTTAATTCTTATTTAATAAGACTGCCTTTTCATGTATGAGGAAACTACTATTATTTTTACAGTACCCTGGAATTATGTGTTACATATAATGAGGAAAAAAAATCTTGCATTTTTGCAGTTCTAAGTCACTAAGCTAATCCTAAGACTGTATCATACAAGATAGCTTTTGCTAAAAAATGCTTTCATGCTACAAGTTATTACAAAATCATCTACTATGACTGTTAAATGTTGATTTACAATATTTATGCAAAATATTTACAAATAAATGCTATTTCCTCCAACAAACAAATACTTAAAACCTACTCCGACAATGTAAGTATTACAAATCAAGGAATTAAGAGGAAAGGACTAAAGTTCGATGGGTATAGAAACAGCTCAACACCAACGAGTCGCTCCCTGGGGACACGTGCTCACCTGAATACTGAATACCGTACTGCTGTGGCGGCTGAGGCGGCGCCTGTGGCTGCTGAGCACCGTAGCCGGCCTGTTGCGGGTACTGCTGGTACAGCTGACCTAAAAATGACAAGACAAGGAAAAGAGGCAGGTTTAATTTGATAAAGAGAAATATTTTTAAGGCTCATTTAATTCTCTCCCCATCCAAACACATAAATACACTTAGTAACAAGACACAAGAATGTGTTTCCCCTTTAAATGCTACGCACAGAGAAGAATGAACCGAACAAACGGAGCTGATCCACTGTGGATTAACTGCAGAGAACTCTAATGGGCAGCAAATAACACTAGTGTGGTTACTTCATAAATTCCAGAAAAACAAATGCTTTCAAACCCAAGTACCAACAGATACGTACTACTGATGTTTAGTAAAAATCAACCAAGTCAAAAAACAAAAAATAAAAATCTGAGAAAAGGAACAAATACAACTGACAGCTCCTAAATCTCTCCCAAAACAGTGTATTTGTCATCTAAAGGTTTGAACCTTTGTTACTACATGAATGGACTCTCTGGTAACAAGGAACTATGCGACATCTTTCATTACAGACCTCAGAGATTCCTATGGCATTTGGCAACAATTTGCTTTTCCATCATCCGAATATCCTAGCCCATCATGTTTCGGAATCTGATAAAGCCTACATGGTTCCTCACTGCACATTTTTGAAAATGGCTTGACAATGGGGATGTAAACTGGGAAATGAGAGTGCTATTTGCGATCAGGAGAGCACAGTTCCTATGGAAAAATCTTTTGGGTACTGTTACTACCTGTAATTTCCAAACAAGCAAGGATTTATTGGTGCACATCTTTCTCATCTCTACTACTTTTACTGTTGTTCTAACAGTGGATTTAGCTAGATCTAATGCCTTGAGTAGCAATAAAACTTGCATTTACTATCTAATATTTAAGTCTTTAATTATATGTTTGCTCATTCAAAAAAAAAAAAAAGTCACATTATCTTAGTGCCACCAAACTGAGGTGCACTAGGCAGCTAACACCCACAGGCTGAACTCAAGGAATAGAGCCCACTCCACTGGGCTCCCTGCTCAGCCCTATGTACCACAGCACTAACTGAGATATGCCTGTACTTATTAGAGCCAGTTTATTTTCTAGCAAGCAGTTGTTTGCTTTTTATGATAGAAATAAAATCTGCTTAGCTATTTTTAAACTATTAATCCTCTTCCCAAATACAATAACAAAAAGTTGACAAAAAGTTTCCTAAATGCTTTCTTCATGCATGTGGTTTAAGACTTACAGCACAAAATGGAGCACAAGAGTGAACTACCTTGGAAGACACCACATTAATCCTAGATTGTATTTCATAACTAAATTTCAGAACAGCAAGAGAACAGGATGAAGTGCAGAGTAATTGTGAAACTTCTCGTACTGCACTGTGTTGCACAAAGTGGCAGCCAACCTCCGTGATAACCCCCTGCACGGCTTTAGCATATGCACAAGACTCCTGCTGTCCTTTACATCTTTATAAACGAGAAAGATTAACCTCACGATACAAAAGAGCAATAAGCAATAAACACAGGAGTATTCACTCTCTTGTGTAGTCCCCTCCCACACTCAATAAGGCTGACCTATATACCAATAGAATATTGCAGAAATCACAATGACACTTCTGAGGACAGGTCATAAAAGACAGCCACCTTCTACCTTTCTCTCTCGGTCTTTCACGGACTCTTTGGTGGAAGCTGCCAAGGCATGAGGTCACCCAGCAGGCTGTGAGAGGTTTATGTGAGGAACTAAAGCCTCCAGACAACAACTGTATGAAAGAGTCATCTCAGAAGTAGATACTCCAGCTCAGATTAAGCTTCTGATGACTGCAACCTCATGAGAGACTGTGACACAAAACCACCTAGCTAAGCCGCTTGCTCCCAGATCCCTGACTCTTTGGAACACTATGAGATAATAAATGTTTGTAGCTTTAAGCATCTATGCTTTGGGATAAATTGTTACACAGCAATAGATAATGAAAATACATAGTTTTTAACTTTGGAAACATGTAGGGGTGACAGCTACTGAAAAGAAAAAGAAGGCATGTAATCAAATAAAAAATGTGAATCTAGCCACCACTGTAATAAGATAATTATGAGACAAAAGAAATTCAAATATAGACTAGTATGTAACATTAAGAATCAGTTTTGTTAGGTGTAATAGCATAGAAGTTATGGTAAAAGAAAAACTACCAGTATAGACATGCATACTGAAATAGCTGAGTGAAATAACATGAAGTATTTGATTTAAAATACTTCAGGGAGGGGTGCCTACGCGGTGCAGTCGGTTAAGCCTACAACTCTTGGTTTCAGCTCACGTTGTTATCTCATGGTACGGTTCGTGGGTTCGAGCCCTGCATTAGGCTTGGCGCTGACAATACAGAGCCAGCTTGGAATTCTCTCCTTCCCCCCCTCTCCCTGCTTCCCTCTGCTCTCTCTCTCAAAATAAATAAACTTTAAAAAATAAAGTACTCCAGCAAATTAAAAAAAAAAAAAAAAGAGGGGGACCAAGGAGGACACATGAAAATAGAATGCCAAAACATTGGTAAGTGTTGAAGCTGCATAATGGACTCATGTAGAGTTGATTATTCTAGTTCTACTTTTGTGTATGTTTCTATTCAAGTTATCATTCTATTATCAGAAGATTTTACATATTTTAATTCTAGCCTTTTCACCTTTTTGGTTAGTTTGTCAAACAGCAAAACCTCCTGGTCTCCCTGATGATTTTTTAATGCTCTTCTCTGTGTCCTCACCACTTCAAAGTTTTTGGCCAACTACTCAACTGCACATAGTTTTCCATAACAGAGGTGCCTACTTTGTCTGAAAAAGGATAATACTCTCCATTTTGTTTCTTTTCATGATGCTCAACAATATGTTTTTAATCAAACATATTAAGACCAAAATCCAGGGTGGCTGGGTGGCTCAGTCGGTTAAGCGTCCGACTTCAGCTCAGGTCATGATCTCACAGTTCGCGGGTTCGAACCCCATGTCGGGCTCTGTGCTTCGGATTCTGTGTCTCCCTCTCTCTCTGCCCCTCCCCTGTTCATGCTCTGTCTTTGTCTCAAGAGTAAATAAACATTAAAAAAAAAAAAAAAAAAAAAAAAAAAGACCAAAATCCTTGGGGGGAAAGTTATAATTCCAAGGTCCCTTTTATGGACTTTAAATAACAACTCAGATTTAGTTTAGATTATTTCATATTGTCTTATAAGAAATTCCTATGTTAACCTATTATTAGTAATGGATTTTTATTGATTTTCTCTTCAAATTATAACCAGCGGCTGATATAACTGGTGATGTCAGGGACTCAATATACATCACAGGTCAAAAAGTACTCATTAAAATGGACCATACTTCATCCTATAAATAACTGATATATTAAGCCAGGGCTGTGCTATCCAATACAACTGCCACATGGCTACTAAGCACCTGAAATGCTGCTAGTCTTAACTACGATATACTGTATGTTTTGGAAGTGTTTCGAACTGGTGCCACACCCCAGATTTCCAATACACAGTACAAAAAAATAAAAGTAAAACATTAGTAACTTTTTAATAATTACATGTTGATACATCAGATACTAGGTTATGTAAAATGTATAACTAACATTAATTTTACCTTTTTAAAAACCTTTTTGGGGAGCCTGGGTGGCGTAGTCGGTTAAGCGTCCGACTTCAGCCAGGTCACGATCTCGCGGTCCGTGAGTTCGAGCCCCGCGTCAGGCTCTGGGCTGATGGCTCAGAGCCTGGAGCCTGTTTCCGCTTCTGTGTCTCCCTCTCTGTCTGTCCCTCCCCCGTTCATGCTCTGTCTCTCTCTGTCCCAAAAAATAAATAAACGTTGAAAAAAAAAAAAAAATTTAAAAAAAAAAAAAAAAAAAAAAAAAAACCTTTTTAAGTGTGACAAATAAAAAAATTACATGTGGTTTCCACTGTTCTTTTTCTTGGACAGCACTGATCTAGAAACTCACCTCCAGAACGCTACTGATTGATGTCATGTGTTAATAACTGTACAATTTTTATAGTGTATGTTTTAACGTAAACTAATAAAATAGAAAATAAAGAAGTTTTAGCAAGGTACACAGTTAATGCCATGCTAAATGAATTCATTGCATATTGAACACTGTTAACCTGATGCCTCTGGAAAAAGGAACTTGGTTGCTATGGGTCAGAGGTGGGAGAGAGAATTTGTGAATTGTATTTTTAAATTTTTACCTGCTTGAAAATAATTTTTCAATTAAAATAAACCCAACAAAATAATTTGAGACATTAACAGAGCCTTAAATCTCATTCCTTTATAAGTGAACAGCAAACATTATTTGGTACAATTATCCCTCCAACTGCCATTCTACAACAGTATACACTGCTTAAGATGCAATTTTTTAAAAACAGAGATGAAAGCTGACCTGAACTGAAGAACGTATTAGGAGTAAAATCCTTAGGAAAAGTATTTTCAATCCCAAGGCCCTTTTTATGGAATTTAAGTAACATAAGGAGCCATTAAACTCCCTTCATACCCAAACTCTGCTTTCGCGGTTGCAGTCCACATCTGCTTCTAGTTCCAGTTTGGGGCAGCTGCACCTTTGTACAAAGACTATAACTAGGGATGGTTGAGAAAAAGCTGAAGCAGTAAGAAATTCTTCCCAAACTATTCACTCATCAGCAAAATGCAACCTGCTAGACCCTATGACTAGCATTCATCCAACAGGACAACTCTAAAAATGTAGCCACAGGATGATTAGGACTCTATTACCTAAGTGCTCAGTTCATTTTAGGCGATAGATTTTTTTTTTTATATGATTAATAAACTCAGTCACTTGCTTCTGTTGCTGAAAATACATACCACCACTTGACCCTTTTATACACAAAGAGAGCACCACCTGGTGTTTGTTTTCAAGTGGAATGTGCAGTTTTTAAATTTTTTTTTTTTTTCCAACGTTTATTTATTTTTGGGACAGAGAGAGACAGAGCATGAACGGGGGAGGGGCAGAGAGAGAGGGAGACACAGAATCGGAAACAGGCTCCAGGCTCTGAGCCATCAGCCCAGAGCCTGACGCGAGGCTCGAACTCACGGACCGCGAGATCGTGACCTGGCTGAAGTCGGACGCTTAACCGACTGCGCCACCCAGGCGCCCCTGAATGTGCAGTTTTTAAACTTCAGTGCCTGCTGTCCTGAGCTTGTGGCCCCTCAGTCCCCTTCAACCATGGTAATGACCCCTTTATCTGTTTAAATACTGAGCTTTCAAGTTCTATTTCATTTGGGACTAGAGACAGTCTTTTAATACCACTAATTTTGTCCAGTTTTCATAATTTACCACGAGAGAATTTTAAACCCAGAGAGATTAAACTGCTCATCCAAGGACACATCATTTAGAGAAGACAAGTTTGATTTAAAATACACTGTTTTTCCACAAAAGACATATTACATATTGCTAACTGCACAAAATTTAAGGGCTATTTATCTTTCAAAAAATTACACTTAACTACAGTTATGCTTTACTTCTATTTTAAAAATAGCTCCAATTACAAAAATAATACACTGATGCAAGAAGGGAAAGGAAGTACCTAAGTATTATTATGCAATATGAAATGTCACCTCAATGGGTCATCTCTGACATTACCACTGACTGGTGACTGGTATGAATCCTTCCTGATTGGTTGCCATGTATCTATATTCATACAAGCACTTTTTAAGGTATTCTTCTTTTCAATAATCAGAAGCATATCTGACATATTGTTCTATTTGGGTTTTAACCCCAAAACATAACGTTATCAGTAAATCAAAAGTTTTTACAACTGTATTTATAGCATGAATGGTTATGTAATCTCTTTATCATCACCGACAATGTTGCAATAAACATCTCTACACATTTACCTCCCCAAATATGTGCTCTTATTTCTATTTTACCTTCACTCTGACCTGCTTGTGTCTGAGCTCCTGTATATGGTGGCTGCTGTGGCTGAACTCCTGGTGGGTGAGCTGCAGAGGAGGAGGAAGCAATGCTGTCAGGTGTTCCTGAACGGTCTTCTGCAGGAGCACTGGGTGGCCCTAAATGGTCATGGAAAGTCAGTTTAGTTTCTAATACGAGAATTCTCCCCAGCAAGCTGAACAAATAAGTTTGGTTAAAAGAGAACAAAAATGAAAGTACTACAGAGTAAGCACAACCACAAATACAGCCTTTTACACTGAATGTATATACTTCATTTTTTCCTCTGCTTCACTCTCTTAAGAATACACAGCAACAGGGGCGCCTGGGTGGCTAATTCAGTTATGCATCCAACTTCGGCTCAGGTCATGATTTCGCAGTCCGTCAGTTCGAGCCCCACATCGGGCTCCAAGCTGACAGCTAGGAGCTTGGAGCCTGCTTCAGATGCTGTGTCTCCCTCTCTCCCTGCCCTTCCCCTGCTCACACTCTGTCTCTCTCAAAAATAAATAAACATTAAAAAATTAAAAAAAAAAAAGACATAGCAATGACTGGAAATCCTTCCCTATGATGTGCAGTGTTATATTCCTAAGTCCTAACTTCCCCCCTGCAAAAATCAGAAGCCCTCTCTGCCATACCAATATCCTCCACCTCATGCTACCTAATTTATTTTGTGGATCAACCAAAAGTATCACCTAATTCTTCAACGGGTCCCCATTGCCCATAAATCAAGTTCAACCCTCTAGTTTGGTATTCCAGGGTCCAAACACTGTTTCTCACAATTCCTCCTCTCACGTGCCCACTTCAGCTAAAACTAACCTTTTCCCGAGCCCACAATATATCTAATATTTTTTTCTGCCTCCATTTCATTTATCACTGTCGCCTCCAGTCCCAGTTTCATGTATCTACGTATAATGGTCTTTAAACCCCGGTTACTACTCTATACTTCCAGTAAGACCTCTTCACTCATAAATACTTTTATCCACTTTTAAACTTCTACAGAGTATACTTTTATGATGACCCTTACCAACTTCTACTTTGCATTTCTGAACAGGTCCCATCTTCCTCTTAGACTACAAGCTCTTTTGGCCAGAGTCCTTTCTGACTCTTTTCGTCTGCCTCACAAAGACTACCTCTCAAATTCTTGGAGCCACTCAAATTCTTCTAAAATAATGAACAAAGAAGTAAATGGACAAAATTCACTAGAGTTCCAGTACTGTGACAGTCAAAAAAGACACTGTGAAGACAACTGTAGATATGTTTATTCCTTTAAGTTCTTTCTGTTCAGCAATATACGAGAGTCGTTAACAGCACAGGTTTTGGAGCCAGACTGCCTAGGTTCAAATGCCAGTGCTGCCACTTAGTAAGCTTTATAACTTTGGGCATGTCACTTCATCTCTTTCTGTGCCTCAGTTTCCTCATCTGTATGAAAGAAATACTAATTTCTACTTCACTTAGGTTACTACAAGGATTAGGAGTTAACAGGAGCTTATAGCAAATATTTGTAAAAATGATTATATGGCGGGGCACCTGGGTAGCTCAGTCAGTTGAGCGTCTGACTTTGGCTCAGGTCGTGATCTCACAGTTCGTGAGTTCGAGCCCCACATCAGGCTCTGTGCTGACAGCTCAGAGCCTGGAGCCTGCTTCAGATTCTGTGTCTCCCTCTCTCTCTGGCCCTCCCACGCTCATGCTCTGTCTCTGTCTCTCAAAAATGAATAAACGTTAAAAAAAAAAAATTTAAAAAAAATGATTATATGGCAAGAGCTTATGAAAGTGATAACCATTTAGAAAGTTCCACACAGGGACTTGCTATTACAGTCTGTCTAATTTCCCTGAGGGCAAACCTCTATCCTCTGCACTGATGTATCCCAGAACTTAGCTCTGTATTAGGCAACTATATAGTTGGCAACTGGTAGTCCAGGTATTGATGAGAACCTAAACTAGGTTTAGGATAACAAAGTGGCAATGCAGGAGAAACTAATGATTACCAGATTAAAATGGACAATTTGCTCATTTTATTGATATTTACATACATGTAAATACATACACATACACTCTCTCCTACAAAAAACACTGTATTATCTAAAAAAAAAAAGAGTATTATTTTGACTCCTCTTTTCTCTCTTGTATGTAACCTATTAGTTAATGCTACCCATCTTATCTCTATAATATTTTATCCCTCCTTCCATGTTCACATTCACTATTGCAGTCAAGCTTTTCACAATAGCACACCCAAATAACTACAACGTACCCCCCTGGTATTTTCTATGTGCACAGTTTTTCTTACTTTAACACACAAAGGTATCAGAAAAATGGCCTTCAAATAATGTGAATCATATTAATCATGTTATTCTAGGGTGTGGCATATACTCTAATCAAAATGTTAAGCCTGACTTCCTATTTACTCCTCCATTTGCCATTTCTTCAAGTCGTAAATAGTAAGAAACCATAACAGTAACTCAAATTTCAGTTGCTTTAAAAAGTGATTTTCAGGGGCGCCTGGGTGGCGCAGTCGGTTAAGCGTCCGACTTCAGCCAGGTCACAATCTCGCGGTCCGGGAGTTCGAGCCCCGCGTCAGGCTCTGGGCTGATGGCTCAGAGCCTGGAGCCTGTTTCTGATTCTGTGACTCCCTCTCTCTCTGCCCCTCCCCCGTTCATGCTCTGTCTCTCTCTGTCCCAAAAATAAATAAACGTTGGAAAAAAAAAAAGTGATTTTCAGATATATCTCTTGTGCAATGTCTTCTTTTGCCAAGAACATGCATCATATACAAATATTTGTCTCTCCAGAATTTCACACAATTCTCTTTAGTGAATAATCCCATAAAAGTCTCAAAGAAAAAAAAATAGACTGAATGCTACATTTCCAGTTACTGATAATGGCAATGAAAATGGTCAGGTGAACACTCTCAGAGTTAAAAACTAAAAACCTGTAAAATAGCAGAAAACAACTATCTGAAATCAATAGAAGTCAATCAAATGTCAGCAGAAACCAGAAAAGTTTACCCCCCAGTGAATTACAGTGGATGAGAATGACAGGCCCTGACCTCTGCAGCCCCAACAGCAGAAAGCCATAGTATGAACTTGATGGCTGGCCAACTACCTGGAAATTTGAGGGAAAATATCCCTGCAGTAAAAAAGCCACTGAAGAAGTGAGACCTAAAAAGTCAGTATAAGCTCTGCCCCCAAATCTCAGCTAGCCATGGAGTTATGAGGAGGAGACATAAGAGGGCTCAGAAAAAAAAAAAGTAGCACCAAGAGTTGAAAGGACTGAATAGAGATATTAGCTGCTATATTTCATGGGAAAAAAGAATGAGTAGTTTGAATACATACAAGTTTACTCCTTGCCAGAGTAGCAGTAACAAAAAAAAAAATCTCAAAAAAAAAAAATCTCAAGTCACTACAATATATTAATCATAATGTACAGTTTTCAATAAAAAAATCATCAGATATGCAAAGAAACAGGAAAATGTGACCCATACTCAGGGAAAAAAGACAGGCTAAAGAAAGTGGACTCCAAATAGGACCAGATGTTGAATGAAGCAGACAAACATTAAGCAGCTATTATAAATATTTTTAAAGAATTAAAAATGCATCAATAAGTTAAAGGGAAATATAGTCTTAATGAAATGCAAAGGTAAGGAATCCCAAAAGAAAAAAATAAACTATAAAAAGAATCAAATGAAAATTCTAAGGCTGTATGTGTAATTGGAATCTGAAGAGGGAAGACAGCAGAAAAAATATTAAAGAAATGACAGTCAAAAAATAAAGAAATCACAGTATAGGTGCTTTTTTAAAAAAGGTTAAAACCATCCATTATAAGAGCTCTTTCTACACAAGGCAAGTAAACCAAAAATCTATATTTAAATTTCAATTTCTCTAATTAAACATCCAAAGAGAGAAGATGGCATCAAATATAATTTAAATCCTACAACAAAACTGAAATAAGATTATAAAATGGTTCAGATTTTTAAAAAAAATATAAACTTTCTGAATTCCACTTTTGATAAAATTCACCTAAACCAAACAATGATTATTCTTTCAAGGGTAGGATTCTACTGACTGGGAAAGTGCACAAGAAAGCTTTCCTGAGTGCTGGAAATCATCTATGTCTTGAACTCAATTGATGTTTTCTGTAGATGTAGACAAAAGTAAAAATTTATTCAACTGAACCTTTAAGTCAACCTTTATGAACATCACTGTATCTGTTATCCTTCTATTACAGAAGGAAAGAAAGAGAGAGAAGAAGAGAGGGAATGAAGGATGTGAGGGAGGAACTAACTTACCTGAAACCTGATCATCTGTTAAGCCAAACGCTGACATGACATTTTTATTGATTTCATCTTGGTTTTTTAAAGGATCAAAAGCTGACATACTCGCTGCCATAACCTGAGTAGACTGTTTTCCAGAAGAATCAGAAGCAGCAGGCTTTTCATCCCTACCATCCACAGTATCTGTAAGAGGAATAAACAAAAACTTGTTTCAATTTTATCTATATTCAGTAAGGCTTAAGAAATACAGAAGAATACATACAGTCTGAAATGTTAAGAGTAAATATCTCTGAATATAGGATCATAGATAATTTTACTTTCCTTTTTATACCTTTATTTTTAAAATCAGAAGAAAGGATCAAAAATTTTAAAAAAACAGCTTTTTCCAAAAAATCTTATCTACCTCTTTCCCTAAGAATTACTAGATGAGAAAAAAAATTATGAGCTCCTTAACAGAGAAAAATATTTTGCCCCCTTTTTTTGGAGCCCCATGACCCATATATACGTATGTATATATACACACATGTATATATATATACACACGTATACGTATGTATGTGTTTGTGTGTGTATATACATATATATATACACACACGCACATATATATATATATATATATATATATATATATATATATATATGTATCTCCTACTATCGGATACATACTGGGTACTAATGCATCATTTTGTGAAAGGATAAAGCAGCTTCATTGAAGTTATGATATCAACTTTTATGTTTTATTTCTACTTGTCTATTTGTTCATTATTAATTGCATGGAAATCTCAAGCCAACCAATATATTAAACACATCCTTTTAATTTGCTATGTCTCCCTTAAAATACTTTATAGCAAAAGGATGTCTGAGATTTGCTCAAAATAACAGGTGGAAATGTATGGGAGGAGACATGGCATGGTACTGATGAGTTGGTGACTGTTGAGGTTGGAGGTGGTTCATGAGATTCATTAAAGTATTTCTACTTTTGTCTGTTTTTCCATACTTTAATAGAAAAATAAAATTTTAAACATGAGCATAGTAAGTTTAAGTATCTTCTAAGTATACTAAGGTATTCAATAGGCATTGGTACCACTACCGCGTGAAAGAAAAGGGGTTCAAGAACAACCCACATCTTATAAATAGGTACCTGAGCTGCTGACAGCTCAGAGCCTGGAGCCTGCTTCAGATTCTGTGTCTCCCTCTCTGCCCTCCCCAACTTGCTCGCGCTCGCTCTCTCTCTCAAAAATAAACATTAAAATTTTTTTTAAAAAACTAAGGAAACAAAAAGAATATTGCTAACCATTTATTCAATTATCAATTTTTTTGTCACCAAACAAGTAACTGAGTATCAGTTATTAGATCTCTGTGATTAAGACTCCTTTAAAATAAGTCTACAGTTATCCACCTTCCTCACCCATTTTCCTCCTCTAATTCCAAGGCTACACCCCAAGAGGACATCAGACCAAGCTTATAAGTTATCCCCTCTCACACTACTACAGAGTCCACTACCTGTTCAACTTTCCACTTCCTGCAAACTAAGTCCATTAGGAAACACAATATTGTATGTCCACTAGCCTACTAGTTGCTTTGCCAGGTGCTACAGCTAAGGCAACAGGTCAATCCAGTATCCAGGGTAGCCTACACATCACGTTCTTCATAGAGGAAAGAAAGTGTCCAAGAACCACTGTGGAGGTAGACCACTGAAGAACATAGATAGCCACGTGTTTCTGGGTGAGGGTAAGCCACACTGTTCTAAAGACTACTGACAGCTGACTGGCAGCACTGTTTGTGGACTAGACTTTCAGTTTCTGATGTAGGGGTTTTTTTGGCTTATTTATGCTATTTCCTTGAAAAGACTATTAAGTCAGGATATGTTCTGAGAGCTTAGAAGGCAAGTTAAGTGGTCAAGAGGTAAGTGATCTTATTATTAAGTACAGGAGAGGAAACAATAAATTACAAAAATAAATTTTTACAATAAAATAATTATAATAAACAATTACAATAAGATAAAATTTTATTTATTTTTTTTTTAAATTTTTTTTTTCCAACGTTTATTTATTTTTGGGACAGAGAGAGACAGAGCTTGAATGGGGGAGGGGCAGAGAGAGAGGGAGACACAGAATCGGAAACAGGCTCCAGGCTCTGAGCCATCAGCCCAGAGCCCGACGCGGGGCTCGAACTCACGAACCGCGAGATCGTGACCTGGCCGAAGTCGGACGCTTAACCGACTGCGCCACCCAGGAGCCCCTAAGATAAAATTTTAAACATGAGCATGGTAAGTTTAAGTATCTTCTAAGTATACCAAGGTATTCAACAGGCACTGGTACCACTACAACCATCCGTAAAAAATAAAGCACAGGATGTATTATTAAACTCATTAGACAACTCAGATAGGACACCATGACAAGATGGGAGGCCACACAAAGGAACAATATGTGATATAATTTCTAAGATTCAGAGAACCAGTTTCAACATCTTTTCCATGAACATAGGTATGAAGTTAATAATAAACATATGAATATATGAAAATAAAGAATAAAGAGAAGTAGTAAATTTAGTGGCAAGAAACATGTGAGAACTGAAAGGTTGTTTCACCAAATCTAAAAGCTTATAATTCTATCCCCTAGAGGAGAACATAGGCTACTATAGGTAATTTCTTCACAGTACTGGCTATACTTGTTGAATTTTACAGATGCTTAAATCCCCTGAAATTATATGCAAATGTTTTTGTGTCAGCATCTATGAATTCTTCTGAGAAAATCGTCAAAAGTTTTCTTCAGATTCTTGACCTAAAAATGGAGCTTATGTTGAAGAGATAGGGTTCAGAAAAGACCATCTGCATTGACTTGAAATATAGTAAGATTCATCACATAAAGGCCAGGAAGATCTTACTATATTTCAGCACATCTCCGATATGTTCTGAAATACAGAGAGAGAACTAGAAATTACTAATCACCAGATAATTATTGAGAATCTACCACTAATACAATTCCATACAGCGAAAGAGAGGAAGAGAAATTATACAAAAAGACAGCTTTATTTAGACTATAACTACTAAATTAAAAGAAAGCGAAACTCCAAAATCTAAACGGAACAGAAAAATACAATCTCTTAGAATCTAATGGCTGCAAAGGATTATACAATGCCACTTTCGCACAAAAACATCTTTTATTAAGGCCCTTATACAGTCATCCAGACTCTATAGCAAATTACTCTATCATAATATAGATGGTTTTAAGCGTGTAATTTGTATGCAAACACAAAAATCGTAAAAAACAAAACAAAACAAAACGTAAGTTTGCTTTTTAAGTTCAACATCTAAAAATATTAAAAGCTGAGGAAAGCAGTTTTTTAAAATCTACTTTCAGCCATAATACATAAATTTCAGTCTACATTTTTAAATATATTTGGCCCCAAAATATATGTCAGTTCCAAATTTGTCAATAAATATTACTTCATCTTAATATAAACAGTACGTGTCATCTGTAAAATGGAAAAAGTAAGTTTTTCTTTGCATGATTACTAAAAATTGCGTTTAAGATAAACTTTACAATACACCTCTTGAATGTAGTAATCTTATTTTTTATTTGAAACTACTTCATATACCACGTAAAACTCATGAAATGACTGCAATTCCTCGGGTGCATTATTACAATGAAAAGGGTTCAAAAGAGTCAAAGGGATCTGAAAACTGACCTATTCATACACCCAGGGGTTTAAGACTAGTTGCAAAGAATCAACCAGAGAGTACTTTAAAAATGGGATTCCCAGGTCCTACTCGCTAGTAGGTCTACAACAAGATCCAGGAATTGGTAAAATACCTCTCCTGGTAATCCTAAAGAACAGCAGGTTTGAATACTAGCAGAGAGGCAAGAATAAGAAAGGGTAACAATGAAGGTGCCAACTTAAAAAAAAAAAAACTGCAAAAAGGTGTGAGCACATAGTATAACACTAAGCGAAAAAAGTTCAAAAACAAATACCATATGATTTCACTCATGTGGAATTTAAGAAACAAACGAGCAAAGGAAAAAGAGAGAGAGAGACAAAAATAAGAAACAGACTCTTAACTATAGAGGACAAACCGATGGTTACCAGAGGAGAGTTGGGTGGGGGGAGGATGGATAAAATAGGTGATGGGAATTAAGGATGTCATGATGAGCACCTGGTGACGTATGGAATCGCTGAATCACTATATTCTACACCTGAAACTAATATAATGCTGTATACTGAAATTAAAATAATAAATTTTATAAATATATAAGAATAATAAAGCAGAATAAAATGGATTCACAGTCTACCATTTTCAGGAATATTGGTGGAAGGTCCTGGTTCTCCAGGTGGTTCCAAGCTATCCAACAAACGATTCACTTTATTTCGCAGTTCTATCAGCTCTCGACGGAGATACTTCACTTGACTTGATTCTAGGGGTCTTGGTTGGCCATTAACTGGAAAAAAAGCATTAATTTGCTCAAAATTAGGCAACATTCTTTAAAAATCAACACAACGATAGCAATAAGGAAAGATAAATGGATTTTTTGAAAAAGTGAAAATCAAACAAGACACCTAATGATGACATTTAAATGAAAACTCTTTTTAAGGAAAGGATTCTTTATTACTAAAAATTTGCTTTTTGGAAAAAAAAATATTCATCAGTCTTTGTGGATGCCACATCTATGGCCTATGATCATATTAGCTTAAAAAAAAGTTTTATTAGGAAAAAAATATAGTAAACTAAAGCTTTAATATATTTTTAAGAGAAATGATGTACCTTCAAAAGCTCATTTTTACCACACACTGTTCTTTTTTAAGTTATTTATTTTTGAGACAGAGAAAGAGTGCATGAGCAAGTGCCAGCATGGGAGGAGCAGAGAGGAAGGGAGAGAGAGAATCCCAAGTAGGCTCTGCACTGTCAGCACAGGGCCTGACTCGGGGCTTGAACTCAAAAACCATGAGATCATGACTTGAGCTGAAATCAAGAATCAGATGCTTAACCGACTAAGCCATGCAGGCCCCCACCCCACACTATTTTATATTCTTAAAGTAATACAATCAATACATTATTCTAAATATATATGTTAAAAGATGCAACATGACTGACAGTTCTATTATCCCTCTTGCCTACTTTTTGATCTAAAAAAAGAAAAAATAGCCACCTAAAATAACTGACCTAAAAAGTAACCTATTAAAAAAAATGCAGAATTCATGAATCCAAATCACCACTGTCCTTCAAAGTGGTTACTTCCAAAAGCAGTATAAAAGCCACAAAAAGACAAAGATTATTTAATAATCATTGGGTCTTTTTTTAAACGAAGGCAACGTTACCTCATTTAACCATTCTGTCCAAATGACTTCCAACTGACTTAAAAGTAAAGAAAAAATATGAGAAATCCTTCATCCAGCAACAAAGATTGCCACCACTAAAGGTTACTTTAAAAACAAAAACAAAAACAAAAAAAAAAAAAAGAAAAGTAACAACAAGGTTCTGAATGCACACTTCAAGACAGGAGTTCAAAAATTAAATTAAAATGCTTTATGCACTGCCAGTACACATATATACAAATTACTAAGGTAACAAATTAAAAAAGGAAATCCATTTAAATAAAGGTGCAGGGATTCTTTGTTAACTGAATTGCAAATATCAAACCAGCAATAGAAGTTTTTTGAAGACAACTCACCAATATTTTACATACTGTCCATATATCTACAAGGAAGTTCAATACAATCTCCTACCTACATGAATTAATTACTGACTTTTTAGGGTATTACTAGGTTTTCTTTAATACCTAAAAAGGAGAAAAGCAGCTCCTGACAACCAGGAACTGGCCTAGTCCTGTAAGACAGACCTTAGTGCTGCCAGAAGCTGGCCTGGCACTCACAAGTAAGCCGTGGTGTTCTCTTGCTGAACATGAACAATCTCAAAGAACATCAACCATTAGAAAAGATCACTCTGTGACTGTGATAGATGGAAGATGAAAACAGCACCACTGCATAATCATGTGAGAACTCAGACAAAACAAGAACAATAACCAAACCACAAAAATGACCAACATCCCTAGCTAAAATGAGTGATGGCTGCTGTTCCACTAATTGAAGCTTTAGCCACAATTCCTCCCACCTTCTGCATAAAATTTAGTTACATACCCAATCACAGGACCATCTCCACCTCCTAACAGCATCCAATCTATAGCAAGTCCCACTTCCTTGAACCTTATCCAAAATCCTCTACCATACACCTAAGCCCTATGAAAAATCCTTTCCAATACTTTTACTGAGATACCCCATTGTTCTTTCACGGTATTCACTCTTCCTCACTGCATGTATTTGTAGTATGCCCCTTTTCATTCCTACCATTGTTTGTGCCTTTTTTCTTAATTAATCTTACAGAAGTTTGCAAATTTGTTATCTCGTCAGAATTGTTGATCCTATCAATTCCCTGACTTCTAGTCCACTTCTGCTCTTTATTAATTTTTCCTTATAAGTTATTTCAGCTTACTTTGTCCTTCTTGTAATAGAAGGCTACCAAATATCCCCTCAAGTTTTACTTTAGCATACTCTAAAAACTTTGTTATATAGAAGTCATAGTTAATAATTTCTAATTCCCATTATAATTTCTTTTTTATGTTAAAGCATATTTTTATATGCTCAAAAACCAAAAGATAACACAGACTGACTCCCATAGTGTATGTTATCTTTTTTGTCCAGTGGTTTCTAAATGAAGCCAGAGAATGTGACCTCCAGGGTATCTCTTCTCTAGAACTTATTGAAATTTGTTGGAAAAACCACTATGTGGTTAATTTTTATATAAATATCCATATGTGCTCAAAACAATCATACCCCTTCTTAATTGCTAGATGCATAAGACCAAGCCTGTATTTGATCTGTTCAAATTTTCTCTATCCCTACTAATAATTCTGAGCCTGCTTGATTTACCAGTTTCCCAGAGAAGAGTAATAAAAGCTCTCCCATGATTGTGAATTTATTTTTCCTTAGGGAACATCTATGGCTATGACGTATAAGTGTTCAGAATTATTATATACTCCCAGTGAATTATGCTTTTTATCACTATGAAGTGACTATTACTAGGGAATTTTTTAGTCCATTCTGTTAGTATTCCTAACTAGGTTTGAGTTTGTCTAGTATAATATTAGCCCTTTACTTTCAAACTTTGCATCATAATATTTCAGTATGTCTCTTATAATAAGCATGTAATTAGATCTGGTTTAACTCCAATAAGAGTCTTTTAACATGTACATTTAGTCATTTGTGTGCATTAGTACACATTAGTACATTTGTGTACATTGTACATTAGTACATAGCACATAGTACATTAGTACATTTGTGTGCATTGTAGTTAGTATTTTATACTATATATTTATCAAGCTTTCTCTCTGCTTCTTTTCCTCATCGTCTAGTGAACCAAGTAGGTACTCTGTTTCCTTCTTTACCCTTAGTCGGTTAAGCGTCCAACTTTAGCTCAGGTCATGATCTCAGTTCATGAGGTTGAGCCCTGGGTTGGGCTCTATGCTGACAGCTCAGAGCCTGGAGCCTGCTTCAGATTCTGTGTCGCCCCCTCTCTCTGTCTCTTCCCTGCTCGCACTCTGTCTCTCTCAAAAAAATGAATGAATGTTAAAAAAAAATTTAATATTTTAATTCCTGGACACCTGGGTGGCTCAGCTGGTTAAGCATCTGACCTTGGCTCAGGTTATGATCCCACGGTTCTTGGGTTCAAGGCCTGTGTCCAGCTCTGCACTGACCACATGGAGCCTGCTTCAGATTTTCTCTCTCCCTCTCTCTCTCGGCCTGTCCCTGACTCACACTTTCTCTCTCAAAATAAAGAAATAAACTTTAAAAAAATGTAATTCCTATCATCCTTTCCTGTCTTACATATAATTAATGATCAGGACTTTTGTTCCATCTTTTTATATTTCTAAAACTATTGTTGTTGTTTTTTATTATCAGTGCTCATTTAAATTTACATGTTGACCAGTTTATTTGCTCACAATTTCTTGCAGGTTTCACCATTCTTCTGGACTCAATTTCCTTTTTGCTAAAGAACTCTTTTATTCTGTTAACAGGGTCCATGAGTGGTAAATCCTCAGTCTTTTTATTTTTGATGTTTTTTTCTCCCTTTATTCCTTAAGTGTAGCACACTATAGAAAGCTACTTTTCCAGATTTTTTTTCTGAACAGTTGGAAGATGCTATTCTACTGTCTCTGGCTTCCATTATTACTATGAAGAAGTCTACCAAAAGTCTAACTGCTTGCTAGATGATCAGTCTTATTCTTTCAGGCTACTTGTAAGATTATCTTTTTGCCTTACATATTTTCCAGGTTTGTGACAATACGTCCAGCAGAGTTTTGTTTTTACTTACCCTGCTCAGGACTACTTTTCCTCCTGAATCCGAGTTTATATCTTTTATATAATTCTGAAAATTTCTTTAGCCATTACCTCCTCAAATATTTCCACTCCCCCATTATATCTCCTTCTTTAAAGTCTTAATGGAAATAGGCTGGACTTTCTTATTCTTAAATTCTATCTTATACTCTTCATCTCTGTTTTGGTGTTTTATTCCGTAATTTCTTTAGACTACCTTCTAGTTCAATAATTCTCTCTTCCACTGTGACTAATCTATTTTACCTCTCCTCTTTGTATTTAATTTGAATGATTATACTTTTCATTTCCAAAAGTTATCTTGATTTGTTTTTAAAATCTGTTTATCCTTTTTTCATAGTGCCTTGTTCTTACATTCTTATTTCTTTTACATCTAATAATTTTTAATATTATTTTATAGATGACCACTTCTATTAGCTGCAAGTTCTTGGAAGTCTAACTGCACTATTAGTTGTGGCCATTGTTTCTGGCCTACATGGATTGTTTCACATGTCTTACAGTTCTAAACTCTAAGTTCATCAACAGGATTTTGTCTAGAAGCAGCCCATGACCTGGATTGAGAACTTACTCTAAGAGATTTCTGCCTTTACTTCTTACCATTTTTTATGGTAGTATCTGTGCCTGTGAGTTCCCCATCTTTGAAGACAGTTTAAATTTAAATCCAACCCACCTAGCAACCATGGTTAGAAATCCTCAAGGGAGCCTTTACAAACCCAACAGCTTCAGGGTATGAGAGTTTCCTGTATCAATTCCTTGATTTTTCCTGTACCAACAGAGAGGTATTTTTCTTTTACAATATTCTTTTTTAGGGGTGCCTGGATGGCTCAGTCAGTTAAGCATTCAACTCTTGATTTCAGCTCACGTCATGATCACAGGGTTCATGAGTTCAAACCCCATGTCAGGCTCTGTGCTGATAGTGCAGAGCCTGCTTGGGATTCTCTCTCTCCCTCCCCCTCCCCCCACCACGTGTGCATGCATGCTCTCTCAAAATAAGTAAAACTTAAAAAAAA
This sequence comes from Leopardus geoffroyi, assembly GCF_018350155.1. Taxonomy (NCBI): domain Eukaryota; kingdom Metazoa; phylum Chordata; class Mammalia; order Carnivora; family Felidae; genus Leopardus; species Leopardus geoffroyi. Next base: position 48,558,446 of record NC_059333.1, on the reverse strand, counting down.
AAAAATTCTTTTTTAGAACACCCCACTGAGGGTCTAGGACCCAAGGCCTCTACTATGTAGACACCAAATGACTAGTCTTTAGACTATGCAGAATAAAACCTTGACCATTAACACCAAAAGCACACCAAGTCTCACCCTTTGGTACTACTGGTCCCAGTTTTTAATTTCATCTGTCTTTTGGTCTCTGGACATTTCTCTTACTCTCCTGAGCAACTTCAAGTATATATTTCAAAAAACACATTTATAATAGTTAATCTAAAATGTCCTCAGTGTTTCTGGAAGGAAGATTTTCAGTTTATTGAACCTTCCTGATAGCTGGCTGCTAGTGGTTAAGTATTTTAGATTCAATACTGTGCAATCATACCTTTTATTTAAAAATTTCTTAAACAGCTTTTATTTGTTATTAGCATTTTAAAATCTAATTAACATTCACCCTTCCTACATGGAGATGAAATAGATACAAATTAAACCAACTGGCCCACACCAGGTTTCATGAACCAAAAGGTTCAGTGTCACATAACTTATTAAAAAATGCTAAACAAAACATCTAGAAAAAAAGGCCCAGATTTTATTTTTCACATAATCATGCTACCACTTCAACTCTGTAATCTTTTCTATCTTATCTTTTAAGAGTTCTACCTCACAAATCTGTTACTGTCTACAAGAATACAAAATCTAAAAGATTAAAATTAGTCTTGTATTTGCTTATTTTTTTTTAATCAAAACTACTTCTAATTTAATCTTTCAGTACTCCTTAAAAAATAATGTCTACAGTCTTAGGCCTATATGTTAAGCTCTGAGAATAAGTAAAAACATGTTACATTTATGGAAAATACTTCTACATTCTCAGAGTACTAAGAACTTAATATAATGAATAAATTTAATAAATTTAAAACTTAATAAAGGTAGTTTCAATACTGCAATTACTTTCAATCCTGGAAATACTTCTATAAGTGGCACCCATTACTATGTAGGATACTGAGCAGATGGAGATTTTAAATGTAACTACTTTCTATTAATCTTCGGGAAAGAAAAAAAAGAATATAGGCAGGCCTAATAATTCAAAAATTCAGATACAGCTGAAAAAGTTATCGCTTAATTCTAAGTCTTTAAAAAGAAAAGCTAAAAAGTCTTCAACAAAAACACAATGGATAAAATAGTAAATTTATTAGAAGATTTACCACTTACCAAATAATGTCAGTTTCAGTATTCTACTACACTGAATTGCAAAAGAAAGGTCAGAACTATCAAAAATTGTTATAAGATCTCCATCTGGAATTTAAACAAACAGAAGTGAGTTTCAGATTTGTATCAGTAATAAACTAGGATATACATTAAATTAAAATTGAAAATGTAGGTAACAGAGCATAATTAGAATGTCCCATAAAAACCTTAAACATTAAAGGATCTAGGAAAGATGTATCTGTTCAAAAGAATATCAATTTTGCTTATTACTTTTATAGCAAGGCTATTTATCATATCCTCATTAAGAAGAGCCAAAACATAGCTAAGATTAACATATGACGATCCTTTATAAGTCACCAGGGCATTCATGGTAGCAATATAACAAATTATTGGTTTAGACTGAAATCTTTCCATTCCAAAAAATTTAAATATATTTATCAAATGTTAAAGAAATAAAGATTCTCAGTGTTCAAAATGTAATTCTAAGTACAGTAAAACACCACTGACACAAATGTAGAGGAAGCTATTATAGCAGTAACTAAAAGGGTCACTGACCATTTTGATACTAAGATGAAAACTATCAACTCTCCTTAGAAAAAATACCCATATACACAAGATTCTATAATCTCCGAGATCTCAAAGCTAAAGAATATTATAATCGGCCTATCAGCTGCTTGTTTCAAAAGCTTTCAAAGGGCTCAGGGAAAATGTTCTCTGGAGAGAAAAAGAATAGAAAAGCACCCAGAGGCAAGGAGTTGGGTCAGGAGCCTCTGCTGGCTATCTTCAACAGCTGGGTTGGGGAAGGGGAGTAACGATGGTAGTTCTGTCTTGGGGAGGCTGCTCCAAGGATGTTCTGCTACACCAAAAACACTGACTAGACAGATTTAGTTTGAACAAAGCTGGCAACAAAAGCCATAACTGAAGATTTTATCACTATTCTTAGATCTTTATAAGATCTAAGATCTTATAACCAGACCCACTTCTTATAACATATCTAATGTTCAGACTTCAGAGATTTTACTCATAAATATATTTTTAATAAAGTATATATATATATAAACAGAAAACCTTCTGTAACTGCCTTTTTTATTTTCTGAATTTCACAACAGAAATATATGATGGCAAGAACTTTACCTAAGCCAGTCCTCCACCCTAATACCTAACTGTCTATACAATTACCACAAGTAACACAAATCTGTACAATTCAAAACACTTAGAAACTGTGAAAAACAAATCCAATGTGGTAACTAGATGTGGAGGACAAAATTTCAACACTGAAGATACCCTTAAGTTAGGGGTCCATAAAGTGAGACCAATGGTCAAAAATCCCTGTTTTTGGACTATGAACCAAGAATGGCTTTTACATTTTTTTTTAAAGGTTTTCAAAAAAAAAGATAGATGAAACAGAGAGACTTAATATGACCCACAGTACTAAAATATTATCTGATCTTTTAGAGAAAAGTTTACCAATCCTTGCCCTAAACAAAAATAAGGGATTTAAGAGCAAGCCAGATAAATAGTGAGGTCAGTTTAAAATATACAAGTTTGAGGCAAGAGCAGAGCATCTCAGATAAAATGAAAGCTGTTAAAAAGTTGAGTTCTAAAGTGAAGAAAAAGAACAAATTGATCAAATTAAGGCACACACTTGGAAGTCAAAAAGGTTAAAGTCAACATATTAGAAGTAGATGAGATTGTATTAGGAAAGAGAATGAGAAGCAATTGCTCTCTTTTACCATCCAGGTGACTCTCAAAATTAGTTTTGGGTACCATTAGACCATACTTTGTAAAAAAAAAAAAAAAAAAAAAAAAAAAAAAAAAATTACACCTGTAGCTAAATGGCCAGCTAGCTGATTGACCATCAGTGATTTATATTTTTATATTTCCCTTCCATAGTATAGGTTGTTGGAAAGTGGGCCAACCAGGGACATACTCCAAGCCACTGACAGTTCAGCAGAGCCATGTAATGGGGTCTGGCCAGCTTGATGTGAACAGAAATGATAAACACTACCTCAAGGCCCAGGGAGTACAATCCCTCACGTAATCCTCTACACTCTGTCTTCATCTATCTGCCTGCTGGATGTTAATGCTCAAGGTGAGCTTATAAGCCATGTGTTGAACATAACATAGCTTCTGTCAGCCTGGGCCTTTGAATGATCTCTTGAGTGTTAAACCACTGAAATTTTAAGATTTCTATTATTAACAGCAGGTATTACTTTAAGCCAGCACACCGAGAGACAGGGAAACGGCTGTTAGTGATAAGAAAACTGGGACAGTAGTGTCAGAGATGTTAAGGGATAAGAGTTATTTTTAAAAGGATGGTATGGGGGTAGCAATGCCAAGTATAAAGATCAAGGTGAAACAGACTGGAAATAAATTCAGCAGAAAGAAACTGGTAACCACCTAAAGTACAATTTCCGTAGAGATGTTTACAAGGAAGAAGGTTTAAAGAAGATGAAATAAAGACAGTCTATGATTTTAATTCCACTGTGTGTCTGATGCAACATCTGTCATATAAAACCCATGGCCATAAAAACAGTTTTGTGGTCAAATGAGTCTAGGGACACTGAATACTATAAACAGACAATGTGTATCAGCATTATTACATGTTCTAAAAATTCCTGCAGTAAAGAAACACATTTCTGTTTCAACCAGCTTTCTCACACTTAGTTGACCATGAAAACATTTTTCATCCAATACCTACTGATACCTCTTTCACTTTGGGAAATATGAGTGAAAGTTGGTTTTAAAAGCAAAAAGGAAGCCAAAATTGCATGAGCAGAAAAGAAAAAAAATGCTTGTAAAAATATTTGTGAAAGTGGGGCACCTGGGTGGCTAGGTGGGTTAAGCTGTCCTCTCTTGATTTCAGCTCAGGTCACAATCTCATGATTTGTGAGACTGAGCCCTGTGTTGGGCTCTGTGCTGACAGCATGGAGCCTGCTTGGGATATTCTCTCTCTCACCTCTCTCTTTCTCTCTTTGTCCTTCCCCCACTCGCAGAGGTGCACACGCACACTCTCTCTCTCTAAATAAATAAACTTTAAAAATATATATTCTGTGAAAGTGATTACTAAAAACCCCATTTTTAATAATAAATCACTTAGCTATTTTTAACTTATAAAAGAATTATAATCAGCTACATATATATCCCATTAAATAAAGTGGGTACTCAATTATGACAGAAGGGAAATTTATAATGAACTATTCAATAAAAGATAGGCAAAAGAACACATACAATACTTAGACTTTTAATGACTAACTTTAGAAACAATCTTACCTTCATCTTTATACTTTATTGTAACTTCGTCATTACTCAGAAGTTTTCCTCTGAAAACTCGCTGCATCATTAGCACTAATTCATCATAAGTAATATCTTCATTATGAATGGGAATTCGTCGAATATCCTCCCCAAGTTGAGCTTTGATGATCAGCTTCCCACTTAGGTCCAACTGTCCATTCATGGTGGACTCCAGGATGTTGCGTATATACAACTCTAGGGAAAGACTGATAAAATGGTTTTAGTGATTAAACAGCTATAAAAACATTTCTTAAAAGTTGAAAAGCAGGGCGCCTGGGTGGCTCAGTCAGTTAAGCATCCGACTCTTGATTTCAGTTCAGGTCATGATCTCACAGTTCGTGAGATCCAAGCCAGTGTAGGGCTCTGTGCTGACAGTGCAGAGCCTGCTTGGGATTCTCTCTCCCTCTCTCTCTGCCCCTCCCCTGCTCATGCTCTCTCTCTCTGTGCCTCTCTCAATATAAATAAACTTTAAAGAAAAAAAAGTTGAAAAGCAAAACTACTATTGGAATCTAAGAAATTCTGGTCTTCAAAAGAGATTTACTGTTCCAATGTTACCCCATTCATCATGTTAAAATGGAGATAACTTCAGTATGTGCATAAGAAAACAAGTTTCATTATTTTTGGCAATTATTATTTTACCCATATATCTAACCACCTATCTGCCATTACCATTTAGATTTCTAATTTAACATGTCCGAAAACAAACTCCTGATCCTCTCCCCAAAATCTGCTTTTCCTGTAGTCTTCTCCAACTCAGTTAGGGACAATTTCTTTCTTCTAGGTGTTCAAGATTTAAAAGAAAAAAAAAAAAAAAGTCCAAATAGCCAACAATCTAGTTGCTACTACCTTTAAAATATCTCTATATTCCAATCACTTCAGTAACTTTACCTCTACCAGCTTGATCTAAAGCTCTTGCCTGCATTACTGCACAAGACTCCTCTTGCCTGCATTACTGCATAAGACTCCTAAGCAGTCTGCCTTTTTACCTTTGTCCACTTTTAATCTATTCTCAAATTTAGAATTATCCTGTTGAATAAAATCTAATGTCACTCTGCTTAAAATCTTCCAATGGATTCACATCTCAGTTTTAATAAAAGCCAGAACTACAAGGTCATGATCTGGCCTCTGGCCCCTAGCCAAGTATTTAACCTCATTTCCTACTTCTCTCCCTGGTTACACTGCTGCACCCACACTTTAAGTTCTCCTTCTCAATTCAAGGCTTTGCACTTGCTGTTCCCTTTGTCATGAGCCCTTTTCAAAACTCACATGATTCAGATCTCTGATCAAATCTTCATTTCTCAGAGGTTTGCCCTGACTATCTAAGCTAAAATGGATCTTCTTTCACTTTCTTACCCTGCTTCAATTTTCTTCAAAGCACTTATCACTCCCAGACATTAAGAATTAATTTTGTATTGTCTTTTCCACTAGAAAGTAAAGAAGTAAATGGTTTTGTTCATTGTATTCCTGAGCCCAGAACAATACTGGTCTAGCACATGGAAGTCAATTTTGTTAAATGAAGAATACTGGCTTTCACTCTATATTAGCGTATAACTAAATGCTAACTCTAAAGAGAAAATCATGTGTGAACACTAGAGTCTGAAATGTTTCTCTCTAAAATAAGAAAGACCTCACTAGTATTTTCTCTAATTTTCCTATCTATTTTGGGAACTTAAGGAGAAAAGACAAATGAATGACATCCTCTGGAGCTTTCTACTAAGAATGTCCACTATTGTCTCTTAATATTCTATACCTCACCCCTCCCCAAACCTGAGTGGCTGTGTATGTTTAAATTGCATTTTTTGGGGCGCCTGGGTGGCTCAGTCGGTTGAGCATCCGACTTCAGCTCAGGTCACGATCTCGCGGTCCGTGAGTTCGAGCCCTGCGTCGGGCTCTGGGCTGATGGCTAGGAGCCTGGAGCCTGCTTCCGATTTTGTGTCTCCCTCTCTCTCTGCCCCTCCCCCATTCATGCTCTGTCTCTGTCTCAAAAATAAATAAACGTAAAAAAAAAAAATTTTTTTTTTTAAATTGCATTTTTTAAATTTTTTAAAAAGGTTTTTTAATGTTTTTATTTATTTTTGAGAGAGAGTGCGCACGTGTGCGAGCAAGGGAGGGGCAGAGAGAGGGAGACACAGAATCCGAAGCAGGCTCCAGGCTCCGGCCCACAAACCACGAGAGCCCAACGTGGGGCTCAAACCCACAAACGGCGAGATCATGACCTGAGCCGAAGTCGGCTGCTTAACCAATTGAGCCACCCCGGTGCCCCGTTTAAATTGCATATTTTAAGAAAGAAATAAGATAATGTTAGAGAACTAGCCACTAAATACTAATTTGCTACAAAATTTTCCCTTCCTGGGTTTTACTTTCATCTTAATTTTAGGTATTATTTCAGAGTGATTATTCTGTAACGACACTAATTCTAAACTCAAAATATACTATGAGGTCTCTAGTAATTTACATGGTTACTATAGAGTTCTAGAAAATACAGTTACAATTAAATAATGTGTTAACAGCTCTTCTTCTCAAGGTCTATCTCTTGTTTTCAAGACCAAAATGTTCTTAAATACATCTACAACTACTGAGCATTTCCCTAGCTTCAACTCCCCACCTCCTCCTGCCCCCCTCCCCCCGAAATGATCTTATTTAAAGTGCCCTACAAAAAAATAAAATAAAATAAAATAAAGTGCCCTCCAATCTCCTACTGGCCACACTGTAGTTTCAACCTCATGTTTTACTACTGGCAGCTGTTTTTTCCTCTTAATTTGTTAACATCATACCGGCTTTTCATGCTTCTCTACAATCATTCTACAGTTTTCGTACCTCTCTACAATTATTTTTCTTGGTGTGAAAGCACTCCATCTACCCTCCAACACATCACCCCCTCAAATACCTGGAGAAAGTTTTCAGGAATCCTACGTCATTTCATGAATATTACATATAAATGCCCTAATATTCTTTCATATAAATGTCCTATGTCCTTCCAACTATTCCTTAAATGAGTGTCTCTAGAACTCCTTGCCATATTCTGAACATTTTAATAATTTCTTTCTTTTTAAATTTAGAAATACTCTTTTTCCATGATGCAGTGACCCACAAATCACAGATGGCTTGGAAATAAACTTCCCAGTTACTGCAACAGATTTTTTAATTATGCACTTAGTGAGGACCCAAAGTCAGCCCTTGAAGGCCTGTATCCTCAGATTATCCCTTTTTCAGCAGGATGTAAATTCAAACTCCCTTTAACCTAACACTAAATACCCTCCACAATTTGCCCTTCCCCTTGTTTCTTTCCACTCTTCCTTTTTTTATTTTTTGTACTTGTACTGTATTTTACAGCTATATTAATATTTTTAAATGGGGCATTAAATACTGAATCTAACACTTTAAGTCAGTTCAGAACAGAGTGGATTGTGTTCCTAAATCTGGATGCTAAGCTTGTCTTAATTTAAAATAAGAATAGTTTTCTTTATCTGACAATTCTCACAATGAACTTCTCATGAACACTGTGATTAACTGAAACCTCCATACAACCTCTTCACCTGTTAGCCAAAGCACTTTCTATAGTCAGGAAACATTTACTTAATACCTACTATGTGCCAAGCTCTGAAGTATAATTACTTCAACAAAATGGTAAAGATTCCACCTTGCTCACCTTACAGTCTGAAAGTAATAAAGAACTTCAGTAAATCAAGGTATGTTACTTCCTCCTACCCAGAGGATGTGTAAACCAGCAAGAACATAGTTAAGGACCAGGGTTTAGCTTCAGCAACACGTTATTATCTACTCTTACCAGCACCTAGAATAGTGCCGGACATATAGTAGGTATTTAAAGACTTGTTTTTGTTCTCTGAACAAAAGATGAATAAGAAATAATAAATTTCTGATAAGGGATTGGGAGAAGAAAGCTGAACTGTTAGGGTCGGTTCCTAAGTCAGACCTTCACACTGTACCTCCTTTGAAGTGATTTCCCGCAACAGACATACTCCTAATTAAGAGAAATTTCCAACATCGAATTAACTAATAGTATGTTTTTTTTTATTGGGGGGGGGGGAGGATTATGCAGTATTCATTTCCAATGGATCTGAAAACTTTAGTCTCTTTTCCTTTTATCTGCCATGTTTGCCTGCAAATTCACTTATTCCTTGGTGTTTCCCATGCACTGTAAACTCCCTGTGGCCAGGAACCAAAGCTTCTTTCCTAAGGCCGTCCCCAGTTTGTGCAGCCATCTCCTCAAGCCACGTACACAATTATCACAAAACTAAGGACACTACAAAATTCTCCCTTTCAGGGGAAATCCCATCCCCAACATTTTCTTATGTAACAGAATTCAGGTCCTCTTTTTCTCTAACTCCAGTCACTAGGCAGGGCCTAGTAATGAATGAACTACCAACTGCCAGGACTGCTAGTGAGATCCTTACAGTATTTTCTTCTCCCATCTTGTCCATACCCCACTCCCTCTGAGGTCCAGAAAGGACACAGACACTAATTTACCAAGTCCTCCAACAGGAACACTGTTTTCAGCACTGAAGAATAAAGTGACATGCCCAAAGACACATAAAAAGCCTGCCTCGAACCAGAATCCAGGTTCAGTGGCCAAACCTCCAGCTCCTCTAATCCTATGAGTTGAGCCCGCTCAAATTCAGAGGGGCCTGCTTAGGCACCTCCACAGGGTAGCAATTTTCCTTAAGAAATTCTAAGCAAAAGCAACCCTTGATTACTACAAAGAATCCAAGGAGGCACAAATCCTGCCTGGCCAGTAAGATGGTAAAGATTCCCACTACCAGCCCCGTGACCTTAGGCAAGTACCTCTCCAAACTTCACAAAATAGGCATAATAATATCTAAATTTAAAGGATCTCTAAATTGAAAGGATCCTTGTGATGATTAAATGGTATTATGCGTCTAAAATACTTACTACAGGGCATAATAAAGTAAACTTAAAAGTTCGCTATCATCATCACTATAAAACCGGGTTGGGCCTCCAGACGGCGCTCGATTAAACCCTGACACAGCTAAGGAACAAGGTTCCTCTTAAGTGACCCCAATAAACTTACTCCCTTAGGCTCTATTCTTCACCCATCCAAGCCCCTCTGGGGGTTAGGTGCTCGACCACCCCAGACCTCACAAGCCCCCTCCTCTCCTCTCCCTCGGGCAGTCCGACCCCTTGGAGCCAGGAGGAATCGAAGCAAGAGCACTTGCCGGCCCAAACAACCCCCAGAGACCCCCGAGGCCTGCCCCCCTGCCACGGTGGCCTGCGGGACTCCCATCCCCCCCTCCGGGCCCTCCCCTACCCAGCGCGAGGGCCCTCCCAGGCCCCAGCCCCTTCCCACAGCCCCCCTCCGGCCCCACCCGCCGGGTACCCGCTGGTTCGAGCGAGGCCCTCCCAGCGCTTCCTCGTCTCCCCGCCCGCCTTGTCGATTGAGCGGCCGCGCCCCCGTCCCCAGCGGCCATACCGGCTTGCCGAGGACGCCGCGGCTGCCTCTCCGCGGGTCTCCGATGACCGGACCCGTGCGAGGCCGCCGGCGCGTTCTGGGGCGTCGTGAGGAGGCTGCGGTCACTGCCCACTCCGGTGCCCTCCGCCGGCGCCGCCGCACCTCGCTCGCAGGCTCGCGCCGGCCGCGGCCAATCGCACAGACCCACCAAGCCTAGCGAGATCTCAGGCCCAGTACGTGGCAGGTGGGGGAAGAAGAGGGGCGGGAACAAGGGAAAAAAAAAAAAAAAAATCTGTCCTTTCGCTCCGCCTCACAGCAAGCAGGCAACCCAGAACGCATGCGCAGAGGCCGAGGCGCGGGGCGGGTGGTGCCCGAACCTGCGTGGGCCGAAGTCTCTGCTTTCTCACTGGATGACCGAGTGTGGCAGCGTATGCTGACGGGTGCACGCATGCGCAAGGCGTGACCAGGCACTTCCGGTTTTCCTGGAAGCTTGCAACCCGTCCGTCGCCTGTTTGTGAGGCGTGGTTTGCTGTTTTGGACTCTGATAGACTGTTGAAAGTGGGCATTTGTTCAAGTTTGGGTGGCTTTTGTTTTGTTTGGTTTTGTTTTTAGTGACCACTGTACTTCTCCTAGTCATGTCTCGAAAAAACGAATCCTTTTCCCGCCTTCCACAAACTCATTCATTCTTATTGGGCACCTACGCACTGTGTTGGGAATGGGGATGAATCAGTTGGTGAGCAAGGGGTTTCTAATAGCGTTTACGAGACAGGACAAACCTGTGAGTGTGTAAAAGGTAAAGTCTGGAAAATTAAGGTTACTAAGGATTCCGGATGCCTTTTGGGAAGATAAGGCAGCGTGCACTATTTACTCTTTTCCTTCTCTTTTTATCTAAAACATTTGTTTTAAATACGCATATTTTTGTAAGAAGTGCCCTGGCTCAGACTGAGTCTACATTTTTCGGGGGGAGGTAGTGAAATCTAAGGGTAAGAGGTGCTATTTTAAAAGTTGCAAGTAGTTTTTGCCTCCTATGACAGAAACCAAGCAGAAAGCAAATCGAACTCACGTGGTCCCCAGTTCGTCAGATGTTCTCCATGGACCTGGGGTAAAGTGAATTCAGGGTGAGAAATAAGTTCTTTTAGTATTATAGTGTGATCTTTTTGCAGTTAGAAGTCTGAAAAATTCCATTTGAAAATGAAATATATGACGTCACAGTGCTTTTTGCCTCTGAATTGTATTTTCCAACGCTGTGTGTATTGCTCTTTGAGCAATTGTTTGTAGAGATAGAGGAGGAGAGGAATGTAGAAGGAATGAAAAAAGTTCCTGACTTTCTCCAAAGACTGTTCTTCGTTACTTGTTATTTAGGACAATAGTACTCCATATTTGGGGAAATGCACAGCTGTCCAACAGTATTCTAATGTCTTTGAGATGGTTTGAGATTGGATAAAACTACACAAATATGGGCAGAGGTAAAATATTCCCTGAAGGAAGTGAATTATACCACAATTTTCCTAAAAGGAGGTAGATCCTGGGGCAGGATATAAGGAACTGAGCCTCGGCCTGGAATAAAGGGAAACAATTTCCTCTCTTTAGGCTCCCATGAAAGGGACACTCACTGGAGTCCTGCCATTGAAAAGTACATTGGTCCTTGTTACCCTGGGACCAGCTGGAAGCTAGAAGAGAGACACCCATAGGGTGGTCTGTTGGAGGGGCTGGAACATTTGCACTCTGAAAGCAGCTTGAGCTTCTTCTCTATGTTGTAATTCCTTCATGTTTCATCCCCAAACAACTAGTGGAAGTCTTGTTTAATGTTAAAACCTGTTCCCAGCTACCACTATGGAAGTTAAGAGACGAGGTAGTGATGATTCCTCAGGTCAAAGCGGAAGTAGGACCTGCCCAAGGCAAGACGTGAGAAATAAGAGAGTAAAGCATTATTTGGAAGCCAGATCAGAGATTCAAGTGACATGAGGCAAGAAGGATGTCTATGCAACATTAAAACATTTACCCAAGATTCTCCAGAAATTCACATTTTTAAATTTCTAATGAAGAACTTTATGAAAGATTTTGCCTCCTGCTATCTCAGATGCAGGCTTACAATGTAATTAAGCATGAAATCAAGGAGATTTGGGTTTATTTGTATTTTACAGAGCCGATATAGAGAAGCATACGAAATTATCATCTGTGTGTGTCAAATTGCTTAATAACCCAAACCATATCCTGTTCATTTTCTTGTTTCAGCTTAATAATAAATAGTCCACAAAAACTTCAGTGACCTTTCTTCCTGATCCTATATAACAATTACATTTTAAAAATTAAGAGCATAATGAACAGCTGGAACTCGTTACCTTACCCAAGGATTGATTAGAAGATTACCAATAATGCCTCCCTATGTGCTTCTACCAGAGGGGGTCCCATGCCTCTTTCCTGAATTTTGCATTTAACATTCCCTTGTGTGGGGTTTTGTTTTTGTTTTTAAATGTTCTATATAATTTAATCACATATATATCTATATCCATACATACATATATGTATGGATATAGATATATATGCCTATGTGATATATTGCTCAATTTTACTTCTTCATTGGCATTATATAGAGTATCATCTCTTAGTTTTCTGGAACAATTTTTGCACTCAATATTATGCTACCAAGATATATCCATATTGCTTCATGTAGCTGAAATTCATTTATTTTCATTGCCGAATAATATTCCTTTGGGGGAGTATACCACAAATTTTTAAAATTTGTCCTATCAAAGTGTAGATTGTTTCCAGTTTCTGCTGTGTGCCTTTATAAACATACTTTTGTATGTCTCTTGTTCAAGAGTATCTCTTGTTACATGCTAATACATAGGTTACTGAATAGTAGATTATGCAAATATTTAGTTGTATAAGAAAATGCCAACTCTCAGCATCACCACTAAGACTTTGGGGCGGGGGAGGGGGGGTAGGGAGTGTAAGTGGTATCATTTTGCAGTCTTATTGAAGACTATAAAGATTACATTATAACCCTGAGTTTTTGTGCAAACATTTGACATGTAATTGTTCTGTATCCTTACTTATAATTCTGTCTTTGAGTATCTGGTTCACCCCCACCCAACTTGAATTCAAGTCTGTGATTATATTCTTTCTATCCTTCCCAGCATCTGGCACTGGTTGTGTGAGTGAATAATAGGCACTCAATGAGTAACTGTTGAGTCAATGAAAAGTTATTACTGTTTCTGTAATGTGTCCACAGTTGCTGATGATACAAGTCTGTGTACTTAGGCTCCCAAAACATGTGGATGATAACTGGCCAGGGAGTGGTAACCTCAATTGAACTAGTTACCACCTTTACCAAGAACATGGTTTCTCCCACTGTATGTGTAGATGCTGATTTTAGATACTGCTGCCTTTCATTAATGAAGCCAAAAAGGCTGTTAGCATATATAATTATAACTTTTTAAACTCTTATGATCACATTTATTGGGATAAACATCAATCAAACTATTAAGAAGATTGTCCTAGGAATTCTGTAAGTAATTACACTTTTAAAATGCTGTTAGAAAACATCTTACCCTCTTTTTTTGTGTGGAGTTTAGAAATGTCCTCAGAGAAGATTGAACTTCATGCTCACCTGGTCACCTATATGCAGGTGAATCTGATTTTAAAAGAACACGAAGAATAGTGTTGAATGAGAAATGTTAAAGTTGGAAACATGTGAATTAAGGTGAAGCAGTGTAGGGAAATACTTTTGACTTACCTGTAGCAAAGGGAGAATTGAGGCACTAGTTCAAAGGTTACTTTCCTTTTTCACCGACATCTGAAGAAGGGTTAGATTTGAGATGTGGTTTTGAGAGAGGCAGTCAACTCACCTGTCACCTCCTCTTTCTCTCTGAAAGTCTGTGTGGCTAGAATACTTCAAATAGAAGAGAAAGATCCTAAGAATCAAAAAGGTATATTCTCAGACAGTATGGGAAATGGGACAAAGACTATGAGACTTGTAGCAAGTTGAATAAAACCTGTTTCATCATGTTCTCCTTTAGTAGTCAGTATAAATCATTTTGAAATTTTCAATCATCTCTTCTACCCTCAGGGGAATAAAAGAAGGGGTCTAAGTTCCTCCTTGGGTGAGAATTTCAAGGAGACGTTATGTCCCTCCCTGAGAATCAGCCCTGTTGTGGCAGCAGTTCCTAAATACAGAGAATTCCAAACAGAAAGGGAAACTCATGAGGACCAAACAGGATTCAGGTGGTCAGGTCAGCCTCCCTTCCATTGGCCAAACATAAAGGTCTATTTGTGTAAACAAATGAAGCTGCCACTCCATGCAGAGATAATGAAGAAGAAAAGAATATTTTTACTCTGTAACCTTGAGGGAGTCATTCATAGCACTAGCTAAGCGACATCCTTCAGTCTGCCCTACCAGCTGCACATCCACTGAGACCCTAAAATGTTTTGTCCTTACCATGGGGCTCTATATCCAGCCCCTGTTTAGAGAAATTGCTCCTTGTAGGCCATTCTTCCTAGATTTTATATACGTAGAGGCTGGCACCTCTGAGGTATTCAGTACGTATTTATTGAATGAAACAACACTAAGTTCCTCACCATTTTAGTGGGCAAGTCTCCAGAAACAGGGAGCAACCATCACTGGTGAGTTCCTAGGTCCCTAGAAGTATAGGAGTTTTTCTCTGAGTAACTTGAAATTGTTCACTTTTCTTCCTTTATGTCTCGTGGAGACAGTGCTGAGTTACATCTATGCAGTCCGTCAGCTTTGGTTGAAAGACTGATGTCATAAGATGTACAAGAAGATCTCACAACTTTTCATTTGAAGAGTATCTTATTTTCATCTCTTTTAAGAAACCCAGATGTCAGATTCTAGAAATCATGCAGGTCAAATCACAGTCTGGGTACTGAAAGGCTCTCACATCTCTAATCTAACATTTATGCCAACAATCTTGCTTTTAGTCCCTCCATATAAATGCAAAATTAGGGCATTTTAAAAAAGCCTTTTCAATGAAGAAAAACTCATAATAAAAAGTGAAAAGTAAAACAATGACAGTGTTCACCTATTAGTTTGATTTTCTTAAAGTTTCATAACACTTCATAGAAAAGGGTATGGCAATATATTCATACTTTATTATATATTTGTATCATTATAAAATGATGTAAACTATTTAAAGGGTGGTATGGTAGTATTTATCAACATCTAAAATAGACAATCCTATCTGACCCAGCAATTCTATTTCTTGGGTACCAGAGAAACCCCTGCACATGAGAACACAGACACCACTGATGTGTTATTTTCAAGTAAAAGACTATACAGCAATTAAAAGAAATACACACATACAGTTAGATCTTAAGAACATTTTATTAAATGAGAAAAAGCAAGTTTCAGAAAGTTATGTTACTTTGCAGGAAAGAGTTAACATGCAAACCAAAATGGCTATCCTTAGAAAGAACTGCTTGCATGATTTGGCCTATGGCTAGTGTCTGGGAACTTGGATTTCAGGAGCATTCCTGCTATTCATTGATAAGAATTGTGCATTGAACCTGAACTGTACAACCAATGTGGTTTATGCTGAACACCTGCTTGCTTTCTGGGAGTCTGGAATTTCGGGATATGCCAGGCAGAGAGCACCTTGTGACCAGCCCTGAATAAAAACCCTGGGCACTGACTCTCTAATGAGCCCTGGTAGACAACATTTCACACGTGTTGTTCCAATTCATTGTGGAGGCCCTAAGTGCACCCCATGTGACTGCACGGAAGAGATCTTTTTGGAAGCTTGTGCCTGGTGTCCTCCAGAAATCAGCCCATGTGACTTTATTCTTTGCCAATTTTGCTATATAGTGTTCTGTTATAATAAATCATAGCCATGAATACAATTCTATGCTGAATCATATGAGTGTTCCTAGTGAATCATTGAACCCGGGCATGGCCTTGGGGACTACTGAATTATTTCCCTATACCATTTATATAAAATAAGGAAAAAGAAGCAAAAGACTTTGAATTTCTGTGGGTGTATAATTTTATGTACACACATTTCTCAAAATCTGGAAGGTACACAGCAAACTTATTACAGTGATTAACATAAGGTAATAACTCCTTCTTACAGGAGACAGGGAAGGAAGAAAAGAGGGGCCTGGATTTGGTAGAAATTAGACAAAAAGCACTTTGGCTCTATCTGGCATGCTCTATTTTAGTTTTTCTTATAGAAAATATACTCATGTGCTGCCTAGGTAGGAAAATATTTTAAGTCAATTTAAAAACAGTTTCAGGGGCGCCTGGGTGGCGCAGTCGGTTAAGCGTCCGACTTCAGCCAGGTCACGATCTCGCGGTCCGGGAGTTCGAGCCCCGCGTCAGGCTCTGGGCTGATGGCTCAGAGCCTGGAGCCTGTTTCCGATTCTGTGTCTCCCTCTCTCTCTGCCCCTCCACCGTTCATGCTCTGTCTCTCTCTGTCCCAAAAATAAATAAACGTTGAAAAAAAAAAAATAGTTTCAGCCCACATTTAGAGTCACAAAATTTTGGAGCTGGTGGGGAATTTAGAGTTCACCTGGTCCTGCCCATACCTTTAAAACGGTAGAGCCTCAGGCCTTTGCCCAGAGAGGCAAGTGTTGTGTTTTGCCATGTCAATTGTAGTTGACATGTAATTCCCAGTCTGGAATGCTTCCTAATCTGCAACTGCATGGTAAGTACTGTGGCCAGAAGAAACTGTCTTCTTTTTGTGTTATTGCAAAGGTCCGCAAGGTCTCAATTGTTACAACATAGTTTCGTAGCAGCTTATAACAAAGTTCAGCAAATTATCAATGTCATACTTCCACGTGTAACAAAGCTATACTGGAAGAAGATAAGAATTGGACTATAGTTCTCTGGGAAATGGAGTTTGTACATGATAACAGCATTAAATCATAGCACTCCGCTTTGCTTTTAATTTTTTTCTTGTTAAAGTAAAGGGCTAACATATTAAGCAGTGGGATTTTTCAGAAATATGATCAGAAATATGGGATTGTCTCTCCTCTCTCTCTTCCCCTCCCTGCTTGCTCTCTCTCTCCCTCAAAAGTAAATAAATATTAAAAAAAAAAAAAAAGATGCCATGGGCTTGGTTGGCACACTTATGTCTCTGTTCTTTGTTTTAAAAGTTTCTACATTGTTCCTAACATACTCCTTAAAACAAAATGACAAATATTCTGCCTCTATGAGGACATATAAAGTCAAAAACATGCTAAATTCTCCATAAATCTTTTGCATCTTTTGAATCAAATGCAGACTGAGCATTTCATTATATTAAAAAGAGCGGAAAACAAAAAACTAAGGGAAAATATTTTCACCAAATTTAATCATTAAAAGGCTAACAACTATAATAAAAGGAATTCATACAAATTTATGAGGAAAAAAACAATAGCTCAATTGATAAATGGACAACACAAACAACTAAAAAATGAAGTACCAAAGTAAACAAGTATATAAAAAATGTTTATGGCACTTCAAATGTTGGTGACATTATAAATTAGTGCTATGTTTTCAAGGCAATATAATAATACATACAAGGAATCTAAACAAATTTCCATAACTTTTGACACATTTATCCTAATGCTTAAAGTTTATATTAAGGAAATAATTAAAAAGAAAGGAAATATACATATATATATATATATATATATCTCTTCACATATATCAGTTTATTAATTATGTGTTACAACAATATTAAAAATTGAAATAAGATGGAAATCCAATAGAACTTAATAACTTGTGCTATATTATTCAATCAATTATTGTAAGGACTACATTGCTGGGTAATTTAAATGAAAATCAGGATAAAATTTCATTTACTGTAATTACAGTTATTTAAATTCTGATGTATTCAAAGCGCATAAGAAAACATGGAAAAACAGACATCTTTGATAGGTTACAGAATTATGAATTTTGCTTTTTTGAAAGATATACTTTGTAAATATCTTCTAAAACTTTCAAAACATATATAGGAAATAGGAAGTCATTTCCTCTCTTAGTAACTGCCTGTCCCCCATGCTTGAATGGAACATAATTTTGGTGTCTCTGGCTTGGACCTCATCTGAGGAGCCAGGTACTAGAGGTCCCAGGGTGACATTAAGGGGGTTCCACTGAGCCAGAGAGCTCCAGTGGATGACAGGTTGGTATGATACAATCAGCATTTTGGCCCAGGTTCCCAAACATTTGCACAGAATGCCAAGTTTTTTTTGAATGAGGCAATGAGCTTGAAAATAATCTCCTTTTGTTGGTAACAGGAAAAAAAAAAATACCTAAGATACATTTCAAAACGGGAAGGGTAAGAGAAAGAGCAATCCAAAACCCCAACAATTAAACAATGAGCTCCATCCAAACTATCAGTTTAGACCCAGCAAACGAAATCCAAAGGTCTGGATAGTTTGCTCCCTAAAGAAACTACATGTGCTACCATAAGCAAAAAGGCTACAGGACACTGTTACCATGCAAAATAAATCAGAAACGTGGAAAACTGGCTCCGTGTAATATCATGAAAAACAGTACTCTGAGTCTACCTTTCCTGAAAGTTCCTTTTTCTTTTTAATTTTATTTGTTTATTTTGAGAGAGAGAGAGTGAGAGAGAGCAGGTGTGCACGAGCAGGGGAGGGGCAGAGAGAGAGGGAGAGAAAACCAAGCAGGTTCCACACACTGTCAGCACAGAGCCCAACATGGGGCTCAGTCTCACCAACCATGAGATCATGACCTGAGCCAAAATCGAGAGTGGGGCACTTACCTGACTGAGCCACCCAGGTGCCCTGTGAAATTTTCTTTTCAAGGTAGGTCACCATTTGGCTCCTACAGTCCCTGTACTTGCTCTTCAACTTCCAAAGCACCAACTAATTAATTCTTGCTTTCCTTATCCACTGCATTCAAACTCTGTTCGGACAAGGCTCTAACAGGTTCATTCAGAGTAAGGGAAATGATTGATGAGCCCATCCTCAGTGTAACTGTTCACTCTCCACTCCAGGATATCCTGTCAACCAGGTCATCCCTCATCCCTCTACCTCACAGTGGGTATGGGACTCAGTCTGGCCCAGTACTCCCCGAGTACAAGTGTCTGTGGGCACGTGGCCAAGGAAGGTAAGCCGGTTCTTGGCTCCTTTTCTCTTCCTGCCCCTGCTTTACTCTGGATCATAGGAACCGAGCCCCACAGGTCTCTGGCTCAGCTAGTCTTCACTGACAGGAAGTTGCAGGGCAGGAAAAAGGGGATGCTAAAGGCCAATCTTCAGCCATGTAATCCAATTGGAGGATGGAGTCAAGCACAGAAGGACAAAGATGCAGGAAACAGGGAGAGAAAAAGAATCCTAACACATTCTTTGAACTCCTTGCTTTTGAACTCTAGACCTAAAGTTAGTATCATCATATATTTTGTTCTCTAAACCAGGACACTTGAGAGGAAAAGGGGCTGCTAGTAATACATAAGTCAGGACAACAGGTACAAATTAGGACTGACTCAGGCAAAGTAGAGCTTATAGTCACCCCACCTAAAACCAACTCAGTCCTTGGACTTTATAATTAATTGAGTCATAAAATTCTCTTTGACCCTTAACCTACTTTTAGTTGATCTCTACCACTAAACTTCCTGACCACTGCATGAGGTAAAGGTTTAAATCAGTAGAATTATTTACAAGTGGTAGGATTTCAGGGTAGATGGATGAACATCGATGTCTGCCTAACTTATTCTCCACAATATGTATGTAAAGTTATCCTCTACAATACTTAAGTAAAGTTTGCACATTTTTTGGTACAGCCATTCCAGGAAGATTACATGGAATTTTGTTTGCTATACTCCCAAGAAGACTGAAAAAGTGAAAAGAAAACCAAAATTGCCAACAGAACATACATACTCCACTCTGAGGCTAAATGAGGCTCTTTGGTGATTTTTTTTTTTCACTTTAAAGTGGCCCTCACTTAAGGTTTACTTTCATTTGAATATAAATTTGGGGATATAGAATCAGTCACCCACATCTTTCAATTTTCCCAGTGTCCAGCCCCTATCTAGAGATATAACTATAGCAGCACTAAAAATACTCACTTCTGAGAACTGCTTTTCTTCTTTATCCTCTTCCCTTTACTTTTTCCCATTATCCTGTAAGGTCTCAGTTATTCTGCAGATGAGATAGGCTCTCAGCTAGTCTAGGAGTTCAACAGTCATTTAAAACCATTTTTATAAAAAATCACATGTTCTCTAGGGTGTGGTGAGAAGGGTATGTCACAGCTCACATGACATTTGTTAGTCCTTTAGTTCAGTGCACTCATCGCAGTTGCCTAGTTTATGACACAACAGAACACCACAGTTCAAAGACTGCATCTCCTAAGTTCAGTGGGAGTGCTCCCCATCCTAGTGGAGGTCATTTTTTTATTCAGGAAGACTTTCATAATTCAAGTGTTTGAAATTCCAGGAGCAGCTAAATCTTTGAAAAGCTGTTAAGTGGTGATTGTGACTAACTTCTCATCTTTGGAGTCTCAGTGTCTCTTCATCAATAAAAACATAGATGTATCAAGAACCAGAAGGAAATATACAAAGACTTTAGTAACGAGCTCGTATTTTTGTGTCTCAATGCCCATTCCTTTTCTCTTTTTTATTTTTTTTAATGTTTATTTATTTTTGAGACAGAGACAGAGACAGAGTACGAGTGGGGGCAGGGCAGAGAGAGAGAGAGAGAGAGACAGGGAGACACAGAATCTGAAAGAGGTTCCAGGCTCTGAGCTGTCAGCACAGAGCCCAACACGGGGTTTGAACTCGCGAGTGCCAAGATCATGACTTAGGATGAAGTTGGATGCTTAACCAACTGAGCCACCCAGGCACCCCTCACTGCCCATTTCTTATACAGCCACTTCCTCTGGCCACATAACATGCTCTCTTTTGAAAAAAACATCCCTTTTCAAAACAGAAAAAAATATCCTTTTCCAGAGATTAAACTGGTACAAAATTATTAAGTAGAAATAAAAGTATAAGAATGAAAGTATAAATTAAAATATTCACAAATCAAAAGTATTATATATATACAAGCAATTCCATACAGTGTTCATTAGGAGTCATTTTGTTTTTTGTTTTATTTATTTATTTTGAGAGAGAGAGAGAGAGAGAGCAAGTGGGGGAGGGCAGAGAGAGAGGGAAAGAGAGAATCCTATGCAGGCTCATGCTGCTAGTGCAGAGTCTGATGTGGGGCTCAAACTCACAAAGCTATGAGATCATGACAGAAACCAGGAGTCAGAAGCTTAACCAACTGAGCTACCTAGGCACCCTTCTTCTCATGTCCTTTTCATTAAATTGTAAAATAATTTGTTTTACCAAAGTTTGTCACATAGACTTTATGATATAAGCAGCAATTATAATCTTAAATTCTCTTGAATGCTGGGTAGAATTCTTCACCTCGTACAGGTAAGAATCTATTGAATAATAGAAAAACTTCCAAATCTATTATCCCTGATGATAATAAACGACAGGTTTTATCTGATTCTCAGCCTTGAGCAAAGTATGCTGAGGGAGACTTTCTGGGATGACTGAGTAATAAACAAAAGAAACAGAATAAGCAAAACTTAAAATGAGTTGAATAAAAAGAGGATTACAAAAAGTAATAGTTTTACTGTCTAGATGCTTGGGTTTGCTTGGTCACTTTCAGAGAGTGTAGTTTCTTCTGTCATTACAGATGGTTCCAGCAGCCTAAAGTGTTCATTTAGGGCTGGAAATGACCTGAGCATGTTATACATCCTCACACGCAGCCTCAGTGAGGTCACTGATGGCAGTGACTTCTTTCTCCCAGTGGATAGTGACAGCAACTTCAACACTTTGGAAGCTTCATCCTGGAAGATTTTTGTTCTGACAGTGTAGAGGACAAAAATTTGCAATCCCTGGAAGATAGAATAAAAGTTTAATGTTAGATCAGTGTTGAGATAACAGAATCAGGGAAACAATTTATTTTACTCTGCCAGACACCCTTCTCATCATGCTCAACAACTCCCCAACTTGAGTGATTATATCTGCAAGCTGTTGTGCACTTTGTTGAAAAGATGTTCTTCTCATATATGAAATGCTACATGTAGGCAGGAGAACTGGAAGACTTGAATTCGGGTCCCAGTTTACCACATGTTGGCTGTGTAACCGAGAAGCTCTTTCTCTTCCTGACACCAACTGGGAGTCCTACGATTCAACTGAATTCTGACACTAACAACCCAGAGTTAGTGTCAGATTCCACAGGTTAAGGCTCAGTCCCATGACTGCTTTCACTTCAGATGCTAATAGCAAATATTGGGTCCCCATATTACCCACACTTCTGTCTGACTTGACTACCATGACAGGGGTTCCCATAACCCACCTCCCCACTTCAGGTTTGATGATTTTCTAGAAATACTCACAGAACTCAGGAGAGCTCTTTACTTACTATTACCTGTTTATTATAAAGTATACAACCCAGGAGCAGCCAAATAGAAGAGATCATAGAACAAGGTGTGGAGGGAGGGGCATGGAACTTCCACTTCCATTCCCTGTCCAGGTGCACCACCCTCCCAGTACTTCAATATGTTCACCAACCCAGAAGCTCTCTAAACCCCTTAATTTAGGGTTTATTATGGAGGTTCCATTACACAGGTCTGGTAATTCAATCATTAGCCATTGGTGACCAACCCAATCTCCTGCCCTTCTACCTTTCCTGGAGGTTGAGGGGTGGGGCTGAAAGTTCCAAGCTTCAAATCAAGGTTTGGTCTTTCTGGCAATAAGCCTCCAGCCTAAAGCTTTCTAGGGACCCTGACCACCAGTCATTCATTAGCACACAAAAGAAACTCATATCACTCCAAAGATTCCAAGGATTTTAGGAACTGTGTGTCAGGAACTGAGGACAAAGACCAAATATTTTACGGTTGAGTGTACCAGAGTAATTTCGTTCTTTTCCTAACCTGTTTGGTTTTTTATTTCTGAAGGAGGTAGATTGACTACGGGTTACCTAATTCTTCCAGTTCTAAAAAAAAAAAAAAAAAAAATTTAAGCACTTCTATTCATTGCTTTTCTGTCCTTTACATATAAAGATCAGATGTGCATGAGAAATTTGTCCATAAAAGACTGAGTACTATTTTCTGTACATTTTTAAAATAAAAACTACCACTTCATGAAGTCCTATTGGTATCAGATACTGCTTTTCCTTTAATCCTCATTATTTAATCCTAACACCAACCCTATGAAATGAGTCTTACTCTCCTTACTATCCTCATGTTAAGTGAGAAAACTATAGCTCAGATAAACTAAGTAACTTGCCTAACATTACCCAACCACTAGTCAGTAGAGTCTGGAGTTGAACTCAACTCCATTTGGTTCCAAAATTCTTCTATCCAATATACTACTCAACCTCTTGCTAGTAACTACAATAGAAAGATATTATAAAGTATATGATAGCAGCTAAGAGTCCCGTGTTAATTTCTCATTAATATCCTTTGTGGAAATAACAGTTTAAATAATATTTATAGTTGAGTAATAGTATTGTGCCAATGTTCACTTTTTGATTTTGACAACGTACCAGGGTTATATAAGATATCACTAGTGAAAGCTGGGAAAAGAGTGCGTGGGAACGCTATATTATTTTGCAACTTCTTGTTTTACACTATTTCAAAATTAAAAGTTATTTTTAAAAATCCATCATGTCTCGGGGCGCCTGGGTGGCGCAGTCGGTTAAGCGTCCGACTTCAGCCAGGTCACGATTTCGCGGTCCCTGAGTTCGAGCCCTGCGTCAGGCTCTGGGCTGATGGCTCAGAGCCTGGAGCCTGCTTCCAATTCTGTGTCTCCCTCTCTCTCTTCCCCTCCCCCATTCATGCTCTGTCTCTCTCTGTCCCAAAAATAAATAAACGTTGAAAAAAAAAAATCCATCATGTCTCCAGATTGGCATCTCTGGAGCCCAAGCCTTATTAGGATTTATTTCTAGAATCATATCCTATGAATACTGTGGTAGGAGACTTCTGGTACTGTGGTAAGATAACCCAAAGACTCTGAGAGGTTAACTAATAAAATCAATACATATCGGCAAGAGACAGACCAGTTCTCTGGCCAAAAGCAGGAAGGTTAACTTGATTGTTATCCAACAGGTGGTACCTACTTATCTGGGCCAGGCCTTGATGACACAAGGAAGTATGCATAGGGACACAGGTTTCAGAAGGACAAAAGTGTTCACTGACCATCCTGATTGTTCAAGGAAGAGAGATTTATTTTGAAGACATGAGAAAAATGGTCCTCTTTGTGGAGTACACTATTTCATCTTTAAATTCTAAGGTAAAGACAAGACTGGATAGAATCTCTTGTTATGCAACAATGAGGAAAAGATCTAGACCATGGAAAATTCATAAAGACACCATCCTGTGAAACTCTGTCTGAGTAGCATCCCAATATTTCTATACTCCCAAAATCCCAAAGGTGTTATTGAAAAAGACAAAATGCATGGACCAAACTAATTCTCACTAGCACAAAGATCAAATTGTGTTTTTTAAGTAATATTTATAGCACATAGTAAATGTCCATTAGAATTATAGCATTCTAAATCTAGAGGGAGGCTTACATATAAACAACTCACTTTAGTGTACATAAAAGTCAAACCCTTGTTTAAAGTGAAGATTTCTAGTTCTTACCTTGTAGATTCTGATTGACTAGGTAAGGGATGAGGCCCAGGAATAAGCATTTTAACATACTATGTAAATTCTGACCTAAGCAATATTCAGACACACTTTGAAAAACATAGTATCAATTTTAACACCCTCCTCCATTTTATATTTTACATATGTCACTCAGAAAGGTTGTATGATTTTCCTAAAATCATATGAATCATTAATGGTAAAGCTGGAAGACAGCCTGACTCTCCTTTAAGCTCAGTGCTCTTGCCATATGGCCACCCTCAGTTTTACTAGACATTATTAACATTTTGTAATGAGCCTCTAGTTGTAATGTGCCATTAATATCACAGAGAAGAGAATATCCTTGACTATACCTTCTTTCTGGTACTTTTCTAAATTCCTCATCACTCTAGGCAACAAGCTCATGAGGCAATTGGTAATCCAGACCGACTAAGTTTATCCTATTTATTTCCCTTGAGGAATTTCCACTGAGTGTTGACAACAGTGAAAAACTACCTTATATCCATTTAGATTTAGTGGCAGGCACACATCCAGTGTTTGAGGCACTAATAAAAAGGCACTCTAGAGGGCTACCAGATAGAGGGTGAGGTGCTTACAAACATTAAACATGGTGGTAGCAATTTAAACATCCAAGCAGCTCTCACACTGCATTATACAGACTTTATCATTTGTGGTCCAGGCAAGTTTATCTAATACTTTTCCAATAGTTTCCATTTTGTATCAAAGACTTGCCTCCTCAGTGATATTTGACCAGGGCCAGAAACAACCAACATGATGGCAACTTCACACAGTGGTTACTACTTTCAGTGATGAGACAATCATCAAACACTGCAGTGTCTTCACAAAATATTAGACAAGTATAGCCCATACTGATATTAAGCAAGATGTTACCTACTATGAAAGATACACAAGCATGTTTCTTGCATGAGAGAACTGAAAACCAATTAAGGAGATGAAACTTGTATACATAAAAAGTTCATTGCTGAGTACAAGAAGAAAGAGGACAAATGAACTTAAAAAACTACAATAATTCTATTTAATTTGATAAATTATATATTTTTAATTTATTTAATAGTTAAATTAGTAAAGCTGGAATTAAAGTCATCACTTTAAGAGTTTAAAGCCTATAAGCAAATAATTTATGTGGATTATACCAATGTCAATTTCTTCGGTTTCATGTATTATAGTTGTATAAGATGTTGTCATTGGCATAGCTGGATAAAGGGTACATAGGAACTCTCTGTATGATTTTTGTAACTTGCTAGGGGTCCAAATTTTTTTTTAATTTTAAGGAATTGCATAAGAATGGGAAGAACCAAAAAGAAGAAGAAGGAAAAGAAAGAATTTTAACCTTTTTGCACAACATAAAATTTTAGTAAGTCTACAGAATTTCAATTAAAAAAAGATTACTACCAAGAATTAAATGCCAAGCTAATTTGTGGTTCATGTGTCATGGTACCTAAAGAAAAAGTATCAGTTAGCAAAGTCCTCATTAATATTTACTAACTACCTGGGGCACCTGGGTGGCTCAGTTGGTTGAGCGTCCAACTTCGGCTCAGGTCATGATCTTGTGGTTCGTGAGTTCGGCCCCACATCAGGCTTTGTGCTGACAGCTCAGAGCCTGAAGCCTGCTTCAGATTCTGTGTCTCCCTCTCTCTCTGCCCCTCCCCTGCTCATGCTCTGTCTCTCTCTCTCAATAATAAAATAAACATTAAAAAAAAAAATATTTACTAACTACCCATTAAACAGTGTATCAAAAATATAATACTATTGAGAGTTGAGGGAAGATGGTGGCGTAGGAGGACGCTGGGCTCACCGTGCGTCCTGCTGATCACTTAGATTCCACCTACACCTGCCTAAATAACCCAGAAAACCACCAGAGGATTAGCAGAACGGAGTCACTGGAGCCAAGCGCAGACGAGAGGCCCACGGAAGAGGGTAGGAAGGGCGGCGAGGCGGTGCATGCTCCACGGACTGGCGGGAGGGAGCCGGGGCGGAGGGGCGGCTCGCCAGCCAAGCAGAGCCCCGGAGTCTGGCCTGCAAAAGCGGAGGGGCCTGACGGACTGTGTTCCGACAGCAAGCGCGACTTAGCATCTGGGAGGTCATAAGTTAACAGCTCTGCTCGGAAAGCGGGAAGGCTGGAGGACAAAGGGAGGGAGAGCTGCTGAGCCCCCCGGACGACAGAGCTCAGCTTGGTGGGGAACAAAGGCGCTCGCCAGCACCATCTCCCCCGCCCATCCCCCAGCCAAAATCCCAAAGAGAACCAGTTCCTGTCAGGGAACTTGCTCGCTCCGCGCAAACACCCAACTCTGTGCTTCTGCGGAGCCAAACCTCCGGCAGCGGATCCGACTCCCTCCCGCTGCCACAGGGCCCCTCCTGAAGTGGATCACCTAAGGAGAAGTGAGCTAAGCCTGCCCCTCCTGCCCCTGTGCACCTTGCCTACCCACCCCAGCTAATACGCCAGATCCCCAGCGTCACAAGCCTGGCAGTGTGCAAGTAGCCCAGACGGGCCACGCCACCCCACAGTGAATCCCGCCCCTAGGAGAGGGGAAGAGAAGGCACACACCAGTCTGACTGTGGCCCTAGTGGTGGGAAATATTTCTCCAGGAAATAACAACAGCTAATGAGCTGATCAAAAAGGATTTAAATAATATAACAGAAAGTGAATTTAGAATAATAGTCATAAAATTAATCGCCGGGCTTGAAAACAGCATAGGGGACAGCAGAGAATCTCTTGCTACAGAGATCAAGGGACTAAGGAACAGTCACGAGGAGCTGAAAAGCGCTTTAAATGAAATGCAAAACAAAATGGAAACGACGACAGCTCGGCTTGAAGAGGCAGAGGAGAGAATAGGTGAACTAGAAGATAAAGTTATGGAAAAAGAGGAAGCTGAGAGAAAGAGAGATAAAAAAAATCCAGGAGTATGAGGGAAAAATTAGAGAACTAAGTGATACACTAAAAAGAAATAATATACGCATAATTGGTATCCCAGAGGAGGAAGAGAGAGGGAAAGGTGCTGAAGGGGTACTTGAAGAAATAATAGCTGAGAACTTCCCTGAACTGGGGAAGGAAAAAGGCATTGAAATCCAAGAGGCACAGAGAACTCCCTTCAGACGTAACTTGAATCGATCTTCTGCACGACATATCATAGTGAAACTGGCAAAATACAAGGATAAAGGGAAAATTCTGAAAGCAGCAAGGGGTAAACGTGCCCTCACATATAAAGGGAGACCTATAAGACTCGTGACTGATCTCTCTTTTGAAACTTGGCAGGCCAGAAAGAATTGGCACGAGATTTTCAGTGTGCTAGACAGAAAAAATATGCAGCCGAGAATCCTTTATCCAGCAAGTCTGTCATTTAGAATAGAAGGAGAGATAAAGGTCTTCCCAAACAAACAAAAACTGAAGGAATTTGTCACCACTAAACCAGCCCTACAAGAGATCCTAAGGGGGACCCTGTGAGACAAAGTACCAAAGACATCACTACAAGCATAAAACATACAGACATCACAATGACTCTAAACCCGTATCTTTCTATAATAACACTGAATGTAAATGGATTAAATGCGCCATCCAAAAGACATAGGGTATCAGAATGGATAAAAAACAAGACCCATCTATTTGCTGTCTACAAGAGACTCATTTTAGACCTGAGGACACCTTTAGATTGAGAGTGAGGGGATGGAGAACTATTTATCATGCTACTGGAAGCCAAAAGAAAGCTGGAGTAGCCATACTTATATCAGACAAACTAGACTTTAAATTAAAGGCTGTAACAAGAGATGAAGAAGGACATTATATAATAGTTACAGGGTCTATCCATCAGGAAGAGCTAACAATTATAAATGTCTATGCGCCGAATACCGGAGCCCCCAAATATATAAAACAACTACTCATAAACATAAGCAACCGTATTGATAAGAATGTGGTAATTGCAGGGGACTTTAACACCCCACTTACAGAAATGGATAGATCATCTAGACACATGATCAAAAAAGAAATAAGGGCCCTGAATGAGACATTGGATCAGATGGACTTGACAGATACATTTAGAACTCTGCATCCCAAAGCAACAGAATATACTTTCTTCTCGAGTGCACATGGAACATTCTCCAAGATAGATCATATACTGGGGCACAAAACAGCCCTTCATAAGTTTACCAGAATTGAAATTATACCATGCATACTTTCAGACCACAATGCTATAAAGCTTGAAATCAACCATAGAAAAAAGTCTGGAAAACCTCCAAAAGTATGGAGGTTAAAGAACACCCTACTAATGAATGAGTGGGTCAACCAGGCAATTAGAGAAGAAATTTAAAAATATATGGAAACAAACGAAAATGAAAATACAACAATCCAAGTGCTTTGGGATGCAGCGAAGGCAGTCCTGAGAGGAAAATACATTGTAATCCAGGCCTATCTCAAGAAACAAGAAAAATCCCAAATACAAAATCTAACAGCACACCTAAAGGAAATAGAAGCGGAACAGCAAAGGCAGCCTAAACCCAGCAGAAGAAGAGAAATAATAAAGATCAGAGCAGAAATAAACAATATAGAGTCTAAAAAAACTGTAGATCCTATCAACGAAACCAAGAGTTGGTTTTTTGAAAAAATAAACAAAATTGACAAACCTCTAGCCAGGCTTCTCAAAAAGAAAAGGGAGATGACCCAAATAGATAAAATCATGAATGAAAATGGAATTATTACAACCAATTCCTCAGAGATACAAACAACTATCAGGGAATACTATGAAAAATTATATGCCAACAAACTGGACAACCTGGAAGAAATGGACAAATTCCTGAACATCCACACTCTTCCAAAACTCAATCAGGAGGAAATAGAAAGCTGGAACAGACCCATAACCAGCGAAGAAATTGAATCGGTTATCAAAAATCTCCCAACAAATAAGAGTCCAGGACCAGATGGCTTCCCAGGGGAGTTCTACCAGATGTTTAAAGCAGAGATAATACCTATCCTTCTCAAGCTATTCCAAAAAATAGAAAGGGAAGGAAAACTTCCAGACTCATTCTATGAAGCCAGTATTACTTTGATTCCTAAACCAGACAGAGACCCAGTAAAAAAAGAGAACTACAGGCCAATATCCCTGATGAATATGGATGCAAATTCTCAATAAGATACTAGCAAATCGAATTCAACAGCATATAAAAAGAATTATTCACCATGATCAAGTGGGATTCATTCCTGGGATGCAGGGCTGGTTCAACATTCGCAAATCAATCAACGTGATACATCACATTAACAAAAAAAAAGAGAAGAACCATATGATCCTGTCAATCGATGCAGAAAAGGCCTTCGACAAAATCCAGCACACTTTCTTAATAAAAACCCTTGAGAAAGTCGGTATAGAAGGAACATACTTAAAGATCATAAAAGCCATTTATGAAAAGCCCACAGCTAACATCATCCTCAATGGGGAAAAACTGAGAGCTTTTTCCCTGAGATCAGGAACACGACAGGGATGCCCACTCTCACCGCTGTTGTTTAACATAGTGCTGGAAGTTCTAGCATCAGCAATCAGACAACAAAAGGAAATCAAAGGCATCAAAATTGGCAAAGATGAAATCAAGCTTTCGCTTTTTGCAGATGATATGATATTATACATGGAAAATCCGATAGACTCCACCAAAAGTCTGCTAGAACTGATACATGAATTCAGCAAAGTTGCAGGATACAAAATCAATGTACAGAAATCAGTTGCATTCTTATACACTAACAATGAAGCAACAGAAAGACAAATGATAAAACTGATCCCATTCACAATTGCACGAAGAAGCATAAAATACCTAGGAATAAATCTAACCAAAGATGTAAAGGATCTGTATGCTGAAAACTATAGAAAGCTTATGAAGGTAATTGAAGAAGATTTAAAGAAATGGAAAGACATTCCCTGCTCATGGATTGGAAAAATAAATATTGTCAAAATGTCATTACTACCCAAAGCTATCTACACATTCAATGCAATCCCAATCAAAATTGCACCAGCATTCTTCTCGAAACTAGAACAAGCAATCCTAAAATTCATATGGAACCACAAAAGGCCCCGAATAGCCAAAGGAATTTTGAAGAAGAAGACCAAAGCAGGAGGCATCACAATCCCAGACTTTAGCCTCTACTACAAAGCTGTCATCATCAAGACAGCATGGTATTGGCACAAAAACAGACACATAGACCAATGGAATAGAATAGAAACCCCAGAACTAGACCCACAAACGTATGGCCAACTCATCTTTGACAAAGCAGGAAAGAACATCCAATGGAAAAAAGACAGCCTCTTTAACAAATGGTGCTGGGAGAACTGGACAGCAACATGCAGAAGGTTGAAACTAGACCACTTTCTCACACCATTCACAAAAATAAACTCAAAATGGATAAAGGACCTGAATGTGAGACAGGAAACCATCAAAACCTTAGAGGAGAAAGCAGGAAAAGACCTCTCTGACCTCAGCCGTAGCAATCTCTTACTCGACACATCCCCAAAGGCAAGGGAATTAAAAGCAAAAGTGAATTACTGGGACCTATGAAGATAAAAAGCTTCTGCACAGCAAAGGAAACAACCAACAAAACGAAAAGGCAACCAACGGAATGGGAAAAGATATTTGCAAATGACATATCGGACAAAGGGCTAGTATCCAAAATCTATAAAGAGCTCACCAAACTCCACACCCGAAAAACAAATAACCCAGTGAAGAAATGGGCAGAAAACATGAATAGACACTTCTCTAAAGAAGACATCCGGATGGCCAACAGGCACATGAAAAGATGTTCAGCGTCGCTCCTTATCAGGGAAATACAAATCAAAACCACACTCAGGTATCACCTCACGCCAGTCAGAGTGGCCAAAATGAACAAATCAGGAGACTCTAGATGCTGGAGAGGATGTGGAGAAACGGGAACCCTCTTGCACTGTTGGTGGGAATGCAAATTGGTGCAGCCGCTCTGGAAAGCAGTGTGGAGGTTCCTCAGAAAATTAAAAATAGACCTACCCTATGACCCAGCAATAGCACTGCTAGGAATTTACCCAAGGGATACAGGAGTACTGATGCATAGGGGCACTTGTACCCCAATGTTCATAGCAGCACTCTCAACAATAGCCAAATTATGGAAAGAGCCTAAATGTCCATCAACGGATGAATGGATAAAGAAATTGTGGTCTATATACACAATGGAATACTACGTGGCAATGAGAAAAAATGAAATATGGCCTTTTGTAGCAACGTGGATGGAACTGGAGAGTGTGATGCTAAGTGAAATAAGCCATACAGAGAAAGACAGATACCATATGGTTTCACTCTTATGTGGATCCTGAGAAACTTAACAGGAACCCATGGTGGGTGGGGGGAGGAAAAAAGAAAAAAAAAAAAAAAGAGGTTAGAGTGGGAGAGAGCCAAAGCATAAGAGACTGTTAAAAACTGAGAACAAACCGAGGGTTGATGGGGGGTGGGAGGGAGGAGAGGGTGGGTGATGGGTATTGAGGAGGGCACCTTTTGGGATGAGCACTGGGTGTTGTATGGACACCAATTTGACAATAAATTTCATATATTAAAAAAAAATAAAAAATAAATAAATAAAAGCAGTTCTGGTGCAAAAAAAAATATAATACTATTAATGAGATATTCATAAAGATTTAAAAGTTAAATATTAGGACATTCCAATATAAAATGACTAGCAAAAGGCATTGAAACTATGTAAGTATAAGAAAATGTAGTTGAGTATGTCAACTATACCTCAATAAAAAATATTTTTAAAGAAAAGAAAATACAGTTGAGATCATTATCAAATATAATCCAAGCATTGTAAATAGCTCATGAAAGAAAATAATGTAGACGCTATAATTTAACAACAATAATTGCGGAGTAAATTTTAAATTGTACCAATAAAACCATGAGACAGGAAGCAGCTACACTGTATTAATGTTATTACCTTAAAAAGGAAGAAATCAATACATATTGTTTTATTCTGCAAATTGAAAATTATATCTTACAAAATTGTAATGTTTAATAAACAAAGATAACAATTAACAGAGGGAAAATATTCTAATAATTAGAGATTAAGTAAAAGAATACATAATTTATATAGCACAGTAAATATAAAACATAGGAAGAAATGGATAGATGTGAAAAAAGAAAATAAGACAATAAAATCAAACATATTCGTTTTGATGGCTAACATTTAGCTAAATAGGTAAAATACTAACTTTTTTAATAAAATGGAAAAACAATGAGAAAATTATTTTAAAAAACACAAATCTAAATATATGGGATCTATAAAATTTTTAAATCTTTATTTTTGAGTGAGAGAGAGAGCACATGCAAGCGGGAAAAGACAGAGAGAGAGGGAGACACAGAATCTGAAGCAGGTTGCAGGCTCTAAGCTGTCTTCACAGGGCCCGATGAAATCCACAAACTGAGATCATGACCTGAACTGAAGTCAGATGGATGCTTACCCGACTGAGACACCCAGATGTCCCTAAATATATGGATTTAAAATGAGGTAAGTCAAAACCAAAGTGACATAGAAAGCTTAAAGATTAAAACTATAAGTAGATAAGATCAAATAAAAACAAGTTAGAAGTTGCTACATTAATACATAGAAAATCATACTTCAAGACAAAATGGGACCGAGAGTGCCTTGTTATATCAATGAAAGATATAATGCACCAGAAATATACAACATCCATAAATTTCTAGGAACATGAAATACAGCATTAAATTGTATAAATACAAATAGCAAGATTTCATATACAGAGGGAAAAGTCCTGGTAGTATTTTTTATCAGAGTAAAAGTCATTGTTCACTATGAAAGAAGGCATACAGTTAAGACGCACAGAGAGAAATCTGATTTCAAGATAAGTCTTTCAGGGGTGCCTGGGTGGCTCAGTTGGTTAAGCATCCAACTCTTGATTTCAGCTCAGGTCATGATCTCATGGGTCATGAGTTCGAGCCCTGCACCAGGCTCTGCACTGACAGTGCACAGCCTGCTTGGGATTCCTTGTCTCCCTCTCTCTGTCCCTCCCCTGCTTGCTCTCTATCTCTCTCTCTCTCTCAAAACAAATAAACATTAAACAAATTTTTAAGATAGGTCTTTCAGTAATGCATACTTGTTTTATCTTAGAGTTTGACATTCTGCATGCATACACACAAACAAAAATCCTCTAAGGTCAAGCAGAATTATCTTCATTTTTAATCTAACATTTTTGTTCATTTATGTCACTATTTTTATCATGATAAAAATCAAAAGATCACCATAATCCTTCTTACAGTAGATTCTCCCAAAATACTAATAGAATGGCTTACAAAAAAGAAAAAGAATATAAATCTTCATCTCCGATTTTAATACAAAATATAAATGCAATGTTTTTTAAAAGATTTATAATTAAATATATACTTGAGATAAGACTCAAGGAATAAAAGCATCTTTAGTCTTATGTATAATTATGTCACAAAAACAACTTCATAAGGTTCTTCTTTTATTAAATCAACCCTCATGAAGATAAAAACTACAAACTCTGAACAAAATATTTTTTAAAACCTACCTGAAGACACTGAAGGACAAATAAAAGCAGTTTGAAACTGGAAGGAGAATCTACATTTAAGAAAAAAGGAACTATAACTGGGTAGGATTCCTGTTGTGTGTGGTTTTTTAATATCTTTCTGCCAGAAAGCACACTCTGATCAGCCCCACACAGGATGACTAAATGAGGGGTTAAAATAGGCAGTCTTATTGGGTTGAAGAATTGGAGGACAGGACTTAGGGCAACTACAACATCTGAAAAATAAGGAAGAATATTCAGAATATCCAGGAGGAAACAGAGAAGGGGAGCTCAAGATTCTGTTTATAAATTCTACCCAAATCTCTAATTACCTATAAACTGTAAATGCATAGAGTAAACACTAAGAAGTCTGTCTATGGCTAAAAAAGACTACATAGAGATTTCAGCTGTTGTCCACCCTAGGAGAGATAGTTTTCAGTTTTAGTCTAGCTAAGCTAATTATATGCTAAGTCCATTCTTGGTAGGAATAAAACAGAATGCAGAGTTGCTGCAGTGTATTATTTATAATGTCCAGGAAACAACCAAAATTACTAGACATATAAAGAAACAGGAAAACAAGGCTCATAGTAAACAAAAAGATAATCAGTAGAGATTGACTAAAATGACCCAGATGTTAGAGTTAGCAGACAAAGATTTTAAAGTGTTATGATAATACATGTAAAGTTGTAAAAGAAAATGTACTAAATTATGAGCCAAAAATTAAGAAAATCATCAAAATAAAACCTATTAAAATTACAAGATAAAAATTCTGAAATGAAAAAAATACAGTATCTGAAATAAAAATCACCAAATAGAGTTAACAGAAGACTGGAAATGATTAAAGATAAAATCAATGTCCTTGAAGATGGATCACTAAGATAATCCTATCTGATGAACAGCAAGAATAAAGAATGATAAAGAATAAACAGCTAAGGAACCTGTGGAACAATATCAGATGGTCTAACATATATGATTAAACTCCCAAAAAAGAGAAAAGTAAAATAACAGGGTAGAAAAAGTATTTGAAAAAATAAAGTTCAAAAATTCCTCAAGTTTGGTGAAAGATCTAAATAAACAGATTCCAGGAACTCAGCAATCCCAAGCAGAATGAATGCAAAGAAAATAATACCTGGGCATATCCTAGTGAAAATGCTGAATATCAAAGATAAAGAGAATCCTGAAAGCAACCAGAGGAAAATAAAGCGTTACATAAATGGGGGGGGGGGGGGCGGGAATATGAAACACTGAGTGTGCCCCATTAGAAACTAGAGCAGGTTTGTGAAATGACTTCTTCATAATACTTCATAAAAGTGAAAAAATTTTTCAACCCATAATTCCATATTCAATGATAGTATCCTTCAAAAATGAAGGCAAACAGAAGAATAAAACACTTAAAATGGCAACAGAAAACAAATGCCAAAATGGTACATATAAATTCACCCATATTAATAATTACATCAGCTCTAAATAGACTAAATATTACTTAAAAGACAGAGATTGTCAGGATGAACAAAAGGGTAATAACTGCCTATTTGCTATCTACAAGATACATACTTTTAATGTAAAAGCACAGATAGGTTGAAAGTGAATATATTAAAAAAATATATACCCCATTAATCCAATATATACAAGAAGGCTGAATATCAGATAAAGTAGATGTCACAACAAAGAGTACTTTCAGAGTTATAGATGGACATTTCCAAAGGACAGTCAATTCCCTCAGAAGACATCACAATAATAAATGTATATGCATCTAATAGCAGAACTTTAAAATATGTGAAGCATATTGACAGAATTAAAGGCAAAATAGACAAATCCACAATCACAGTTAGAGATTTTAATGCACCTCTTTCAGCAATTGAGAAAAACAGGAAAAAATATTGGTAAGGATAGAAAATCTGTACAACACTAAAAATCCTCTTAACCCTACTGACATTTTTAGAACACTACACCCAACTACACAATGCACATTCCTTTCAAGGGTAAATGTTTTATCAAGATATAGCAATTCATGGCCATAAAACCATCATCAATAAATTTAAAAGAAATGAAATAAAAAATTCACACAGAACTTACCAAGACTGAATAATGAAATAACAGAAAAACTAAATAGACCAATAGCAAGCAAGAATATTGAATAAGTAATCAAAAGCTTCCTAATAAAGAAAAGTCCAGGACCTGATTACCTCACAGATGAATTCCACCACACACTTAAAAAATAATTAATATTTTTTTATTATATGAAATTTATTGTCAAATTGGTTTCCATACAACACCCAGTGCTCATCCCAAAAGGTGCCCTAAAAAATAATTAATATTAATTCCTCTTAAACTCTTCCAAAAAGCTGAAGAGGATAGAATACCTCCAAACTCATTTAATGAGGTCAACATTACCCTGATACTAAGCCAGACAAGGACACTGCTGGAAAGAAAATTGCAGGCCAATATCTTTGATGAACATAGATGCCAAAATCCTCAACAACTATGGGAGGTGATAGATGTTTTAATTATTTTGATCTTGGCAATCATTCAATAATGTATATGTATATCAAATCATCTTATACACTTTAAATATATACAATTATAAAAATGAACTATTGGGACCTATTCAAGATAAAAAGCTTCTGCACTGCAAAGGAAACAATCAGCAAAACTAAAAGGTAACCCACATAATGGGAAAATATATTTGCAAATGACATACCAGATAAAGAGTTAGTATCCAAAATCTATAAAGAACTAACCAAACTCAACACCCAAAAAACAAATAATCCAGTGAAGAAATGGGCAGAAGACATGAATAGACACTTTTCCAAAGAACACATCCAGATGGCCAACAGACACATGAAAAGATGCTCAATATCACTCATCATCAGGGAAATACAATCAAAACCACACTGAGATACCACCTCACATCGGTCAGAGTCACTAAAATTAACAACTCAGGAAACAATGGCAAAGATATGGAGAAAAGGGAACCCTCTTGCAATGTTGGTGGGAAGGCATACTGGTGTAGCCACTCTGGAAAACAGTGTGGAGGTTCCTCAAAAAATATAAAATAGAACTACCCTACAACCCAGCAATAGCACTACTAGAAATTTATCCAAAAGATATTGGAGTGCTGATTCATAGGGGCACATGTACCTAATGTTTACAGCAGCACTTTCAACAATAGCCAAATTAAGGAAAGAGCCTAAATGTCCATCAACTGATGAATGGATAAAGAAGATGTGATTTATATATACAATGGAATACTACTTGGCAATGAAATCATGCTATTTGCAGCATCGTGGATGGAACTGGAAGGTATTATGCTGAATGAAATAAGCCAGTCAGAGAAAGAGAGATATCATATGTTTTCACTCATATGTGAATCTCGAGAAACTTAACAGAAGACCATGGGGAAAGGGAAGGTGAAAAAAAAAATAGTTACAAACAGAGAGGGAAGGGGGCAAACCATAAGACACTCTTAAATACAGAGAACAATCTGAGTTGATGAGGGAGTGGGGGTAAGGGGAAAATGGGTGATGGGCACTGAGGAGG
The DNA here is from genome assembly GCF_018350155.1 of Leopardus geoffroyi. Taxonomy (NCBI): domain Eukaryota; kingdom Metazoa; phylum Chordata; class Mammalia; order Carnivora; family Felidae; genus Leopardus; species Leopardus geoffroyi. Next base: position 48,520,834 of record NC_059333.1, on the reverse strand, counting down.
GCACTTGTTGGGATGAGCACTAGGTGTTGTATATAAGCAATGAACCACAGGAAAATACCCCCAAAAACCAAGAGCACACTGTATACACTGTATGTTAGCTAACTTGACAATAAATTATATTTAAAATAAATAAATAAATAAATGCAATTATATCTGTCAATTATTCCCAATTATTCCACAATAAAGGTTTTTTTTTTTAAGATAAGACACATAATCTTATAAAATTGTTAGAAAACAGAGAGAAAGAAAAAATTCAGCCAATCCCACAGGGATCTAAGCTCCAGCAATAACTGTAACATTGTCCTTGTCAACCATGGTGAGGAGCTGTCGTGAACCTATTGCATGGGAGACAGGAATCAGGAAGTGTTTGCCAAGCCAATTGCTGTACAAAATTTCTTCTGCTTAGAGAAGAGAAAATAACGTGGTCCAACCCTACTATAATTATATTCTATAAACTCCATCCAGGAAAGGACACAGTAGGTAGGTCATAAAGAGATTTCTTTCCTCTTCCTTCAAAATGTACTAAAAATAGAGTCTCCTAAAATGTAATAAACAATGACCTTCAGGGGTTTCAAAAGAAGAAAACTTCAGTTTAGTCCAGGGTGATGTCATCTCCACCACTGCATGGTGTGCTACTTTCAGACTAACCCACACCATACCTGAGTAGTGTTGAAAAGGCAGAACATGTAGCTGAAGACAGTCCTGATGACATGATTATCAATTAGCATAAGGTATGCCAGAATCCAGGTAATTCCAAAAACAACTGCAATTGATAACATACTAAGAATCTTCTTTAGGGATGAAACCTTTTTTGTGCTAGGTAAGAGAAAGCAAGAAAGAAAATATGAGATTTTTACTTACTAATATAATTTTATTTATTAATATCATGGTTACCCTCTAATTGAGAATACATATTCAGCTGTGCATACACACTATTTAACAATATTATGCATTAGGTGGAAAAAGCATATTAGACCTATGTCCAGATAAAATATGATTTAGCAAGCTTTATTTGTAAAGAAAGTGATACCTGCTTAAAAGCTCAGGCATAAACAGTCCCTTAAATACTACTGCAGTCACACACAGTACTACTGTGTGTGAAATTTCACACACAAAAATATCAATGTTTTCTTTGTAAAGGAATTTTATTTTGGTAATTACTTTGTGGATCAGCCAGTGAGCAATCCTTTTCTGAACATCTGGGACTTTCCCATGATGCAGGTTGATACGGGAATGACAGGTTATTACAATGTAGAAATGTAGGAATCTGGGCTCAGCCATATGACTTACTAGTGGTATGTTAGCAATTGTTCCACAAGCAGAAGCTTGAATGCATTTTGCTCAGTAGAGCTGGCCTTTTTTTATTGCTCTTTGGAATCCTAACTTCACTATGTCGAGAAGCATAGACTGGCCTAATTGATGATGAGAGACCACATGGAGCAAAGCTTAGTTTTCCCAGCTGAGCAGCTCCCACTCAAAACCAACCAACCAAACACCATCAGGCATAAAAATAAGTCATCTTAGATCATCCATCCATATTCAAGCCATCCAAGACCAGAAAAACCACCTGATCAACATTCAAATTTATGACAAATAGTAAATATTTGTCACTCTAAGCCACTAAGTTTGGGGTGGTTTGTTATGCAGCAAAAGCTAATGGATACAATGAAAGATAATTTGTTAAGCAATTAAACTGTGACCTGATTTTCACTGTAACTAAGCCAACTTAAGAACAATGATCTACCAGTCAAAATTAGAGATACACATTTGTTGCTGTCTGTGGCCAAAATGATACCGTTTTGTACAAAGCAAATATAACTAATATGCAATTAGACTAAGAAGATTTTACCAAGATTTTTCTTCATTACCAGTAAAATAAAGATTTGAAAGATTATCCGTGATAGTCTTTTCCCCCACATTTCCTCTCAATGTGGACTATCGTTCATATAGGAAAGATGATACTTACTCTTGATTAATAAAGCACATATTTAAGATGATATTCCCACTAATGACAGTTTTCACCCATATGTGCATACCAAATGGATCCATTCGGTGACCAACAAAACTCACAGATGTGCTTATAGTAAATGTACTGGTGATAAACACAGTCTTGTAAAATTAAACCTGCTGGGTTCATGGCTTCATTAGCACTGTGTTCTAACCAATCTGCATTGTTGGGAGGTGGGGATGGACAGTATATTTGTTTAACAGTTTCTGTTATTTGTCTCTCCAACTGAAAGCTCTTTTGTTTACCAGGGATGACAATGAAAAAGCTTATTGGAGTCAGAAAGGTTATAGAAAGAAGAGAAGCAGTATACATGGGAATTGATAATCCAGAGAATCCAGGGAGCATATGTCCCCCCTGCAGGAAATGTGGACCCAATGTTTCCAGATGCTCCAATATTTTCAAGAGAAAATACAATTTTTAAGTGAAATCTCCCAATTTTATGTTTTTTTTTTTTAGTGTTTTGTTTATTTTTGAGACAGAGAGAGACAGAGCGTGAGCAGGGGAGGGGCAGAGAGAGAGCGAGACACAGAATCCGAAGCAGGCTCCAGGCCTGAGCCGTCAGCACAGAGCCCAATGCGGGGCTCGAACTCACAAACCGTGAGATCATGACCTGAGCCAAAGTCAGAGGCTTAACCAACTGAGCCACCCAGGCGCCCCCCAATTTTATATGTTTTAAATGAATTTTAAAAACAAAGCCATACTCAGATTCAAGAAACACATGTAAAATATAGCCTGTAGCTCTAGTTACCAGCATCTCCTCACAATCTTCCAACTTCTTTAATTATCCAAATCTTATTTCTTGAATATTTGAGACTGGGAGAGAAAATTTTTTTTTTCTTGAAGTCTTTGGGTTTAGTTTTTAGTTGGGCTCATATAGCACAAAAGTGTGTTATGTAATACATTGTTGGAAGATGAGGGGAAGATTTACTTTCTGAGACAAAGTTTAAAAGAAAATCTGCCTTGCAAACCACGTATCCTTGCCATTGTACCAGAGTCTGAAAACTCTTTGGGGAACTGTGGACATATTAAAGTGCTGTATTATGTATCAGATGAGTCATGCCTGAAGTTTCCCATAATTGGTAATCTTACCTTGTCAGATTGCGATTATTCTTCCATATCACTTTGACTATGATGATAATAAATATAACAATATTGTTGATGAGGATAATAGTCACAGGTAAGACGAATGACCATAAAAATGGACTAGTTATAAGATCTTTTTTATCTGGAACTGCCAGCCAGCAGCTATGGAGAGAAAAAAAAATAATTTTAGTAGACTACAAAAGCTATACATACTGGTTCTCTATGTTATTAACGTTACTGACATTCATTTTACTGAAAGAACTGCTAAAAGCCAATATTGCTTCGCATTCCATATATTTGAAATGACTTTCAGGAATTCAACCACTAGAAAAAAAAATGAAACGGATTAGTTCTGCTGTATTTCTTGATGTATGGGCTAGTGGAAAGAAAATGGCTTTTCAGTCAGGCAGACCAAATTTACATGTCACTCTATCACTTACTAGATGTCTGACTCTAGGGAAGTTATTGTTTTATTTCATTCTTGAACATGTAGGAGATCGAATGGTTCAAAATTTTAAAGGTACAAATAATCAGAGAAAGACAACTACCCCTACAACCATCCCTCCTACAACTATCCCTTCTCACCTAGTTTCTGTCTCCAGTGTTTATCAATGTTTCTTGTGTATTCTTCCAGATTTAGGCTATGCATAAACCATCAATTGTTTTTTCTGATTTTTAAACAAATCATAATATATGATACTTCTATCCCTTACTTAACAACATCTCTTGGAGATAACTCCAGATGAGATTATAAAGATTGTTCTCATTACTTTTTATAGCTACATACTGCTCCATTATTTTGTTATACCATAAATTACTTACATAGTTTCTTACTTTATAAAAATATTTTAATAGTTATTTAACCTTACTGCATCTGTTTTGTTTTGTTTTTTTTTTGTTACTGTTACAATTAGTGATGGTGGTTTTGGTGATGTTTTTTCTCATCTATGAAGTATAGTAATCACTTCCTGGCATTGTTGTAAGAATGAATTCATTTATTTGATAAGTATTTATAGAACACATGCTATGTGGCAGACATTGTTCTAGATATCAGATATTAGAAGTGAACCACAAAATAATCCAAATATTCTTTCTGTATGACATGATACTATATATAGAAAACTCTAAAAACTCCACCAAAAGAACTGATAAAAGAATTCAGTCAAGTTGCATGAAATGAAATCAATGTACAGAAATCTGTTGCATTCCTATTCGCTAATAATTAAGCAGCAGAAAGTGAAACTAAGAAAACAATGTCATTTACAATTGCACCAAAAACAAGAAAATGTCTAGGAATAAACTTAACCAAAGAGGTGAAAGACCTGTACTCCAAAAACTATAAAACACTGATGAAAGAAATTCAAGATGACACAAAGAGATGGAAAAACATTCTATGCTCATGGATTGGAAAAAAAATATTATTAAAATGTCTATACTACTCAAAGCAATCTTCAGATTTAATGCAATCCCTATCAAAAGACTGTGGGAAATAAGCTTAGAAACTCCCTGGGCTTGCACCAATGGGTTAACAAGGCATAAAGAATTACAAAGCCATAGGATGCTCACACCCAAGTTTGGGTAAATAAGATTAGGTGAATAAGGATAGAGAAGGGGGGCTAAGGCCCCCAAAATAGAGTAGGGGGGGCAAAGCCACCAGAATTGGGGGGGGCAAAGGCCCCCATACAAAGGTATATCTGGTAAGCAAGATTAGATATTCAGGGCAAAAATGCCCCCCAATTTAGTACTATAACAGAAAGCTGCTTTCACAGAAAGAAAGGACCAAATCAGGTAAACAGGTACCTAGGGCTATAGACCTGATGTGGGTGAAGCTGCTCAGAGTGGAGCTGATTAGCAAAAGAAAAGGTGCCTTGTTAACCCTGAGGTTACTTGCTCTATCTGTTTTATCCCCTACACTGGTTAAGATAAACAGACATGGTGCCTCATGTCTGCTGTTAACAACCTCCTGCCCATCTGCCCGGCACCAGGATTTTGTTTTATATTGACCCAAACTCCTAACACTGTATATCTTCAAAACCCCCTTTCCCTCATGCCCATGCGTTAATGTTCACAAATTCATTGTCTCTTTGTACATGTCCATCACATTTGTAAGTCTTCTGATCGTAATAAATACGGGGCAAGGACTCTTATTCGGAGCTCTTGTCTTTTCCCAGACATTAGCCATCTCTCACTTTTAATCCTGCATCCACTCTCTTGCTCAACAAGAGAGAACTTTAGGCTTAGAGTCTACAACAAATACTAATAGCATTTTTCATAGAACTAAAACAATCCTAAAATTTGTATGGAACCACAAAAGACCTCAAATAGCCAAAGCAAATTTGAAAAAGAAAAACAAAACTGGAGGTATCACAATTCCAGACATCAAGTTATATTATAAAGTGGTACTTTAAAACAGTATAGTACTGGCATAAAAACAGACACACAGATCAATTAAATAGACTAGAAAGCCCAGAAATAAACCCACAATTATATGATAAATTAATCTTCAACAAAGAAGGAATGAATATACAATGAGAGAAAGACAGTATCTTTAATAAATGATGTTAGGAAAACTGGACAGTTACATGCAAAAGAATGAAACTGGACCATTGTATCTTACCATGCACAAAAACAAACTCAAAATGGATGAAAGACCTATGTGTGACGCCTAAAATATAACAACCCTTGAAGAGAGCACAGGCAGTAATGTCTCTAACATTGGCGACAGACACATTTCCCTACATATATCTCCTTAGGCTATGAAAATAAAAGCAAAAATAAACTGTTGGGACTATACCAAAGCAAAAAGTTTCTGCACAGTAATGGAAACAATCAACACAACTATAAGGCAACCTACTGAATGGGAGAAGATATTTGCAAATGACATATCCGATAAAGGGTTACTATCCAAAATATGTAAAGAACTGATACAACTCAATATCTGTAAAACAAATAATCCAATTAAAAATGGTCAGAAGACATGAAAAGACATTTCTCCAAAGAAGACATCCAGATGGCCAACAGACACATGAAAGATGTTCAATATCTCTCATCATGAGGGAATTGCAAATCAAAACTACAATGAGATACCACCTCATGCCTGTCAGAATGGCTAAAAACAAAACACAAGAAACAGCAAGTGTTGGCAAGTGTACAGGCAAGGGTACAGAGAAAAAGGAACCCTCTTCGTTAAATTTAAAGAACCAGGAATGCAAGCTGGAACAGCCACTATGGAAAACAATACGGGGGTTCCTCAAAAAAATAAAAATAGAACTTCCCTACAATCCCAGCAATTGCACCACTGGGTATTTACCCAAAAAATACAAAATGACTAATTCAAAAAGATACATGTATATCCATGTCTATTGAAGCATTATTTACAATAGCAAACTATGGAAGCAGCCCAAGGGTCCATCGACAGATGAATGGATAAAGATGTCACACACACACACACACACACACACACACACGCACACACACACACACACACACACACACACACACACAATGGAATATTATTCAGCCATAAAAAAGAATGAAATCTTGCCATTTGCAACAATGGATGGAGATAGAGAGTATAATGCTAAGGAAAATAAGTCAGAGAAAAACAAATACCATATGATCTCACGCATATGTGGAATTTAAGAAATGAAACAAATGAGCAAAGGAAAAAGAGAGAGAGAGACAAACCAAGAAACAGACTCTTAACTACAAAGAACAAACTGATGATTACAAGAGTGGAGGTGGGCGGGGGGGATGGGTGAAATAGGTGATGGGGATTAAAGAGCACACTTACCATGATGAAAAAAATTAAAAAATAAAAATTCCTTTTTTTAGTGATTTTGAAGGAGAGGAATACATAAAACTAACAAATAAAATATATACTGTGTCAGATGGTTACCAGTGCTATGGAGAAAAAAAAAGCAGGTATTGAGAGTAGGTATTACTATGTGTATGTGTATGTGTATGTATATGTGTTGGGGGGGAGGGTTTCAATTTAAATAGAGTTGTCAGAAAAAGCATTATGGAAACAAGTGATATTTCTTTCAGCAAATCTGAAGTAGATAAGGGGGAGGGTGTTCTAGGCAGAGGGAACAGCAAGTGCAAAGGCCCTGATTTGAGAACTGAAGGAATAGCAAAGAATCTAGTGCAGCTAGTATGTAGATGGCATTAGTGAAAAGATGCAAATTATGTTATGGCTTTATCAGTTGTTGCATGTACTCTTGATGAGAAGGAGAAACCTGACATGATCTGTCTTGAGATCTGGAAGTATTACTCTGGCTAGATGCAGGGATAATAGAAGAGGATACACAAGAGTAGGAAATCACCTAGGAGTCTATTACAATAATCTGGTGACTTGGACCAGGAGAGGAGATGTTGGGAAAGAGTCTGATTCCCAATATATTTAAAGTAAAGCAAAGGATTTATTTACAGGTTGGATGTGAGATGTAGGAGAATTAAGAGTGATTCCAAGTTCTTTGGCCTGAGTACCTAGAAGGATGGAGTTTACCATTAGTGAGATGGGGAAAATGATAAGAAGAGCAGGTTGGGGAGTGAAGACCAGAAGACATCCCATTAGACACCCAAGTGGAGGTGTCAGGTGGGCGCTATTATTTTTTTAATGTTTATTTTTGAGAGAGAGAGAGAGAGAGAGAAAAGACAGAGTGCAAGTGGGGGAGGGGCAGAGAGAGGGGAGACAGAATCTGAAGCAGGCTCCAGGCTCTGAGTTGTCAGCACAGAGCCTGATGCGGGGCTTCAACTCACAAACCGTGAGATCATGACCTGAGCCAAAGTCAGATGTTTAACCGACTGAGCCACCCAGGCGCCCCAGGTGGGCATTACTATTAACAAAATAATTTAAGACTCCCTGGCATTTAGTTAATGTATGTTTTCTTTCCCCTGCGGGCAAAACACCATTATTATACATGTCAGAGGATTTCTAAACTGTTTTGCATTGTAATTTGTTATATTTTAAATTATTAAAAACTTATTTCTAATCCAAATGACCTAGAAGGAAACTGGGAAGATGTTCAAATCTCTGTAATGAATTAAAAAATAAAAAGGAGTGCCTTCATCCATTAACAGATAGAATAGGTCTATCCTTAAATAAAATGGTGAGAGTGACCAAGTTTATCTTCAGGATTTTAGGCTTTCCTTTCATGTGTAACTGGAGGCCAACCCTCCTGCCATTCACAGAAGAAACAGGAGAGCACTTGGCTGAGAATTTAATGAAATCCTTCTGAGAGGAAGGATTTCAAATCTCTAGAAGCAACTTGGTGACAAAGCAAGCAGCTATCAAAAGTTTTATTTTTTTAAAATATTTTTTAGCATTTATTTATTTTTGAGAGAGAGAGAGAGAGAGAGAGAGAGCTGTCAGCACAGAGCCCAATGCAGGGCTCAAACTCACGAGCTGTGAGATCATGACCTGAGCCAAAGTTGGGCACTTAACTGGCTGAGCCACCCAGGCACACTGCAAGTGGCTATCAAAAGTTTTAAGTGAAAAAGATGAACACACTTCTTATCTAGGCAGTCTAGAGAAACACGGTTTAAGAGGGGAAGAAAGGATAGAGAAAGAAAATGAACAATACACATCTATTGGATAAAGGCAGACTTGTTAATTATGAAACAATTTGACAAATATATATACATATACAAATATATATACATATATATATTTTTCCTTACCTGAGTGAGTCTTGAGTTGTTTCTACTTTTGACAATACAATTTCTGAGGATTACTATTTGTACTATAGATCTGTGTGTGTGTGTGTGTGTGTGTGTGTGTGAATGTGTGTGTGTGCGTGTGTGCCTATAAATGTACGCAGGACTTCTCAGCCACCTCATACCACTGGGGAGACCTGGAAGGGAAATAGGCTTAGATACCCATGGTCGTCAGGAAGTGTGCACTAAGACAGGACTCCTCACCCCCTCTTTCCTTTGTCCTTCCTGGAGAGAGAGTCGTGCTTAATCTCTTCTCATAATAGCCTTTCCTATTGTTATTCTGGGTTTAATAACTCAGATTTGAGAAATAGGCTAAGAGAGGATGGTTCCTACAGTCAGACTAACCCTTTTAGGTATGGAGTGGAATTTCTAGAATTAAGATTGGACAGCACACAATGGAGGCTGATCTGACAAATAGCTATGGACCTGAGGTCTGGAGAGCATCACAAGTGGACCTCAGATGAACTGTTTAATTCCATGGTGATTTTGCCAGGAAACATACCATGAAGACAGCTCTATCATACGCAGCATTCACCTGAAAAGAATTTCCCTCTCGGGCATTATAATTTTCCATGTTACCTCAATCCTTCAGGAAAGTATGAAACAGCCTATATGATGGCAGCACCGACAATCAGGGGATGGAGCATTAAAGAGGAGTGTGTCCTGCCCTGCAGTCACCCCTTAATTGGGTCCTTGCAGGGATAGCCGTACATGAGGGGAACTGGGTTAGGGGTTTCACGTGTGACTGGCAGAGCTGGGAGCAGTGGGGGAGAGTGTGGGATATGGTGGTATGATTGCTGGGAGGGTAACTCAAGAAACCAAAAAATACTCCCTTCTCTTTCCACATACATCCTGAAAAAATGTGACCATTGATGCATGTGTATAGGGTGAAAGGTGGGGGATGAGTCCAAAATGAGGCAGATATTCATGTTAAGCATCCTTCCTCTCTTCCCAACTTCTATTATCAGTTGCTTAGTGTCTTCCTTAACACCTACAGTGTGCTCAGGAAAGAATCTGCTCTTAATTATTTATAGCTCAATGTGAATATATCTAAGATGGTAGGCTTCTTTCTCCTGAAGGCCTTGACAGTAGTATGTCTAGCCCTGTCCCAGGGTTAGGGAAGGAAATCAGTGATGCTATATGAAGTGAATTACCTGTCCCGTGAGATATTTGCATCTTACCCCTGTTCTGTAATTGTGGAATTAAAACATTTTTTAACTAATTAAAAGATATTTAACCCTAATTAAACAGAGCAAATAGTACCTGGAGTATTTGGCCCCTAAAATCAAGCCAGGAAGATAGCGTCCTAGTCTACCGTTGGGCATGGTCAGCCCTGGAACTAGATATGCACCCTGACTACACAGACTTTCCTTGGGTGTACTGGCACATTTCCTAGAATTCTGTTGTTGTTTTTTTAAGTTGCTTTGGGACCTAAGGTGGATCTGGGGATGAGAATGGCTGGATTATAAAAGGAGAAGGGAGGATAAATTAAAGAGCAGTTGTTGTTTGGCAGCAGACACACATGTAAAGAGTTCAGCTCAGTTTTCTTCTCTCCCACCTCACATAAAAAGCAAACACCATACAGTCAGGTATTTCCATTAGTAAGAGTTAATTATTCACACTATAATCACAGAAAGAATTTGTAATATGTGATAAATCATCATCAAGTATTCATTATAATCTTATCAATATAGAACTGGTAAAAAGCATGGATAGTGCTTTTCAAGTTATGAAGTATTTTCACACTCGCTTGACCCCTCACCATGACCTCAGAGTGGGTATTACTATCATTGTAATTCCCATTTTCTAGATTAAAAAAACTAAGATAAAGGGTTACTAAGGATCACACATATTGTGTCCTATGATTTTCAGGCTTAATTAAAGAAGACAAATCTAATATAAGAAGTTCAGATTATAAATTTAGAAGGTAATTACTTGTTTTACAAAAGGATTTATCATAGGAAACTTTCATGTCACTAAATTTAAAATATAATGTGTTCTTTGAGAATTTGAAATACCCACTTATAACATGACAGTTATAAAGTGAGATTCATATGTACATTGATACTTACATTCAATATCACTGAACAGTTACACTCTTATATCAAATAAATGAACATTTCTTAAAAATATAAACTCACATTTCCTCTTGCCGGTACTCTAACTCCCATTGTGGATCATTTCCATTCTGAGAAAAAATAATTCCCACTGTCAGAGCCACCACGATAGCTGGGACTCCTATGTGGCAAAAGAGAGGCACCAAATTAATAATTTACCCCAAACTGAAATTAATTATAAAAGAACACAAATGAATTATACGTCTGACCCTTTTCAAGACTATGTTATTCTTTCTACTCTAGACAATGTACTAAATGACCTACAGATGTAGGTCAATGGTGGACATAATTTTTCTGTAACTCTTTGCCTCTGTCTTTTATTGTTGGCTGTACATAATAACCTGATACTATTTCTGATTCCTTTGTAACACTTACCACAATTTCCATTCTTAAATGGCCTAATTCCTCTTTCACTTGAAGAAATTTAAATTTAGATACCACGAACACAATTCTTTTCTGGAACTTGAAAATTTTTGAAATTATTTTTCTTAGAGCCACTCTGGTTTTCTTGAAATATTTCTTTTAAAGTAGCTAGGAAACACATTATATGTGGTCTAAATTTCAAATCAAACTACTAGAGATGTTAAAGGAAATTAACATTTGAGTTTAGCTTATGATGTGACTAGTACAGCTGCCTGATCACACGTGTCTCCTTCCCAGGAGTGTGAACAACCAGGCAGAAGGCACTCCTGGTGGTGCTGGCTTTCCATCACCCCTACCTAAAGGACTTGGGCTGTTAGGCCTTAAGTAGGTATTTGTTTAAGTTATTTCAAGAAAATTAATGTATGACTAAGTGGAAAAGCAAACACTTGCCCCATCCTATTAAAGAGATGAACACAATGAAATGTTGAGGAAGAGGCTTCATGGTCCTAATTAGCAGGAAATAGAGTTGGGCAGCACTGATTCCAGTCCAGGTAAATGTCACTAACAGGAAATAGTGGAGCAAGACAGCCATCACAGTGCAGGTGGGATTCGAGATGACAACAGTATCTTGCGTGGGTATTTCATTTTTATCAGAATCCATCTTATTGGTGTCATTATCACGTTTCACTAAGTTTTTATTGGAGTTTTCGATTCCAAACACAAAGAGGAGGTTAAAAATCAACATTGACGTGCACAGGCTGACGAACACCCAGGTTACTGAGGTTTTTCTGACGTTCCTAAAAACAAGTAAATATAATTGAACAAATAGAACATCTGCAAAAAATAAACTCTAGTGAAATTGTGAGTGAAAAAGAAATATTATTACTCGATGTAAATCCAGCTCATAGCCCATGGGCCAGCTGGTAAACCTACCTTTCCAACTGCACCAGAAGAGCTCACTGTCCTCTCATTTCCACAGAGAAGTGAGTTAGAGAAAATAGGTCAATACATCTTTTCTTTTTTTTTTTTAAGTTTATTTATTTATTGAGAGAGAAAAAGAGAGCAGGGGAAGGAGGAGAGAGGGAGAGAGAGAGAGAGAGAGAGAGAGAGGGAGAGAGAATCCCAAGCAGGCTCCATGCTGTCAGCTTGGAGCCCAATGTGGGGCTCAAACCATGAGATCATGACCTGAGCCAAAACCAAGAGTCGGATGCTTAACTGACTAAGCCACACAGGTGCCCCCGATACATCCTTTCTTGAAACTGTTATAATAAAAGGTAACTGCTATTCAGCAGAGAGGACTCCCACTGGATTCCACTTTCTGGTATCTATATGCTGTGTAATCCTCTCCCAGGGCCAACCTGTGACTTGATCTCCCTAATGAAATACGCCAGAAGGCCTGGAAGCCAGGGCCAACTTATTCACCAAACTAGTGCTTAGGACCAATGATAGTTTTATGGCCCACAGCAAAGTTTTAACTCCTTTTAAAACCAAAAGGGAAAATAATTAACTATTATATGTCAAAGAATAAATATGAACATATAATATTAATATATTCACCTTTATACCTATACAGTGGTGAAACATTTTCTGATTTTTTTTTTTAATGGAGGAAAGACTCCATAAAGGCACTCTGCCCATGAAACTCAAAACAAGCTTTCTTTCCCCTTCATGCTTCTGGAAGTTTTGAGCCACCAGGTAAAAAGTCTAGCTAACCTATTGAAGAAACTGCATAGGAATGCTCTGGGACTATGTGGAGAGGGAGAAAGACCCATCTCTCCCAGCATACCAGATGAGCCCCAGATTAGCCCAACTCCACCCACCATCTGACTCCTCACAGGAGACCAAAGGGAGACCAATGGAAGAATCACAGCTGAGCCCCATCAAGCCACTCGAGCTCAAATTAAGTCCTTAGACATAACAAATTAATGTTTTAAGCCACTAACTTTTAGGGCAGTTTCTTCTACTATAATAGACAATAGGTTCCACTCCAGATTTGCAAACATATACAAAGGCCAGCTATAGAAAGACTCCAAATGGATTTTTTTTTTAAATTTCAAAATAGGAAAAAATTCCACATTAGTAAGTAAACATATGTTCAAATGTGGAGAAAAAGTCTCTTGTACTTTAAAAAGTATTTTATATAAGGGCGCCTGGGTGACTCAGTCAGTTAAGTATCTGACTCTTGATTTTGGCTCAGGTCATGATCTCATGGTTTGTGGGTTCGAGCCCCATGTGGGGCTCTATGCTCAGAGCAGGAGCCTGCTTGAGATTCTCCCTCTCTCCTAGTCTCTCTGTCCCTCCCCCACCCTGGCATACACACACACATTCTCTCTCTCAAAACAAATAAACATTTAATAAATAAATAAATAAATAAATAAAGTCTTTTATATAAAAAAAAAATCAAGTATGGATTTTAAAAGAAGGCCAGTTTTTAAGAGTCTCTTATAGTTTGCCTCCCTCCCTCTCTAACTTTTTTTTCCCTCCTTCACCTCCCACATGGTCTTCTGTTAAGTTTCTCAAGATCTACATAAGAGTGGGCACCCGTTGGGATGAGCACTGGGTGTTATATGGAAACCAATTTGACGATAAATTTTGTATTAAAAAAAATAAGGCCAAATATAATTTTGAACTACTTTTATAAGTTTAAAACAAAATGGTATAAGTTTAGCTTATATTACATTTAAAGAGTAAGGTTTTCATAAACATTTTAAGTTAAGTAAAAATATTTAAAATGTGTTTCATGGTCTATTGCTAATGACATTCTTCATAATTTGAGTAGACTGATGATTACTATCCCTCTGAAAGGCTTATACTCAACAAAATTTCACCTGTGTCCAAGAAACATATTTTAGGAAATACTTGCTGACAGTCAAATGGCCAAGATGCTCTGGATGATCCTTATAATACAAACCATGCTTGAAGACTGTTCCTTTGTTTGAAGACATAATTTCTGGGGGGTAGAACCAAGGATTCTTTAAAACTTTTGGGTTTGTTACCTTCTCACCTTTACCTAAGATCTTTGCTAGAAAAGAAGAGCCTTTTCTCATTTTGTCTGCAAGCTGGCATTGTTTACCAGGAGTCTTTAAAAGGCAGTGGGAGGGAGAGAGAGAGAAAATGAGAATGGGTGTGTGTGCTTATGCTCACATGTGTGTTCTGTGGTGGCCTACCTGTGTATTTTCAGATTGGCAGAGAATTCAAGGTTTCCCTAAATAAGGGTTGATCTCAAATGTGAGGTTTCATATTGTCTTTACTGTGCATGTATTGTTTGCCTTAATGGTTAAAGGCAGATATATCCATAAGGCCCCTTTAATGACATATTATAGTTCTCTGTGTACTATGGTATGCAGTCTTATATTAATGAAAGTTACAGAATTTCCATTCACTACCATCTAAGCCTTTCTGGGTTTTTCAGAATACAAGGCCTCTTCAAATAACTATTTCCCTAAGTTTATTACTGTGCTTAAAGTTCTAACATCTCCAAGTGCCCATTTTTGATATCTCAGAATCTGATGAATAAGTCTGCTTACTAATTACATATCCTTTATGATTTTATAACATTCCATCATGAACCTTCTCAGTCTTTGGATTTCTACAATGCATAAAAAGTGTATATTTAAACAGAACTCTGCTCGTCCTCTTGATGTTTTAGTTGAGATTTTCTGAATAATTCAAAATTTAATTCAGTCTTTTGAAAGTTTTAATGACCAGAACTGCAAAAAGTACTCAAAAGATTCCTTTTATGTAAAAGCAAAGTTAGCTTCTAATTTTTTTTCCAGTTTCTAACAGAAATTGTAATCCACAGGAAGAACAGGCTATTTTCAAATAGCCTGGCTCTTCTGTACATTTCTATATTCTGTACATTAATATTATGTTATTTTTCTATATAATATATATAATTATATAATGTATTATAACATATATTATGTAGCTTATATATCTTATGTATCTAAATTATTTATAATTTACTATAAATTATACATATTATATGTAATTTATATATAATTATGGGGGACCCTGTCCATGAACAAAGAAAACTATTTGATTCACGTTTAGAAGTCAATACCATTTTTTAATTTTTGTTTTTGTTTCCTGATGAATTTTTAGTGACATACATGGCAGCATAACTGTGCTAAGAAACATGTCAATAGAGAATGAAAAAAAAAATCTGAAAACCCCTAGAAGTACTGAAATTTTAGGCAAAGACACTAGTTATGTACCTACCACAACTTATTCAAATGGGTTCAAAAACTGTTCAAGTATGATTACGATAGAAAGACAAATAAAAGGGGGCCCTGGTAGCTCAGGTGGTTATGCGTCCAACTTCAGCTTAGGTCATGATCTTGCAATTTACAGTTCTTGAGTTCGGGCCCCTCATTATGCTCTCTGTGTTAGCATAGAGCCCATTTCAGTTCCTCTGTCCCCCTCTCTCTGCCCCTCCCCCGCTTGCTCTCTCTCAAAGATAGACACTTTAAAAAAAGAAATACAAATAAAAGGACAAATATAAGAGCAATTTCATTTTACATAACAGACCTGTAACTACATGGCATGCAATGTTCGTTCAAGGCGCTTACCACTATTTGTAATCGTATATTTAATTCTGTATATATCTGTATAACATCTGTCTTTGCCAAAGAATATAAATATGAGAAATGAGAGCTTACTTGCTGTTCATAGTTTGGTATTCAGTTTGTATGTGGTGCTTGGCCCATAATTAGCACTCATTATAAAAACTTTGAGTGAATGGCAAGAGATTCATTAAGTGTGATAGATAAAGAAGAGGAATCAAAAGGAGTTCTGGCTCTTTGAACAAATGGCTTTTTCTAACTATGAGCAGAGAAAGTGAAAAATGTGCCTGGGTCATCTTGCTGTACCTGAAATTAAAAAGTGCTTAAAGACTGCTAGGGACATGCCAAAACAACATGAAGAGACTCCCTCTGGTTACATTCAAGAGTACACTTCTTTACAAAGGAATAGAGTAAATAAAGAGAAAGAATCATTTTCAACCATCAAGGTAATAACATATTCCAATAAGAACCATTGAGTAAAAGTTGGGGGACAGAATAGTCACACAATTTTAAAGTATCATCCCACAGATTACTTGTTGCTTACAAAGGGGAAAATATTAACCTTTAGGGTGTAGAATTCCAGTAGACACCACTGTAAACAAGGAATCCAACTTAATATAACCAAGAATGGGACAGACTGACATCACATGCTTCTTGCTATGCCACACTGAAAAAGACTTAATGATGTAGTATTCTCATCAAAAATGTTTAACCCCTATCTAATCATGAGGAACATTTCAGACAAATCCTAAACTGTTGAATATTCTACTTTCTACAATATAACTGACATGAACATTTCAAAAGATTTAATGTCCCCAAATGCCAAAACAAACAAAAAAGCAGAGGAATTATTTTACGCTAAATGAGACTAAGAACCATGACAACTGGGGTTCCTGGGTGGCTCAGTTGGTTAAGTGTCCAACTTCGGCTCAGGTCATGATCTCACAGTTTGTGAGTTCAAGCACCACATCAGGTTCTATGCTGACAGCTCAGAGCCTGGAGCCTGCTTCAGATTCTGTGTCTCCCTCTCTCTCTACCCCTCCCCAACTCGTGCTCTGTCTCTTTCTCAAAAATAAATAAACATTAAAAAAATTTTAAGAAAAGAAACATAGCAACTAAATGAATTGGGGGGGGGACCACTCAGCTATACTGGATGTTAATGGAACAACTGCAGAAATTTGAATATGGATTGTATATTAACACAGTAACATTATATCAATGGTAAATTGCTTGAGTTGAATTTCCTGAGTGAGAATAATGGTATTATACTGTAGAAGAGAATACCTGTGTTCTTAGGAAATGCTTGAAAATTTAGCAACTTTTCTACAGGTTTTCAACTTTTTAAATAAAATTTCAGGAAATATTTTAAACAGCAATGCTTTCAAAATAAAAGGTTCTGAGCCTACACATCTGAGAAAACACTTATGAGAGAATTTAGTAGGGAGAAATAATTCTGAAAGAAAGATGAATTCATCTTGGGATATCTTGAGTTTGTGAGGAGGACCACGTAGGAATACTCAATAGTCCCACTTATTCTACAGATATTCCTCTACTAAGGGCCAGGTACTGTGCTCAGTCTTGGGGATACACTAATCAAAACAAAACAAACAACAATAGAAACAACAAAATCAGAAAAAGTCACTGTTCTCATTGATTTTCATGCTGATGGGGAAAACAGAGAGTACCCAGGTAAACTAATAAATAACAAACTTATATTTACAGATTGATAAAAATGTAGCATTTGAAAAAAATAACAAGTGCTATATAAAATTGGACCTTTAGTGAGGAGGTCAAGGTGGAAAGAAATATGTGTTTATAGGTAATTTTTAAAGTTAGATTTCTTAAAAATTATTTATTTTTGAGAGAGAGAGAGCACAAGCTGGGAGTAACAGAGAGAGAGGGAGACAGGAGGCAAAGCGGGCGTTATGCTAACAGTAGAGAGCTCCATGTGGGGCATGAACCCAAAATCTGTGAGATCATGACCGGAGCCAAAGTCGGACACTTAACTGACTTAGCCACCCAGGTGCCCCTTAAGTTAGATTTTTTTCGAACTATGGAATTCAAAGACTTTTTAAAAGTTTGACATTTGAAAACTTAATATGTATTTTAAATTAGTTTAATTTTCAAAAATATTGTTTAGCAATGTTTTGTTCTTTTATAAATGCAAATTGGTAGGTATGGTTCTATTCAACACAAAGGAACTAGATAGCATTAATGAGCTATGGGACCACACTATTTTTACATGACAAACTTATAATCACATGGTATGTAATTTTTCTTCAAAGCACTTACCACAGTTTTAATTATAAATTTATTTGTATGTATTTCTTAGCCTCTTCAGAACTGAGTGTGCTCTTCTGTAAGATGAACTTGTTGAACTAATTCTGATTTCCCTTTTATCTCCGAGACCATATTATGATGAGAATATGTGCAGAGGAAATAATATCAAGATAGCAATTTTTCTTATAAAAGGAGCCTGTTTCACTTCTTACCTGGTGACAATCTGAAATACAATTGTAAGGGCCAGACCAGTAATGGACAGCGCACATCCAACGTTGGATAATATGTCTAGTGATGCAGGATATTTATATTTCTTTTCGAAACTCTAAAAAACAAGTTAAGACTCATATTTTTTACTAACCATTCCTGAAATGTCTATGAAAGTCAACATCATAAAAAGTTACATTGGTCAAAATAACCAGATAGTTGCCAGATATGTCTTTTTATAAAACTGTTAATATATTTTAAAAAGAAATAAATTAACCCCTTTTCTCTAAGCAGTTTATATGAATTAGAGTGTTGAGAACAGTTATCTAACCAATTCAGTTAAAGAAAACATATATACTTTACCTCAATGTCTAAAACCTAAAACTTATCCCTCACATTATTTTTGTGTGTAACTATCATCCAAGAGGAAATATGCATATCTGAGCTAATGTACTAAAAATAAAGTTGCATAAATGTTTTTTGGACATGGAAAGATGATCATGTGATCCTGCTAATTTTTTTTAAAACGGTAGTCTTATTGTTGTCCGATATATCTATATCTAGCCCTGTATTTTAATACATATTCATAGATAAGTATATTCTACGGAGAGGTAATAATGGTGGTCACTGGGTGGGTAGGATATATATAATATTTTTGCCTGCCTTTATTTTAATAGTTAAAAAAATAGAAAGTAATATTTATATAACATGAAATTAATGTAGAAACATTAAAAAATACAGATTTCTCCTAACTGCCGGCTACCCCACATCATACCACCCTTCCTCTTGAAATCATACCTCTTCTCCAGAGCTTACTTTTTTAATGTACTTACAAATATTACCCATGTCTCTTGAATAAATATATTTCTGCTTAATAGATAAACTTTCATACCTTATGCAATAAATATGTATTGCTTTATAGGAAGAAAACAAAAATAAAATAATTTTCATTTTTAAAAATTATAAAACAAAGACTTCATGTTACTTCCTGTGTACAGTATACTGACTAGATACCAAAGAATCATAGAATATACATAAACCTTCAAGCTTAGAAATCATCTATTCACTTAGAGCCTATCTGTTCCTATTTTAGATACATATTTATTTTATTTAGATATTTTATTTACTTATTTAGATATTTTAAAGTTCTAATCAAACTTTAAAAAAATTTGGCAACCCAAACTAATTACAAATGTGAGTGGTAGGCATTGAGGCAGATTCAGACATTAGTGAGAAGAAATAGCTGAAAGCCTAAACTCAGAAAAGAAGAAAAATAACTGTGACAATGTATTACATATCATTTAATATATAGAGCAACCCAAGCTTTACACATCTAGCAAATGATAGTAATGATCTTAAAGGTATCAAAAAAGTTAATTTTTATCTTTACTATTTTCTAATTAAGAAAGCAGATCCCTCTGCAATACGTTAGAAAATAATCAAAGTCAATTAAAATAATAAAGGTTTGATAGTTAAAATAAGAAAACTATAATTTCACACCTGTGAGAATGGCTAAAATTAACAACTCCGGAAATAACACGTTTGTGAGGATGTGGAGAAAGGGGAAACCTCTTACAGTGCTGGTGAGAATGCAAACTGGTGTAGCCATTCTGGAAAACAGTATAGAGGTCTTCAAAAAGTTAAAAATAGAACTACCCTTTGACCCAGCAATTAACCTACTAGGTATTTACCCAAACGATACAAAAATGCTGACTTGAAGGGGCACATAAACCCCAATGTTTATAGCAGCATTATCCACAATAGCCAAATTATGGAAAAAGCACAAATGTCCATCAACTGAGGAATGGATAAAGAAGATGTGATATGAAGAAGATGTGCTGTGTGTCAAACATACACACGATGGAATATTACTCAGACATCAAAAAGAATGAAATCTTACCATTTACAATGACATGGATGGAGCTAGAGTGTATTATGCTAAGCAAAATAAGTCAGTCAGAGAAAGACAAATACCATATTATTTCATTCATATATGAAATTTAAGAAACAAAACAGATGAACATAGGGGAAGGGGGAAAAAAGAGAGGGAGGAAAACCATAAGAGACTCTAAACTATAGTGAATAAACTGAGAGTTAAAGGAGGGAAAGTGGGGGAAGGGATGGTCTAAATTGGTGATGGGTATTAAGGAGGGTACTTGTGATGAGCACTGGGTGTTATACGTAAGTGATGAATCACTGGATTCTACTCCTAAAACTAATATTAAACCATATGTTAAGTAACTAGAATGTAAACTAAAACTTGATATAAAAAAAATTGTACTGAAAGTTAAATCCAGTACAGTAAAGTAAGAAAAAGAAATAAATGGGGGTGCCTGGGTGTCTGAGTTAGTTAAGTGTCAGACTCTTGATTTGGCTCAGGTCGAGATCTCATGAACCATGAGATCAAGCCCCAAGTTGGGCTCTGTACTGAAAACGTAGAGCCCGCTTGGGATTCTCTCTCCCTTTGCCCCTGGCAAACATGCACGTGTGTACTCTCTCTTTCCCTCTCACTTCCTCTCAAAAATAAATAAATAAACTTAAAAAAGTGACATAAAGACTGTAAAATATAAATAAATAAGTAAATAAATAAATAAATAAGAAAGAAATCTATAGTTATTTCAAAAACTTCTGTAAATCAAGTACAGAGGAGTTAAGATGGCAGAGTAGTATAGGGAGCCTGAGCTTGTCTCATCCCTGAAATGCAGCTAGATCAGCATCAAACCGTTTTGAACACCTAGGAAACTGATCTGAGGATTAATGCAACAATCTGCATAATTGGAAACAGAGAACTTGGCAGGTATGGGGTGTGGAGAGGTGAACTGGGGGAGAGAAAAGCCACGGAGCCATAGAGGGTACGGAGCTGTTTTCACAAAGAGAGGAAAGAAAGACAAAGGGGGAGAATGCAGCACATTGAAATCACACAAGAAAAGCACTCCCCCTAAAAGTAGCTGGAGAGAAAGAGAGAAAGAGTGAAAATACCCGCAGGGACTGAAAACAATCAACACCTGTTCTCTGATGGGGAGAAAAGGAGAGGGTTTCAATACTGCCAGGATTCTATAAACAGTGAAGTCCAAAGTCTGAAGTTTCAGAGCTCAGTGTTCTGGTGAGGAAGTAGGGAAAAATCCCCAGAATTTTCCAAGAGGAAGTAGTGTGGTCTGAGGGATCCTTGTACCACATAGGGAGAAGTGGTTCCCCAGATTGGAGTGCATTTGGTAGAGGCCATATGGGCTCCCCACAGGCAAAAGTCTCAGTGGACCTTGGAGAGTGGTCACGTTTATTGATATTAGAACAAAGACCCCAGAGTGCAGGGAAACCTAGTGCAGGCTGTGTGATGTGATTTGCCCACAGTGGCCTCTGCCACTGTGTGACCACAGGAACATTTTCTGGGGCAAGCCAGCTCCTGGCCATTGTATGGTGAGACCTTCTTGCAGAGAGTTGGCACAGGTCTAAGTCAAAGGGGTGTCTGAAGTGTGGGGTTTTGAAACACAGCCCTATCTGAGATAAAACTCTGGAGGGAGGTACCACCTGGCAAGTGGACAGCTTGGACAGGTACAAGGTACAGGTGGGGAGTGGATGGAAGCCTATGACAAAGGAGGGTGCTTGATAGCAAGTCATGAGGCTACAGGTTCCTGTGTCAAAGGTGGGTAAAGTCATTTTCACTTCTAAAGCACATGTGTGCATGTGTGTGCATGCACACACACAAATCGACCCTAGTAAGCTAAGCAGTGCCACCAGGTGGAGAACGGAGCCATTACACCAAGCCCTGCTCAACTGAACCCTCCAGGCACATCCCCCAGAAGACCAGCACAAATCCCTTCAACCTGCTTATTAGTCTACGACTATAATATGCTGCAAAGATTCTGTTCTAGGGGATACTGGATGTAACTTCATTCAGGTTTTATTCTGTTTGCTGGTTCTTTTATTTGCTCATTTTCTATACTGTTTTTGCTTAGGTTCTTTTCTTTTTTCTTTCTTTTTGTTTCCTAGACACAGAAAGAGCAAATTCTTTTTTATTTTTTTATTTTTTTATTCTATTTTATTTTCTTTATTTTATTTTATTCCATTTTATTATTTAAAAAATTTTTTTAGGGGCGCCTGGGTGGCGCAGTCAGTTAAGCGTCCGACTTCAGCCAGGTCACGATCTCGCGGTCTGGGAGTTCGAGCCCCGCGTCGGGCTCTGGGCTGATGGCTCAGAGCCTGGAGCCTGTTTCCGATTCTGTGTCTCCCTCTCTCTCTGCCCCTCCCCCGTTCATGCTCTGTCTCTCTCTGTCCCAAAAATAAATAAACTTAAAAAAAAATTTTTTTTTTAAAAATTTAACTTTTTTCCTTTCTCTTTTTTCTCTATTTTATCAAGTTTCTCTCAACAAGCAAACCAAAACATGCCTAAGATCTAGCTTCCTTTATTTGATTTTGTTTTATTTTGTTTTTAATTTTTATTTTTTATTTTATTAATCTTTTTCTTCCTCCAAAATGACAAGATGGAGGAATTCAACTCAAAAGAAAGAACAGGAAGAAATGACAGCCAGGGATTTGATCAACACAGATATAATTAAGATGTCTGAACTAGAATTTAAAACCACAATTATAAGAATGCTACCTAGGGTTGAAAAGGATAGAAGATACCAGAGAATCCCTTTCTACAGAGACAAAAGAACTAAAATCTAGTCAGGCCAAAATTAAAAATACAATCTCAAATTAATGCCATAATGTAAGGATGGACAAAGCAGAGCAGCAAATCAGTGATATAGAAGATAAAATTACTGAAAATAATGAAGCAGAAAAAAAGAGGGAAACAAAGGCAAAAAGTCATGATACAAGACTTGGAGAATTCAGTGACTTATTAAAGAGGAATAATTTTCAAATCATTGCAGTCCCAGAAAAAGAAGAGAGAGAAAAAGGAGCAGAAGGTTTATGTGGGGAAATTATAGCTGAAAACCTTCCTAATCTGGGGAAACATACAGACATCAAAATCCAAGAAGCACAGAGAACTCCCATTAGATTCAACAAAAACTAACCACCACCAAGGCATATCATAGTCAAATTCACAAAATACACAGACAAGGAAAGAATTATGAAAGTGAAAATAAAAAGCCCTTAACCTACTAGGGAAGACAGATCAGGTTCACAGCAGACCTGTCCACAGAAACTTGGCAGACCAGAAAGAAGTGGCAGGATATATTCAATGTGCATAATCAGAAAAATATGCAGCTAAAAATTCTTTATCCAGCAAGGCTGTCAGTCAAAAGAGGAGGAGATAAAGAGTTTCCCAGACAAACAAAAACTAAAGGAGTTCATGAGCACTAAATGAACCCTGCAAGAAACTTTAAGGGGGACTCCTTGAGTGGAGAAAAACAAAGAAAAAAAAAAAAGACCAAAAGCAACAAAGACTAGGAAGGACCAAAGAACGTCCCCAGAAACACCAACTCTACAGGCAGCACAATGACACTAAATTCATATCTTTCAATAATCACACTAAATGTAAGTGGACTACATGCTCCAATCAAAATACATAGGATATCAAAATGGATAAGAAAACAAAACCCATCCATATGCTTCCTACAAGAGACTCATTTTAGACTGAAGATACCTGCAGATTGAGAGTAAGAGGATGGAAGCCATCTGTCATGCTAATGGACATCAAAAGAAAGCTGGAATACCCATACTTATAACAGACAAACTAGATTTTTTTTTAATTTTTTTAATGTTTATTTATTTTTGAGAGAGAGACAGAGTGTGAGCAGGGGAGGGGTAGAGAGAGAGGGAGACACAGAATCTGAAGCAGGCTCCAGGCTCTGAGCTGTCAGCACAGAGCCTGACTCAGGGCTCAAACTCATGAGCTGTGACATCATGACCTGAGCCAAAGTCAGACACTCAACCAACTGAGCCACCCAGGTGCCCCATATCAGACAAACTAGATTTTAAAACAAAGATTATAACAAGAAATGAAGGTGAAGGGCATTATATCCATAATTAGGGGGACTGTCCACCAAGAAGAGCTAACAGTTATAAATATTTATGCCCCCAAATTGAAACATCCAAATAAATATATCAATTAATCACAAACATAAAGAAACACATAGATAATAATACCATAGGGGCGCCTGGGTGGCGCAGTCGGTTAAGCGTCCGACTTCAGCCAGGTCACGATCTCGCGGTCCGTGAGTTTGAGCCCCACGTCGGGCTCTGGGCTGATGGCTCAGAGCCTGGAGCCTGTTTCCGATTCTGTGTCTCCCTCTCTCTCTGCCCCTCCCCCGTTCATGCTCTGTCTCTCTCTGTCCCAAAAATAAATAAACGTTGAAAAAAAAAAAAATTAAAAAAAAAAATAATAATACCATAATAGTAGGGGACTTCAACACCCCATTATATAAATGGATAGGTCATCTAAGCAGAAAATCAACAAAGTAAACAATGGCTCTCAATTACACACTGGACTGGATGGACTTAACAGATATATTCAGAACATTTCATCCTAAAGCAGCATAATACACATCCTTCTTGAGTCCACATGGAACATTTTCCAGAATAGATCACATACTGGGTCACAAATCAGCCCTGAACAAGTACAAAAAGATAGATATCACGCCATGCATATTTTCAGACAACAATGCTATGAAACTTGAAATCAACCACAGGAAAAAATTTGGAAAGACCACGAATATGTGGAAATTAAAGAACACCCTACTAAAGAAAGAATAATCTAACCAAGAAATTAAAAAGGAAATGCAAAAGTACATGGAAGCCAATGAAAATAAAAACAAAACCCCTGGGAGAAGCAAAGGCAATCATGAAAGGGAAGTATATAGCAATCCAGGCCTTCCTAAAGAAGGAAAAAATATCTCAGATACACAACCTAACCTTACACCTAAAGGAACTGGAAAAAGAACAGTAAATAAAGCCCCCAAACAGCAGAAAGGCAATAATAAAGATTACAGCAGAAATCAACTATATATATATATATATATATATATATATATATATATATATATCTCAACAATAGCCTATCTATATATACATATGTGTGTGTGTGTGTGTGTGTGTGTGTATATATATATATATATATATGTGTGTGTGTGTGTGTGTGTGTGTGTGTATCAAGAGTAGAACAGATCAACAAAACCAGGATTTGGTTCTTTGAAAGAATTAACAAATTGATAACCCCCTAACCAGACTTATCAAGAAGAAAAAAGAAAGGACCCAAATAAATAAAATCATGAATGAAAGGGGAGAGATCACAATTAAAACCACAGAAATACAAACAATTATAAGAGAATATTATAAGCAATTATATGCCAACAAATTGGGCAATCTGAAGGAAATGCACAAATTCTTAAAAGCATATAAACTACCAAACTAAAACAGGGAGAAATAGAAAATTTACACAGACCCATAACCATAAAGAAATTGAATCAGTAATAAAAAAATTCCCAAAAAACAAGAGTCCAGGGCCAAATGGCTTCCCAGGGGAATTCTACTAAACATTTGAAGAAGCATTAATATCTGTTCTTTTGAGGCCGTTACAAAAAATAGAAATGGAAGGAAAATTCCAAACTCATTCTACAAAGCCAGCATTACCTTGATTTCAAAACCAGACAAAGACCCCACTAAAAAGGAGAATTACAGACAATCTCCCTGATGAACATGGATGCAAAAATTCTCAGCCAGATAATAGCAAACCAAATCCAACAATACATTAAAGGAATTACTCATCACAATCAAGTGAGATTTATTCCTGGGCTGCAGGAGTGGTTCAATATCTGCAAGTCAATCAGTGAGATACATCACATCAATAAAAGAAAGGATAAGAACCACATGATCCTCTCAATAGATGTAGAAAAAGCATTTGATAAAATACAGCACCCTTTCTTAATAACAACCCTCAAGAAAGCAGGGATAGAAGGAACATACCTCAAGATCATAAAGGCTATATACAAAAGACCCACAGCTAATATCATCCTCGATGGGGAAAAACTGAGAGCTTTCCCCCTAATGTCGGGAACATGACAGGGATGTCCACTTTCACCATTGTTGTTCAACACAGTGTTGGAAGTCCTAGCTTAAGCAATCAGACAACAAAAAGAAATAAAATGCATCAAAATCAGTAAGGAAGAAGTCAAACTTTCACTCTTCACAGATGACATGCTACTTTACATGGAAAACCTGAAAGACACTACCAAAAAACTTCTAGAACTGATCCATGAATTCAGCAAAGTTGCAGGATAGAAAATCAATGTACAGAAATTGGTTGCACTTCTATACACCAATATTGAAGAAGCAAAAAGAGAAATCAAGGAATATATTCCATTTACAGTTACACCAAAAACTGTAAAATACCTAGGAATAAACCTAACCAAAGAAATATCTGTACACTGAAAATTCTACAAAAGTTATGAAAGAAATTGAAGAAGACATAAAGAAATGGAAAAACATTCCGTGCTCATGTATTAGAAGAACAAATATTGTTAAAATACACAATTACAATTGTTGTACAAATACAATTCAACAATTGTTGAATCTACACATTCAACACAATCCCTATCAAAATAAACAGCATTCTTCAGAGCTAGAGCACAAAATTCAAAAATTCGTATGGAATCAGAAAAGACCCCAAAGTAATCTTGAAAAATAAAACCAAAGCTGGAGACATCACAATTCTGGGCCTCAAGCTTTGTTACAAAGCTATAATCATCAAGACAGTATGGTACTGGCACAAAACAGACACATAGATCAATGGACAGAATAGAGACCCCAGAAATGGACCCACAAACATATGGTCAACTAATCTCTGACAAAGCAAGAAAGAACGTCCAATAGAAAAGACAGTCTTTTCAGCAAATCATGTTGGGAAAATTGGACAGAAACATGCAGAAAAATAAACCTGGATTACTTTCTTACACTATACACACACAAAAAACTCAAAATGGATGAAAGACCCAATTGTGAGACAGGAAACCATTAAAATCCTTGAGGAGAAAACAGGCAACAACCTCTAACCTCATCCATAGCAACTTCTTACTTGCCTTGAGGCAAGGGAAACAAAAGCAAAAATGAACTATTGGAACTTCTTCAAGATAAAAAGCTTCTGCACAGTGAAGGAAACAATCAAAACTAAAAGGCAACTGATGGAATGGGAGAAGATATTTGCAAATGACATATCAGATAAAGGGTTAGTATCCAAAATCTATAAAGAAGTTACCAAACTCAACATCCAAAAATCCAAGAATCCAGTGAAGAAACGGGCAAAAAACATGAACAGACACTTTTCTAAAGAGTACATCTAGATGGCTAACAGACACATGAAAAAATGCTCAACTTCACCCATCATCAGGGAAATACAAATGAAAATCACAATGAGATACCACCTCACACCTGTCAGAATGGCTGAAATTAACAACTCAGGATATCACAGATGTTGGCAAGGATGTAGAGAAAGGGGAACCCTTTTGCACTGCTGCTGGGAATGCAAACTGGTGCAGCCACCTCTAAAGAACAGTGTGGAGGTTCCTCAAATAATTAAAAATAGAACTATCCGATGACCCAGCAATTGCACTATTAGGTATTTATCCAAATGATACCAAAATGCTGATTTCAAGGGTCACATGCACCCCAATATTTATAGCAGCACTATCAACAATAGCCAAATTATGGCAAGAACCCAAATATCCATTGACTGACGAATGGATAAAGAAGAAATGGCATATATATATATATATATATATGCACACACACACACACACACACACACACACACACACATATACATAGAATATTACTCTGTGATCAAAAAGAATGAAATCTTGCCTTTTGCAACAACATGGATGGAACTAGAATGTATTATGCTAAGTAAAATAAGTCAGTCAGTCAGAAAAAGACAAATATCATAAAATTTTATTCATAATTGGAATTTAAGAAACAAAACAGGGGAGCCTGGGTGGCGCAGTCGGTTAAGCGTCCGACTTCAGCCAGGTCACGATCTCGCGGTCCGTGAGTTCGAGCCCCGCGTCGGGCTCTGGGCTGATGGCTCAGAGCCTGGAGCCTGTTTCAGATTCTGTGTCTCCCTCTCTCTCTGCCCCTCCCCCGTTCATGCTCTGTCTCTCTCTGTCCCCAAAATAAATAAACGTTGAAAAAAAAATTAAAAAAAAAAAAAAGAAACAAAACAGATGAACAAAGGGGAAGGGAAGGAAAAATAAGATAAAAACAGAGAGGGGGGCAAACCATGAGAGACTTTTAAATACAGAGAACAAGCTGAGAGCTGCTGGAGGGGAGGTGGGTGAGGGAATGGGCTAAATGCGTGATGGATATTAAGAAAGACACTTGTTGGGATGAGCACTGGGTGTTATATGTAAGGGATGAATCACTAAATTCTACTTCTGAAACCATTATTACACGATATGTTAACTAACTTGGATTTAAATAAAATTTAAAAAAATAAATAAAAATGTATGCAATAATTTTTTTTATAAAGAAAGTTTCCAACATTTGATATCCTATGTTGTGCCAGTATGTTCTGATCTCTATTGGCTTCCCAAATATAGCTACATCACATTTAGTGGAGAATGGAAACATCTGCTTGTCTCAGGAAGATTCATAGTATCAATAAGTGTAAGACACTGCATCCTTCCCCATTACATTACATTTAAAAGCATTCCATCAAGTGTAAAAACTAACATTTTTGGTTTTACCAGAATAATGCATTTCTGAAAATAGAACAAACAAAAGTTTCTCTCTTAAAAGAGTCAACCCAAGAACTTTCAAAGGTGCATTTTTAGCTGAACATCAGAGCTAAGTGTTATCAGTTATCACACAGGGTAGCTTTGGAGCTAAAAGATATAAGGAATACATTAATAGATGAATGGATAAGGAAGATGTGGTATGTTTGTATGATGAAATATTATGAAGTCATAAAAAAGGATGAGATTGTGCCATTTGCAACAACATGGGTGGACTTCGAGGGTATTATGCTAAGGGACATAAGTCAGACTGAGAAAGAAAAATGCCATATCATTTCACTCATGTGAAATCTAAAAACAAAAACACTTGAATAAACAAACAAAAAGCATAATCGGACCTGTAAGTACAGAGAATAAACTGATGTTGCCAGAGGGCAGAGAATGGAGGATGAACAAAATGAGTGAAGGGAGTGAGAAATACAGGCTTTCAGTTATGGAATAAATAATTACAGGAATAAAAGGCAAAGCATAAGGAATATAGTCAGTGGTACTGTGGTAGCATTGAAAGGTGGCAGATGATAGCTCCACTTGTGGTGAGCACAGCCTAATGTAGAAACGTGTCGAATCACTATGTTGTACACCTGAAACTAATGTAACATTGTGTGTCAACTATATTCATATTTTTAAAAAAATTGCTTTTAAGCTTTAAGGAATACATAAAGGAACTATGGAACAAATTGGATAAATTCAAGAGTTTTTCCTCTTTTATCTTCTAACATAAACTTAGCAACGTAGATTATTCCAGTGGAAAAAGCTTTGAGTAACTTATTTAAACTGCCCACCCATAGTCAAGTATGCATTAAACCCACCCTCGGCACAGACTATACAGCCTTACCTCTGGCTATAACAACTTCAAGTTTCACATGTGAGTTAGTTGAATGGAGTCTGTCAGCTCCTCTTTTGCATATGGGCTCCCTTCTCACTAATAAATGCACAGTGCTGAACTCACCCACCCTGAGACCATACTGTAAAAAGCTCTATTTACTTGCTTTTACCAGAACTTCCTTTTTAAGTCATCACTCCATTCCCTGTTTTTCCGTGTAATCTAGGTTGAATTTCTATGCAAAATAAGCCCCAAAGGTATCTCCAACTTAGTATATACCAGAGCTGTGTATAAGGAAAATTCTTGGCCCGAAAGAGATTACTATGTACATCCTTACCATTAATACAGCAAAATTCGTAGTATGGTTGCAGTGGCAATACAAGAATTCATCAGTGCCCCTCCGTTTGTGACAGCCATTTGTGTCCCAATCCTTTTTTATAAAATTCCAATAGACACAGGCATAGGAATGAATTTGGAACGTTTTTGGATCATACTGTAAATTGAAACAATTACAACTAATTTCTTTTTAAATACTTCACCAGGTAGAAAAAAATAAAATAGAAGAAGATAAGCATATTAGAAATCAATTAGGTATGTACTAAGTGTAACATCTTCATTATAGATTAGGGAGGAGGGAAAAGGATATGAAATTCAAATTAGTTCATTTTGCATTTAGCTAGTCTGACAAAAACATAGGTGGGAGAAGGTATAAACGAATATTTTCAAAGAATCTTTCACAGAATTTTCCTGTGAAATAACTATATTATACACATGAAACTAATGTTACACTGTGTGTTAACTAACAGGAATTTAAACAAAAACTTAAAAAAATAAAGGGTTTTTCTGTAGATTTCTTTTGCCCAACCAACCCTGCTTTTGTAATCAAAAGTGGACAGAATTTTTTTTGTTGTTAGTGGGAAAACTCACCCTTGGGTTAAAGACAATTTCAACAGAAGTTCTCTGATCTTTTTTTGTTTCATCAGTTTTGCCTGAGATAATTTTTTGACTAAAATTTGATTTAGGTTTAAAAATGTTTGATCGGAAAAACTTGCTGTTTTGATACACTATAAAGCCACATTTTGTGTTACCTGTGAAGAAAAAAAAATAAATAAAAACTAAAATCAACAAATGAACCTAAGGGCAAACAAAAAACAAAGTCCCATGTCATTGTTCAACTGCATGGCTGCTTATCTTTGAGTAAAGTACAGTAAAAATGGTTTGCTGGCTGAATCTTTCTTCAATTGCAATATGTAATTAACATATATAACCTGTGGCTTGCCATTCCACTCACGTTAATTTTTTTTCCTGAGTTTCAGATTCCTTACCTTCTAAATAGGGACAAAAGTTTCTACCTAATCCACCTCAAGGAGGTATTGTGAGGATCTCATGTATAAAAATAACATCTTGCTTTCTATGCAGCAAGAGTGAACATGACATTCAGGTAGCCTAAAGCCATGTCTCTTTACCCACTGTTAAGACATCAGACCAGAAACAGTGAGTGAATATGGAGGCAGCTGTGCCTAGAAAAGTGGTCTGTGAGTTCTGTGTCCTGTTAAAAGGGACTGAGCAGAAACCAGTCTATTCAGCCACAGAGCCAGGAGCTCACGTTGCACATATTAGGGACTGTTTCAGTGGAGCCAGATACTTTCCATCATCTCTTGAACTATTGACTACTTCATGATGATCACAGGTCTTTCCCGAGGCTGAAAGGCTATTGTGACATATTTCTTCAGGGGGCTGGAAAAAGCGGTCAGCTATTCCTCAGAGGCCCTAGAAAAGCATGGCCACAGCAGAGGGTTTTTGTATGGAGGCTGGTCATGGCAGTGGTCAAACAGAACAACCTGAGGAATGCCTCTTAACACTTTGTACAACTGTTGTCATATTTAAAACAGAAGCAACAAAAATAATTACACATTTTAGACTGAAATAATTTTCTAAACTCTGCTTTTACTAGTGATATCGGGAAAACTAAAACCCTGGCAGTGAGCCAGCATATTCAGTGTGATTGCATAGATAGGCAGACAATGTCCTGACGACTCCTAAAATGTCCTCCACAGCCAGCCATGTTGTTCTATCCTCTACCCAGAAATAAAGACGTTGGTTTACAGAGTTTTTACATGGCACATTGACCTTACCAAATTGTTCCTTCTCAACACTAGATAACAAAGTTAACCCTAAAAATTCAGTAAGGCTTCTTTTCATTATTATTGTTTTTTACAAAAGAATGACATGGTTGATTTAAAGGTCAAATCTATAGAAATATATAAATTAAAAAATGAAAATTCTTGCTTACCCCTCTCCTCATTCCTACAGTATTTTGCTCATTTATTAGAAAACAATCACTTTCAACTAGATCTTCAGATTCACTAGAAGAAATTCTATTTACCTATAATTTTTTTAAATATCTGTATTTCTGGATATACCTTCCTGACAGTTTTTTCTTTCAAGTTTTTATTTAAAATCTAGTTAGTTAACATATAATGTAATATTGGTTTCAGGAGTAGAATTTAGTAATTCATCAGTTATGTATAACAGCCAGTGCTTATCATAACAAATGCCCTCCTTAATACCCATTTAGCCCATCCCTCCACCCACCTCACCTCCATCGACTCTCAGATTGTTCTCTATAGTTAAGAGTCTCTTATGGTTTGCCTCCCTCTCTCTCTTTTTTTATTCCCTCCCTCTATGTTTTGTTTCTTAAATTCCACATATGAGTGACATCATATGGCATTTGTCTTTCTCTGACTGACTTATTTTGCTTAGCATAATACACTCTAGTTCCATCCATGTCATTGCTACAGACTGGAGGAAAGATATTTGTGACTTATATATAACAAATATATAACTTTGTGTTCAGAGTACACAAAGAACTTCTAATGACCAATAAGAAAAAGACAAACAAAAAGCCAGTAGAGAAATGATCATAGTGTTTGAATAGGCAAGTCACAGAGTAGAAAATCAGAATGTCTAATAACACATGAAAAGATGTTCAAGTAAAGGAAGGAAAAAAATCTAATGTATCATTGAACTTCAAAGCTGCAAAAGGAATATAAAAATACTCATAACATATTTATCAGATAGGCAAAAGTTAAGATAACATATGAATAAATCTCCAAAAAGAGATGTTTAGTTTTCAAAAAAAGCAAGTTCCAAAAAAAAATTAATTAAATTAAAATTTAAAAAAGCAAGTTCCATACAACATGATACCACTTATGTAAATATTTTAAACACCTGCAAAATAGACTATTTTATGTATAGATATATAAATATGTAGCACAAGTTTAAAGACAAACATAAAAATGAAGCGTACCAACTTCAGATAGATGTTATTTCTGGGGAGGAGAGATGGGAAAAGATAGGGCACAGAACTTCAGGTGCAGCTGTAATATCTTCTTTTTTTTTAGGGGGTCTGAAGCAAACATAGCAAAATTTGACATCAGTTTGCCTTGTTGGTGGGTACATAGGTGTGCTTACATTATTTTCTGTACTTTTCTATATGCATGAAATATTCTTTAATTAAAAGAAAAACATAGAAAGAACAAAAAAGACTTAGATTTAGTCTCTCCTTAACAAAGCATGTATCCAAAGCAAATGGAAGCAAAATTCCACAGCATGCCAGACACACGAATAATACCTGCTTCTTCCTTAGTAGTGCCATTATTAATTCTAAAATGTATACTTCCTAGTATCAGATTTTTTTTTTATTTGGGGAGAGAATAAAGCAATGTGTGTGCCTATTTTGCTTATTGTTATTGTCAAAATAATCACTTTTTTTAGACTTTGAAAAGTACCAACATTTCATGTTAGACATAAAAATTCCTGAAGGGCCGTATGCAAGATGATAGGTTAAGTACCATAGTAGTGGAGATAGCTAAAATCTGTTGCCACAAGATGGTGACTGTGTCAGTTACATAAAATATCCTGAGGCAGGCCCATAGGATGAATCCGTGCCTGTAAATGCCATGCCACTAGTAAATATGGGCAGAATTTGTGACCAAATATTTTTAAATGTATTTTTAAGTGTAAAACAGACCTGCATTAGCTAGATTTTTATTAGAAAAAAAAGATCTGTGTCCACGATCAGAGTATTTCAACTCTGCTCCAAGGCTTTTGAAGAAAAAAAAAGAGAGAAAGAAATCATCTCTATCATCCAGAATAGTAGAGATTACCATAATTTGTCAGAGCTCAAATGAACTCAAATGCAAATTACTCAGTATGAAACTAAGTAAACATTATTTTTCACTCAGTGGATTTTAAGTTACTAATTCCATAAATTTGAGGGTATTTTTTACTGAAACAAAGTTTGAGACCTACTTTTTGAGGTATTGAGCAAAATTTGAAGTTCAGTCTCTGCATCTGGATTAGGGTTGCTCACATTTGTGTCCACAGTTATGGAACCAGAAATGAGAGAATCACTATCTCCTGTGAGAGGGAGAAAAGTAGAATTTTAAGTCAACATTTTCACAAATAGGGCAATGTTCATGGTTGATAGCAGAATGCTCTCTGCTATCATAAGTACATGAGATAAACACCTCACCTTTCTTCACAGAGAAGAGCACAGTGCTTTTGGTAGAGAATAAAACAGTCTGTACTGCTACATTAGGTTTCACCACTGAAGTGTTATTCAAAGACAAGGAATAACTCTCCATTTGTTGAATAAGCCTGTATAGAATAAAACATAACAACATAATATTCTATAGATTTGTCATAAAAATCAGTGGTATGTGTTCTCTCCCACATTCCAGTAGAAAGGCATGACCACAGAACTCATGTGATCACACAATGGCACAATCAACTTAAAATAATTTATTTTCTTCACCAGAGTCTTTCTTTGTTACATATAATTTTTCT
The DNA here is from genome assembly GCF_018350155.1 of Leopardus geoffroyi. NCBI lineage: Eukaryota > Metazoa > Chordata > Mammalia > Carnivora > Felidae > Leopardus > Leopardus geoffroyi. The sequence continues at coordinate 48,486,092 of NC_059333.1, read as the reverse complement.
AAAGTTCTGGTGGACTCTCTCCCCTGAAAGATACCCTGTATATAGATTCCAGACAGCTGGAACTCAAGAAAGACAAATCTCCCCATAGAAATAATCTTTATTGTGCTGCTCTTCACAAAAGGGTGGTGTTGCTACCCATCATTGACCGGACATGTGCTTCTTGCTTCTACAGTGGTGAGAATCAATTTCCACTTATTCAACTCCCTTCTCTTCTCTCACGTGAACCCCTTCAGGTCTCAAGCATCTCTTGTGAGTTGGTGGTTCCAGATGCAACAATTCATTTGGAACCATGTAAGAGTACATCTTTGAGCTCGCAGCCTCAGTTATTAACTAAACATTGCAGGTTTCCACTATATTCTTTTCTACTTTGGATAACTTCAAAGACAGATTAGATAGAAGGTTGGAGGGAGTGGGGAGAACCTGTCAATTTGGTGTTCTCCAAGAAAAGTCATAAGACCTTTTCTTTTCCTTGTTTGCTTTAAGAAATATTTGTACTATTTCTGTACTTGACAAAACAAAATCTCTATATCTAAGATAAATGGTTCAATCTAGTTTTCCTAGAAAGAAGGGATTTCATTAAAATGTAGTTGTTCCATATTCTAAATTTTTATTTTGTCCACTAAAGTATTTTTCCCTTCCCCAAGTAACATAATAAAGAAATAAACTTTAAAATAATTAAAGATTGTTTTTATAAAGAGAATGTGACAATCATTCATATGGAACCATTTGAGTTGCTTTCTCTGTTTTAAATGTTTTCTATTCATAACTCCGTTTTATGAATTTTTAGCAATTCACACTAAAGTATAAAGAATAACAACCATACTCCATGTAAAGAATAAGTCATACTCCAGAGCTGCTTTCAACAGAAGGAATGCCTAACAAAATTCTAATCTTCTAAGAGCATATTTTGTACATTTGTCAATCAAACAATATCTGTTGAGCACCTACTAAGAGGTCAGTACCCTATGAAACACTGGAGATAGCAAGAGGTGCTCCCTCAGGCATTTGAAGGCTAAAGGGAACAATGTACTAGATATATGGCAGTGACTGCAGGGTCCATAACCACTTTTCAAGGGTTGCTCTAGTCACAGCCACTTTCAAGGCTGTATTTTTCTTCCATGTGATTCTTCCCTCCTCTTGCCATCGCTGATTGTATTAGAGATGCATGCTCTGCCTCAGGGTACCCAACGCAGAGGCTGACCAAAACCAGCACAAATGACTAGAAGAAGCAATCAGATTCTTTCACCCAGGAATTTTCAAGTTAGTGTCATAGTCATATCAGGACAACCATGGTTTAGAGGGGACCAGAGAGGTCATTCTGTCATTGTAAAGACAAATACAAATTAAAAATAAGAGGCTTAACTTTCCTGTTGAAAATAAGAGAAGAAATTTCTCTCTCTTCCTTTTCCTATGAGCATTTACTTTGTAAAGTACTTTGTAAGTACTTTCTCCTCTCTTTGAAATATAAATAAATTCTTTTGTAAGCTAGATGGCAGGGCGTCTGGGGGGCTCAGTCGGTTAAGCATCTGACTTCGGCTCAGGTCATAATCTCACAGTTTGTGGGTTCAAGCCCTGTATCTTGCTCTGTGCTGATGGTTCAGAGCCTGAAGCCTGCTTCAGATTCTGTGTCTCCCTCTCTTTCTGTCCCTCCCCTGCTCATACTCTGTCTCTCTCACTCTCTCTCTCTCAAAAATAAATAAACATTAAAAATTTAAAAAAAAAAAAGAAAAGAAGAAAGATAGATGGGCATTTTGTCAATTTATGACCTAGGAATGTCTTTTGCAAGGACATGGAAGCCATCTTTTTGAAATGTAAGCATCAAGGGAGTTAGCGCCCCTATTTTCCAGTTTCTGTGGAGGGTAGGAGCCTAATTTTAGTGGGTGGGTACCTTGCTCCAAGTTGCAAAGCTACCTCCTGTCATAAAGATATGTGAAGTTTGTTCTTCCTCTGAATAAAGTCAGTTAGCTAATACAAATGGTCACCTCAATTACCAGGTTAACCTAGGATGAACTATGTGTGACAAATAGTGCTGTTAAGTTCTCTTAATTGAGGATTAGTTATTGATTACCTGAAAACTTGTATGTAATGGGATATATCTGGTTGGCTATATAAAGCAGTGAGACTCCTTTCCATCTAAAATCTCTTAGTGTTTGCCTATGATACACATCACATTCTGCTTTAATGCTTATGCGATAAAAAGTGTTTTCTTTCTCTACTGTCTTTGTGGAGAGCATTTCTGGGTTGGGAAAAGATTCTGTTTTAAACTATTTCCCCAATGTTATAAACAACAGGGTCAATTTATGACAGAGCAGAAACTAGAAGTAAGAATGAAACATACATGTTTACTGAGTCATATTAATTATAAAGACAACTGCCAATGTTTTTTGTTTTTTTTTCAAGACTTAATGTGTGTAAGTCAGTTATCGTGCTAGTTACTTACATATACTATCTCAGTTAAGCTTCACAAGAATCTTACTGAAGTGAGTCCCACAGTTACTCCCATATTATACTGAAGAATCTGAGGCTTTTCCAAAAGATATGAATTTGGCCAAAATCATGGACCTACTAAATAACAATGCTAAGATTGAACCCAGGACTATTTGACTCCAAAGTCTGTCGCCATAACCATTATATTCTCCTAGAAGGAAGGCCCACAAACTCCTTTACTGGGACCTTCAAAACTGCCTTGGATGCCCTGCCACCCCCTTACTCTGGGATCCATAAAGTCCTGCCATATTATGGTACTGTTCTTAGGTTCCCATGAGATTCCATAAGCTTCTTTACAATAAATTTCTGGTCAAAATAATCTAAGTGAGGATCTTTTAACCAAAGAAGGCTGGTTGGAACAAGATTACAAATAAAAATGTGAAATGTAAATGTACAAAGTGGTCAGTATTAGGGAAGCAGTTTTGTATTCCCAAAAATAGGTAAACAAGGACAATTATGGGCTTGAATTTGAGGGCAGAGTTCCAGGGTTATGGGTCAGTCTTTGCAGCACGTGGTCAAAATGGAAAAATGAAGTCTTAGATTCACTGATTGTAGCAGGGTGCCCTTAACAGCAGAGACTTTGTCCAGGCTCCTCCCAACTCAGACCAAGAGAATGGATGAATGGATGTTAGAGAACTTCACCAGACTCCCCTTCTCCACTTAAGGAGTTTTAGTCTCACACTGTCCGCTTCTCTCCATAAGTTGAGAAGGGGAGTCCAGTAGCTTAGGGATGCAAACCAGAAACTGTAAGTGAAAGAAGGTAGAAGTCAAAGGGAGATGAGTAACTGAAGCCTGGTATCTGTCAGGAGACCCTGTGTGTAGGCCCAGGTTGAGGGGACAGAGTTTGGAAAGGAATTAGTTTCCTTCCCCAGAGACTGTATTAGAGGTCACCTCTGTTGGCAGCTCTTGAGGAGTACTAGTGTGGGAGGCTGGGGCCTGGAGGCTGAGGCAACAGCCTTATCTGAGTGAATAAGGACCTGAGTCCACAGGGCTTATATACAAGATCACATGGGAGAGGGTCAGCTTTCACAATGGGATTAGAAAAAGTAAGTCGACTAGAAATGCAGAATGGGAAGAATTACTATGAGTGTGGTTACATTTCATGTTTCAGTGTGTCCCATATTTAAAATTTTTATCCTCTAACCACCTCCTCTGAAGCCATTTGGATATTACACATAAATACACACAATTGATTCTCCATGTCTTAAGCCAGTAAAATTCATAATTACTTATTGTCAGGACAGTACTTTCATCTGTATCATGATGTATGACTTTCTCAGCCAAATCTCATAGTTGCTGTCTCCTCAACTTTCTCACCAGAAACATCCACTCTTCTCCTCTCTGTCTAGCAAGACTGCAAACACAGAGCCTCCAGGTCTGGAGGGAGCCCGCTCCAGTGATCCATGGTCACTCAACATAGACTCTGAGTGCCATGGCCACTTTCTTCTCCAACTTCAGGAAAAATGGGAATCTCCACACTCCCAGTTGGAAGGGCCTAGACTCCTACTGAAATCTGAAGTCATAAAATACACCAGTTGAACTGCTGAAATGACAACCAGGTCTCAGAATTACAACTTGTGAATGTACTATGCATTTCATGCTTTTGTACTTTTTCTACTTTGAGGGCTCAACACTGTAAAAATTAGAAAACTGGTAAGTTCTTCCATGACTTTCTCCTAAGAAAAATAATGGGCCTTGCAAACAGAGATTGTGTATAAGAATGTTGGTTGCTCAAAGTTTTAAAAGACTTGAAGTAATCAAAATGTCCCTCAGCAGGAATTGCTTAAAGTTCACTCATATTTTGCAGTATCTAAAATTTATGATGCAGGGGCACCTGGGAGACTCAGTAAGTTGAACATCTGACTCTTGATTTTTGTTCAGGTCATGATCTCATGGTTCATGAGAATGAGCAACATGGAGACTGCTTAAGTTTCTCTCTCTCTCTCTCTCTCTCTCTCTCTCTCTCTCAGTCTCTGTGCCCTTCTTCCCCATTTGTGCATGCTGTCTCGAAAATAAAAATAATAAAATAAAAATTTATGATATAAATGTATAGATATTTATATTAAAAAGATATTCATAGAGTATTAAATGACGAAAACAGGCTATAAATCTGTAAAGTATGTAATATGATACAAACACACACACATACAGAGGAAAACGTCTGGAAGAATACATACCCTCAAGTTAATAAAGGTGGGACAATTTTTAGAATTTTGCTCATCTAGGGGTGTCTGGGTGGCTCAGACCCAGTTGGTTAAGCATCCGATTTCAGCTCAGGTCATGATCTCACAGTTCATGGGTTCAAGCCCCATGTTGGGCTCTGTGCTGACAGTCAGCTTGAAGCCTGGAGCCTGCTTCAGATTCTGTGTCTCCCTCTCTCTCTGCTCCTCCCCTGCTCTCTCTCTTTCTCTCTCTCTCTCTCTCTCTCTCTCTCTCTCTCAAAAATAAGTGGATATTAAAAAATTTTTAAGTAAAAATAAAATAAAATAAAATTTTGCTCATCTATATATTTTCTTATTTTTCTACAATGAGCATGCATATTTACTTAAATTTTTTAAAACTCAAAAAAAACTGTGTATAAGATAAAACCATAATGAATCGTAGTGAGGGAACTTTATAATAAAGTACATGAGTTTTATTATAAATATACAACCAAAACTATGCCAACCCACTGGAATCAAAAATAGAGAAAGTAGGTAGAGTTGGATTCTTTTTTTTTTTCAATGTAGTCTTGGGAAAGCTTAAGAAAGCTTAACCAAAATACACCAGTATCTCAAGGATAGCCAAGTTGTGGGTAGGGAGCTTTGTCCCGCAAAGTTATGTTGTTCCTTTCAGCTCTATGCTGAGAAAAGAGTTGGAAGAGCTCCTATTGTGCATGCAGGTTGACCCTTGGCCATGCCCAGCTAAGGCCGGGAAAAGAAGTCTAGTCTAAATCATCCTAGTTGCTCTCTATATCCTAGGCCAGGGACACCCCTGGAACCAAGAGTTAACATATACCACCCTGTCTAGTACATGAAGATCAGGTGGAAAGCCAAGGCTTCAGTCTTCATTCTCTAGGAATCAGCTAGTTAGTGCATCCATGAGAGAAATAAAAACACCTGTCTTAATGGTACACAGCACTTTGTAATGTTTTCTTTCCCAATTGGAATTGTGCTTACGTTGTGAAAGCGTCATCATCAGGAGAAGCACCCGGAACTTCTTGAAAAACATCTTCACTGACACTTAGAAGTTGACTCACTGTCGATACAGCAGTGTCTTTTGCCTGCCAGGAACAAGGGACCAAACCATCATCATAGAAGACATACATCATACATCATCATTATCATGAATTATTGCAGAATCATGTGGCACCACTGGTATGGTAATCCAGAGGCAAGTGTTTTTCAAAATTGAAGGTTTAGTTTTAGATGGCAGAGAGAATAAAGATAAAGCATGATGGAAATTTAAATTGAGTCAATTGGGAAGCTTAGGCTTCTGAATTTCCCCTCAAAGCAAGGTCTTTCACAGAAACTCTACCCCACCCCGAGAACACAAAAGCAGATGCTTGGATCCAGAAGCAGAAACAAAATAAGAGTGCAGGGTTCTGACTATGAAAACATCACAGCCCACGATACTTAGTATAATTATACTTACTATTGAACTAAGTAAAGGGATTTCTAGTTTTGTCTGTCTTTCCATGTCTTTTTTTTTCTTCCCCTCCCCCCTTTTAAAACCTTGTGAGTTTTACCTCACAGGAAGCATTTCTGGATGTGTTGAAGATCTGTCCGACCACTCTAGCAGCAGAAGTGATGTTCTCAGGAGTCATTTTACTGACATTAGATGTTAAAATCTGAGTTTCACTAGAAATGTTCTCTAACTGTGCTGCCATATTGACTATCTGTTAAAAACAAAACAAAACAAAACAGCCAGATTTATACAACTATGTCCAAATACTTTGCAAGCAATTGCAGGTGAATAAACTGGAATTCAGCTGACCCTCAATCTCCTGAATATCACATCCACTTGGTTCTTCATGTTTGTTTCTCTACTTGTGAAAAGGACAAAGTACACGCAGACTGGTGGTTTTTCCAGCCTTTACTATCTGCCAGGATTAATGAACTAAGACAGGCTGCCTTAGGGAAAGCAATGCTACTCAAGGTGGGAACCATGAACCAAATGGTTCACTGTTTGTTATAGGGTCCATAGGGAAGGTAAGCACAGAAACTGAGAGTTACTGGTCAGAAACTTCTACAACAATTGCATGTTATTGAATCTAATGATTTTTTTCAATGATTTGTATTCAGATGGGAGCCACACTTGCATGAGCATAGCATAACATAGAGACTTGTTCTAATCACTATGTTGTACACCTGAAACGAATGTAACACTGTATGTCAATTACACTTCAATAAAATATAAGTAAAGAAATAATTTAAAACTCTTTTAGAAGAGAAAAAATAATCTGTATTTTTCATATCTTTTTTATCCAATTTTCCTAGTAATTCATTTTTATTACATTTTACAAAATTATTGGTCAGCAAGGAGTTGGAAATTTTTAAAACTGCCTTTCCAAGGGGTGCCTGGGTGGCTCAGTCAGTTGGGCATCCAACTTCGGCTCAGGTCATGATCTCACGGTTTGTGAGTTCAAGCCCTGCATCCGCCTCTGTGCTGACAGCTTGGAGCCTGGAGCCTGCTTCAGATTCTGTGTCTCCTTCTCTCTCTGCCCCTCCCAACTTGTACTCTGCCTCTCTATGTCTCTCAAAAAATAAATAAATGTAAAAAAAAAAAATTTTAACTAGCTTTTCAGCAAAGACAGTTTGGGAGACACTGACCTCGACCATATCTCCAGGTACCGATCAGTCTCCTGGCTCTGGTGTTGTGAGACTATAAAACATGTTAATCCATATTGTCTTTGGTAGAGCCAGGTGTTAATGTGAGCATGTGTGTTAGTTTTCACTAGATGGCAGCATCATTTCAAAAATCAAACCAAGGTCACAGGCCATTCATACTTTGGGAACAGTTGAAAATAATATCCAATCAGTAGACAAAACAAAGAAAGCTCTCATTCAATAGCTAGGTCCCTGCTCTGTGCAGGCATTTTGCTGGATGTTTTTATAGATGTTATCACATTTAATACACAAAACAACACTGTGAGTAGGGCATCCTTCTCCCTGTTTAAAAGTCTGAAGAGGGAAGGGAGTTCACCCAAAGTCCACGCAGCTTAAAATGTCAGAGCTGAGAGCCAAAAACTGGCTAGTCAAACTCTGGAACATGAAGTCTTTCCCCAGCCTGTGTAGTTGACACAAACTACGTGGCTGGCAGCCATCTCCACATTCCACTTCCATCCCCATCTTTACCTTCAACCCTGCCCATCTACAGTTAGGGAGCCAGTGTGGGACAGTGTGGACTTTAAAATTTTTTTTATATAATGTTTTTATTTATTTTTGCGACAGAGAGAGACAGAGCATGAGCAGGGGAGGGGCAGAGAGAGAGGGAGACACAGAATCTGAAGCGGGCTCCAGGCTCTGAGCTGTCAGCACAGAGCCCGACGCGGGGCTCGAACCCACAGACTGTGAGATCATGACCTGAACCGAAGTCGGCCGCTTAACCGACTGAACCACCCAGGCGCCCCAAAATAAGAAGCAGCTCCATCATTTTTTGGCTGTGGTTCACTGCACCTCTCAAAGACACTGTTTCCTCATCTATAAAATAGGTACATTCATAACTATTTATATAGTTGTTATAAGAATTAAATGTGATTTAAAAACATATGTAAAATGTTAGTGCAATATTTGCTACACAGTAAGTGATCAAGAATTAGTATAATCACTATAATTGTCTATGAGAATAACATCTAACTCACAGAGGTTCCAAAAGGACGAAATGAGATAATGTATGTTACATGCCCTGCACTTGGACCACTTAAAGTTTCCTCCTTCTCTCCTTTCTTGGCCGCAGGTATTAGCAATCCCATGCAATTGCATTTAGGTATATATTAGGTCAAAATAATTTAATCTTCATGAATAAAACATCTAGTCTATGTAATTCCCACTTCACCTGCTCATGGGTACAGCCCTGAGACCAGCATTAGGGTCTGGGGTTTCCTGTCTCAAAAGGTGTTTGATCATAGTTCTTTTTTCTTCTTTTTTCTCTTTATTCTAATAAAGTTGACCATCAAAATACCTTCCTTTTGGTTTCAGATACCAGTGATCTATTTTCAGTCAATACTTTACCACTGATCTAAAAAGATGAGGCCATTTAAAATATGTTACAGATTATCATTCACTAAAATTTGCTGAACCCAGGTACAACTGTCCTTTTTCACAAACAGGTGTCATCTTCAAAAAAAAAAAAGAGTGGCTTTAATTACCAGTTTTTGTCACTTCTTTTTTCTATGTTTCTTAATTTTGAGAGAGACAGAGTGCAAGCAGGAGAGGGGCAGAGAGAGAGAGGGAGACACAGAATCAGAAGCAGGCTCCAGTTCTGAGTTGTCACAGTACAGAGCCCAATGCAGGGCTCTAACTCACGAGCCTTGAGATCATGACCTGAGCTGAAGTCTTAACTGACTGAGCCACCCAGGAACCCCAGTTTTTGCTTTTTCTAATTTGACAGTTTTAAAAGCATTGATTCAGGGGCTCCTGAGTGGCTCAGTCAGTTAAGTGTCCAACTTCGGCTCAGGTCATGATCTCACGGTTCATGAGTTCAAGCCCTGCATCGGGCTCTGTCCTGACAGCTCAGAGCCTGGAGCCTGCTTCAGATTCTGTGTCTCCCTTTCTCTCTCAATCTATCTCTCTGCCCCTCCCCCGCTTGCAATCTCTCTCTCAAAAGTAAAAACAAAATTAAAAAATAATAACAATAAAAATTTTAAAAATGTTTAAAAAGCATAGATCTGACCATCAGGTATCTAAAGAACAGAGAGTATACAGAATCCAAACTTTTTCCAGTTACCCAGAACATGGACCATAGGGCATACCTTGTTTTCCAGGGTTTCCAGATTTTCATCGCAATTTCCTTTTGTCACATTTTCTAATACTATTTCTCCATATATAGAAATAGTGCACATCCGAGTAGCTATTGGATAGCCCACTTTAATAAAAAGAAGCAAACAAAACAAAACAAGTGTTTGCAAACATGGCCACTAGCAACAATCTGCCCCTATACACACCTCCATCTCAGTGTGATTTAGCTGCTTTTCCCGCCAAAAGGTGGAGTCTATTCCTCCTTTTCCTGAATTGAGCCTGGACTTAAAACTGGCGTTGACCAAGAGAATGTTCTGTGAGAGCTCCAGAACCTGGCCTCAAGAAGATGAAGTTTCAGCCTTCACCCCCTTGGAACACTGTCCTGAGACTGGTGAATAAGGAAGCAGCTCCAATCTACTAGAGAATAAGAGGCTATGTGGAAGAGAACTGAGGCCCTTCAGTCTTGCCATTTAGGACTCCAGCTGCCACAATCAACCCACAGAACTATGAAAAATCTAAATCATTAATTCTTTTAAGCCACGAAATTTGGGGTAGTTTGATATACAGGAATGGAAAAGTGAATCGGCCAGTTACTACAGGAATCTTAAAGGCAGATATCACTTGTCTTATTTTTTAAATCTGGAATTCAAAACTATTTCCTTCCTTTGAAGTCTGCAAGGAAGATTTGCCTTCCAGCAACTAGGGACATAGGGCTTTGAATTGGATGTGATGAGGGTTGAAGAGATGGGAAACAATATGAAAAATTCCTACTATATAATGAATTACATATTGATCTTTCCTTCTTTATCCAAATCTGAGTAAACTGAAAGGCAAAGAGTGCTACTATATTGTAGCACCTATTTGATACCTGGTTGGCTTTCAATACTCATGAATCATTAGGTTTATTTCTTATAATTATCACTAAGCCTCCCTAATTCAGTGTTCTCCTGTGAACAAAGCTTAAGAAGCTGTTAACAAATAAAATCACCTCCTACAAGTATGAATCTACCTACGCAAAATCATTGAAAATATCTTGGTCATTTGTTGTATAAAAGTGAATAATTCAGAAGTAATTCTTAATATAAAACTAAACACACATTTGCCAATAGTTGGAATCTATATCCTTAAAATTATTTTATGGGCTCAATCTGAAATTTAAAGGTAAGTAAAATAAACCTTTTCACAATAGTTGCTGAGAAAATAAAAATAACCAAATAAAAGAACCAAATTAAAGATGGTGATTCCCTTGTCCCAAAAACATTTAAAAAAATCAAACAAGAGTGATGTCCCTTGATGCATATGTTACTGACATTTTTACTGTTCCAGATTGGGTAGCACATAGTTATTTTTTGTAGTTGTATCTCTTTTACAAGTTATAATGAAATATTTAACACAAACAAAACATATAAAAATTAAGACGGTAAGTATCCATGGACATACATTATAAAAAGTAAGTACCAATACACGAAGCCCCATGTCTTTCACCTTCTGAGCTTTTAATCAAGAGGCTCTAGCCTTATAAGGACATATGTAAAGAATAGGATCATGAAGATTTGAGTAGGCATGATATATGTGGGCAAAGGCAATTTGGACTCTGCAAATGGAATACTGGTTTACATAATCTCTTAGAATAAATAAGATAAAGAAACACAGGGGAAAGACCAGTACCTATAAGTACTGTAGCATTTCAAAGAGCATGACATAAACAAAAATAAATATCTATATAAAATGTGAAATTCTCCCCAGGGTTATTACTGACTGAAGTTCTATCAAACATTTTCATAAATGATCTAGAATTGGCTGTTATTCAGATATCCAGTGCTGCAGGAAATGATGATATCCTGCAAGAAGATGTGAGAGATAGGAGGAGTGGTCAAAGGAAAATCAATGCAAACAAAGTTCAGGTAAACACTGAGAGAAAATTATACAGCATAATGGGTTCTAAGCTGTTAGGAAAGGAACCTATGAATTTTTAAGGGCTACTCTCAGAAGATATTACCCAATGCAGCATTGAAATAAGTCATCAAAATCCTGGATATCGTCAGGGAGCATAGACATTTAAAAAATGTTATTTGTGCCTTTATTCTTGGAATGTCTCTATGCACACAAGGTTGTCATGCTTCAAGAAAGGTATGATGAATCTAGAGAATGTTCCAAGATGGCTAACTAAAATTACCAAGGAGATGAAGTACTACCAACTGTGGACAAACTTAACAGCATCTCTACCTAGAAAGATGAAGTCTGAAAGTAGATATGGTACAAATCTATAGCTAATGTTTAATATTCAGACAAGTTATAAAACTCCACAAGCAGATATTAACATGATTAAATTCAAGGACATAGAGTAAACTGGGGAAATAAACCAATGCGAGAAGGAGTAAAAGGAATTTTTAACTGATCCATATTATAGTTTTTAGGAGAATTAGAATTATGTGAAATTGCATCCTAAACTTGGAACACGGGTATCATGAAAGGGAGGCAAACTGTTCCACAAAGCCGTCTTTGATGCCTCTTCCAGGAACTTAATACTGGTTGGAGGAATGATAGGTATGACCCAGCATAGCGATTAATATGCTTACACAGAGGAGACGTTTGGAAAAACACATACCATTTAAAGTGTTCTCACCACATGTTTGCTGGGAAGATCCATATTTTCCCACCGGAATTCTGGCAAAAGTTAAACCATCAGAGGTACTGCTTTCACAGAAATAAGCTATGATGAAAAGAAAATATATTTTTTTCATCATAAATTATAATTTTCTTTTTAAAATTTCAAACCAGATAAAACACAAAGTTCAAAACCTATTCAGTATAATTTGAAGGATAATAGAAAACTTTAGGACTCACTGACCTGCCAAGAATTTCATACTTTTTTATCTGGTTGAGTTAATATTAATACCATTAGAAAAATTAGTATGTTAGATAATGTCTTCTAGTTAAAATGTGCACAATATATAACCTGGTAGAGGTAGGATGTAATCACTAACACATCAAAAAGGATAGTATAATCAAATTAGTTGCAATCTTGAAAATTAAAGATATAGAGCCTATATCTTTATTATCTTTACTACCAAAGGGCATCATGAGGATGTGGGTCAAAGCAAAAAGACCAAAGTCATGGAGCATGTGAGATATACTGGCTTGTAGGAGTGCAGGAAATGGTAGGAATGCATTTCTAGGGCTCTGGATCCTAAGCAGGGAGCACAAAGTGTACAGAGTATTGGAAAGCATACTGTAGATGAAGATGTAGCTTTGAAACACTATGTACAATATCCAAGACAAGAAAGCAACGTTAACTATCTGTCAGTAGATGAGTGGATAAAGAAATATATATACGTATATATATGTATATATATATTTTCTGGGAATATTCATATATATATACATATATATATGAATCTTAATCATAAAAAAGAATGAGACCTTGCCATTTGCAATAACATGGATGGACCTAGAGGGTAAGTAAAATAAGTAAGACAGAAAAGGAAAAATATCATATTACTTCACTTATATGTAGAATCTAATAAACGAAATGAATAAACAAATAAAAAACAGAAACAGATGCATAAATACAGAGTGGTTGCCAGAGGGGTTGCCAGGGGGAATTGGCAAAATGAGTGAAGGAAAGTGGGAGATACAGGTTTCTAGTTATGGAGTAAATAAGTCACTGGGATGAATGGTACAGCACAGGGAATAAAGTCAATGGTACTGAACTAGCATTGTTTGGTGACAGATGGTAGCTACCCTTGTGGTGAACATAGCATGATGGGTAGAGTTGTTGAATCACTATGTTGTACACACGAAACTAATGTAACATTGTGTGTCAATTATACTTCAATTAAAAAAAGAAGTAGCTTTGACTTTGATTCTGAGAGAGCACTGTCTGAAGTAAAACCACTAATTTTACAACATCTCATCAAGAGAAAGGATGAAAAGACAAAAACTTCATCTACATATATAGTTAGGAAGATGTACCTTGGTTTCAGAAAAGTTAAATATATTAGAATTGTGATCTTCGAAATGGGGTAATATAGCATATCAACAACCAGAAGGACCTGAGAAAACCATATCACCCATTGCCCTGAAGTAGACAGTGCAACCAGAAGGAAAAGCATCTGTCAGTTTACAGAGAAACTTGATAGTTGGGAAACATACTAGGTATATTGAACATACAAGTAAATAGCCCAAAAAGAATACTCAGCTTTTACTATTAAGCTACAAACACATGTTAAAGCCATCATTATTAAACCCATTGTTACTAAATCATTAACAGAATCATTTGAAAAACTTTGCTGTTGTCCTTATTAACACGAGCCACCTAAATCTCATACCCTAGTGCCATCCCAAGTAACTTACGGATTGTACATCTCCATCCTCTCCACTCTTCTGGACAAACACATCTGCCATTTTCCCAGGTTCCACCATTCCTGCAGAACTCTATTGTGGTGTTTGCTGTGGGGGTTAATGTTCCTAAAAAAACAATAAATAATAGAATACTTCACAAACTGGCTAATCAGTTTCTCCTTTTGGATGTGTGGCCTTCAATTTCTACATGTAAAACAATCACCTTGAGTAGCACTGGAGAAGTATTTTTTGTAACATCATCATCAACAAAAATATATAGAGAATTTACACAGGATATACAATACTTATGACAGGTTATGAATACCAAAAAGCTACATTTAAAAGACATAATACTTTGAACAAGGACATTAGAATCTACGGAGGGAAACAGGCAATTATATAGATTAGATAGATGATAGATAGATAGTAGATAAATAGATAGGCAGGCATATAAGGCACCTAAGTCAACATGCAGATTTTTACATGCTTTAAGAACACAGAAGAGAGATGTTGAGGACAGAGGCAATTTATCCAGCGATGACTTTCCAGAAGAGGTGGTATTTGAGTCAGATTTTAAGACTAAAACTAGAAAAGCCAGATAAAAAAGGATGGCCCCAAATAGGTGGGATACAGAGTGCAAAATCACAAAATGGAAAGTTCTGATGTGTCCAAGGAACATAGCAAAGTTTAACAAATAAGGAATATTAGTCCTATGTGAAGTAATAGCAGGACATCGACTGGATTATGAGTGGGTTTATAGACCAAGCCAAGGAGATTTATCCTGCAAGAGTCTAGAGAGATCTTTTAAAAAAAAATTTTAATGTTTATTTTTGAGAGAGAGAGACAGAGTACAAGTGGGGGAGGGGCAGAGAAAGAGAGGGAGACACATAATCTGAAGCAGGCTCCAGGCTCTGTGCTGTCAGCACAGAGCCCGAGGTGAGGCTTGAACTCACAAACCATGAGGTCATGACCTAAGTCAAAGTCAGACACTTAACCGACTGAGCCACCCAGGCGCCCCTAGTTTTTTTATTCTTAATTGATCTAACAGATAAGTTTATTCAAAATAATAATAGCAATGACATATGAGGTGATTATAGCTTATGGAAAAATGAAATAAAGGACAGAAAAAAATGTAAGGGAAGAGAAGGAGGAATTGGGAATACTGTATTATGAGGTCCTGGCACTACTTATGAGACCACAGAGATATTAGAAAGTGGACTTAGATTAGGGACACCTGGGTGGCTCAGTCAGTTGAGTGTCCAACCTTAGATTTGGGCTCAAGTCATGATCTCATGGTTTGTGAGACTGAGCACCTCGTCAGGCTCCCAAGGAGCCTGCTTGGGATTCTCTGTCTCTCTCTGCCCCTCCCCCATTCACTCTCTCTTTCTCTCTCTCTCAAAATAGATAAACTTAAAAGATACATTTTGGGGGGCTCCTGGGTGGCTCAGTCAGTTGAGTGTCTGACCAGATTTTGGCTTAGGTCATGATCCCAGGGTCACAGGATTGAACCCTGTGTCTGGCTCTGCACTGAGCATGGAACCGGCTTGGGATTCTTTCTCTCTCTTCCTCTGCCCCTGCCCCTCTCCCCTACTTGTTCTCTCAAAATAAATAAATAAATAAATTGGTGGTTACTGTAGAGGTTGCAGTATACATTTACAACTAATCTAAGTCCACTTTCTTTTTAAAGAAATAATTAAAAATCAGAGCAAAAATCAATGAAGTTGAAAACAGGAAATTAATAGACAAAATCAATGAAACCAAAAGCTCGCTATTTGTAAAGATCATTCAAATTGATAAACCTGTAGACAGTCTAACCATAAAAAAAAAGAGAAGGCACAAATAACAGACATGAAAAAGAGGCATCACTACTGATCCCATGAACATTAAAAGAACAATAAAGAAATATTATGAGGGGCGCCTGGGTGGCGCAGTCGGTTAAGCATCCGACTTCAGCCAGGTCACGATCTCGCGGTCCGTAAGTTCGAGCCCCGCGTCAGGCTCTGGGCTGATGGCTCAGAGCCTGGAGCCTGTTTCCGATTCTGTGTTTCCCTCTCTTTCTGCCCCTCCCCTGTTCATGCTCTGTCTCTCTCTGTCCCAAAAATAAATAAACGTTGAAAAAAAAAAATTTTTTTTAATAAAAAAAATAAATATTATGAATAGCCTATGCCCACAAATTTGATAAGCTAGATGAAATGGACCAAGTCCTTGAAGGACACAATCTACTGAACTCACACAAGGAGAAATAGATCATCTGAATAGGCCTATATTGATAAAGAAACTGAATCAATAATCAATAACCTTCCAGAACAATAGGCATCAGGCCCCAGGTGGATTTACTGCTGAATCCTACCAAACATTTGAGGAAAAACTGGTATCAATGTTTTACACTCTCTTCTAGAAAACAGAAGCAAAAGGAACACTTCCTGACTCATTCTATGAGGCCAACATTATTCTAATACCAAAATTAGATAAAGACATTACAAAAAAGGAAAATTACATATCAATATCTCTCATGAATGTAAAGTCAAAACTCCTCAACAAATTATTAGCAAATCAAACCCAACAATGTATAGAAAAATTTATAACATAATACAGTATTCTCAATCCTCCTTCTCTTCCTTTATAACATGTTCTCATCTTAGGGGAAAGCATCTCATTTCTTACCATTGAGTATGAGATTGAGTTTATGGTTTTTGTAGATGTTCTGTATCAAGTTGATGCAGTTCCCCTATATTTTCACTTTGCTAAGAGTTTTTAACATGAATGGTAGTTGGATTTTGTTGAATGCTTTTTTCTGTATTTATTGATATGATCGTGTGATTTTTCTTTTTTAGCCTGTTGATATGAATTACATTAATTGATTTTCAAATGTTGAGCTAGCCTTGCATATCTGGAATAAATCCCAATTTGTTATGATGTATGATTTGTATTTCCCTGATGATGAATGATGCAGAAGAATGAGCCTGGACTACTTTCTTACCCCATACACAAAAATAAACTCAAAATGGATGAAAGACCTAAATATAAGACAGGATGCCATCAAAATCCTAGAGGAGAATATAGGCAACAATCTCTTTGACCTCAGCTACAACAACTGCTTACTTGACATGTTTCCAGAGGCAAGGGAAAGTAAAGCAAAAATGAACTACTGGGACCTTATCAAGATAAAAAGCTTCTGCACAGCAAAGGAAACAATCAGCAAAACTAAAAGGCAACTGACAGAATGGGAGATGATATTTGCAAATGACATATTCGATAAAGGATTAGTATCCAAAATCTATCAAGAAATTACCAAACTTAACACCCCAAAAAACACAAATAATCCAGTGAAGAAATGGGCAAAAGACATGAACAGACATTTTCCAAAGAATACATCTAGATGGTTAACAGACACATGAAAAAATGCTCGTCACTCATCACCAAGTAAATGGATTTTTTTAAAAAGCTGTGGCATATCCATACAATGGAATATTATTCAGCCATAAAGAGAAATGAGCTATGAAGCCCCCAAAAGATATGGAGGAATCTTAAATACTTTTAGCTAAGTTAAAGAAGCCAGGCTGAAAGGGCTACACACTATATGATTCTAAGTATGATATTCTGGAGGGGCTCCTGGGTGGCTCAGTCAGTTAAGCATCTAACTTCAACTCATGTCATGATCTCACAGTTCATGAGTTCAAGTCCCTCATTGGACTCTGTGCTGACAGCTCAGAGACTGGAGCCAGCTTCGGATTCTGTGTCTCCCTCTCTCTCTGCCCCTCCCCCACTCATGCTTGCTGTCTCTCTCACTCTCAAAAATAAATAAACGTTAAAAAAATTTAAATATGACATTCTAGAAAGGCAAAACTATAGAAACAGTAAAATGACTGGCAGGTTGGGAGAGGGAGAGAAGGATGAATAGGTGAAGCAAAGGGGAATTTTAGGCAAGTGAACTATTCTGTATGATACTGTAACAGTGGATACATGTCATTATATTTGTCAAAATCCACCAAATTTGTATACGCAAAGAATGAACCCTAATGTAAGATGCATTTTAATTAATAATGTATCAATATTGGTTCATTCATTATATAACAAAAGCAACCCAGTAGGGTAAGATATTAATAATAAAGGAAGATATGGAGGGGAAGCAGTGATGTGAGAGGGAATAAATAGGAACTCTATATTTTCTGCTTAATTTTACTGTAGCCTTGGGGCGCCTGGGTGGTGCAGTCGGTTAAGCGTCCGACTTCAGCCAGGTCACGATCTCGCGGTCCGTGAGTTCGAGCCCCATGTCGGGCTCTGGGCTGATGGCTCAGAGCCTGGAGCCTGTTTCCGATTCTGTGTCTCCCTCTCTCTCTGCCCCTCCCCCGTTCATGCTCTGTCTCTCTCTGTCCCAAAGATAAATAAATGTTGAAAAAAAAAATTAAAAAAAAAATTTTACTGTAGCCTGAAACTTCTCTAAAAATCAAGTCATTGGTATAAAAATATAAGATATGGATCCAGATCTCAAAGAGCTTAAGATCTACCAAGAGAGATTTAATTGTAATTGTTATATGACAAACTTCTCCATGTAACCAAGGAAATGTGTGAATATTTATTTATTGTTTATTTATTTTGAGAGAGGGTGAATGCGTGAGAGTGGGGGAGGAGCAGAGAGAGAGGGAGAGAGAGATTCCCAAGCAGGCTCCAGCCATCAGCGCAGAACCCAGTGCAGGGCTTGAACCCATGAACTGTGATATAACGACCTGAACTAATATCAAGAGCCCAATGCTTAACTGACTGAGCCACCCAGGTGCCCTTATGTGAATCTTTTTAAATTGTAGAATATTTCAAGTACACAAAGTACAGAGTATAAAACATCCCCCACTACCCCAAAGCCAGTTTTAAAAGCTAGGAACTTTCTCTCAGATTTGCTTCAGACTTTTTAAAAAATATGTAATAAAACTTTACAGGAAGAGTTGAAACCCCTTCTACTCCTTTCTATCAACATTCCTTTCTCTCCATACCCAGAGGTTAACACTATATTGAAATTGTCGTTTATCTTTTACATCATATTTTATACTATTATTATATCTAAGATAATCAATACATAGCATTTGCTGCAGTTTTTGTTTTGTTTTGGTTTTTACTATTGATTCAACCACTTTTTTTTAAGTTTATTTATTTTATTTGGGGGAGGAGGGACAAAGAGAGAAGGAAAGAGAAAATCCCAAGCAGGCTCTGCACTGTCAGCTCAGAGCCTGACACAGGGCTCAAACTCATGAACCATGAAATCATGACCTGAGCCAAAATCAAGATGCCTGAACCACCCAGGCTCCCTGATTCGACTATTTTAATGGTTACAGTTCGATTTAGGTTTTTTTTTCTTCCTTTGGGGGTAAATTTGGTCATTTATAATTTTTTAGAAAATTGCTACTTGGGCAAAGTTTTTATATTAGCTAGGATATTTGCATGGTATTTGCTTATGACTTTATTGATTTTTTAATCACTTCTTTAGTATATATTTTAATAGGTAATACATTCACAGAGTTGGAAAATGAAAATAACATACAAAGTACATAACCTTTCTCCCATCCATAAATATACACAAGTAATAATTTCTATTCATTTTTTCCCATCTTTCTTTTTTCAGTACAAGCAAATATGAATCTATACTTATTTTCATCCTCTTTTCTGTAGCTTGCTGTTGCACCTTACAATGAATGTCCAAAATCTTTCCACAGCAGTTCATAGAAAACTTCCACCTCTTCTTTTACAGCTGCATTATAGTCCACCATAATAAACCCTGATTTAGCTAACTGACCCCTTATTGATGGACACATGTTGTTTTCAATTGTCTCAAAATTGCACTGTACATTGCACAAATTCATATGGAGAATGAATTCCCAGAATTGCAATTCTGAGCCAAAGAGTGCACCTTTGTCATTTTGACATTTATTTCCAGCTTGCCCTTATAGGGGTTGTATTGACTTGTATTTTCACTAGCAATGCAACTCTATGCAGGGCCTGGAACAAAGTACAATGAAGACCCATATACCATTTATATAAAAGTAGATGTAAAACTTGTGAATTAAGCTCACAAACTGCTAAATAAAGTCTACGTGCTTGATTCTAATGCCAGGATAATCATACCTTCCTAAGGACCTGGAAGTCCAGGTCTGAATTTAGGAACTGTGCATTCCTCGGAGTTCTACTTCAGACTGTGACATGCACCCGCCCCACTCTGTCCTCATGCCTGGTAGGGTCCCAGGCCCAAGGACGCCTTGTGCTGCCACCCACCGACACCCGAGCCAACAGCCACCCTCAAGGCCAGGTAAGCACTGCCACCACCGGGGCGAAGTGAGGTGAGCAAAATCTCCCTATAAGCCCAGCAGGGGAGCTGGGGACCCGGATGCAAGGACGCAAACCCCGGAAGGAGAGATGCGGGCTCTGGGTCAGCGTGCTGTCTTAGCTTTTGCTTAAATCTTGTCTATCATCCTGCTTCTCTGTGTTGTGATCCGCTTTACTTTTGCACATGTTGCTTATATACCTTTTCGTCTTGACAAATCTCGCGGGATATTTATCGTCTTAAATTCATCTTTTCAAAAAACTAGCTTTTGGTTTTGTTGATCTCCATTCTTGTTTTGTTTCCATTCCATTAATTTGTTCTTATTTTCATTACTGCCAAACAGCCTTTCTTAGAATTTACTTTCTTTTCTATTTATTTATTTTTATTTGTTTTGTCTCCAGGCCCAGCTTAATGACAGATGCATAGACAGTACAACAAATGTTTGCTGACTGGCTTCTTTGACGTTTGCAATTTGGTTGAGGGTATCGAGCCCAAGCTGAGCTACCACTCCTCTGTTACAATCCCATTTTTAACACCTTTTGCCCCCACCCCAGGTCAAGACCCTGTCCCCTGAAATGCCTAATTACCCACAAAATATAGCAAAGGGAGTATTGGTATTTTTAAGCCTCTGTATTTTAAGTAAAGAAAGACAGACCCTGAAGGATTAAGTGCTTTGTTTGTTTCATTTAACTAGTTTTTAAACCTATGGACTTATAAAAATGACACTTAGCTATTCATTAGCCCAACATCCGCATTCTATATAAAGAGTACATTCCACATAAAGAGTATATTCTGCATAAAGGGTAACTTGTTCCAGATCAATAACTAGTTGACAGCTGAGTGGAGTTAACTCAGATCTTTTGGTTACTAATCAAGTGCTCCAGCTCCACCCTACAAGTGCTGCCTTTACCACAGGGAAAACAGGGATGGAGAGCATCAGCTTCAACTTGAGGATTCATACGCTGGCATGTGTTTAATAGTAGTATTTATTTTTCTTTTATAACACCAGTATAATATTAACATTTTTCTACATTTTCTTACATTATAATAAGCAGTACTTCCAGAAATATGAGTCCTATTTTCAATATCTTTACCACACATCATGGAAAATTAAATGTAGAACGTACGTAACACACTTCATGCTGCTTGAGAAAGTAGCATAAAATATTAAAAATGCCAAATGGAAAACATGAATTTCATTTCTTTCCCTAAACTAAACAAAATTAGAATCTGTTCTGAAAAGTCTAGTTTAATTAAGGGTGGGAATAAAAATGCTCTTCCTTAGTCAAAGAAATTCCAGCAGGAGACTCTAGTATCTGGCTCCAATTCTTTAGGGTTTTAAAATCCTGGCATCTGTCATTTGTCCCAGACCATGAATTTGAAATATTTGGATGAGAATAAAGATTCCTCTTAAATGAGAGGACAATATTTAGGAAAGTTTATTCTACTGTGAAAAGAAACCTAAAGAATGTAAACAAAATATACATAGTTTTTACCTAAGGTAGAAGTTGTTCTGTATGAAATACCTGGTTACATATTTCAATAAACTGATTAAATATTTTAATAAAATTTTCCCTGATGGTGTAGCATAATTTTTTTTAATGCAGGAAGATATAACAATTCTTAGAAATGTTTCTGTTTCTGGGGCGCCTGGGTGGCGCAGTCGGTTAAGCGTCCGACTTCAGCCAGGTCACGATCTCGCGGTCCGTGAGTTCGAACCCCGCGTCGGGCTCTGGGCTGATGGCTCAGAGCCTGGAGCCTGTTTCCGATTCTGTGTCTCCCTCTCTCTGCCCCTCCCCCGTTCATGCTCTGTCTCTCTCTGTCCCAAAAATAAATAAACGTTGAAGAAATGTTTCTGTTTCTGTTTTAATCAGTTGAACTTAATGATTAAGCCTGTAGTAGACCTTCAGTTTGATAAGGTGAGTTTCAATCCAAAGGTCCCATCTAGGTCAATGGCATGCATTCAAGGTATAATTCAAGGAGCAGAGAAAACTATGCACTAAACTATCTAAAAATTCATAAGTTAAAAATAACAGCTAATATTTATTGAGTGCTTATAGTGTCCTAAATGTCATCTTAAACCCATAAATGTAGTAACTCATTTAATCATTTAATGACAGCCCTGAAAGATAGGTTTATTATGATTCCCATAAATAGCTGACAGCCCTGAAAGATAGGTTTATTATGATTCCCATAAATAGCAAAACTGAAGCACAGAAATGTTGAGTAATTTGCTCAAGTTTACTCAGTAAGTGGTAGCATTGGCATTTCAACAAGGCAGTCTGGCTCCAGAGGTGTTGTTTTTTTTTTTTTTTTTGCCCCTGTTTATGTACATTTTTCCCCGACTCTCATGTGCACACTCCTAATCACCACATTCTATACTCGATGTTCTTCAATAAAATATGCTATCAAAAGATCTATGGATGGTGGTTGTATTCAGTATTTTAAGTAAAAATATCTAATACCTGGAAATCAAGGAAAAATCTACTAAGTCAACCCACCTGTGTTAAATTTCTTAATTTGAGAAAGTGACTTTGAGAATGGGATCAGCAATTTAAACATCACTAATACTGATGTTAAAATAATTCATGCTCTTCAGCCAATTACATAACAAAATTTATTCCTCCAAAAAAAAATCCCTTCCTTTTCACAGCAATTGTTTTCTTAATTTAGAGAATGGTTATATGAGGAAGCAAGAAGGGAGACTGGCAAAACAGCAGAAGAGAGGTTTACAACAGCAGGATTAAGACTAAATAACACTACAGCTCTCCACTTACTAGACCTTTGGTCGAACCCCAAAATACAATCTGTCCTCCAGGAACAGTCCCATGAGTTTGATTTATTAACAAGTTTACCTCTTGAGTAAGTACTGTAATTGAGTAAAATGAAAGTCAAGCATCTGTGTACAAATTATTTTCTGAGAATCAATAAACTCTCCTTGACCTTTCCCCGCAACCCGTATTTCCTACTGTGCAAGAATTTCAATGCTATGAAGTTTGACCTTGGGGTTTGGAAATATTGCAACCTACTAAAGTCTTTTCTTGGCCTGAGGCCTAAGTGAGCCCATGATAGGAAATGAAGGTCAGGGTATCTGGAAAGAGTGGGAAAGGCACTCATGCTTGCAGAAAGGAGGAAGTTTTATAATCTAGAAGAGACATAGGATATGGTTCAATAGGGCATAATCATCAATGGTAATATGTCATAAGGTTAAGATATTCTCCCTAAGAGTTAAGAAAAAAATCTCCTACTATTATGATTATGGACATCTGTCTATGTTTACATCAGGCCTTGCTCAAGTTGAAAAATGCCAAGGGAAAGATGTATAATGAGACTTAATTATGTTTCATTTTACTTTCATCAAGTGTGATTGGACCAAAAAGCTGCACTGCTTCTTGTATCACAAGGTTCTTGCTATTGGGAGCAAAAGTCCAAAAGAGATAGAATGCCTTACGTTGTCCATTCTGAAAACACATCAGATGAGGCACATATTACTTGATATTCTACAAAGAAGGCCTAATGTGAAAAGGCTAGAGGTCAGGCAAAACTTCAATTTGCTCCAACATAAAAGCATCCTTTTGTTGATCATACGGCTAAACAGAAGAGATCATACACAACAGGGGAGATCCTGATGAAGCGGAAGTTCTAGAAATGGTCAGAGTGTTGCCTGGCCTGGGGCAGAGGAAGAAAACTAAAATGGTGTCTGTCTTAACTGATGTAAACAAAACCATAATAACATTCCTTTTAATATTTATTTATTTACTTCTTGAATACAGCTATTTGACAACTTTCAGTCCAGTTTCTGGTTTTCACATGATTCTTTGATTTACTCATAAGCTATGTACTAGCAACTGTATTCCAGGTACCCATATAGGTGCAGAGAACGTAGATTGATAAGTCAGGTCCCTGGTTTCTTAGAGCTTTCATTCTAGGAATGGGGAGACAGACAGCAAACAAATAAGAAATTACCAGGTGATAAAAGCCATGAACAAAATACATGTGAAAGAGAGCAAATAGAATGATAACCTTGGACTGAGTGGATAGAAAAGTTCTCTTTGAGGTGGTGACATTGAAACTAAGACCTAAATCATAAGGGAGGTGGCTTTGTGAAACTCTGGGTGACATGTTCCAGCAAACAGATATCATCATAGAAGAAGTTCAAGTCTTGAGCTCCTTCCAAGAGTCATCAAAAGTTTTGAAAAATTTCTTTACCAAACAGAACTTCAAAAGCCTAGGATATCTTATTTCTGAAAGCCTAAATGGAAAAAGTGTTATACTTGACAATATATCTTATTGTGATGCTTTGATGAAAAAAAAGGTCATTATTATTTAATGTTTTCAGCAGCAGCACATAAAAATGCCAAAGACTATTCTAGCAATTCTGAAAGAATTGCTACTCCCATGCTTGTCTACTCCCATGAAATGCTGTCAACTTCATCTGGACTGGAGCTTTACCATGACCTTTTACAAGAGGACTTATTAAGTAATAGGAGCAGAATTAACAGTTTTCCTATACTACACAGATCATTGGCATTCTAGAGGTATTTGTTTGATATTTAAACCAATAATTTGGTTTTTTTTTAATAACTCATTACACTTAGCAATTAGACAGAGATAAGCTTGTTTGATGGCCATTAGATGTTGGGGCTTATGTGAATGTGAGAAATCTTTACATTAAAGGCAGTCACCAGGATGAATGTTGTTAGAAAATGGGCAATGTTCTAGGCAATGCAGTCTGAATCTGTACTTTCTTCTGCTGTTCTAGACTAGAAGATCAACAGCGGACAATCCTACAACTTTGCAAAGCTGAAGGAGGTGCTTTGGCAAAACCTGGAAGAATGTGGCAAAGCTATGGCAGTTACTCCACAGCCAAAAATCTATAAACACCATTTGAAGACTCAGAAAAGCTTAAAGGTGAAGCATACTAATCTATGCTCTATAAGCACCATTAATAATGGAGACCTCATTGACTTGAAGACAAACAGCATACTTACCAAAGTACGTAACTTTGCCTAGAAAACATTCTACTAGTTACTGCATATTTTTTGTGAATTTGGGTTTTTAGGCATAGGTGCCTAAAAAAATTTTTTTAAACCTGAAGGTGAATTAATTGATTGGGTTACCATTGTCTTCCCTCTAGGAAGGCAGAATAGTGCAGGAGTGAAGAGCATTGATACTAAAGTCAAAATAATCTAGATTCAAATCCAGACCCAACACTTTCTAGCTACATAAGTTTGAAGAGATTCTTGGAGCCTGGGTTTCCCCATATGTAACATGGATATAATAATAACTGCTTCAAAGGTAGCTGTTAGGGTTAAATAAGTATGTTGTACACCTGAAACTAAGGTAATATTGTGTGTCAACTACAATCAAATAAAACATTTTTTAAGAAAAATTCAGAGCAAGGACACATTTGTGTTCTTTGAGGAGTTGGTATGCTTTTACTGTTAAACAAGGTTTTTTTGTTGCTTATTATGCTTTGTTTGGGGTCTTGGCCCTCAGGAAGTTCAGGGATATGTCTCAGGGATATGTTTTGTATTTGTTTTTAGCAACTTCTGCTGTTTTCTTCCTTATAGTGTTTAATACTTTGGTCCTTGTTTTAATGGTTCTATTATACCTGTCTCCATTATAAGTCACCACAAATTTCCCTTTAAAAGTAGATGTCCTATAAAGGAAAGAAGGGAAGGAGGGAGGAAAAAAGATTTCTTAAAAGTATACTCTTTAAATAAGGTCTTATAAATTTAGCAGCCTTAATGAGGTAAAAATCTATAGTTCATAATTTTTTAACTTTAAACAAAAATAAATAAAACAAATGGAAACACATTTTTCTCAGGTTTAAATGTTATTGGTTTTGTTCTGGAAAATTTTCTCATGCTAATTCTACAAATCCTGTTAGTACATTTTCTAAATAATGTTCTGTGGGGCAGGGAAGGAAGGACCATGAGATCTCAGCTGTCACTCCATCAACAGTGAATATATTTGACTCCTTTTCTCTCCAGCATGGGATCTTTGCAGCCATGCATTGTGCTTCTCCTGGCTCCCCCAACCTTCCATCCTCCTCAGGTACCTTCTCAGACGGCATATCACCCCTCCTTCTGCTCTCTAGACTAGTATTATTTACCGTTATTTACTCAGTTTTATTAGAATCTTTCTCTGTTTATTACAAAAGGAGTGTTGGCACATCCAGCTTTGAATCCCTTCATGGAGAACCTCTGCAGCCCAAGCGAACAGGCACTGGGATTATAGAAAGTCTTCAGTGTGAGTTACTGGGGGTTTTCCTCTAACACCATTGTTTTATACCCATGGCTCCCCCTCCCACCTTCCAGTGTCATTTCTAGCACACAGAAAGTTACTAACAGATACTTGTTGAGTAACCAGAAAAATCATTTTCTTTTTTTTTTAATGTTTATGCACTTATTTTTGAGAGAGAGAGAGAACATGAGCATGGAAGAGACAGGGAGAAAGGGAGAGAGAGAATCCTAAGCAGGCTCCATACTGTCAGCACAGAGCTCTACATGGGGCTCAAACTCACAGACCACAGTGTGAGATCGTGACCTGAGCCAAAATCAAGAATCTTAACTGGCTGAGTCACCTAGGCACCCCTGAAAAAATCATTTTCTAAGTATTCTTAATTTTTTAAGTAGTTTTTTACACTTAGAGAGTGAGAACTTTATGCACAAACCTTAAGAGTTTATTTACCATCCTAGTGAGAACATTCCGAAAATGAAATTCCATTCTGGGCATATTTGATTATGTGTGTATGTCTGTATATCTGTGTGTGTGTGTGTGTGTGTGTGTGTGTGTGTCCATAATTATTTCTCTTTCTCGAATTTAGCTAAACAAACCCAAACATGTGTTATTAATGATTTGATTATTCTGTTTTCCAGTCAGGTGTTAAAAGAGCAAGAAGAGGCTAAGTCAACTTTGTAATTCCTCACCCTGCCCACACACACATATTCATATTCATGCATGTACAACCATATGCTAGCCATCAATTGACCCTTGCCTGTTGTATGTCATACACGACACCTTGGCAGGCAACCCTAGCCCAGACATGGCTATTCGCAGTACTGGTGTGTCAGGTAGCAGAGACAGAGGCTCAACAACTTCTCTTGATTTGAGTTCAACATAGCAGTTAAAGATAAACATAACATAGTTAAACATAAACGATATTACCTGTCTCAACGCTAATCACAATCCTCCAGATGCCCAGTCCCAAAACGATGGCCGTCAGCAGTCCACACACAGTGGCCACCAGCACCCTGAGGTCACAAACATGACAGGAAGCCATGGAGAAGTCAGACCACTCCTAGGTGAAAAACAGCTAGCTTCTTTCTTCCTGAGCCAAGAAGCTGAATCAGAAACTATTCTAAAAAATTTTTTTTAATTCCTCCTTTATGTGATCTATCAGGCAGAAGTCCTCATGTTTTGGGACTCTTGAGGTTAATCAGGCGGGAGGCAGTTTGAATCACCTAATAAAAGGTACATGCTCTGATTGCAACTTCCTCATCCTTCACTGAATGAGAACAAGAAAAAAGTGATTGGAATTATGGGAACAGAAGGTAACTCAGAATAATAAAGAAGGAAGGGAGGGAATAGTTAACAGGGTCAAAGTGTAAATGTCCATACAAGCAAGAAGGTGGGGAAGGGAGCCAGAAAAAAGAAAACCAAGTCATCTTCCTGCACTTTCATTTTAGAAGGATCTAGCAAAGGAAGACTAACAGGAGCTTCAGGCCACACAGATTTTCTTGTCAACAAGTGGTTTAAGCAATGACACACACATGATTCCAATATTTGCATTTTTTAAAGGAGCCCACATTTTGATAGCTGCAGTTGGTCAGTGGGCTTTACTAGCACAGGATGAATTTCGAAGAGCACTAAATTCCAGTATTACAACCTACTTGTTATCAGCCGAATTATGCTGCCCTAAAAATTCACATGTTGGAGCACCTCGGTGGCTCAGTCGGTTAAGCATGTGACTCTTGATTTTGGCTCAGGTCATGATCTCATGGTTCGTGAGTTCAAACCCCACGTTGGGCTCTGAGCATGGAGCCTGTTTGGGTTCTCTCTCTCCCTTGCTCACTCTGCCTCTCTCTCAAAATAAATAAATAAACTTAAACAAAGCCATATGTGGAAGTCCTAACCCCTAGTACCTCAGAATGTGACCTTATTTGGAGATAGAGTCATTACAGAAGTAAGCAAGTTAAAATGAGGTCATTAGAGCAGGCTCTAATTCAACATAACTGGTGTCCTTATAAGAAGAGGAAATTTGCACAGAGATATGCATAAAGGCAAGAGTTTAGGAGAAGATGGCTGTCCATAAGCCAAGGAAAGAGGCCTGGGACACATCCTTCCCTCCCAGCCTTCAGAAAGACCCAACACTGCTGACACCTTGATTTTGGACTTCTGGCTTCCAGCAGCCCTAAGCAAACTAATTCACCATCTGGGTCAATGTTAGCAGGTATCTTTGCTGCAGCAGCTCTGACCATCTCATGCCCATGTTCTTTTCCCTATCCCTTCTCCATCATTAACTGAATGAATGAATGAATGAATACTCACCTCAGCCAGAGTCCTGTTCTTGGTGGATTACAAAAGATTTTACAAAAGAGGACACATTTAAGCTGACTTTTCGACCCCCAAAACAATTATATATTTCCCCTATTTTCTATAACATTTTATCAAAATACAGCTTCACGGGATATGAACATAGGCTCTAACCTTTACCCCACCCAAGGACTTCAGAAAAACACATTAATGTACCCAAAATGCAAGAACTACAGGTAATGCTGCAGTGGCACAAAACAAATGTGAATCCCTTGTTATTGCTGTGAGTAGATTTTTAAAAATATGTTTCTGAGATGTCTTCATATTTATGCACACCAAATGTCTAGAAGGGCACATAAAAAATTCTTCTTGGGAATCTGAAAGATCTAAGAAACTCATTTTTCATTTTGTACCCCTTTTATGATTTGAGGTTTTTACCTTATGCATTTAATATTTTCTCAATTATAATAATAATGAACATATCTGTTATTCTTTCTCTTTTTTATTTTTATTTTTTAATGTTTATTTTTGAGAGAGAGAGAGTGAGAAAGAGTGCAAGCAGGGGAGGGGCATAGAGAGAAGGAGACACAGAATCCAAAGCAGGCTCCAGGCTCTGAGCTGCCAGTGCAGAGCCCAATGCAGGGCTCAAACCCACAAACCATGAGATCATGACCCAAGCCAAAGTCGGACACTCAGCTGACTGAGCCACCCAGGCGCCCCTCTATTATTCTTTCAATAATAAAAGAAATCATTTTAAATAAATAAGTCTAAGAAAAGGAATTAGCACTTACCAAATGCCTAGAATATACCAAGCACTATGCTGTGTACTTTGTGTATCTTTAACTCATTTATTCTGTACAATAACCCCATGTAACAGATATTTTTGCCTACTGCATGAATGAGGAAATGAGACTTGGGCAGGTATTACCCTAAAGAGGAGATCTCTGGTTAAGGAAATTTGAGTGACAGGAGGTTACATAAAGGTAATAGGTTTCTTGAACTCTAGAATTTCCTAAAGTCTTTAATATCCTCACATACATTGTGAATTGTCAAGTTCCCAGTGTTGACCACAGAAACCTCTTCTCAAGAAGAATTTCTCAAGAGATACCAATCTTCAGAATGTGCTTTGGAAACACTTCCCTGCATGATCATCTACAGGAAGGTCTTAGATGACTAAAGGGACTGATCATGGGGACCCGTATTTGTCATATGATGATGGTATTTTTTTCTTGTAGTGTTCCAAATATTTTGAAGGAGCTGTAGTCTGGTGACTGAAAAACTGACTTTGGTGATGCTCATATATTTCTTTCCCACACTCAATGGAAGTGCTGGAATCCTGGGAAGTTAAAATGGCCGTAGCTTGTTAGTACTTTTATATTTTCACTTATATGCCAACTATCCAGTTAGAAAGTCTAGAAATTTATGGAATGCAAGTAATTCCTAGGCACAGAAATTTATATGTTGACATTTATATAAGGGCATGAATCTCTATTGGTTATAGGCAAATATATAGACATCAATTTTATATACACACACCTATATGAATCAAGATAACGAAAAGGAACAGAAAAAGGAAAAGAACTAAACAGGGAATAATTCATTTATTCATTTGTTCCACTCAATGCAGATGTCATGCTACATGCTGAAGATGATACAGTGAACAAGAGAGGCAAGGTCCCTGACCTCACACAGCTTACACTCAGGAATACCTGAACTTGTACTGACATTAGCTCTAATTTGCTCTGTGGCCCTGGACAAGCCACATAAGCATCTGAACCTCCATTTTTCCATATTACAAACAACCTAATTGAGGTTTTTCCTTCCTGAAAATTTCAATCCTAACGTCATTAGTGAAGGAAGAACAAGGTAGGTGTCTATAGAGGGGGTAGAGAGGAGCAGTAGACCAGAGCAGATGTCAGAGCCCTATTGGGCAAGGGGTGAAAAAGAGGCTAGCATGAGATGTCAGATTCCAAACAGAGTGCATAAGGCATCCCTGCGATAAGGAGGAACAGCCTGGCATGCAATGTCACAACAAACGGGTGAGGAAGGCCTCTAGGCAAGAAACAGTCCAATGTGAGAAATCAAAGCCAGAGCAGAGAGAGGAGGGCATTCCTTCAGAGACCCAGAAGGATCACAGGGGCAGCATGTGTGGGCTGGTTGGTGTGGGAATTCAGGGCCAGAGTTGAGCGAGGAGGGTGTCCACATGGAGTGGCAGCCTAGAATAGGAAGTCAGAGCCCAAGCAAAAAGAGAAGAGTGTCCACACATGGGTAGTGTAGGGCTGAAGATCAGAGATTAGTTATATACAGGATGAGCAACTGAACAGGTAAACATATAAGAATAACGAGAGCCAAGTTCCTTACTCTAGGAGAAGGGAGTTACAAATTTGGAAAAGGAGAAACCAAAGTCCGTAAGAATTTCAAAACAGGTCATCAGAAACATGGAGAAAGAAAAGCTACAGGGTACAGGGTACTAATTCTGAAGGGAGCAATATCATTTAGGGGAAACAGATATTAGATAAATGCATGAATACAGTCAGGAACCTCTTATCCAAAAGAGGAAAACTGATGACTGCAACAAAGTCAAGTATTTCAAAGGAAGGGGTGTGATATTACTTGTTGCTAATATTTGAACTACATAACTTCCATGTGTCTTTAAAAAAATAGAAACATGGTATTGAATTAGAAATGGATTTATGTATCAATACAAATTCATGATTATATATATATTTCAATATATACCTAATAAACATATGTTAATAGTAGATAAATAGATGCAAAACTCTGTATATATACACAAATTTATATGTGGGTATGTTTATGATATATATCATACATTTACATACATATATTCTCTAGTTCTGGCCACTCATAGGCCATGAAAACAGTGACATACCCCCTAATCTTAAGCACACATTGTACACCTGTAACTAATGTAACACTGCATGTTAACTCTACTGGAATTAAAATTTTTAAAAATAGGGGGGAAAGCCAGCATTTTTCATTTAGAAAAAGAGTGAAAGCTTCTGGTTTGAGCTGTTTTTCCTTCCTTTCTCATCGATGGATAGATGCAGGAGTGACTCAAGTGTAGCCGTAAGTGCTCAGGACTGATGCTCCAGCGTTTGAAAAAAAAATTTTTTTTTAACGTTTATTTATTTTTGAAACAGAGAGAGACAGAGCATGAACGGGGGAGGGGCAAAGAGAGAGAAAGAGACACAGAATCGGAAGCAGGCTCCAAACCATCAGCCCAGAGCCCAAGGTGGGGCTAGAACTCACAGACCGAGAGATCGTGATCTGAGCTGCAGTCGGACGCTTAACCGACTGAGCCACCCAGGCGTCCAGCATTTGGGGTGGGACTGCAGTAGTCCTTGGATATTGGTGCTTTCTGTTGTGACCAGCTCCTGGAGCATACTGCGCATGTGTGAACAGCCTGCTCTTTGGAATGAAGACCTCTCAGTCAGCCAGGGGAGGGAGGCGAGCTAGCCAGCCATTACTGCGCTTGCCCCAGCCAGCCAAACACCAAGCGTTCAGTGGCAGGGCTGCAATCTTTTCTTTGGTTGATTCTGTTGGCTCTAGTTTAACACAAGACTATAGTGAGAGCTCCCTACCTGTCCCTGGGTACTCTCTGTGTGAATGACAGCCCCATCTCCCTTTCTGGGACTCTGGAAATAATTGAAAATATGGCAAGGGAGGGGCACCTGGGTGGCTCAGTCAGTTAAGCATCAGACTCATCGTTCTTGAGATCCTTGAGATCGAGTCCTGTGTTGGGTTCTGTGCTGACATTGCAGAGCCTGCTTGGGATTCTCTCTCTCTCTCTCTCTCTCTGCCCCTCCCCTGCTTGTGTGCCTTCTCTCTCTCTAAATAAATAAACAAACTTAAAAAAAAAAAAAAAAAAACACCAAGGGGATAGGAATGCCTACACTGAAGACCAAAGTTCTTCACTCCACATGAGAACTGGATAAAATAGAATGAAGTGTCTATCTCCATTTTCTCTTGCTCTGGAAGTGAGAATAGCTTTGTCCTAACACCTCTGTCACGCATGCATGCACACACACATACACACCAATCATAAGCATATATAGAGCCCAGATCTTGATTTCTTAAAACAATTTTCCACTAAAAGGAACATAGCTCCTTGGAAAATTGGCTAATTTCAAGACTGGGGCAGGGAAAGTCAAAGATGAGCCTAGAATACTTTATGCCAGAAAGGAAAGAAGTGTTCAAGAAATGATGGGTACATATCAAATGAACACAGAATCCAGCATGAAGTGGCTGCCTGATACCAAATGAGGGATAATTTGAGCATCAAAATAAATAATATTATAACATTATAACCCATTAAATAAAATAGGAAATTACTGTATTTTAAACTCTGAGGGTGGGCCCGGCAATCTGTTTTAACTAGTCCTCCAAACTGATTGCCCACTGAAGTTTAGTAACCACTGTTCAAGAGTAATTTTCCCAAAGAAAGTGAACAAGTTCACAGTAAACCAGCAAATGGCAAGAGATTAAATGGGCTTTTGTGTTATAGGACATTCCTTTGGTAATGTTTATGGGAAATCTCATGGCGTTAAAGACTGGCAGATTTTCATATAAGCCTGTTCAAATTCACAATATTTCTGTCATCTTTGAAATCACTATTCTTCATTTTATCTTACTCATTTATTTAACCACACTTTCAATGAGTTAATACCCTGAAGCATGAAGAAGGTTTGAAATCTTTCATTTCCCAACCTTTCATTTCCCAACCATCTGGACTGTGACCCCAGTGGAGAGTTAAGTACACAGAAAACTGCTTACCTTACCTCCCATGATACTGATGACAAAGGGCAATCTCAACTTCCCCACCTGTTATTCCTAAGAGATAAGCCTCTGAATTTCTCCCCCGGAAAACTTGCCAATGGTATTTGCCACCCCTTCATTAGTGAAAACTCTGAGCCACTACTAACAAAGAAACCCTTGAATTCACGTGTTTACATATCCATATAACCGTGCCCACCTCTGTTTCTCTCTGGCGGTCAATGGAGAGCAGGGAGAAAGGTACTAAGAAAGCTTTCCTGGGCAAAGAGGAAGTTACTAGGACACTGACCTTTCTTTGCGCCTTCCCACTTTTTTTCTGCTCTATATGTCTTTGTTCTTCAGGTGTCTCCTATGCTCTCCAGAGCCAGGTGTTCTAGATCTTGAGGGTCTTGAGGGCTCATTACTCCATAGAGGAAAAACCAGCATCATTTTGTGAAAGTAATTCACCTAACACTAGCAGAAGTACTCCTGTACTCCAGAAGATGAAAGAAAATGAACCCTCAAATTCTTTTTTAAAGTTTACCTCTGCATCCTGCTCTAGACAGTCTCAATTCTTCTCTCCATCTCTTCTAACTTGTTCCTTTATCTTTCCTTTCCCACTTTCTCCTCTTTTATTTATCCTTTTATATCTCCCAAATATGAGCTGTCAGCCACACGTTAAATTGGAAAGAGGAGAGAAATGGTCACTTATGGTTAGGTTGAGAGGCATAATGTAGGAAATAGTGTAATATTCTTTTTTTCCTTCTGAAAAGTCTCATTCAAGTGAAATGCAGACCCAAAATTTACAGTAAATAAAAAAGAGCTTCAACCAAGAAACACTAGTCCCATGTGAACACTAGTCCTTCTGAAAATAGTAGTATGAAATCATAAGCTTAACTGAGCTGAGTTGGTATTTTCAATATCCTGCATAAAATCCTACTATTTTTTAAAATTTATTTTAGAGAGATCTCATGATACAGGGAGAGGGACAGAGGGAGAGAGAGAAAGAATCTTTAGCAGGCTCCACACTCAGCACAGAGCCTGATGCAGGGCTCGATCCCATAACCCTGGATCATGACCTAAACCAAAATCAAGAGTCAAACACTCAACTGACTGAGCCACCCAGGTGCCCCAAAATCCCACTATTTTTATCTGTCAAAATAATATTTTGGATCCTAAATATCTCAGTTTAGTATAATTGTTTTAATTATTAATTAATAATTATTAATTTGCCTATATATTTTTTAACATTTATTTATTTTTGAGAGACAGAGAAAGAGCATGAACAGGGTAAGAGCAGAGAGAGAGGGAGACACAGAATCTAAGCAGGCCTCAGGCTCTGCGCTATGAGCACAGAGCCCGATGTAGGCTTGAACCCATGAACCATGAGATCATGACCTGAGCCAAAGTCAGACGCTTAACCCATTGAGCCACCCAGGTGCCCCTTGGACTTTATATTTTTTATTTTGTTTTTGGAAAACCCTGCATAATATAGAGTCCACTTGTATCAGGCACCATGAATTTTCCAGATAAGACCCATAATCCCCAGAAAACTTAATAGTGTATGATACTCAAGGAGGTTGTGACCTAGTTAGAGAAGAGGCATATAAGAAATTAAAGCACACCAAAGATAATGCAAAAGTCACTAGTTGGTAAATGACTTACTCCATAAGTGTTTAATCTACATTCCTGCGTGAAGAATCTTGGAATGAATGACAGACCAGTTAAGGAAATTTGCCACTTGTATGAGGCCATAAAGCAGCATAAATGTATTAACCAAGCCACATTGTCAGCAGGTTTCTCAATAAGGTAAACACATTTTATGGCTGGTAATACAACTTGAGAAAGATAGTATTTTCATCCCTGGCATTTGCCATATTATGTTCAGCATACATTTTCCAGTTCAAATAAATGC
Organism: Leopardus geoffroyi; assembly: GCF_018350155.1. Taxonomy (NCBI): domain Eukaryota; kingdom Metazoa; phylum Chordata; class Mammalia; order Carnivora; family Felidae; genus Leopardus; species Leopardus geoffroyi. The sequence goes on along the minus strand of NC_059333.1, from coordinate 48,450,781 downwards.
CTTATTTTGAAGTCTAAAACATAAAGCTTAAAACCAATGTTAAGGTCTGGATGTATTAGTTTTCTATGGCTGCTGTAACAAAGTACCACAAACTGAATGACTTAATCTAGAGAAATTTATTGTCACACAGTTCTGGAGATATGAAGTCCAAGATCAAGTTACCAGTAGGGTCAAGCTTCCTTGGAAAGTGCTAGGGAAGAATCAGTTGCAGCCACCTCTCTTAGCTTCTGGTGGTTTGCTGGCATCTTGACATACCTTAACTTGCAGACACATTGCCCCAATCCATGCTTTCATGTTCACAAGGCATTCTCCCTGTGTGTATATCTTTGTGTTCAAATTTCCACTTTCCCTAAGGACACAAGTCACATTGGATTGGGCCCACCATACTCCAGTATAAACTCATCCTAACTAAACTAGATCTAAAACAACCCTATTTCCAAACAAGCTGACATTCTGAGGTGAAGTTAGGACTTCAACATATGAATTTGGGGAGAACATAATTCAATCCAGAACAGTGAGTTATAGCACTAATAAATTAAAATCTAAGATTTAAAAAAATAACCCAAACTTTACCACTAACAATGTTTGTGGTCTGACTCGTTTTTTTAGGATGTGAACCTGGTACTTTGACTTATGAGTTGTGTTGCTATGCTCTGCCACTAGAGGGTAGCATCATTGCTATTGTCTTTTCTGCTATTTCTTTTAAGGCATATTCAGTACTTCACCATTCATCCCATCTAATCCCCAGTGTGATTGTGTTTGGAAGTGAGGCCTTCTAGAAGATAATTAGATAATCAGGGAGAGGCCATCATGATGGGATTAATGCCCTTATAAAGAAGACACTGGAGGGAGATAATCTGTCTCTGAACCACATGAAGATACAAGACATTCTGCCCACCAGGAAGGCCTTCACCAAACACCAGATCTGCTGGTGCCTTGATCTTGGACTTCCCACCCTCCAGAATTGTAAGAAATAAGTGTTTGTTGTTCAAACCACCCAGTCTATGGTGCTCTGTAACATCAGTCCAAACTGACTTAGAAAATATCTGACCAGATATGTGAACAGAAATAGGGGACAGGTGGTCTTTAGAATAAGGTAGGCCCATCTAAGAAGGAATTGAGCCATTCACTATGCAGTAGTGTCACCTCTAAAATGGAAAGAGCTCCTGACACTCTTTTGGTGTCAGGAGACTTATATCCCATTATGGGCTCAGCCACTAATTGATTGCATGATCTTGGACAAATCACTCTCTGGTCTCAGAGTCCTCACCTATATAGACAATGCTTTGAGACCTATTTTCTCTAAATAATATATTCCTTTGATTTTTCTCTCTTTATTCTGTTCCTTTAGCTCACTTTCTAATGCCACAGGCTTAGAAGGATTCCTTAGGAGTTACAATAGAGACAAAAGATGGGAAGGCAAGCTGGTGCAGCCACTCTGGAAAACAGTATGGAGCTTCCTCAGAAAATTAAAAATAGAACTACCCTATGACCCAGCAACTGCACTACTAGGCATCTATCCAAGGGATACAGGTGTGCTGTTTCAAAGGGACACATGCACCCCCATGTTTATAGCAGCACCATCAACAATAGCCAAAGTATGGAAAGAGCCCAAATGTCCATGGATGGATGAATGGATAAAGAAGATGTGGTATATATATATATATATATATATATATATATATAGACACACACACACACACACACACACACACACACACAATGGAGTATTACTCGGCAATCAAAAAGAATGAAATCTTGCCATTTGCAACTACGTGGATGGAACCGGAGGATATTATGCTAAGTGAAATCAGTCGGTAAGAGAAAGACAAAAATCATATGACTTCACTCATATGAAGACTTTAAGAGACAAAACAGATGAACATAAGGGAAGGGAAACAAAAAGAATATAAAAACAAAGAGGGGGACAAAACAGAAGAGACTTATAAATATGGAGAACAAACTGAGAGTTATGGGAAGGCTTGTGGGAGGGGGGGATGGGCTAAATGGGTAAGGGGCACTAAGGAATCTACTCCTGAAATCACCGTTGTACTATATGCTAACTAATTTGGATGTAAATTTTAAAAAATAAAAAATAAAGTTTAAAAAAATAAACATTTTTAAAAAAAGAAAAATTTTAAGTGAAAATTGTGAAGACTACTTGGTAACATGGAGAAAAGAATTATTATATGTTAATTATATGTTAATATGTATCTTAATTTAAGATACAAAATTCAATGTAAAGTAGGATTACAATTATGTGAAAATATGCAGGAGATAAAAGGAAGTACACAACATGCTAATAATTGTTTTAGGGAGATGGGACTAAGAAGTAATTTTTACTTATCTTTTCCATATTACCATTAATGTAGTTATATTTTATGCTTTTATTTTTAAAAATTTTTTGGTGTTTAATTTTGAGAGAGACAGAGACAGAGAGAGAGAAAACGCACGCGTGCCAGTGGGGGAGGGGCAGAGACGGAGACAGAATCTGAAGCAGGCTTCAGGCTCTGAGCTGTCAGCACAGAGCCTGACGCAGGGCTCAGGCTCGTGAGCCGTGGGATCATGACCTGAGCCAAAGTCAGACACCTATCTGACTGAACCACCTAGCCGCCCCATAATGTAGTTATATTTTAAAATCGATAAAAGTTTATAACTTAAAAAAGCAGTAACAACCATCTGTAATCTCACTACCCCAAGATAACACTGTGAACACTCAATAAATTTCTTTCTAGTCTTTTCATAGATCAACAGGATCACTTATAAATACTAACTTGAAGGAACCAAAGAGAATTCTTACTCAACCTGAAGGTAACACTAAGTTGGACAGGACAGTTAAATATTGGATTCAAAACATGATCTGGAGGAAGGAAAGGCCTGGAATTAACACTATGGAGTGTCTGTGTTGGACACAACGAAAGAGCTGAACTTCTGGATTAAAGGCCTGGCTTTCCATGGACTGGACAGGATAACACTGGACAAGATGCTTGGCCTTACTAAGCCCTTTTTAAAAAAAAAAATACCCGCTCCCTATAAACCTCCCCACAGCATTTCTTTGAAACTAAAATGAGAAAACGTGTGTGTATGTAAAAGCTTTGTAAATTTTACCTTCCTTTGCAAAGGTAAGAATAATTACTGTCCAAGTCCATAGTAAAAACAGTGGTATGCACTTCAACAATATTTTTCCAAACACAAAGCAAATAATATGACCAAAAAACAATTTCTGTGTGACCATGTCAATCACTAACCTTGATTTACCTGCCTATGTTTACCTGCTTAATAAAACTGCTAGAAAGGAAACCATTAGGTATGACCTGCAGAGAAAAACTTGTTTTTGCCTTGAATAATGCCAGGAAGGTTCTCTACAGGCAGAGAATTAAGAGCCAGCCATCTGCATCTAAGGTGCAAACTTGATTTCTTACCTGTAGCTCTGCCTCCAGGCCCAGTCGTCTGATAAAGGGGGTCAGTGACATGGTAGCGACACTCAAAGCTCAGAGCACCCTTCTTCTGGGGGCAGAAACAAACTCAGTTTCACTGATTCAATTCAACATGATTCACTATGTGCCTATTACACATCCAGCACTGTCCTGGGCACTGTAGGAGCTACAAAAGATTATAAGAAATTGGCCTGCAGGAGTCTGCACTATACTCAGGCAGGGATTAGAGAATAATAAAAGAGTATAAAATTAAGCACGGGGTGCCTGGGTCTGATCTTGATTTTGGCTCGTGTCATGATCTCACAGTTCATGGGGTCAAGCCCTGCATCAGGCTCTGCGCTGACGATGTGGAGTCTCTCTCTCTCTCTCTCTCTGCCCCTACACCATGCATGCTCTCTCTCTGTCTCTCTCTCTCTCTCTCAGAATAAATAAATAAACATTAAAAACATTAAAAAAAAGAGAGAGAGAGACAAAAGAATCATGGTTGCCGCTGGTGGACAGGGCCAGGTCAGGAGTAGGTTTACAAGCCAGCGCAGGTTTACAAGTGTTCCAGCCGGTAGTGACCCAGTAAATGGTTTTATAGGCCAGTGTGGACGCCATATTTTCTGCTGCTTCTGGGATCTGCACTAAGGGAGCATGCCATAGCCACAGAAAGGAATTATGATGAGGTAATAAGCAGCTTGTTTAGAAATGTGGGTACCAGAGTGACTTGGTGATGGTGGCACTATTTCCAAGGGGAAACTTTGTTCTTTGAAAGCATGAGCTCTCTTGATTGACATGGAGGAAGGGGTAGCAAATGAAATTCTGCAGGAACCATTGAGAGATGTGTTTGATAGCAAGCAGCTCATCACTGATATTTCTGACTCAGGGAATAACTGGGCTGTGGGTCGTTAAGTTTTTGGCAGTCTTTATCGAGAACTCAGAAACTCAGATTTTAGAGAAACTCAGAAAGTTGGCCGGGCCCTGTGATCATTTGCAGTGTTTTTTAGAATATATTCCATGGGAGGTGGAACATGATCTGGACTTGGAACATTTCTTCTAAAGGCGCTTGAGGGTGAATTCCCAGAAGTATACAGATCCATGACTTCAGTTTATCCTTTTGGTGAGGATGATGTCATAACCTCGCCTTACTGAGCATGCAGACTGTGTTGCCCATTGACGTCCAATATTTATTTGACCTCATTAGCAAACTGGTGAATTCTCATGGTGAATTCTGCAAAGTTGGGTACAACTGTAAAGCCAAAGAGTCTGGTTACTTCAAGTGCTGAGGCTTTTGAGAAACGGGGCCAGAAGTCTTTTGATGCAATGAACAACACTGTGGCAAATCTGCTGCTGAACCTAACAAGCTCTGCAAGGTTTGAAGCATTCCTTAATATGGACCTCAAAGAAATCATCATGAATTCAGTTTCTTTTCCTTAAGTGCATGATCTTGTGTCAAGCCTAACACCTCTATGTATACTGGCAGATGTTAACAGTCCTACCTGAAAGTTGGATCAGATGTTTTCAGATTCCTTTAGTAAAGATCACCAGCTGATTCAGGCTGGCCGCAAACATAGTCTCTACCTTATGGTTAGAGGAAAGTACAGGTTTCCGATTTTTGCAGAACTACTGAAAGATTAAAACCTTCTCTACAGTTTGTCTCCTGGAATCAAGAAGGCTGGAAAAGCAGCCTGTGTTCAGTACCTCATGTGGACCATTCCCATGATTAGCCCTAGCACACATGTGTGAGGCCTACCTTCATGGAACCGCAAGATTCACGAGGCTCTACAAGAAAAAGGCTCATCTTTATCACTACCTACAAGTTGAAGGGGCGGAGGAAAGCTGTTTCACAGAAGCTGTGTCACCTTTATCAGGGCCCTCAGTGGAACATAACCAACTGGAGGCCACACAAAGCATGCCTGTGGAAGATTCACCTAGACTAAGCATGGCCGTGTAAAAAAGAAACCCCCAAAAGACTACTTTTACCACCTTCCTTAATTTCATACTGGTTTTGTCACCTTACCATTCTGTTCCAGAACTTTCGTGATTTAGAAAGCCCTGTTTGTGCTTTTCCTATCAGAGAGCATTTTTGCCAAAAAAAAAAAAAAAAAAAAAAAGAGTGGTTTTCATTTCATCAGAATTTGTTGACACCAGTGTGTGATGTTAGTGAAGTCCTAGGACCTTGACTTCAGACATTTGTTTTCAAAAAATTCCCTTTTTCTAAAATCGAGACAACAGAGTTCTTCCACATTTTACTTTATTTATAGTCTGATATTTAGGCATTTATACAATGATAATCATGTCTTCAATAAAAATCTTGCATGGGTATATTTTTATATTTATTCATGACTTATTTTTTCATATTGTTTAAATTCTCCTGATTCTTTAAAAACAAGTATGAGGAGTAGTAGAGGAACTTATTACTTCTGTGTAATACCCTCTAACTTTTCAGGTGTAGGTTTTATTACAACTATTAAGGAGGTTTTATTTCTTCTTTGGGTAACCACTTTTTTTGCGCTCAAAAGAATCATAATTTGCATTTATTTTGACATGTATTCGTATTAAATTATCTTTAAATATGATTTTTTTATTAAACTAGTTTTTATAATAATAAATGTTCATATTTTTAAACAAACAAAAAGAAAAGAAGTATGGCTGTCATTAAGGGATTATAAAATAGTAACAAGGAAGAATTTACGTGTAAAGATAATTACAGGACTGGATGGAGAATGATCCAATGCTAGCCTGGACTTGGTGCTGTAGGGATTCATAGGCAGAGAGTGGTAGCAAGCAGTAGAAAAGTTGTGGGGTTTTCTTGGGAAAATTAAAAATTTATTCTGCAGAAGACCTTATTAAGAAGATAAGATATAGACAGAAAAAAAAATTGCAAACCACATATCTTTTTTTTTTTTGCATTTACCCATGTAGTTACCTTTGTTTCTTTGTACAGATTCAAGTGACCATATAATGTCCTTTAATTTCAACAAAAAAAAAAAGAAAGAAAGAAAGAAAAAAGAAAAACAGTGAAATATTCTCATATACACACATACTGAGGACTTTTACTGCTCATAGCTCTTCCCTATAAAAAGAAATGTTTTTAACTTGGCCTTAAAGAATTTCCAGAAGTTAAGCTGCAAGGAGGCGGGGCAGGTAGGGTGCTTAATACGCCACAGGTATAGAAATTAAAATAAGCATGTTTTGGGTAACAGAAAACAAGTAGCCTGACCCGTAAAAGGGTTTTGTTAGACAGTATGACAGCATAACTGCAGAGTGAATTATACTCAAATGAAGTGATTTTATTTTATTTGAATGTGATGCTTAATTAACTTAGGCTGGATCTGAGAGGCAAAGGAACCTAGGCCAGGTTCTGATCAGAGGAGAGCGTTGTTCCGTTCTAAATTGCTAGGCCCCTTGTTTACTTGGGCTTTCTTATGTCTATATGTTTTAGAACCTGTGTGTATTTTGGCTTCAGACACAAATCATTAGGTAGGGATTATTTGGGGTTCCACCTCCAGCTTCTTAAACTCTTTAATCCTCCCTCAGCCCATTTTAAAATGGCAAAACAGTCCAAATTCATGGGAGGAACCAGGTAAAAAGTGCATGTCTCCATTTTAACATTTGGTGTCAGTCATGGTAAGTCCTCCCACGGTGCACACACGCACTGAACAATGTTGTCTCTGCTTTAAAGCAGCAAAAGCTGAGATATACTGGCATCTAATCTCAGAGCTGTGAGTTGAATTACCTTCAAAAGACAGTGACCTAGGGGTGCCTGGGTGGTTCAGTTGGTTAAGCATCTGACTGTTGATTTCAGCTCAGGTCATGATCTCACAGTGGGGGAATTAAGTCCCTCATCGGGCGTGGAGTCTGCTTAAGATTCTCTCTCTCTCTCTCTCTCTCTCTCTCTCTCCCTCTGACCTTCACCCCCTCTCTCTCAAAAAAGAAAAAAAATTAAAAATAAATAAAAATAAGAGAGTGGCCTAGAATTCATTAGGCTATCACCTTAATATCTTTAAAAATTGAGTAGTCTTATCCAATAGGAAATATATGAAAAACAAAGTGCAAGATAACATCAAGTTCAGAAATCTTTATACTTAGAAGGAAATATATTTAAATATCTTAAGAGCTAAAGAATAATGAAATTCCATCAAGTGACACGACAGCCTGGGAGGGGGTGGCAGATTTTCATAAGTAGGCGGAAAAGACAGATAATTTTAAGTATGACTCCAGCTCAGGATGGTGCCTTCCCTGTGCTTTAAAAGAATGTGAGACAGCCTGTGTGGAGGGTCTGATAGAGTGACCATAAATAACAGAATTCAGCATGAGCCTATAGGATCACTGTCAAGAATCCTGTTCCATTCAGTATCTGGGTCCAAAAGCTCAATTAGCAGACTACGTATTTCCTAGCATTGCGTGTTGTAAACAAATCACTTCCTTAACAGTAAGCCTATTTTATCATGGAAAGACTCAGAATTAAGTTATGTGGTTTTTTTTCTTTCTAATTTATTTATTTAAATTTAAGTCAGTTAACATACAGTGTAGTATTGGTTTTAGATGTAGAACCCAGTGATTCATCACTTACATATAATACCCAGTTCTCATCCCAACAAGTGTCCTCCTTAATGCCCATCACCCATCTAGCCTATACTCCCACCCACCTCCCCTCCAGCAACCCTCAGTTTGTTCTCTGTATTCAAGAGACTCTCATGGTTTGCCTTCTTCTCTGTTTTTATCTTATTTTTCCTTCCCTTCCCTTATGTTCATCTGTTTTGTTTCTTAAATTCCACATATTGAGTGAAATCATATGATATTTGTCTTTCTCTGACTCATTTCACTTAGCATGATACACGCTAGTTCCATCCACATTGTTACAAATGGCAAGATTCCTAATCATCAAAGCAGGAAAGAGTAGCCAATGGAAAAAAGAAAGTCTCTTTAGCAAATGGTGCTGGGAAAACTGGACAGCAACATGCAGAAAAATGAAACTCGACCACTTTCTTACACCACACACAAAAATAAATTCAAAATGGATGAAAGACCTAAATGTGACAGGAAACCATCAAAACAGGAGAAAACAGATAGCAACTTCTCTGACCTCGGCCATAGCAACTTCTTACTAGACATGTCTCTGCAGGCAAAGTAAACGAAAACAAAAATGAACTACTGGGACCTTGTCAAGGTAAAAAGTAATGTTGAAGAGAATCAAACTCATGATATTTTTGTGTTAAGAAATTATACATGTTTAGAATTTAGGTATTTCTAATTTTAAAAATAATTTTGTCGGGGCGCCTGGGTGGCCAGTCGGGTAAGCGTCCGACTTCAGCCAGGTCACGATCTCGTGGTCCGTGAGTTCGAGCCCCGCGTCGGGCTCTGGGCTGATGGCTCAGAGCCTGGAGCCTGTTTCCGATTCTGTGTCTCCCTCTCTCTCTGCCCCTCCCCCGTTCATGCTCTGTCTCTCTCTGTCCCAAAAATAAATAAACGTTGGAAAAAAAAATTTTTTTTAAAAAAAATAAATAATTTTGTCTATGCTGAATAGTCTTGCAAATCCAATTTATAAATGTTTAATTGAGTAACAGATTTAGGCTTATGATTATAAGTTGAAATCTCACTAAGTTTATACACTGTAGCAGAGCATTTAAGAACACTTAAGTTTCACCACATCTGTAAGTTTAATACATTAGATTTGCAAGAATAACTGAACAACTTGGGAAGGTTTGTCAGTTAATTGAAGCACCCTTCTTAAGAAGAAAATCAAAGATATTTAATTCATAAACAGAGTTTAAGATGTCTAAAGAGAAATCTAGTTATCTAAGTGTAAAATGGTGTCCTAACATCAAAGTCTGCCTAAAATTGAGGGTTTAAATTTGCAGGATTCAAAAATAGAAATAATAATATTCATAAATTGAACTTAAAATATTTAAAAGGATTAAGTTTTCCCATCTTCACTGGTTTAGTCCAGCAGCCTAATCATTCTAGTCACTGCACATCTCTTAAAGTACCTTTTCAAGCTTAAAGCAAAAATCTCCCCTCATTGCCATTATATAGGGGAAATTCTTTTATTTTATGCTTCTTCTCTATTTTCTCAATCTTCTCTATCTGGAATTCACCTTAGACAGAATATAGAATTTCTGGATTGATTCTTCACGTGTACGAACTTTTCTTTCATGGTTTTTAATCTATCAAGTCCTTATATTTTGGGAGAATTCCTTACTTCTCAGCTTTTATTTTCATTGTTCCTGTAGTCCCTAGTGACTCCTATACCACCTTATGAATCCACATCCCAAATACAACCAATATAGCCTCAACTGATGATCATTGTAGTGATAAAATGATGTGGAGTACACCAAAAGTCATGACACAATCTCCCATTTCAACAATGAGCCAGAAGTTAATGCAATCAGAGGCTGCACTGAACATTTCCCAAGCAAAGGAGATTGGAGGTCACGGAAATCACCGAAGAGCTGGTGTCACATCAACAGTGTTGATATTGGGCTGAGTTATTTAAGGAGTTTCTTTACTTTACTCATGGCAAATGAAGCTTGGGATACCCACAAAAGACGTTTGACAAAAGCTCAGGAATTGAGACCCCAGGGTTTTGGAAGAGTTGAGATACAATACAAATAAAAATAAAGGAAGGCACTTTCTCCCACCCCTTCCTTGGTGAAGGCTTCCATGAAGTTACAATAATGGCATTCAAATTTATAGGGGCACCTGAGTGGCTCAGTCGGTCCAGTGCCCAACTCATGAGATCTCATGGTTCATGAATTTGAACCCTACATTGGACTCTGTGCTGACAGCTTGGAGCCTGGAGCCTGCTTTGGATTCTGTGTCTCCCTCGCTCTCTGCCCCTCCCCCACTCGCACTCTGTCTCTCTCTCAAAAATAAATAAACATTAAAAAATAATTATCGTTCATTTCAGGCCCTGGAAGCAGAGAGCCCCAGACCGTGGGTTTAGAGCTGAACCAAATGTTCCCTACCCCTACCGCCTCCCCCTCCCCCCCACCCTTCTTGAGAACGCATGGAGTTGCATCTCACTTGCACTCTGTCCAGAGACTGAAGGAACAGACATTTGTGCTCTCTCATAAAGGCTGCTAGAATATTCGCATTTACCAGTTTTCAATATTCCAGCTTTAATCTGGTTTAGGCTAAGTATTCCGAGTGTCCCTGCTCAGGCCTAAATACCAGCAATATCATTTTCGTGAATGGCAGCTGACAGCTCTTTTGAAACAAACTTGCCAAAGTTACAGAAACTTGCTGGACTGGAAAAGATAGAGGATATGCGTGATGCAGAATGCCATGATCACGTGAGGACATCACATGCCTGTGGACATTTCATATGCCAGAAATGCACTCAGGTTTATTGTATTATTCAAAATAAGCCCTCAAGCACCCACATCAGTTGTTTTCAACACTTACATAAAAAAATGGAAGTGTCCAGTTCTTTGGCGTAAAGAATCCACTCACCTCCCTCTCCAGTGTCACTGTGAAAATAGCAAATGGGACAGGTGTCTGGATTTGTCAGTGCTTTCTGGAATGCCATGGAGCTTCAAGATTTCATTGCCCATGTTTCACCTCCAGCTGCCCACGAGGCTGCCTCTTTCTTTCATATTCAAGTCAGTCCTCAAGGATCCCTGAAGGCCTCCTTACCTTTTCTACCTTTTCTGTCACGGAAGAGACTGGCCTTTCCAACTAACATTGTACTTACTAAATCATCTGTCTCTGGTTTCACTTTGTCTCAGAGATTGTAGATTCATGAAATGTGATAGCTAGAAAGTGCCCCATGACTCATCCAGTTCAATTCCCTTACCTTAAAGAGGACATGGTGATTTCTAAAGCCCTAGAGGCAGGTTAGTCGTAATGTCAGAATTAGAAATGAGATTTCTTGACTCCCCACTAAGGGCTGCTTAGTCCAAGTCTAGGTAAGAGCTCTGACTGTTTACCTGGGTATTCCATAAAATGCTTTTCCTTATTTTAACCCCTCCGCTATTTCAGTAGAAGGGACGGTATGGTGGCTATGCTATGCTGTTTAATGACATTTTACTCTATAGATGACATCATAACTCCCCTTTCCCAGTCTCCATAGCTTTGCATCCATGTGTCCTAGGGATCGTTTTTCTTGTCTTCCCTAAAAGACTGCACAACTCAGGATGACTTCTGGCTTACTTTTCCCAGGGCAGAACACAGGTGTTCCAGAATTTGTCACAAAGCTCCTTCTTCGTGATGCAAGGGTGAGGTGTAGTTGCATTAAAAAAACAAAGACTTGGGGCGCCTGGGTGGCGCAGTCGGTTAAGCGTCCGACTTCAGCCAGGTCACGATCTCGCGGTCTGTGAGTTCGAGCCCCGCGTCGGGCTCTGGGCTGATGGCTCAGAGCCTGGAGCCTGTTTCCGATTCTGTGTCTCCCTCTCTCTCTGCCCCTCCCCCGTTCATGCTCTGTCTCTCTCTGTCCCAAAAGTAAATAAACGTTGAAAAAAAAAAAATTAAAAAAAAATTAAAAAAAAAAAACAAACAAAGACTTGAGGTGTCTGAACCAAGGTTCCTGCATTCCTTTATTTCTCATTGCAACAACAAGATAAACAAGTGTAATTCCATGTTTAATGAATTACAAATGATAGCAAGCCCAGGAACCTTGAGCATATCTATAAGGTAAATAACACATTTTTCTTAGCATGGGCATCAGACTTAAAATCATCTGGAAACAGTCACTCCAGGCCCCAAATACCATGACTTATGTGCAAAATGCATTTATCATCCAAAGTACTTACAAATCTAAAAACAAAATATTTGAATTCAAATACTTTAAGCAAATTGGAAATACAAACAATACACCAAGAATCATCCTCAGCCACCTGTTCTCCAAGCAAAAGATCAAAAAGCAAAACCATGAACAAAAATATTCCAAAAAAGAAAAGTTCATCCAGAAAGACTAGATGGCCCTCAAAATCACATCTCTTCTTCTGATTCTTGTTCTCGTTCAGTATTTTTCAGGAGTCCAACTTCTGAGGAGCAGAACCTCTTAAGTCGAGATTTAACCAACCTAAGGAGAATGAAAGGCATCTCATGTTATGCTGTCTAATAAAAACCCAGAGTAATGTGTATCTATAATACAGCAAACTGCAAATTATCTGTACAAATGGGAGAGGCAACTCAAAAAAAATCACTTTTATTTGACTTTGGAGCTACATGAAACCTTTTTGTGGACTAAAGCAGTGTATAAGTAAACAGATACAATATAGCTTGTATCATGTATGACATGATTGTTGAGTTCATTGTCAGAAAATGCCTAATTATTCATAGCTTTGATCATTTCTGAAAGAAACAAGAGAATCTCTGGACTGCAGCAAGCCCAGAAGAAACCAAGCTCAGCTGAGAGCTTTTCCATCAAGTCCACACCTTGCTATGCATTACAAAAAGGAGCCCTCTCCTATAAAGGAAGTGCATGAAGACATCTCCTTCCCGTGTCAAAACTCTAGTCAGGTCTGTCCCAAATTGTGCCTTCAGAGGGGTGCTCTTGTGCAGGCCAGCATGCTCAACTGCATGTGATGGTCCATGTAGTGATCCATGATTAACTAAGAAGATGCAAGAAGTGCCCTCCACCACTGTGATTGTTTTCATAGATTAAGAGATCTGTGGGTCTGGGGGAATCAGCAAAATAATTTTTGATATTGGGAGATATGAAGGTTCTTTGTGGCAGACTCTCCACTTCTCTGATGTAATAAGGACTAAGCAAAGCTTTCCCTGTGCACGATTATTTGTAAAGACATTGTACTACGACCATATCAATAAAACATAGTTCAGTTCCAAAAATACACGGGAACACACACATTTGATACACCAAATCATCAAAATCATTATAATTTTGTGTTAAACTTCACCAACCTATCTGCATCTTTACCCTTATTTTCTACTGCCTGTCTTCTTCTTCCAGTGAAGGTCTGGCCTGCCCCTATAAACATGTAATGACTTTACTTGTTCTCTGGATCTCACAAAAATATAAGCATCATAAAAGCAAAGACTTCACCTTATTTAGTGCCCTAATGCTAGCCAGAGCCTGGTACATAACAGTGGCTCAACACACATTTGATGAATCAATGACCTTTGGAACAATCTGCTAGGAGTTCATATCACTCACTTATTCGTAGAGGTTAATTCTCTTTCAACTCAGCATTAACTCCTCCAATAATACAACAAGCAAGTAGTAGTAATAAAAACTATTCACTCATCAAGAGCCAAAGAAACCAATCAAAATAATTTGCTTTGATTATTAACTGACTATTGATGTTGCTCCCAATGTCCTAGGCTCTTCAAGGCACTGTTTTCATGAAAGACTAATAGTCTTAAATAAGTTAAAGTCTGGGAAATGTTTGTGTCATTTTTTAAATTCACATAGTTATCTTTACATTGCACAACCTCAATACATGTAAATGAAATGGATTGTTAATTCATTAATTAGATTCATTCTTGATGGCTCTTACGGAAAATAAAACAAAGACATGGCTACTTATTACAAATTAATTGTTAACACAGACCCTAGTGACTCCTCCTGTTTCCCACTCCTTCTTTCTGGGTTGTATTTGCTGTTGTGACAGCCACCAAGCTGACGCATGTTCAGGTTCTATCTGTATCCTATAGCCCTAGGTATTGGCACATGCATAAATGGCCAGTGCAGACAGGTTAAAAGCTGGAAGGGTGAAGAAGAAGTGCAAATAACTGCCAGTTTCCAGAATGATACAAGTCCAGGATACTAAGGTCAGGATGTGTCTGAGTTTTTGCTCCCATATGTACTCTGCAATTAACAAGAGAAAGAGCAGAGGGTCCCCTGAAAATCCATCACCTGTGACTGAATTACAAACAACTTCACACTCAAACTCTGAAAAATAGATTGTCAAAACTGCTTATGATTATAGGACTGAATTAGCCTACATGTGACCTCACTGAAAGTCAGTACTGAATCTTCATGACATTTTGTAAGTTATTCCTTAAGTTTATATCAACATACCTCATAACATGAGCTCTTGGTCTTATATTTCCAAAGCAATATGAGAGCAAAACTGAAAAGCATCTGAAACATGATTTCCAAACAAATAAAGCCCATACTCATGTAACTGAGTAGATCTATTAAAACTGCAAATAAGTGTTTAATGAATACCTACTGCATGTTTGATGGCATGCCAACAGCCATGTAAAATATGAAAAGGGTCTTTTCCTTAAAGTGATACAACCTAGCTAGCAGATAAGACTGGCTAATAGTAAAGATAGATCACAATTGTTAAAATGAGTAGTAGCGACTCAAGTACTATCCAAACTCATGAAGGGAAATGAGGGCTAGAATTATCACAGAAGTTTTCATAGAAGATATGGCGTTTGATTTGGATATGCCAGGTAGAGGGGACTAAGTGGTCACAAAAGATAAAGGTGTCTGGAGGTGGGGAGTGTTGAGAAAATAAACATGGAGTTTCAGGTTTCTAGAAAGTTGTAAGTGGATAGGAGGGGTCTGAAGCCTTTTGAAACAGGAAGAGACAGTAGTCTTCTTTTGGCCATGGAAGAGAGCTGACATGAGCTAGAGAGGCTCCTTGAATGTCGCCTTTATTCTTGGAGGCTGCCCAGCCCCTAAGGGGATGAGGCCCAGATGTCAGCCTAGAACAACAGGAAGAAGCAAAGTTTTACTTAGTGGCAGAGCCAGTCTTAACAGCATGCTTTGGGGGAATGATGTAGGACCAATAGAGATCAGTCAATGAGAAGCTAGAATCTCCCAGTACCCAAAAGCACTTAGACCTCTAGAAGGAGGTAACTACAGATCAAAGTAAGCTGACCAGGAGCCTAGCAGAGACATCTGGGAGTTACACAAGGAAATGGTTCCCTTACTAAGAGACTCAGCACCAAAGCTGCTTCAGCAGTGAAGCTCAAAAAAGCACAAAGAAGGACGGGTGACCTGGGAAAGAAGAGTAGAAAGCTAGTTTTTGAAGATGCTGAGACCACACTGGGCCTAGAAGCAGCTACTGCATTTTATTTATCTAGAGAACCTACTAGATGTATACTGTCCAATATGGTAGTCACTATGCATATACAGATATTTAAATTAATTTAAATTAATGTGGCACTAGGCACATGTCAAGTGTTCAATAACCACATAATCAAGTAGTTCATGGCTACCAAATGAAAACTGCAGATATAGAACATTTAGATCAGTGCTGACATCTGCAGAATTAAGTGTAGAGTCTGCATGCTTAATAGTTGGGATCAGCTAGACCCATTGTGATTTGGTATTAGCTACCTTAAAGATAGGAATCATGTTCAACTTTTTCTATTTCTTATTCTTCAAGATGAAGCTTAATTCTCAAATATGAGGAAGCCTCCTCTGGGCTCCAATAGTGCTTTGTTCTACTATTTCCACCAATTGCACTGTATCTAAATTGTCTGTTTCTCCCCATAGGGTCTATACTTTATGCATTTTTTGATACAGAAGGAGGAGGAGGAGGAGGAGAACAAGAAAAATAACACAAAAAGAATAAGAACAACAAGAATAACCTCCACTGCACCCTCATTATGTCCTATGCATACATTAACACACATTTCTTATTTAGGTACTATTATTTTTCCCATTTTGCAAACAACAAAACTGAGACTTAATGTGGTTACATAATTTGCCCAAAGTCATACAGTTGATAGGTAGGAGAGCTAGGAATATGTGTTTTATCAATCTGTCTGTTATATTGCTCTTCGTTCATTGTGAAACATTGAATCAGAGTCTTTCTAAAAACAACTGAATCTTACTTTTAGAAATATTAGAGTAAATGTCAAATTAATCACATACTCATATTTAATGGGAAACATTAATGTTGATCGAAATGTGACACTAAGCTTGTGAATTGCTAACATTAATGTACACATGGGCAAATGGAGGGCTCACTGCAGGTATGGAGAGGCCCATTTGGAAAAAGAAACAGCATATGCAAAGACACAAAGGCACAGGAAAGTGTTGAAGGGAGACACATAGGTCATAGGTCAGAGAGACAGCTGAGACACTGTTGAGCGAGTCTAACTTTAAACCAGCATTTATTCTTTCAAGGGGGGATTTCTGGGTTTGCAGATAATTTTCTGCTACATTACCCTGTCTTGTGGAATACTAAAGAATGAAGTCCCCCTTTGAACTTAAGTTCAATACTTTTGAGTCTTGTTGGTCATATACCAAGGAATAGAGCTTCCATGAACAAAAAAGTCACTAACTTACCAAGTAACAAAGGCATAAATCACTCCAACAATGACAATGTGTAATGTGTAATGCCAACAAAAGCATGTGCTGAGAAACATAATGTTGTCATGATCCATTGAATCCCATGCAGGACCTCCACTAGGGGGATAAAGGACAAAACCAATCTGTAATTTAAAACAAAAAGCACATATTGAAAATAATCAATCACATTCCCAATGATAGCACATTTCAAAACGTTTGGTTCCAAGATCAATCTTAACTAAGACAACTCTAATTACCTGAGATGCTACAGATAGGTCATCAGGTTTCACTGCCTATTTAAGTAATACAGATAGTATCTACCAGGTCATAATTTCAAAAAAAACATTAAGGACATTTGAAGATGAATTTTTAAAATGTGGATAGTAATCATCTCTGTGGATTATGGACTTTCAGAGAATGTGCCAGGTTTCTAAGTTGTGCAATTTCACTCAGTTATTTCAAAATTAGAATACAAAAAGATTTTAAAATAAATGCTCACAGATAACATTATATTCAATGATAAAAGACTGAAAGCTTTTCCCCTAAGATTAGCAACAAGATGAGAGTGTCTGATTCACTACTTCTATTCAACATTGTACCAGAAATTTTTAGCCAAAAATTAGTCACGAAAAATAAAGGGCATCCAGATTCTAAAGGAAGAAGTAAAACTTTCTACATTCACAGATGATATAGTCTTATATAGAGAAAATCCTAAAGAATCCATACACAAAAGAACTATTAGAGCTAATAAATGAATTCATCATACTTGCAAGACACAAAATCAACACACAAATTCAGTTGTACTTCTATACACATGCAATGAACAACCCAAAAATTATGTTAAGAAAACAATGTCGGGTGCCTGGGTGGCTCAGTCGGTTGGGCGTCCGACTTCAGCTCAGATCATGATCTTGCGGTCCGTGAGTTCGAGCCCCACGTCAGGCTCTGTGCTGACAGCTCAGAGCCTGGAGCCTGTTTCAGATTCTGTGTCTCCCTCTCTCTCTGACCTCCCATTCATGCTCTGTTTCTCTCTGTCTCAAAAATGAATAAACGTTAAAAAAAAAAAGAAAAAAAAAGAAAACAATGCCACTTATAATAGCATTGAAAAAAATAAAATACTTAGGAATAAATTTAATCAAGGAGGTTCAGGACTTGTACATTGAAAACTATATAAAACATTGTTGAGAGAAATCAAAGCCTAAACAAATGGAAATACATCCCATGTTCATGGACTGGATGATTTAAAATTATTAAGATGTCAATAACACCCAAAGCAATCTATAAACTCAATGCAATCCTTATCAAAATCCCAATGGTTTTTGTTGTTGTTGTTGTTTTTACAGATATGGAAAGCTGATCCTAAAAATCATATGGAATTTCCAGGAACCCATAAACAACCTCAAAAAAGAAAAAGTTGTAAGAATTACGAAGTTGTAGGAATTATGCTTTTTGATCTCAAGACTTACTACAAAAACTGCAATAATCAAAATAGGGTGGTACTGACATAATGACAGAAATATAGATCAATGAAATAGAATTGAGAGTTCAGAAATAAATCTATATGTCTGTAGAAAATTCATTTTGATAGGAGTGCCAAGGCCATTCAATGGGTAAATAATCGTCTCTTCAACGAATGGTGCTGGGACAACTGGATATCCACATACAAAAGGATGAATTTGGACCCTTACCTCACACCACATACAAAAATTAATTCAAAATTGGTCAAAGACTAAATATAAGAAGTAAAACCATAAAACTATTAGAAGAAAACATAGGAGGAATCTTCATGACCTGGGATTGCTGATGACTTCTTAGATATTACACTAAAAGTACAATCAACCTGGGGTGCTTGGGTGGCTCAGTCGGTTGGGCAACTGACTTCGGCTCAGGTCATGATCTCACGGTTTGTGAGCCCCACGTCGGGCTCTGTGCTGACAGCTCAGAGCCTGGAGCCTGCCTCAGATTCTGTGTCTTCCTGTCTCTCTGCCCCTCCCCCACTCACACTCTGTCTCTCTCTCCTTCAAAAATAAATAAACGTTAAAAAAATTTTTTTAATAAAAGTACAATCAACCAAAGAAAAAATACATAAATTGAGCTTCACCAAAATTAAACTTTTGTATTTCAATTGACACTTTCAAGAAAATGAAAAGACAGGGGCCCCTGGGTGGTTCAGTCAGTTAAGTGTCCAACTCTTGATTTTGGCTCAGGTCATGATCTCAAGGTTCATGGGTTTCAGTCCCACATCAGGCTTGATGCTGATAGTGTGGAGCCTGCTTGGGATTATTTCTCTTCCTCTGTCTCTGTTCCTCCTCTGCTCATTCTCTCTGTCTCTCTCTCAAAATGGATAAATTAACTTAAAAAAAAAAAAGAAAGAAAATGAGAAGACAGCCCATAGCATAGGATAAAATACTGCTGAATCATATACCTAAAAGAAGTCAATATCTAGAATGTATAAAGACCTAAAACTCAACAACTAAAAGACAAAAAAAATATATTTTTTTTAAATGGGCAAAGGAGTTTAAGAGACATTTCTCCAAAAATAGGTATACAAATGGTCAATAAACTCATGAAAAAAATGATGAACATTGTTATTAGAGAAATGCAAATCAAAACCACAATGAGATACCCCTTCACACCCACTAGGATGGTAATAACACTAATAATGACAAGTGTTAGTAAAAATAGGGAGAAATTGGATTCCTTATAAATTTCTGATAGGAATATAAAAGGGTGTAGTCATTGTGGAAAACAATTTGATAGTTTCTCGAAAAGCTAAGTGTAGAATTAATTATCACATGCCATTCCTAAGTATATACCCAAAAGAACTGAAAAGAAGTATTCAAACAAAAACTTGTAAACAAATGTTCATAATAGTCAACAGTTGAAAACAACCCAAATGCCCATCAACTGATGATGAATTAAACAAAATATGGTATATCTATACAATGGAATATTATTAAGCTATGAAAAGTTATGATTCATAATACATGATACAACATAGATTGATCTTGAAAACATTATTTTAAGGGAAAGAAGCCAGATACAAAAAGTCACATATTGTATGATTCTGTTTACATGAAATATCCAGAGTAGGTAAATCCATAGAAAGAAAAAGCAAATTAGTGATTATCAGGGGCTAGGAGGAGAATGAAAGAGAATGGCTGCTGAATGATTCCAAGGTTTCCTTCTGGAGTGATGAAAATGTTTTAGAACTACATAAAGGTGAGAGTTGCACAATATTGTGAATGTACTTAAATGGCACTGAATTATATACTTTAAAATGGTTAATTCTATGTTATGTAAAGTTTATCCCAATAAAAAATAATATGATAGAGAAGATACGTAGATGATGATGATGATAGATAGATAGATAGATAGATAGATAGAAGACTTGGACAGATGATGGACAGATGGGGGGATAGAGGGATGGACATCTGTCAGATGCTAAAAAATTACAATAACAAGATACTTACATGGATAACTGGACAAATATCCACCATATATTGGCTAACTAAATGTCAGTTATGCTGCTTGGGAGTTTTCCTTACAATGGCCCTGCAATGATGTATTATTATCCCATTTTGATGTACTATTATCTTCATCACCCAGATGAGAAAATTGGGTGGTTTTGTAATTTGCCCAAATTTACACATCTAATAAATGAAATCTTACAGGAACAAAAAAGGCATTTAATCCATAACATTGAGTGAAATTTTAGTTCCATTTCTGTATGAAATTTCAAATAGCCTGAGTAAATCAGGAAAAACCAAGATTTGGGCCTTAATCACTTGTTCCCATTTCCCATTTTAAAGAATTCCCTTTAGTTGGAAAGAGAGTTACCATTTGTACCACTTGGTAGATGTACCATTATGTGTGGGGCACCTTAACTTCACTCATGCATGTAAACTTCATGATTATCTTCAGTCCTCATAATAACCCCAAGAAGAAGATATCACTATTCCCCTGCTTTTCATGCCCTCCTTTTGCAGCCACTAATGGAAGGTGATAGAGAAATTCTGTGTCAAGGAAGGGTCTTTTAGAGGACAGTTGAGTGTAATGAACTATGGACAAGTTCCACAATTCCTATTTGTCCCACCAATGTCCTTCCAGTGCCATGATCCATCTATCTCTGCTTGGGGAGTGATTTGCTATAGCTCCCAGAGGTAAGGGTTAGCAGCTGTTGTGGGTTAAACTGTGTCCTCCAAAAGGACATGTTGATGTCCCAATACTGGGTGTCTGTGAATGTGACCTTATTTGGAAATAGGGTTTTTTCAGATGTCATCAAGGTAAGATGAGGTCATACTGGATTAGAATTGGCCCTAAATCCAATGACTGGTGTCCTTATAATGGAAGGCCATGTGAAGACACAGGTACACAGAGACACACAGGTGTGACTATGGAGGCAGAGGTTGCAGTTATGCTGCCATAAGCTGAGGAATGTCAAGGATTGCTGACAACTCTCTAGGATAGTGGCATAGGACAGATTCTCCCTTTGGGTCCCCAAAAAGAAACCAATATGCTAACACCTTGATTTTTGGACTTCTGGCCTCCAGAACAGTGAAAGAATAACTTTCCATTGCTTTAAGTCATCCAGTCTTTGGGACTTTGTTTTTGCAGCCCTAAGAAACTAATACAGGAGCTGGAGTGCCTAGGTGGCTCAGTTGGTTGAGCGTCCGACTCTTGGTCTCGGCTCAGGTCATGATCTCACAGTTCGTGAATTCAAGCCCCATGTCGAGTCTGCACTGACAGCACAGAGCCTGCTTCAGATTCTGTCTCCTTCTCTCTCTGCTCCTCCCCTGCTTGCTTTCTATCTCTCTCAAAATAAAAATAAACTTAAAAAAAAAAAAAGAGAAAGAAACTAATACAGGAGCTAAGACCAAAATAAGCAAAGGAGAATCACTTATCCTAAACCTGAAGCCTGGACACATTAGTGGTTTTTCATCCATCTTTCAAATCCCAACTCAACTTTACCTTCTGGTAAGGCATAGAATATACAGTATACACTCATGAGATAAATATGGTGGAACCAGACTTCAAGTCCAGGTCTGCCTGACCTAGAGTCTCACAGACTTCTCCTTCCATGCCATACTCACAATTGCTTTTTGGAGCACTCAAAATAAAACATCTCTTTAAGTCACCTTCATTGGTCATCACCAATCCTACCAGTCAAATGCTTAAAGAGAGACTTTGAGCGCCTCTCACTGCCAATCTCATTGAGACCCTTATAGCCTGAAACTGAAAGCTACCATGAAGCCTATGAGTACAGTTAACTGATGTGATTATTGTGAAAGCCATAGAAACATTCCCAAGTCATTTCAGGCTAAAAGCAAGTGAATTAGGAAAGCTGAAATACAAAGGCCAAAAGATGCCACAACTCATTAAATTTTCCTTTAAATATAGAATCAGCCATTACTCTTTCATTTAATATTCTAATTTGTTTCCTAATGTAAAATTTCAACAATACCAAAAAAATAGGTCTTAAAAAGAATTTTTTCTTGCTGTATCTTCTATGCCACTCCTGACCATCTGTTTTTGAGTAGTTTAAGCTTCATTAATATCACATTTAAAATGTAAATAATTATCTTCTCTAATATACAACAAGCCAGAGGCCCATTTCCTATAGGTTGGAGTTCGAATTTCCTATTGTTTTATATCTTATTCTCTAATCACTTCTTTCAACACTATTAGCCTTAAGCAAGTATTTGATCCACTATATCAGACTTCAGACCACTACCGCTTTAGTTGGGTCTTTTTGATATCTTTGAATGAACTTTTGTCTTTCTTAAAGGCAAAACAAAGCTGAGTTTTACTTTGGGCTCAGTAATCTGGGAAGTCTTGGGAGGAATCCTTGGGGCAATTAGTGGAGCTGGGTGATGAAATAGAAGTAACTGTTCAAAGTAATAGGAAGCAAACACAGCAGAAATGTCTTCCTCATTCCTGATGGTCTCTGTGCCTCAGCTCTGACAATGATGTGAGGGAACTTGGAAATGACATAGTGCAAAAGTGAGCCTTAGAAATACTCTCCCACAAAGAGTCTCAGAGAAACCATGATTCATGGAATGAATGGACTTTGAAGGGTATCTGTTTCTTTTTTAAATTGTATGACGTGGATAGGTTTTTCAGAAAGCATATATGACTAGAATGACATTCATGAAAGAAATCATTTTTAGAGGTTGGGAAGGGCATTCCATCCAGGTTTGCCTATCACCCAATCATTCGTGTATGAGTTATAAAAAAAAAAAAAAGCAGCCAATCTGAACATTTGTCTCATTTATTTCACATCTTCTTACAGGTCAAAGAGTCTACATGTGACAATGTGTCTATTTATTATTTATGTGCTAGTATTACCCATCTATGGAGAAGTAGAGAGAGAAAAAGTATGGTGAAAAGCAAATCACAATGTCATATGATTAGCTTAAGACAATTTGGGCCATAAACCTTCATAACACCACACAAAGCATCAAAATAAAAGCATAAAAACTCACGTAAGTCTCTAGACATTTTTGTTTTGGAGACATCTGAGGATAGAGAGAGATACTATGGCTAAACCTTCATTTCCTGTTGGTGTGTGTGTTTGCACTGGTATTAAATGTTCATTTTTCTTTAAGCCTCTAAGCGTTATTTAGTCTGGCCACCAGGTAAAAAAAGAAACTAGTCTAGACATACTGATAGATGGAAAAGGTTTTTAAATAGTCACAGATTTACACCCCAAAATGTTAACCTCATAGCTCTTTCTTAGAAAAGCTTTTGGAAAAATATGAAAACATTATTTCTCTGCCAAAAGGGACAACATTAGGTCAGTCTATTCTCAGTTGTGACAGCCGATGCTTCCTCCCTCAAATCCTTAATAAGTCATTAATGATTAATGGAACACTAATCAGTTTCATTAATTCTGCTCTTATCTTTATTACTCCTTTTATTTACTTTTTACTTTCCTTGCGTTTCTTTTGTTCTTACTTTCAACTTTCTTTACTTAGTTAGCTCTTTATCAAACTTGATTTAATAAATATATAGAGAATCCTGAACTCAATGAAGATAGAACATACTTTCTTTCAAATACATAGAACATTTACTACCACTGACATTGTTCCAAAGGAAGTTTCAATACAACGCATTTCAGAGTCAACACATTCTATGACTACAAAGCAATTAAATTGAAAATGAACAATAAAAATAAAAATAACATTTTTGGAAACTTAAAGGCGCACTCCTAGTTAACTCATAAATTAAAGAGGAAAGCACATGGAAAATGCAATATTCAAAGTTTCCCAAGAGTGAAAACTACCACACATCAAATCCTATGGGAGATGGCTACAGTAGTATGTAGAAGGAAATCTATAGCTGGAGATATATTTATTTTAAAACAAGAAAGACAGAAACAAAGTGAGCCTTCAATAAAAAAAAAAAAAAACTAGAAAAGTATAAGCAGAATACAGCCTTATAACATTAAAGCAAAAACTGAAAATAAGGAGAAATTGACAAATCTAGAACTATCATATGAAACTTTAGCAGACCGCTATGAAATAGATCAATAAGACGAAAAGCAAACAGGAAGACAGAAAGTATACACAGTACAGTTAGAGTTCCAAGAGCCTGGCCTCACCTCTCACCTTGAGAGGAACCCTTTTATTTGCTCTTGATTCCACTGGTGCCCACAGTCCTGCCACTCAGCTCTACTCCCACTATACAGTGCTGTTCTGGTCTGGCCCACAAGGTAGGTGGCTTGCCCTGTTTCTGTCTGTGTTGTTTAATTGCAGCTAGGTTATTTTCTTATTTTTTATTTATTTTTTCTTCTTTTAGTTTCTTTTTTTATAGTATTTTTAAAATTTCACCTTCATTATTATGTGTCTGGAGTAGAGGAGATACACTGACATATAAACTCACTGTGTCATCCTGACCACAAATTAGCTTTTTTGAAAATTTTAAAATTTATGTTTATTTTTGCATATGCAATGCATGCACATGGTAAAACATTCCAATCAGAAGATATAGAATTCATAATAGTGTTTTACAAACCATTTTATTCAGCTTTTCAGCAAATGATAATTTAACAAAATGACTTGTATTTATAAACTGGTTAAATTCATCAGTTTCATCACATTACAGGATATTTGTTCCTCTATGTCATTTTTCCTTCAAAATACCCTTTGCATATAGCCCTTCTTTACCAGCCTCTGTTCCCCACAACCGTTCCACACTCACCTATGCTTAAGTTTTTTTTTTCAACGTTTATTTATTTTTTGGGGGACAGAGAGAGACAGAGCATGAACGGGGGAGGGGCAGAGAGAGAGGGAGACACAGAATCGGAAACAGGCTCCAGGCTCTGAGCCATCAGCCCAGAGCCCGACGCGGGGCTCGAACTCACGGACCACGAGACCGTGACCTGGCTGAAATCGGACGCTTAACCGACTGCACCACCCAGGCGCCCCTCACCTATGCTTAAATATCACAGCTTTCCTATCCCGTTTTGACCATGATGTCTCCTTGTCACCACTTTCTTATCACTCCTCATATGAAATGCAAACCCCTGCAACAACCTCATCCCAAGTTCCTGCTCTCTGGCAACTAAACATCTCCTCTAAGAAGTCATCCCCAATTAAACCACATTCACCTTTCATCCCAGACTTTCTCTACATCTACATATGCATATTAGAGTACAATGTATCAGTCTCTATAAAATATACACTCACTGATTGGAATACATGTTTTTGACAACACACCAAGGTTAGGTAGTCAACAGAGTAAAATGGAAAGAGTCTAGGACTCACATTTAGATCTTTGTTCCATTATTGTGTGAGCCTGGGATAGTAACTTGGTCTCACTGAGTCATATCAGTAAATTGAGGATGATAATACCTAACTTCCAGGTCATTTTGAGGACAAAATGAAATAATATGTATGTAAAAAGTCCTCTAGAGTGGCTGGTTCATGGTTGTTTCTCAGTAAGTAATAGTTTCCTCTCTTTCCTGCCTTTGATATATTTCTCAAGCTTATGACCCATTACACTGTAAGCAGCTTCAGGATTAGAAACTGCTGCCAACAAAAAGCAATGGCTCAGAATTCCTACCTTAGAGATATTCAGGTATGTGATGAAGATGAACACATCCTACTTCCTTCCCCTCTGCTCCATCAGCACTCCCACCAGAACGCTGAGCTACTCAAAGAAATATCACCTCTCAAAGACTCACATTCTCTCTACAGTCAGCACATCAGAAGGAAGTCTCTGGGTTATAGAGCAAAATATCCCACCAAAAGATTACAGATGGAAACACCAGGCACATTAACTGGAGGCCCCAACTCACCTGCCAGAACCAGCTTCCCTGAAGCAGGATAAAGGTCATCTGAAGAAGCTCCACAATGACATTGTTCCTTACAAAGAACTCCAAGAAGCCTATCAGGGCTGCCACAAAGACAGCCAAGACCAGCAGCTGGTGCACAAAGATGTCCAGCATTTCCCGACCATGAGTGTGGTTGTACAAGATAAAAGCTGATAGAGAGGGAAAAAACAGTTTGCCTTTTTCAATGAAACCAAGGGACACCACCAATTCTCTTTCTCTCTCTCTCTCTCTGTCTCTCTCTCTCTCAGTGACCCCACACACAGAATTTTACACACTCACATGTGCATGCGCACACACACACACACACACACACACACACACACAAATCTGTCCAAAATAACAAGTGCTCTCCGTTTCCCACAATAATGGAACCCTCTAGCATTTTTGGAGTTATAATTAACTCTTAAGAATGGAAATCTAACACTCCTTTTCCCTTTACTAACCTTTATTTCCTCATCTAATATATCATGACATTTTCAACTAACTATATTTCAAAGCATCTTCTATGCAGGAGGATGAAAAATAAGTGTGATGGGGGCAGGGGAGCAAGAGTCAGGGTGAATTCACAGATGAATGAGACAAATCCTTGCCTTAAGGAATTCAGTCCATTGGAGTAAACAAATAAATACACAAATCATAACAGTGGATTTTGATAGGTATGACAAGATGCTCTGGAAACTCCCAAGAAGCAGTAACTACCTATATGTTTTAATCCCATGAACAGATTTCAGCTTTATCTTCATGAGGAGGAAGAGATGTTCACTCAAAATATGGTAACACCCTGAGATAATGAGAATCATGCTGTTGGTTGTTGATGCCCATCTTTTAATTAGCCTTTGTTCTCAAAGAGGAGTTAGCAAAAGTCCTCATCTTCAGATGTGGGAAGGAAGGTGGACAGTTAGGAAATGATTGCCTCCCGATAATGTGGGGATTTTTTTTAGTCCTATAATCAATCTATTTCTTATAAATATAACAAATGAAAACAAATCACTGAACACTTGTTTTCGCTGTTGCCCTACACAGTAACAGGGACATCAACTGAACAAAAAATGTTTTTCATTAACTTCTCAAAAATAGGGCCCCTTATTTTCATGTGACTGATTTTTTGACCCTACTTATTATGTAATGGTGGAGTTCTACTATATCAATATGAAAAACACTAATTAGTAGGTTAGCAAGTTGCTGTGAGTGGTCCCCTCACTTCAGGATATTCATGCTTTACTTAAGTTCAGTTTCATTTGTTAAAAATGGAAATAATGATAGTCTCCAGGATAATCTAGAGATAAATAACCATGGTAGGTGTTCTTTAAGAATGATGTAAAATGTGAATAAAGTACACTGAATGGTCATGCTTGTCCTATTGTGCTACATGAGTCAGTAAGGAAGGAAAAATCCTTGGCATCCTGCATAGGACATCTGACTATTTCACCATGGCCCAGATGGCCTGGTTGATCAAGCTGGCACCAGGACACTAAAGGAATATTATTGTACAGGGCTAGACAAGTGTCCAATGATAATGAAAGGTACAGGAAAGTACTCACTTATACTTACCCTCAACAAATAAGGCATTCGACAACAGCAATTTGATTAAGGAAATGGGAAACGAACTGATGATAAACCTTAAGATGTTTGCCACGCCCACCAGCCCGAAGAAGAAATACATGGTGGAATGATGCCAGCTCAGGAGTTGGACCCACTGGCCCTCTTTATAGTTATATAAAGCCAAGTGGGGCCCTTCAGCAACAAACTGCTCTCCAAGCATGCCTGCAAAGGAACATATCACAGTTTTAGCAACCTTCTCCATAACTTCACAGAGAAAGCAGGAAGATAGGAGAGGTTAAGACCATAGCTTAGTTAAGTTGAGTGTCCTTTTATGATGCTGATTCTTCTTTCTTGGCTTTTTCCCAACAGCTAAGCACTGGTGCCTACGGCTCGTTTTAGAGGTTCAAATACTGGTTTGGATGATCAATTTGTAGTCAAAGATAACCAATTTAGACAAACAGCTGTTTATTTCACATCTTCAAAGCCCATCATTTCAGTTCCCACTTAGTTCTGTGATCAGTTCCACTGATGGTCTTAGTTCCTATTGTCACCTAATGACTAGATAAATCCTGAACGATGTGGGGTTTGGATTTGTGAGCTCAGTCCTACAAAGGCCTATTACTTCCTTCTGATACATCTTACATCTTGGGGACTTGCCATGAAGGGGGGAGTTGTGCTTGATTCAGAATAAAAATGCTAGAGTTCAGCTTTTCCCCAATTAAGGATAACTGAGAAAACACAGACAGATTAGCACATGGTCTAGTCTGTAACACAAATAGTTAAACTTTCTTAAAGATGTTATGTTGTGTATTAACCTATGGAATTTGGCATGGCAGTTCTTCTGTTGGAAATGGTTGCTCTATAATTTGATGGCCATAGCAAAGACCTAGTGCCATGAATAAAGCATGAAGAAATACAAAGGAAAATGAAAACATTATGCCTTTCACAAAGGAGAAGCTGCAGTGGAATTCTAAAAACACAGAAAATTTTCACAAAATCTTATAGTCAACGGAAAGGCTTTAGAATTTATCTGGCCTAACTTCCCTTTTCAATTTAGAAACCACACAAAAAAGGATGAAAGTGCATGAAGCAAGGTTTTCTTCAGCCTGATCTCTGTACAGTCCAACAGCAACAACTTATGATTGAAGCTTTCCCATAGTCACTTGATTATTTTGGTGCCATTTTGAAAAATGGTTTCTGATTTTCTGATAAATTTTACTCTTTAAGGCATCAGAATAAATTATATAAAATCATTTCATGGGCACCTGGTTTGATTCCAGCTCAGGTCATGACCCCAGAGTTGTGGGATCGAGCCCTGTATCAGGCTCTGTGCTGAGTGTGGAGCCTGCTTAAGATTCTCTCTCTCTCTCTCTCTCTCTCTCTCTCTCTCTCTCTCTCTCCCTCTGTCCCTTTCCCCTGCTTGTTCTCTCTTTCTCTCTCATAAAATAAAATAAAATAAAATAAAATAAAATAAAATAATTTCAGAGGTTCCAACTAATTCTATAAGGGAAACTCACCTTGAGTGGGCAGGCAAGTTAATTACTATGACCAACTCATTAAGGAATAGGCCTTTGTAAAAACATGAAGTGTCCCCTTCTAACAAATTTTATCAGATACAAATTATAATCAGAATATGCATTCAGGGATATTTTTGAATAAAAAATTCATTTTAGCAATTTCTTGATTTGATAATTATCTCTTTGTGTGTAGAAATACCCAAAAGGAAAAAAACAGAACACAGAAATGGTCCACTCACCAGTTAAAGCCATGCAAATTATTACAATTCCCTCCACAATATCCATTCGATGGAATAATGCTTTGGAACCAAGGTAGGAAGTCCGTTTGTGCTTTTTGCAGGCATACTTCAGAGTGCACTTTATGGTCCACCAAATACCCATGGTAATGAAGAAGGTTCCAGGGAGGGCATGACCTCTGAAACTCCCCATGTCTACCAAGATGAGAACATATAGAAGATGAAGACATTTTGTTTCCAAAATTTGACTAAAACATCACTTGTTCTCATAAAATACATGATTTTCAGATTATTATAGATACACCACTGAGTCAGAGAATTCAACATTACTGTCAACAGTAGTAGGTTCACTGCAATATCAACAATGCGAGTAAAAAGAAAAATTCATACTCCCTGAGCACTTACCTTTTGTGCTAGGCACTGTGTCAAGTGTTTAGCATGCAATCTCTACCCTAATTTTTTTTTTCAATGTTTATTTATTTTTTTGGGGACAGAGAGAGACAGAGCATGAACGGGGGAGGGGCAGAGAGAGAGGGAGACACAGAATCGGAAACAGGCTCCAGGCTCTGAGCCATTAGCCCAGAGCCCGACGCGGGGCTCAAACTCACGGACGCGAGATCGTGACCTGGCTGAAGTCGGACGCTTAACCGACTGTGCCACCCAGGCGCCCCTACCCTAATTTTTACAACATACCACGAATGATGATTATTATCCCATTTTCAACTGGGATACAGATTTACAGAGTTAAGTGACTTGCCCAAATCCCACAACTATTAAGGAAGGGCTTTGCTGTTTTTAATAGGAAACTCAAAAGGATTTCTTAAAATGATAGCATGTGGGGCGCCCGGGCGGCTCAGTCAGTTAAAGCATTCAACTCTTGATTTCGGCTTGGGTCATGATATCACAGTTCCTGAGTTTGAGCCCCACGTTGGGCTCTGTGCTTACAGCACGGAGCCTGCTTGGGACTCTTTCTCTCCCTCCCCCCAAAATAAATAAATAAACTTAAAACAAACAAACAAACATGTGCTACACTACAGAGTTACACTTTAAGCATATTTAGAGGAAAGTAATATGAATGTTTTACCTATATGTTTAAAACTTCAAATTTTATAAAATTGCCTATAATTTTTTTTAAGTGTATAATTTCAAAGTACCAAGCACCAAGTATTTGAAAGAGACCATTAGTGCTCATCAAATATCCATGTGCTCCTCCACATACTTTTCCCAGCCTCTCCTCCAGTTGAATCAAAACCATGCTTCTATCCCTTGGGATGGGCATTGAGGAGGGCACTTGTTGGGATAAACGCTGGGTGATGTATGTAAGCTGATTTGACAATAAATTATATTCAAAAAATAAATAAATAAAAATTTAAAAAATAAATAAAAATCAGCATCTGCCAAAAAAAATAAAATTAATTAATTAAAAACAAAAAGAACCATGCTTATAGTTCTGGTCAATGGACTATGGCATTTGTCATTTCCAGGTTGAGTGAGTTAAGAGCCTTTAAGTCTCCTTTCCCCTGCCTTGGCAACCCTGGTATGGCCTATCTGCAACATAGTGGATGGCCAACAAGCCTGCTTCGGATTTTGCCAGATACAACCCCCAATTGTGCTAAGTTATTGAACTTTTGAGATTTAATAGCTTAACCCAGCCTATCCAGATGGATATTAAGCCAAATCAAATTGTAAATTCTTTTTATATGATTGTTACATAATGCAGAAAATAATAAAAAGAAATATCCTCTGTTTTTGGTCAATGCTATAGAAAATCAGTCTTGAATTATGTAAGTAGCCCTTTTTTCAAACGCATTGTACCAACAACAGAATAACAGAGAGAGAATTCAGAATCATCTTTATGAATCTGACAGCAGGCCAGATGCAGGAGAACTGAAAAAAGGAGATTTCAGGTTTCCCTTGGCCCAACAGAGTGCTTTATCTCCTTGGGTGGGTACTGGGCATCTCAGTTCAGGGAAGACACTTTGGGTTACTTCCACATCCTTCTGACACAACTGTGAAGTTTCAAGGGGGAATTGTGAAGTTGACTCAAACAATAAGAGTCTCTTAAATTTCCAGTCAAGACCCCAGATGGGTACTTTGCACACCCCTGAATCAGCCAAACCATCTAAGAGACTCTAAGTCAATATAGTTGACTCTTGAACCACACAGGGTTGAACAGCTTGGGTCCATTTATATGCAGATTTTTTACAGTATAGTACTCTAAGTGCATTTTCTCTCCCTCATGATTTTCCTAATAACACTTTCTTTCCTCTAGACTTTTGTAATAATATAATATATAGTATTTATATATATACATATATATGCATATATATATATACACATATATATAGTGTGTGTATATATATATATATATATATATATATATATATATGGCATAAAATATATGTTAGTTGACTGTTTATGTTATCAGTAAGGCTTCTGGTCAACAGTAGGCTATTAGTAGTTCAGTTTTGGGGGAGTCAAGGGATTTTCAACTGTACAGGGTGTTGGCACCCTAAACCCCCACATTGTTCAAGGTCAACTGTATATCACATAGTGCTAATGGCCCGTTCTTGTCCTAACTCTGACTCTAATTAGTGGTGTGGTTTGGTGAGTGTCTCTTAACCTCTCTGAGCCTTGGTTCTTAATAAAAGAAGGAGATGGCCTAGATGACACCTGGAGTTCCTTTTCTGCTTGAACATTCTGTGATTCATTATTCTAAACACCATCTTTAGCAGCATTACTGAATTCTCCTGTTTGTCTTGGCTTATACAGTCATGTAGGGTTGAAAAAAATACTTTTATGTGGGCTTGAAAAATACATTCAGACTGTAAATTACTTGTACTTCTCTGGAGAAGAATTTGTTATGTTTTAAGACGCCTTAGAGGTGTTATATTCCTTGGTACAGGAAACCCATTTCAAGAAGTTATCCTAAAGATACAGGCACCATTTAAAACATACATATGTCTAAAATCAGGAGAATGATTAAACAATTTTTGCAGCCACTAAAAGTTTTTAAATAACTTAAGTGATATGGGATATATTTAGTGAAAAGAATAGCATTTTTAAAACTAGAGAAGGGGCTTTGGATTCAGACTGACTATATCTGAATCCCAACTTTACTGTTTACTAGCTACGTAACTTGAGCAAGTTATTTAAGTTCTCAGTACCTCTGTTTCCTCTTCTGTAAAATGGGACAAATATAACAGTACCTACCTCCTAAAATTAAAATGAGTTACTCCAAAACAAATAATCCACAGTGGTATTAAACAAAATCATGTAATCCTCAACCTAGCTCAAACTACCAAAGTAGAACAAAAGTAAAATCAAATGAGAAATTCTATTTGGAAACTAACTGCTGCAAAGCAAAAAGCATCTATATAATTCTCTTGGAAATCATTTGTGTACTGCTTATAACATTTCTCCTGCTGCTGTCTTAGAGGGTTCCTGGAATCTTTTGTGGTTACTTAATTCCTTCAGTGCATTTAAAGAATAAGCTTCTTGAAAGCAGGTACCAAAATATATTCTTTCTACTCACCCACTAAATTTGAATAGTATCTTATACCCTATGAAGTTCTAACTAAGCCCTTTTTATAATATATGATCATATATTTATAAAACATCTCTACTCTGATTTCTCAAAGTTCCCTCATACTCAACATACCAACAAATTGAACGAATCACCTTATATATCCACCCACTACCAGAAAAGAATTTTCCCTCAGTCACTTATTTTGTTAATACCACCACCATTCACTCACTTATCCAAACTCAAAATATGAAAACTATCCTAGAGTCCACCTATGTCTCTGAAAACTAATAGGTTATTAAGGCCTATTGCTTCTACTGTCTTGCATCAACTGACCCCTGCCCCAAATTTGGATGACTCCTCTTGCTGTTTTGATTTTATCTGCTTGGGGAAATACCTCCTGATGGCCCAAACAGGAGAGGGTCCCCTTATACCTTTTCAAGGTACCCAGTTCTTATTTTAAATGAATTCTTTGTGTGATTAGTTATGGAAAGTCTGTCCTCTTCATAAGCTTCTATGTCCATCACTATTGAGAGCCTGTCTAGCAGGCAACTGGGGCCTCTCAGAGGTTAGGAGCTTGGGCTACCTTCCATTTTTTGATGCCCTGAACCTGATAAATTTAAAAAGAAAGAAAATGATGGGGCGCCTGGGTGGCTCAGTTGGTTAAGCATCCATCTTCGGCTCAGGTCATGATCTCACAGTTCGTGAGTTCAAGCCCCATGTCAGGCTCTGTGCTGACAGCTCACAGTCTGGAGCCTGCTTCGGATTCGGTGTCTCCCTCTCTCTCTGCCCCTCTGCCACTCATGCTCTATCTCTCTCTGTCTCGAAAATAAACACTAAGAAAAAAAAATTAAAAAAAGAAAGAAAGAAAGAAAGAAAGAAAGAAAGAAAGAAAGAAAGAAAATGACAAAACAGGGTTACAGAAACCATGGTTGCTTTTCAATGTTTAGAGCTACCTAATAAATATCTTCAACACACATGCAAAATATATTGCCACATGAAATTTTAAATTTGGGGACCTTCCTTAATGTGTGGCTCTGGGCAAATAATCTTCCTGATTTACCTTCATAACCATCATTATAATAGGTTCCTGTTGCCCCCAAAGCT
This sequence comes from Leopardus geoffroyi, assembly GCF_018350155.1. Taxonomy (NCBI): domain Eukaryota; kingdom Metazoa; phylum Chordata; class Mammalia; order Carnivora; family Felidae; genus Leopardus; species Leopardus geoffroyi. Next base: position 48,416,872 of record NC_059333.1, on the reverse strand, counting down.
GAGTAAACCAATATATCTCACTCAGCACAGTCACTGGGATGTGATAGGGCAGCAATGGTGAGTAGAAGGTTTTTGAAGAGGGATATGAGGTAGTCAGGGTTAGGAAAGAAATGAGGCATTGCTCCTTCCTCAGTGATAGAACTTCTGTATCTTTAGCCTTTTAATTTGAAACAATGTGATGGTTCAATGGTTCTCTGTTTTAAAAAATTCAAACAAGGGGTGCCTGGGTAGCTCATTCAGTTAAGTGTCTGATTCTAGATTTTGGTTCAGGTCATGATCTCGCAGTTCATGAGATCAAGACCCACATCAAGCTCCATGTCACGATCTGCACTGACTAGCAGAGCCTGCTTAGGATTCTCTCTCTCTCTCTCTCTCTCTCTCTCTCTCTCTCCCCCTTCCCCTCTCTCTCTTTCTCTCTCTCTATCTCTCCCCCTCCCCCACTCACACTCTTTCTCTTGAAATAAATAAACATGAAAAAAAAAACCCTCAAACAAAACGAAGTCAAAGTAGGCTTGCTATATTTGCCTGGCTAAGGGACCCAACAGACCAAGTTGCTCCTGTCAATGACAATGGTACTCATTTTACTTCACTTCCATTGTGGAGAGAAAAAAAAACTGCTCAAATCCTCAAATATAACTTCACTGTGATCTCCTATAACACCATTATCCATAAATCTATCTTTTATTTCCTGCTCTACTATTACCTGAAGTTGCAATTTACTGCTTGTGAAAGCCAAGTAGTCCAGAGTTTGATTCAATTTAAATCCAAAGATCAGACACGTCCCCCTTCAAAAGAAAACACAGGGCTTTTCTCACTGGCAAAGCAAATAATACTTACCAGACAACTAGCAGAAACCTCAGGGAAATCACCAGAATAGGAAACAAAAAGGTCTTTCCTCAATATCCCCCCTGCCTGATATTGCCACTTATAATCCCATGGGGAAAGTGGTTCACCCAGGCCTAAAATGGTGGGCTGCAATATTCAATCACTGGTTCCCAACTGCAATTCATCCTAAAAATCCATACTTCTCCTCCATCCAAAAAAAAAAACAACAAAAAACAAAAAACAAAAAACAAAGAACAAAAAACAACCCTCTGTCCCTAATGACAAGCAAACATCATTCTCTGGGCTAATAACAAGCAATGACACCTGACATGCTTTTTGGCCTCTTTTTTTCTCACTGTGCCCCAAACTTACACACTCACTTACCACCCTAAAGGGAAATATTTTTAATTTCTAGCACTTAGAGATAATATTGGACAAATCCCAAGATCTAACTCTGTTGTCAATGTTAATTCCTGTGTTACAGCCCCATAAACCAAACAGACCAAGCCTGCACACAGAACTCAAAATAGCTCACAGAATGAGATTCTACAGTTTTCTTAGAGGAATCTCAACCAAATACCAACTTCAATATAAAATGAATACCATGGGGAAAACTAAAATTTCATCCTGAGCCACCAGCAAAATAAAGTATTCCTAAATCTTAAATAGTGATTCATTTAAAGGTACATTTGTAAATCCCAATACACTAAGCCAATTTAAACTATTTCTTAACTTTGCTTTACCATTTGCTTTAACACTTAAAGCAAAGTGTATACAAGCATTTGTAGCTTTAAAACTCTCTATCATTCCATATGAAATTTCAACTATTTCAAAAGAGTTTTCTTAGTTAAATTATCCTTACCTTTACACTTTCTTCAATGTAAAGTCCAGCTCAATTCTCTTCCCCCAAGAATTTATAGTGGTTCCAGCCTCAAGAAGGAAAAGCAGATACTGACTGACTGACTGGTCTAAACCTAATTACTCTTCCTTCTTAGACACTAAACCAATGTGTTTATGTTTTCCAGCATGAAGGCAGCAGATAAACCTTCAAAATATGTCACAATGCCTTCATAAATGTAAATCGTGGGGCCACACCCCTTTGAAATCCTACTTCCTGTCCAAACATTGTGTCAGAGTAGTTCCCAATAAGACTCACCTTGCCACACACCCACATGACCACTAGCCTCAGATGTGTGTCCCCTGCTGTGAGAACCAAAGCCAATGGAGCATGTGTGATCTTTGCTATCTCTTCCAGGTCATCGGGATGGACAGAAGACAAGGAGAATGGTATGGTAGCAGTAATATAACAGAGCATGTCCAATAAGTCCTATGAAGACAAACCATTTCTTAACATGCAGTGCCTCAAGCAAAAGATTGTCACATGAGCTAGGGTTGGAGTCATAATCAAAGAGTAAGAAAAGATGATGGAACAAAATTGCTATAGGTCATCAGTGCACTTGTCCTCAAGGAATACACAAACTGGTAGAGAGACAAGTGTATAAATTATTCTAAGCCAATGTGAGGCTTATATAAAGTGAAATGGAAACAAAGAAGAAGCAAGCAGCAGTTTGACTTTAAAGAGCCAGCAGCTGCTATCCTGCCTGTATACAAGTCTCATTTACTCTCTCAATGATAAACCCATGGTGAGCAAGGACCATATCCTCTATAATGCTTTGTACCTAATTAGCACTCAATAAATAGCCAATGAATGATGAGCTGCTGCTTGAAACCCCACCATCTTGAAAAACTGACCTGGGTGGCAACCAGTATCAAAAACAGCTAGTGTAGTTAATTAAATGCAGATTCTTTGGACCCACTTCAGATTTACTGAATCTACCATCAGGGGGCGGACCATGAGTGGACCATTTTTAATAAGCACTCATCAGTTAACTTTTTGTATTCTTGAGTTTTGAGAACCAAAGGCTTAGAGTACATGAAGACAAGCAGAATAACACCAAGACACTATTTAAATGTGGCTTCCCAAGGGTGCCTATGTGGCTCTGTTGGTTAAGCATCTGACTTCAGCTCAGGTCATGATCTCGCAGTTCATGAGTTTGAGTCCCACATCAGGCTCTGTGCTAACAGCTCAGAGTCTGGAGCCTGCTTCAGATTCTCTGTCTCCTCTCTCTCTGCCCCTCCCTCACTCATGTTCTGTCTTTCTCTCTCTCTATCTCAAAAATAAATATTAAAAAAATTTTTAATGTGACTTCCCTATAACCATACCCCAGGGGCCATTTGTTTCCCATCAGTGTCATAAGCCCTAATGTGTTTGCTCACATCAGGCTTCATATTGAACACAGGTGGGTGGCTCAACAGCTGCTCCCAAGGCCAGAATGATAATCTGGCTCCAGGAGAAGACAATAACCATTCTAGGGTGCTGTCATTCTATTTTGTTTTATGTCATCATATATTATTAAGATATTTTATTTTATTTTGATCTCTTTTATACCCCAGCCTTTTACACCCATACCCCTGCCAATCTTGAAATATCAAACCCACCCATGTCAAATGGGCTATTCTTAACCAAAAATCCAGAATGTCAAACAGAACTCTACATTTTAAAAAATGACCTAGGGTGAGCTAATCCAAATACATATGCATTAAAAAATAAAACCAACAAACAGAAAGTAAGAACAAATGTCATGTTGCATTACCTGCCTGTAATGAACTCTTCCAAGTAAATAGAAGCCTGGACTATTTTTGTTAGTAGTGGTGCACCTGAGATGGGAAGGAAGCTAGCATTCATAGAACATCCACTATGTGCTAATATCTTCTCACACATCTGTTTATTCTATCCTTGAGACAACTCAAGAAAGTATTATTATTTCCACCATAGGTGTGAGAAAACTGAGATTCCAAGAGATTTACTGACCTACTATAAGTCATAAAGGAGTAAAGGCCAGAGCCAGGTTTCCAAGGTCCTTATACATCTCATTCCAAATCTCATACTATTCCCCTACATAAAGGCAAAGACTAGAAATGATTTCAAAATGACCCCATCAGTACTCATTGAGTACCTGTGACTAGGTTAAACAGCATAAGGAAAGGGCTTCTCTTTCTGGGACTTTCTACCATTGAGTTGTCAGCACATGTAAAGGAAGTGAAACTTTGCACATAGCCTGAATATTCAGCACTATTGGAGTCAGAGTCAGAGTGCACAGGGATGCCAACCAAAAGGAAAGCTGGTCTGAGTAGTCTGCAATGACTTCATTTGACAAAGGTCTAGATGCTAGAGATAAGTATCAGTGATGTGGTAAGAACCTAAAGAAATCATTCTATTCACAATTCAAGTCAATGAACAATGATTGAGTACTTCGCATACATCTAACAATCTTTTTCAGGTTATAGGAGACTCTATGGTGAGCAAGTATATCTATTTTTCATGGCTGCTACAACTCAGTTGGCAAATGTTCTCCAATTTTAAAAACCCAGGTGATTAGATTGGGCCTGCCAGAATAATCTCCTCATCTCTAGGTCACTAACTTTATCCCCTCTGCAAAATCCTTTTTGCCATGTAATATATTCACATGTTCCATGAATCATAATGTGGTGGGGACACTATTCTGTCTACATCAGCAACATACACGTGTTTACAGTTTGGCAGAACAAAGAAGAAAAAACACACATGACTGTGATACCAAGGAGGTGAGCCAAGATTTAGGGTAAAGGAATAAAACACTAGGGGTATGATGAGCCCTTTCATTTGATTTACAGGAGTGAGACAGGCCTATGCCAAGATCCTGTAAAACTATAAGAACCATTTGAGCTGAACTTTGAAGAATGAGTAGGATTTTGAAAGTGGGGCTGAAAGGAAAGAGCACTCTAGACATAAGAAATGGCAGAAACTTACAGGGGATAGTGAAGTCACTCTTACCGTGGGAGTAGAAGACAATAGAAAATACAACTGGAACCCCTACACATATGGGAAGCTAGTAAGTGGCAAAAATGACAACACAAATTACCAACAATAAAAAATTAATAGTGTTTTGACAATTGAGTCTTCTAGTTATCAATAAAAATCAAACTAGATCCCTACCTTGCACCAGATTCAAAAATAAATTCCAGGTGGTTTAAAGACCTAATTGTGAAAATAAAATGTTAAAATTTTTGGTAGAAAACATTTGAAAATATCCTTATGGCCTTGGGATAAGAAAGGATTTTTTTTAACAAAATACATGAAGTAAAGTAATGAAGGAGAGGGCTGATACATTTGACCTCTTCAAAAAGCATATATGAACGCCAAAGAAGCACAGGAAACGATGCCCAACATCATTAATCATTTGGGAAATGCTAATTAAAATAACAAATACCAATCCTCATTCACCAGAATGGCTACATTTAAGAAGACTGACAATAACAATGACACTGGCAAGGAAGGATGTGGACCAGCTGGATCTCTCATACACTGCCAGTGGGAACGCAAAATTGTATAGCCTCATTCAAAAGCAGTTTGTCACTTTTTATAAAGTTAAACGTGCACTTATCATTTGACCCAGCAATTCCACTCCTAGGTATTTATCCCAGAGAAATTAAAATTATGTCCACACAAAGATTTGTACATGAATGCTCACAGTAGCTTTATTCATAATAACCAAAACCCAGAAACAGCCTAAATGCCCAACTAGTGAATGCACAAACAAACTGATACATCTCTGAATAAATTTCTCTATCTATAAAATCAAAGTGATAAAAGTATTTCAGAGGTTTCTTGTGAAGATTAAATAAGTTAAAATGCAAAGTACTTACTTGAAGGGTAATTGGTAAACAGAAAGCAATCAATAAATGTTAGCTATTATTTTGACATCTACAAGTTTTAAGATTTTTTTTGTTACATAAAATAGATTTAAATATTTTTTGCTGGCAACTTTGTAGATCCACCATCCCATCCCTGAATACTCTATTTTCATAACTGTTTTATGTGATATGGAAATGAAATCCTATCATGTATAAAAGTCTCTTTCAGTTTCCCCACTCCTTCTCTTCAATATGGGCCTTATCCTCATAATCTAAGATAGTTACTAAAGCTCCAGCCATCACAATCATGTTCTAGGCTGCAGGAGAGAAGAAAGGGCAGAAGGAGTCTCTGTTTCTCCTTTCAATTAGTTTCACTGAAGTATAACTTACATGCAGCAAAATTCACCCCTAAATTTTACAGATGAAGAAATTGAGGCAAAGTTAGAAATGAACTAAAATGTCCAAGGTCATGGAAGGGATACATATGGAGCTGGCATTGATACTTAGCCCTGGATCTATAATGCCTCTATCACAATGGTACCATAAATAAAGTTAAAAGACACATAAAAGAGATAGAAGATATTTGTAATAAATATAACTGATGAAAGTTGAGTAGCCACAACTCATTTGAGTAAATACCTGGGAGCACAATCCTGGATCATACGGTAAGACTATTTTTAGCTTTGTAAGAAACTGGCAAGTTGTCTTCTAAAGTGGCTACACCATTTTGTATTTCTACCAGCAACAAACGAGAGAGTTCTTATTTCTCCATATTGTCTCTAGCATTTGTTATTGTCAGTGTTCTAGGTTTTGGCCATTCTAATTGGTACGTAGTGCTATCTCATTGTTGTTTTAATTTGCAGTTCCCTAATGATATATGATGTTGAGGAGCTTTTCATATGATAATTTTCCATCTGGATATTTCCTTTTCTGAGGTGTCTGTTCAGATCTTCCATTCACTTTTTAATTGTTTTCTCATTATTGACCTTTAGGGGTTCTTTGTGTATTTCATATATTAGTTCTTCATCAGATGTATGGTTTGCAAATATTTTCTCTCAGTCTATGACTTGTCTTTTCCTTTTCTTAAAAGTGCCTTTCACAGAAACAGAATTTTTAATTTTCATGTGATCTAACATACATATTTTCTTCCATAAATTGTGTACTTGATGTTGCATTTAAAAACCCATCATGCTCAGTTGGTTAAGTGTCCAACTTTTGATCTTGACTCAGGTCATGATCTCACAGTTTATGAGATCAAGGCCAGTGTTGGGCCTTGAGCTGACAGTGCAGAGCCTGCTTGGTATTCTCTCTCCCTCTCTTTATGCCCCTCCCCACCCCCTGCTCACGCACTCTCTCAAAAAAACCCAAAATACAAGAAACCAAAACTCATCATCCTACTCAAAGTCTCACCACCATTTCTGGTGAAATAGAAATAACACTCCCTACTAAACCTGCATCATAGCAAACTTGAATCTCTTGGAATCCCAAGGAGGATGACGAACATGCATCCATCTTGATGAACTGCTTCAACAAAGACACGACTTCCAACCCCAGTATTCTGCTATCCACTCCCTACCCACAAAAGAAAGCTCTGTCACTGTGGTTCAGAGCAGAGGCACAGGCACCTGGTGGCCTAGACTCACTATTAAGCATATATAACCAAGCTGCAATGACCACACCTGAATCAACAATGTTGACATGTTCCTTTGCATCAAACCTTCTACCAGAAGAATTGCTATTGTTAAGAGCTCTATTGACAAGGTCATCTGGATGAATCCTTGGCCTATCTGCAGAGAACACCCTGTGGCCACATTCTCATGGCTTTGGCTGCCTCACCTCTTCTTTACCCACCTTCCTACATCCTGCTCTTCCCTTCCTTTTCTCCCATCTGCCTACCACAACCAATTCTCAGGAGGCCAGCAGTGATGTGTCCGGATTCCAAGCAAATAGCCATCAACAGCATGGAAACCATCTTGGGAAGGAGAGGCACTTCTGGATCAGATTCCAAATTTTGGCTTTGTTTGTATTTGTGTGTGTGGAGGAGTGGCAGACAGAAGGTAATCAATAGGAGCCCAGAAAGCCACGAATATGTAAAAAGGAAATGATTTGCCAACTAGCGTTAACAGATCTCTGAGTTCCTGAAGTTCACAGGCTTACACAGTACACACCCATTCTCCATGTCTCTGCCACAAGTTGCCCACTGGTAGATGTCCTTTCCCCACCAGGCTATTCTACGAAATTCATTCTAACCAGATTTTCCTCTAAAAACTTATTCTGGTTATTCATTTCTTCCTTTCTCCCTGCTGCCTACACACACATGAATATGATTCCATCTGGATCTTTTCCCCTGGGGCAGGTTCAGGTGCAGGGCAAGGGCTTGGGCCTCTGGCTTTTTCCCACTGTATCCAATACACATCCAGCCTTAGTAACCACCCCAAATAACTAACGATTGAACCTTTACCCTGTGCCAGAAGGGACAGTGTGAAACATCAGAGAAAAGAAGCTGTTTTTAATCTGAGGAAGTCTGTGGCACCCTGGGAAAGGCTTTTGGCAAATTGCTGGCCTTGTAGAAAAGAAATTCATTTTCCTTTGGAATGAGTGCCTCCAAGGTTGCTCAGAGATATGTATAGAAATAATAACTAGTACTCTCGGCTGCCTGCTTGTCCATTCATTCCCTCATTTCTCCATCTATCGATCCATGCTTTCAACTAATATTTATGAAACAACCACAGTGTTCCAGGTCCATCTCTATCCATTGAGGGCCTCATGTTAGTCAGATTCCCAGGTGATTCACATGCATATTAAAGTTTGATAAACACTGGTCTAAGGCAGTATTTCTCAACAGTGGCACTATTAACATTCTAGGCCAGATAATTCTTTGTTATGTGGGGCCATCTTGTGCTGTGTAGGATATTTATTTAGCAACATGTCTGGCCTCTGCCTACTAGATTCTGGCAGAATTTTTTCCCTCGTTGTGACATCAAAAATATCTACAGACATTGATAAAAGTCCCCTGAGGGGCAAAATCATATTCCCTTCCCCAATTAAGCAGTACTGGTTTAGAAGACCCTAGGTCAAATCCCCTTAACATGAAAATGATTTTTTTTCTTTTCTATTGCAAAAAAAAAGAGAAATGTAACAAGTTTAACTGTTACATATTGTCTCAAAATAAGTCCAACCAAGATTATGGATGCCCTTTTCAGAAAGATAAAGTACACATTATTGCAACTAATAAAACAAAACAACCATCATTTGGAAAAATACAGTTTGCAAGATTCTCATGACCTTTTAGGCAAAAATCTTCCAAGTTTTCTATATTACTACTAAGGAAAAAGAAGGGCCTGACATTAAATATGACATATACGAGGTCAAGGACTTAGCATTGGATATCATCACTGCCAACTATATATTTGGACCAGGTACAATCAAATTATGATCCATATAGAACACCTTCCCATCTTGAAAAAGATGGATAATGTGGGCATAATGCCACCCTCAAATAATGGAAGTGGTGGTGAGGGAGGACAAGTCATGTTCAAAACCAGCTATTGGAAAAATAAGTGAATAAAACAAGCAGAGGCTGAAACCAGTATGGTGACACTTAAACCTTGTACAATTTTGTTGATGTAGGGGAGGAAATGTCAGCAGAATAACTCTTCTGTTTCTTTGTCTCTTGGTGTCAGGAAATGTATGTCTCGTTGTTTATTTTAATTACTATTTTTTTAAAAATAGCCCCCCTAAAAAAGATAGATGCAACATAGGAAATAATGACTCCTGATTTTGGCAAGTGCCTCTGACAAGTAAAGAAAGAAACAGGGTAATTTCAGCTCTTGAGAAAATAACGCAAAGCAATAAGAGCGCTCAGGCTCAGTTTGGGGTGGTGAGGACAGCGATTCCACTTCTGAAGTTCTGAGCTAGGCTAGGCTGAGCTAAGCTCAATGATCAAGGCTACAGTAGGGAACACATGTAAAGTTTATGACACCATTGGCCCAGTCCTGCCCTCAAATATATCCATTTTTACTGGTTCCATTTTGCAGAAGAGGCATTTAGACATTTGGCAGCTTGCCTGAATGTTTGTAGCCAATAAGTGGTACAAGGCAGAAAAGCAACCCAAATCTCTGGGGTACAGATTGGCGGTTTTCTTTCTGCAACACCATAATAAACTTGTTTTAGTTTCCTGTTGTTGCTTTAACAAATTACTGCAACATCTTACAATTCTGGAGGTCAAAAGTCTGAAATGAGTCTCACTCAGACCTCATTCTCTCTCACTGACGCTGACCCCATTCTCCTGTTGCCACTTGTCCTGATTCTGATTCTCCTGCCTTACTGTTATAAGGACCCTTGTGATTACATTGGGCTTAACCTGAATAATCCATAGTCATCTCCTCATCCCCAAATCCTTAATTTAATCAGATCCTCCAAACACCTTTTACCATGTGAAGGAAACCAGAATGTGTCACCCCAAAATATGTCTCTTTGACATAAAAATTATTTCGAGCTGAAGGCAATTAAGAATGCAGGGAAAACTCTCTATATCCTCCCTTTTACTGACTAAACACAGGTTATAAATTCCCCTTTCACTGGAGACAGATGCTTATCAGCCCAGAGATGGCACCAGAGAAATCCACAAACAAAACTTATTCCATTAGTTCCCTCCCGTATATTTATCTTCCCATGGTTTTCTGTCCTTGGAAGCTTAAAACTGATTTACTTTGTCCTGTCCTTTCTCTACAAATTTCTTGTTCTTTGTTAAAGATGTACATAAGCCAGAATTCTAAGATGCTGCTTTGAGTTACTTTTCATTAAGGTTTCTCCTGAGTGATGTGCACTGCACAGGTTAAAAAACTGTTTTCTTCTTGTTATCTGTCTTTTTGTTAAAGAGTCCCAGCTGAAAAACCAACATGGGTAGAAGTCAACTTTTGCCACCCCTATACAGGTAAGGTAACATCTTCTGGGTTTCTAGAGATTAGGGCATGAACATCTTTGAGGCCAAAACTGACCACACCCCCTTAGGAATGCCAGTCACAAGAAGGGTTTCTGACAATCACAAAAACAACATTTTTAAAAATCACTGACAGAGGGGAAGAAGAGAACAGTAATAGAAGGAGGCTTCGACAGACTCGCAGGATCCATGTCACTGAGGGAGGCTCAAAAGCATAGTGATGTCTACTTCTGATCCTGGCTGTACATAGAATCCCTTGAAGACCTAACAAAAAAAGCAACCAATGCCTGGATCTCAACTCCTAGAATTGCTTCAATTAGTGTGGGTAAACCCAGGCATCAGCATTTTAAAATCCGCCCCCCCAGGGGATTAATAACTCAGATTCTGGAATCAGACTACTTGAATCCAAAGGCCAGATTCACCTCTGTATGCTTGATCTGAAGCATATTATTTAACTTTGCCTCAGTTTCTTCCATAAAATGGGAATTATTCCATTAATAGAACTACTTTATAAAGCTGAGGATAAACTGACCTAATGCTAGTAAAGTTCCTGCCGCATAGTAGGTACTGCATAAATGTCTCAAAGCTCTCCAGACGGCTATCCTTCCTCCTCAGGCTGGTGCCCACTGTGATTTCTGTGCATGTCCAGGATGTGAAGAGTGGGGTCAGGAGGCACCAAAAGCCTAATCTCCCCTGCCCTGCCTGCTTGTGATGGGCTCTGGAAGTGCTTCCCCCAATGTGCCAAGGGAGCGGCAGCAGTAGGAGTGGAGTTGCAGGAATGCATAAAAATTAGACAAGTGAATAAGAAGAAACAACCAGAAAGGCTGGAGTGGAGGTGGAAGAGGTGTGATTGGTCCATGCAAGTTAGGAGGAATGCTCAGGGTCCGGTGATGGTGATCAGCGTTTCAATGTCTGCTAGAGCAGTGGTTCTCCACACAGCTACCACAGCAAAACCATCTGGGAACGAGAAAAACACTTAGAGCCTCTGGTTCCCACGCAGAACAATTAAATCAGAATGTCTGAGGGTGAGGTCTGGGAATTTCTTTCTTTCTTTCTTTCTTTCTTTCTTTCTTTCTTTCTTTCTTTCTTTCTTTCCTTTTTCATTTTGTAAGCTTTCCAGATGATTCTAGTTAGCCAGAATTGAAAGCACTGGGCCCTACTCATAAACCTGCCATCTAAGGTTAGTCAGCCTCACCAACCACAACGTGAAGTGAAGTGGAGAGAAAGGCTCATGGTGACAGGGTTCCTATTCTATGCCAACACACCTGACACGCACCAATGAATTTAATCCCATAATTATTATCACTGTGTTAGAGATAATAGCAAAGAGGTGCATTTCATAAGAACTGTAATGTGATTATAGTGTCATGACTGAACCCAAGACTCAACCCCAAGTCTATGTCCAAAAGGGACAATGGAAGAAAAATGACCCTTTAGAGAACCCACCACTCTAGGAGCCAAAATAAAGTCCTCTCGATTCCATGAGAGGAATCATTTAACCAGACAGAGACTTGAAAAGTTAACTCACTTCCCAAGTCCATAAGCTTGTAAGTGGAAAAACTGGAATCTTGACTCAAGTCTGTCCACCTCTAATCCTCACCCTCTCTTCCATCATTTCTGCCCTCCACACCTCAAAAGCTAATTGTTACAACCATAACAAGAATCGTTCACTGAATGCTGGCTGTCTCAAACACTGTACTGAGAACTTGACATGTATTCTCCAAGGAAAATCAAGTAAAATGACTGGGACATATCAACAAAATAGTTAATATACGGGGTAAGGGGCAGCACCACTTGGGAGGGTTAGAAATGCAGCTTCTCTGGTCCCACCCCCAACCTGAGTCAGAATCTGCATTTTAAAAAAAAATCCCCCAGGGAATTCATCATCACATTAAAGTTGGAGAAGACTGGGATGACTGGGTGGCTCAGTCCCTTAAACATCTGACCTCAGCTCATGACTTCACAGTTCGTGGGTTTGGGCCGGGTCGGGCTCTGTGCTGACAGCTCAGAGCCTGGAGTCTGCTTGGAACTCTGTGTCTCCCTCTCTCTCTGCCTTTCCCCCACTCATGCTCTGTCTCTCAAAAATAAATAAACACTTAAAAAAAATTTTTTTAAGTTGCAGAAGACTGCTTTAGGTGGTGTTTATTCTGCTTTTTATCTTTCCAAAGAGTTGTTTTGGTGATGTGTAGGCACGGCCTAAGATTCGCCATTTACCAGACCTTACACGGCTCCGGTGAACAATACACAAGGAAGCAGCTGCCTGCATTTGGTGGTTTACAATGCTGTCAGGAAGGGCAGAGGGCCCCAAAACACCCTTTCCCCAGTACAAGTCTTTCCTTGGAGTCTCCCAGGGTGTCGGTCTCTAGATGCACACTGTTGGATTCCAAATACCCTCAGCAAGAGGGTCACTCCTTAACAAGACAAATTACACTGAAAGTGAAATTCACTAATAGCTTATGAAAGCCACAATGGGACAAAGCAGTGTTTCTCAAACTCGAGTAATATGCAGACATTTTAAAAGTAAAAAAAAAAAAAAAAAAAAAAAAAATTCTTTCCAGAGCCACTATGTTGCCTTAAATTGTTTTTATTATAAACTTTCTTACATAGTAAAAATATATATTTGGACAATTATAAAAATAAACCAATTTACAAATTAAATATAAGAAAAACTACAAAACCAGCACAACCAAATAAACAAATAAAATATAATAATTACTTCCGCTAAAATAAATGGACTTTCACGGCATGACTATCACACTGACAGCTCCAGGGTATATTCTTTTTGGTTCAGAACATGTATATTATTTTGTCCCCCAGTTGACTCAATTTTCTATTCAAATTAAATTCCACTGAAAGGCTGTTTGGCATGTTAAGTCCATATTCTTCATGCATCAACCCTTGATAATTAAAGCAGTGCTTCTTGCCTGTCACAATCCTAAATAGAAATGTAAGCTGCAGCACAGATATCATTGGTTGAACTCCGATATAAGATGTGTATGCAGGTGATCTAGGAGATGCTAATAATATTTCTCAGTTCTTGTTGAAATGAAAGTGCAGAGTTAGATTATTATAATAGAAAGTTTACAGACCTCTTTCTCTGCCCACAAGAACATGTCGGCAGATGCCTAGGAATTATCAACTCCAGTTTGGGAAATGCTGGAATGAAGCATTAGGAAGAACTGGGTGCCTGGGTGGCTCAGTTGGTTAAGAGTCTGACTTCGGCTCAGGTCATGATCTCCCGGTTCGTGGGTTCAAGCCTAGTGTGGGACTCTGTGCTGACAGCTTGGAACCTGGAACCTGCTTCTGATTTTGTGTCTCCCTCTCTCTCTCTGCCCCTCTCCCCCTTGTGCTCTCTCTCTCTCTCTCTCAAAAATAAACATCAAAAAAAAATTTTTTAAAGAATTAGGAAGAACTATACCTCAATAGTTAATGGGGGGAAATTCCTCTTTATATAAATATTTCAGCTAGTAAATGCAGAAGAAGTGATAGAATTTAGAATTCACAAGCCCTAATGAATTAATAAACTCAGCCACTAATAAACAAAGATGGCTAAATACAAATCAAAACCACAATGAGATACCACCTCACACCTGTCAGGATGGCTACAATTAACAACTCAGGCAACAACAGATATTGGCAAGAACACAGAGAAAGAACCCTTTTGCACTGCTGGTGGGAATGCAAACCGGTGCAGCCACTCTGGAAAACAGTATGGAGGTTCCTCAAAAAATTAAAAATAGAACTACCCTATAAATCAGAAATTGCAGTACTAGGTATTTATCCAAAGGATACAAAAATGCTGATTCGGAAGGGCACATGCACCCCAATGTTTACAGCAACACTATGAACAATAACCAAAGTATGGAAAGAGATCAAATGTCCATCGACTGATGAATGGATAAAGAAGATGTGGTACACTCAGGTATCACCTCACGCCAGTCAGAGTGGCCAAAATGAACAAATCAGGAGACTATAGATGCTGGAGAGGATGTGGAGAAACGGGAACCCTCTTGCACTGTTGGTGGGAATGCAAATTGGTGCAGCCGCTCTGGAAAGCAGTGTGGAGGTTCCTCAGAAAATTAAAAATAGACCTACCCTATGACCCACCAATAGCACTGCTAGGAATTTATCCAAGGGATACAGGAGTACTGATGCATAGGGGTACTTGTACCCCAATGTTCATAGCAGCACTTTCAACAATAGCCAAATTATGGAAAGAGCCTAAATGTCCATCAACTGATGAATGGATAAAGAAATTGTGGTTTATATACACAATGGAATACTATGTGGCAATGAGAAAGAATGAAATATGGCCTTTTGTAGCAACGTGGATGGAACTGGAGAGTGTGATGCTAAGTGAAATAAGCCGTACAGAGAAAGACAGATACCATATGGTTTCACTCTTATGTGGATCCTGAGAAACTTAACAGGATCCCATGGGGGAGGGGGAGGAAAAAAGAAAAAAAAAAAGGAAAAAAAAAAAAAAAGAGGTTAGAGTGGGAGAGAGCCAAAGCATAAGAGACTGTTAAAAACTGAGAACAAACTGAGGGTTGATGGGGGGTGGGAGGGAGGAGAGGGTGGGTGATGGGTATGGAGGAGGGCACCTTTTGGGATGAGCACTGGGTGTTGTATGGAAACCAATTTGACAATAAATTTCATATAATAAAAAAAAATAATAAATTTTCAAGATAATAAATACAGTTACAAAAAAAAAAAAAGAAAGATTTGAGAGTGTTGCATAATATAAAAATATTATACCCATCTGTCAGTAGAATCTTATATATGACCAATGTCCTGGAAAAGGGATAGGGGGAGAGTGATAAGATTCTTACCATTTTGTAAAGAAGGCAAAAATGTTGATTAAACACAGATGTTTATAAGAAATAAAAAAAAAAAAAAAAGAAGATGTGGTATATACACACAATGGAATATTACTCGGTGATCAAAAAGAATGAAATTTTGCCATTTGCAACAACGTGGATGGAACTAGAGTGTATTGTGTTAAGCAAAATAAGTCAGTCAGAGAAAGACAAATATATGATTTCACTCATGTGGAATTTAAGAAAGAAAACATTTGAACATAGGGAAAGGGAAGGAAAAAAAAGATAAAAACAGAGAAGTAGACAAACCATAACAGACTCTTAAATACAGAGAACAAACTGAGGTTGTGGTGGGGTGTTGGGTGAGGGCATGGGTTAAATGGGTGATGGGCATTAAGGAGGGCACTTGATGTGATGAGCACTGAGTGTTGTATATAAGTGATGAATCACTAAATTCTATTCCTGAAATGATTATTACACTATGTTAACTAACTTGGATTTAAATTTTTTAAAAAATGGTTGACATCCCAGAGAGATAACCTGACAAGGTGTGCCTGAAGTATTCTTGCAAAAAAAAAAAAAATTAGCTTCGGTGTGATTCAGCCTCTCTATATAATTACCAATTGATAGGACATTCAGGGGCAAAGGAGCATGTCAAATGATATCTTAGGGATATAACAGTAAAATCCAGATGATGCAAAATTATATAGGACAAACTAGTTTCTTCAACAGATAAATTTAAGAAAACAGAGGTAAGGGCGCCTGGGTGGCGCAGTCGGTTAAGCGTCCGACTTCAGCCAGGTCACGATCTCGCGGTCCGTGAGTTCAAGCCCCGCGTCAGGCTCTGGGCTGATGGCTCAGAGCCTGGAGCCTGTTTCCGATTCTGTGTTTCCCTCTCTCTCTGCCCCTCCCCCGTTCATGCTCTGTCTCTCTCTGTCCCAAAAATAAATAAACGTTGAAAAAAAAAATTAAAAAAAAAAAAAAAAAGAAAACAGAGGTAAAAGGAGAACACATATACCAATAGAGAGTTCTGAGTGGTATCTACAATTGCGATGTATGGACAATATTTAGATCTTAATTCAAATAAAAATAATTCAGGATTTTAAATTTCACAGGGGTAATAAGAGCATTGTGTTTAAGTTTTTTAAAGAATCTTTATTTTTTAGAGATACACACTGAAATATTATGGACCAAACAATATGACTTGAATTAGTTTCAAAATTGTAATGGTTGATTTTGTGTTAAACTTGCTAAGCTCATGATACCCAATTTTTAGTCAAACACCATCTAGATGTTGCTGTGAAGGTATTTTTTAGACAGAATCAACATTCAACATTTAGACATTGAATAAAGCAGATTACCCTCCACACCGGCGGGGGGGGGGGGGAGGGCGGGGGGAGGGGGGGCAGTGGATAGCTCATCTAATCATTTGAAAGCTTTAAGAGAAAGGAAGTAATCTGGCCTCCAGATTGTTTTCCCAATAGAAACTGCAACATCAACTCTTCCTTGGGTCTCCAGCCTGCTGGTTTAGGACTTCAGATTTCAGACTTGCCAGCCCCCATAATTGCAAGAGTCAATTCCTATAATATCTCTCTCTCTCTCTCTCTCTTTCTCCAACCCCATGTATTTGTATATACATATACATACATCCTTCTGGTTCTGTTCTCTGGAGAATTCTAACACAAAAATAATGATTTGGGGGAGGAAAAATATGGGTTAGGAAATAGATAAAAGAAAATTGGCTATGAGTTAGTGATTGTTGAAACTAGGTAACAAGTATATTATACTATTTCTTCTACTTTGGGATCTTCTTGAAATTTTCCATTTGAAAACTTGGGAAAGATGAAAATAAATGGAAAAGTCAGGCAGAGACCCAGTTTTTCTGTCACTGACCCTGACAACATAGCAGCATGTTAGAAATCAAGGCTGTCCTGATTTAAATCCAAGGCTGTGACTGCAAGACTCACAAAGGAGAAATGAAAGCTGGAAGGGCTTGGCCTTGGAGGTGACTCTTCTCTTGATCATGAGCTTCCAGTCTAATTTACACTGCACCTCCTCTGGCCCTCAGTACCTGCACATCCCTTTACCACAGCACTTTCTTGCACTTTTACTCTCAATCTCTTCTCACTAACCAGGAGTTCCTTACTCATTCAATCACCAAGCTTGCATTAAAAAATGTTAGATCGGGGCGCCTGGGTGGCGCAGTTGGTTAAGCGTCTGACTTCAGCCAGGTCACGATCTCGTGGTCCGTGAGTTCAAGCCCCGCGTCAGGCTCTGGGCTGATGGCTCAGAGCCTGGAGCCTGGAGCCTGTTTCCGATTCTGTGTCTCCCTCTCTCTCTGCCCCTCCCCCATTCATGCTCTGTCTCTCTCTGTCCCAAAAATAAATAAACGTTGAAAAAAATTTTTTTAAATGTTAGATCAATAAATCTAAGCAATGCCTATGCTTTTTTTAAAAAAAATTTTTAAGTTTATTTTTGAGAGAGAGAGACACACAGAGAGACAGAGCATGAGAGGCGGAGAAGCAGAGAAAGAGGGAGATGCAGAATCCGAAGCAGGCTCCAGGCTCTGAGCTGTCAGCACAGAGCCTGATGTGGGAACCGAATTCACAAACCATGAGATCAGGATGCTTAACCAACTGAGCCACCCAGGCGCCCCTAAGCAATTCCTACTCTTAAGCCAACTCATGCTACTGCTTTCTAGCTCTTATTTTCTTCTAATTGTTAGAGCCTACCACTAAGTGCTCTATTTCTAATTTCTGCACATGCTCTGATTCTAAATAGTCCACCCTCACCACCAAAGGGAGTGAATTTTGGCATTTGTCATCATAGAATTTTGTAAAATTAACCTTCAAAATCCCATTTCCTGGGCAAGAAACAAAATCCCATGCAACAAGTAGCCTAATTTGCAGTGCTTTTTTTTTTCCAACTTCTTAAAAAGCAAAAGCTCTCTAACTCATAGGATCTGTTATGAAAGCCATTCTTTTACCCAGCTTTGCCCCTGAGGTGGCATAATTTCAATGTGAATATTCATTCAAATGGGTTGTTTCTTTGGCTTTGTCGTTGTATTCTGCATGGTTTGGGAATAAAATCATTGATTTCACAATTGGAGCTAAGAAAACCCTAGAATATCCCATTTTACAAATTAAATAAGCGAAAAAAAATTGGCCCAATGCCAGATTTTATTTTGAATCAAATGTGTACAGGAGAGAGAAACTAAGAAAAGAAAAAAGAAAAAAAAAAAAAAACAGAGACAGAAATAGGCATCTCTGATAGGCATCTAAACTCTAGCCTCCTCTAGGGGCGCTTGGGTGCCTCAGTCAGTTAAGCGCCAACTTTGACTAAGGTCATGATCTGGAGGTTCAAGCCCCACTTTGGGCTCTGTGCTGATAGCTCACAGCCTGGAGCCCGGAACCTGCTTAGGATTCTGTGTCTCCCTCTCTCTCTGACCCTCCCCTGCTCATTCTCTGTCTCTCTCTATTTCTCTCTCTCTCTCAAAAATAAATAAAATGTTAAAAAAAAATTAAAAACAAAAAAACTCTGGCCTCCTCTAAATTCACATTCAGACAACAAAAAGTGGAGAGTTTTGTAGTTCGCTGTACTCCATGGAAAATGCTCTGACTCCTATACAAGAAAATGAGGGGTCAGAGTGAGTTGAAGACTCCTTCCCTCCTGCCCTATCCCCTGTCCCTTGATTCACCCTTAAAGTCATTACTTCAGCCCAAAGAAATATCCACCTTTGTTTCTGCCTCCACCTTACAGAAGGGCAGGGCACAAGGTCATGACAAACCTCAAGGTAAATGAGAATGAACGTAGGGAATAAAGAAGAAAGAGTAAATTTTTCTAGGCTGGGCTGCCAGTGTCTGAGTTGAGTTACATGTCCATGAAAAACAGCAAGGCTTCGTGAGAAAACTATACACAAGCCTCATAGCCTTTGACAGAGATCTTAAAGGTCCCCAGAAAATATGTCAATAACCAGTGTTGACAACTATGCAAGAATGTCACCCACATTTCCAGTTCCTGCCCTTCAACACTTGGTACCACTTTGGACAATGTGGTGTAGACCAAATTCAGCAGCAGCAACAACAACAACAAAAGTATAGGATACTCAGTGACATCTGAATTCTAGATAAGCAACAAATTTTTTTAGCATAAATATGTCCTATATGTTTCATGTGTTATTTGAAATTCAAATGTCACTGGGTGCCCTGTGTTTTATCTGGCATCCCATGAAAGGATTTCCATTGGGTAAAGAACATTGCAACAGCTCAGGGTAGAGATTTCTCAAGCCATACCCATGAAGTTGGGGAAGAATTTGACACTGAAGTGCCACATGAACATAAGAGGAAGAATATGTCTGTTTCAGGGTGCCTGAGTGGCTCAGTCAGTTAAGCATCTGATTCTCCATCTCAGTTCAGGTCACGATCTCACCATTCACGGGTTCCAGCCCTGCATCAGGCTCTGTGCTGATGGTGATGGTGTGGAGCCTCCTTGGGATTCTGTCTTTCTTTCTGCCCCTCCCCTGCTTGTTCACCCTCTCTCTCTGCCTTTCTCTTTCTCTCTCTCTCTCAAATAAACTTGAAAAAGAAATACTTCTCTCCTCTCTCTGCCCCTCCCCTGTTTGTGTGCTCACTTTCTCTCTCAAAATAAATAAATAAACTTGGGGGGAAAAGATAATATTTCTGTTTCTCCAAGCATCAAATTCATTAGAAGAGACTGACATTTTTCTCTGAGTAAGAGATCTCAAGTTGATTTAGCTGTGACTTCTAGAGTCAGACACACTACCGTTGCACCACAAAGTCACAGGCCATGACTTTTGAATATTTCCAGATCTATATTTAAACATCCTGTACTTTTCTGGGGGCGCCTGGGTGGCTCAGTCGGTTAAGTGTCCGACTTCGGCTAGGGTCATGATCTCACTGTTTGTGGGTTCGAGCCCCACGTCGGTCTCTGTGCTGACAGCTCAGAGCCTGGGGCCTGCTTCAGATTCTGTGTCTTCCTCTCTCTCTCTCTGCCCCTCCCATGCTCACACTATGTCAATCTCTCTCTCAAAAAATAAACATTAAAAAAAAATTAAAAATGAATAAATAAATAAATAAATATCCTGTACTTTTCTGAATTATACCCTGGCTATTTATTTTTCTTTTCTTTTTAGAGAGAGAGTGAGTAAGGGAGAGGGGTAGAAGGAGAGAAAGAGAGAGAATCCATACTAAGCA
Source organism: Leopardus geoffroyi (assembly GCF_018350155.1). Lineage (NCBI taxonomy): Eukaryota > Metazoa > Chordata > Mammalia > Carnivora > Felidae > Leopardus > Leopardus geoffroyi. The sequence continues at coordinate 48,396,338 of NC_059333.1, read as the reverse complement.
TGGAGCCTAACAGAGGGCTCAATCCCAGAACCCTTGGATCATGCCCTGAGCCAAAATCAAGACTCAGACACTCAACCAACTGTGCCACCCAGGCATCCCTATCCTGGCTATTTCTTAATCAAAACTGTCCCATTGCCTCATTTGTGAAATGAGGAATTTGATCTAAAACAGTGGTATCATCAGGTAAGCTACAGACCCCTGCATCAAGATGCCATTGTAAGAGGCCACCTGAACTGGTATGTCTTTTTACTTCTCAGTCAATAGATACTAAAAGTATAGCCACAACCCAATTGTTGGATGGGGTAGGGAGGGATCCCAAAAGTCCTCTGATGTTAAAAATGGGTCAATCTTCCACAATGCTATGAAGCTTGAAATCAACCACAGAAAAAAGTCTGGAACACCTCCAAAAGCATGGAGGTTAAAGAACACCCTACTAACGAATGAGTGGGTCAACCAGGCAATTAGAGAAGAAATTAAAAAATATATGGAAACAAACGAAAATGAAAATACAACAATCCAAACGCTTTGGGACGCAGCGAAGGCAGTCCTGAGAGGAAAATACATTGCAATCCAGGCCTATCTCAAGAAACAAGAAAAATCCCAAATACAAAATCTAACAGCACACCTAAAGGAAATAGAAGCAGAACAGCAAAGACACCCCAAACCCAGCAGAAGAAGAGAGATAATAAAGATCAGAGCAGAAATAAACAATATAGAGTCTAAAAAAACTGTAGAGCAGATCAACGAAACCAAGAGTTGGTTTTTTGAAAAAATAAACAAAATTGACAAACCTCTAGCCAGGCTTCTCAAAAAGAAAAGGGAGATGATCCAAATAGATAAAATCATGAATGAAAATGGAATTATTACAACCAATCCCTCAGAGATACAAACAATTATCAGGGAATACTATGAAAAATTATATGCCAACAAATTGGACAACCTGGAAGAAATGGACAAATTCCTAAACACCCACACTCTTCCAAAACTCAATCAGGAGGAAATAGAAAGCTTGAACAGACCCATAACCAGCGAAGAAATTGAATCGGTTATCAAAAATCTCCCAACAAATAAGAGTCCAGGACCAGATGGCTTCCCAGGGGAGTTCTACCAGACGTTTAAAGCAGAGATAATACCTATCCTTCTCAAGCTATTCCAAGAAATAGAAAGGGAAGGAAAACTTCCAGACTCATTCTATGAAGCCAGCATTACTTTGATTCCTAAACCAGACAGAGACCCAGTAAAAAAAGAGAACTACCGGCCAATATCCCTGATGAATATGGATGCAAAAATTCTCAATAAGATACTAGCAAATCGAATTCAACGGCATATAAAAAGAATTATTCACCATGATCAAGTGGGATTCATTCCTGGGATGCAGGGCTGGTTCAACATTCGCAAATCAATCAACGTGATACATCACATTAACAAAAAAAAAGAGAAGAACCATATGATCCTGTCAATCGATGCAGAAAAGGCCTTTGACAAAATCCAGCACCCTTTCTTAATAAAAACCCTTGAGAAAGTCGGGATAGAAGGAACATACTTAAAGATCATAAAAGCCATTTATGAAAAGCCCACAGCTAACATCATCCTCAACGGGGAAAAACTGAGAGCTTTTTCCCTGAGATCAGGAACACGACAGGGATGCCCACTCTCACCGCTGTTGTTTAACATAGTGCTGGAAGTTCTAGCATCAGCAATCAGACAACAAAAGGAAATCAAAGGCATCAAAATTGGCAAAGATGAAGTCAAGCTTTCGCTTTTTGCAGATGACATGATATTATACATGGAAAATCCGATAGACTCCACCAAAAGTCTGCTAGAATTGATACATGAATTCAGCAAAGTTGCAGGATACAAAATCAACGTACAGAAATCGGTTGCATTCTTATACACTAACAAGGAAGCAACAGAAAAACAAATAAAGAAACTGATCCCATTCACAATTGCACCAAGAAGCATAAAATACCTAGGAATAAATCTAACCAAAGATGTAAAGGATCTGTATGCTGAAAACTACAGAAAGCTTATGAAGGAAATTGAAGAAGATTTAAAGAAATGGAAAGACATTCCCTGCTCATGGATTGGAAAAATAAATATTGTCAAAATGTCAATACTACCCAAAGCTATCTACACATTCAATGCAATCCCAATCAAAATTGCACCAGCATTCTTTTCGAAACTAGAACAAGCAATCCTAAAATTCATATGGAACCACAAAAGGCCCCGAATAGCCAAAGTAATTTTGAAGAAGAAGACCAAAGCAGGAGGCATCACAATCCCAGACTTTAGCCTCTACTACAAAGCTGTCATCATCAAGACAGCATGGTATTGGCACAAAAACAGACACATAGACCAGTGGAATAGAATAGAAACCCCAGAACTAGACCCACAAACGTATGGCCAACTCATCTTTGACAAAGCAGAAAAGAACATCCAATGGAAAAAAGACAGCCTCTTTAACAAATGGTGCTGGGAGAACTGGACAGCAACATGCAGAAGGTTGAAACTAGACCACTTCCTCACACCATTCACAAAAATAAACTCAAAATGGATAAAGGACCTGAATGTGAGACAGAAAACCATCAAAACCCTAGAGGAGAAAGCAGGAAAAGACCTCTCTGACCTCAGCCGTAGCAATCTCTTGCTCGACACATCCCCAAAGGCAAGGGAATTAAAAGCAAAAGTGAATTACTGGGACCTTATGAAGATAAAAAGCTTCTGCACAGCAAAGGAAACAACCAACAAAACTAAAAGGCAACCAACGGAATGGGAAAAGATATTTGCAAATGACATATCGGACAAAGGGCTAGTATCCAAAATCTATAAAGAGCTCACCAAACTCCACACCCGAAAAATAAATAACCCAGTGAAGAAATGGGCAGAAAACATGAATAGACACTTCTCTAAAGAAGACATCCGGATGGCCAACAGGCACATGAAAAGATGTTCAACGTCGCTCCTTATCAGGGAAATACAAATCAAAACCACACTCAGGTATCACCTCACGCCAGTCAGAGTGGCCAAAATGAACAAATCAGGAGACTCTAGATGCTGGAGAGGATGTGGAGAAACGGGAACCCTCTTGCACTGTTGGTGGGAATGCAAATTGGTGCAGCCGCTCTGGAAAGCAGTGTGGAGGTTCCTCAGAAAATTAAAAATAGACCTACCCTATGACCCACCAATAGCACTGCTAGGAATTTATCCAAGGGATACAGGAGTACTGATGCATAGGGGCACTTGTACCCCAATGTTCATAGCAGCACTCTCAACAATAGCCAAATTATGGAAAGAGCCTAAATGTCCATCAACTGATGAATGGATAAAGAAATTGTGGTTTATATACACAATGGAATACTACGTGGCAATGAGAAGAAATGAAATATGGCCTTTTGTAGCAACGTGGATGGAACTGGAGAGTGTGATGCTAAGTGAAATAAGCCATACAGAGAAAGACAGATACCATATGGTTTCACTCTTATGTGGATCCTGAGAAACTTAACAGGAACCCATGGGGGAGGGGGAGGAAAAAAGAAAAAAAAAAAAAAAAAAAGAGGTTAGAGTGGGAGAGAGCCAAAGCATAAGAGACTGTTAAAAACTGAGAACAAACTGAGGGTTGTTGGGGGGTGGGAGGGAGGTGAGGGTGGGTGATGGGTATTGAGGAGGGCACCTTTTGGGATGAGCACTGGGTGTTGTATGGAAACCAATTTGACAATAAATTTCATATAATAAAAAAAAATAATAAAAAATAAAAATAAAAAAAAAATAAAGTGAGGAAAGACTGTCAAAAAAAAAAATGGGTCAATCTTGGGGCACCTGGGTGGCTCAGTCAGTTAAGCGGCCGACTTTGGCCCAGGTCATGATCTCGCGGCCCGTGAGTTCGAGCCCTGCATCGGGCTCTGTGCTGACAGCTCAGAGCCTGGAGCCTGTTTTGGATTCTGTGTCTCCCTCTCTCTGACCCTCCCCTGTTCATGCTCTGTCTCTCCCTGTCTCAAAAATAAATAAACATCAAAAAAATTTTAATACAAAAAAATGGGTCAATCTCTTATTTGCTAAGGTTGGAAGTATTGATCAATGATGATTTTCAATGTTTCTTCCAATCTCTTCATGATTCCTAGCATCAGAGCCACCAAATAATTGGTTCTTTGCTGGTTCTTCTGAAAATCAGTTCTGAACAAGTAGAATAAGAGTCGTGGGGCTCAAAGTTAGAAGGACTGATCATAAACAACAGACGTTGGTAATGATGCAAAAAAAGGGGAACCCTGTTACAGTGTTGGTAGGAATTCAAACCATGCAGCCACTCTGGAGAACAGTGTAAAGGTTCCTCCAAAAGTTAAAAATAGAACTACCCTATGACCCAGCAATTGCATTACTATTCATTTATACAAAAATACAGATTGGAAGAGGTACATGCACCCCAATGTTTATAGCAGCATTATCAACAATAGCCAAACTATGGAGAGAGGCCAAATGTCCATTGACAGAGGAACGAATAAAGAAAATGTGGCATACACACACTCACTCACACGCACACACACACACACACACACACACACACACAATGGAATATCACTCAACTATCAAAAAGAATTAAATTTTGTCATTTGTGACAGTGTGGATGGAACTAGAATGTATTATGCTAAGTGAAATAAGTCAGTGAGAGAAAGACTAATATCATATGATTTCACTCATGTGGAATTTAGGAAACAAAACAGATGAACATATGGGAAGGGAAAAAGAGAGAGAGAGAGGGAAGCAAACCATAAGAGACTCTTAACAACAGAGAACAAACTGAGGGCTGATGGAGGAGAGGTGGGAGGAGGGATGGGCTAAATGGGTGATGTGTATTAAGGAGGGTACTTATTATGATGAGCACTGGATGTTATATCTAAGTAATGAACCAGTAAATTCTACTCCTGAAACCTATATTACACTATATGTCAACTAAATAGAATTTAAATAAAAATTTGGAAGGAAAAAAAAAGAAGGACTGGACATAAAGGTGGTCAAGTATGATGCGCACTATATTAATCTTGCTGTTCCCTTAATGGTTTAACAAATACAATATATCTTCTGAATTCCTGTTGGTACTTTATTTCTTTTCCTATAGTCACATACCAAAGTAATTTAGATGGGGTAATTTATAGACATTTTGGTCTCCATAAATGAGTTGTTAAAAATTTGCTTTATTTTTAAATTTTTTTAATGTTTATTTATTTTTGAGAGAGAGAGACAGAGCATGAATGGGGGGAGGGTCAGAGAGAGAGGGAGACACAGAATCTGAAACAGGCTCCAGGCTCTGAGCTGTCAGTACAGAGCCCGATGCAAGGCTCGAACTCACAAACCACAAGATCATGACTTGAGCCAAAGTCGGATGCTTAACCGACTGAGCCACCCAGGCACCCCCAAAATTTACTTTTTTGTTAATTTTCACTTATCCTTACTTCAAAAGTATTTATGATGCACTAACCCTAAACCAGGTATTATATTCTGCTCTTGATGACAAACTACTACATACTACATTTTACAAAGAGATAAATGCAAAGAAAGATGAAGTCCCTTGTTCAGTGTTTCCTGATGAAGATGATGCTCTCAAAATCATATATATCATAAATTATATTTACGTATTTTAAATACCTATTTTAAAATACTAATAGATGATGTGAGATTTTTATGTCTTGGTCTAAAAAAAAAATTGAGAAACATGACTGTAGCCACATTTACTCACTTTCTGCCTTTGACTGCAAATATAAAAGTCAATCTTGACCCAAAGATTTCCTTCCACTTAGGGCTTCCTACCTTAAAAAAGACTCCTAATTACTCAGAGGACTCTGAAGCACAATGTGTTCTTTGTAACTTAATTTGTTTGAATTGTAACCTATCCTGTTGTAATCCAAAACTGATGGGAGAAAAAAATTTAGAACTGTTTTGGTGATTATATTTTTCATTATTTATTTAAAATTCAGGTTGCCTAGTTCGCTCAGTGGGTTAAGCATCTGACTCTTGATATTGGCTCAGGTCATGATCTCACGGTTGGTGAGATAGAGTGCCGCATCAGGCTCTGCACTGAGCATAGAGCCTGCTTGGAATTCTCTCTCCCTCTCTCTCTGCCCCTCCCCCGCTTTCCCTCACATGTGCTCTCTCTCTCTCTCTCTCTCTCTCTCTCTCAAAATAAATAAACCTTAAAATAAAACAAACGTAAAATAAAATAAAATAACAAGAATTCCTTATGACTAGTTTTCCTTAAGCCTACCTATAGCGGTGTCTACATGTTTCCTATGAGAAGACCTCACATTGCCTCCTCCTTTTAACGATGAGTCTTATACCAAGTCCAACAAAAACAAAACAGGTGAGGAAAGACAGCACCTTAAATCTGTGTGGGACTTTTAACACTTCCAAGCCCATGATCTGGTTAATTCCATGAAGGACGTTATGAAGTATGATCAGGAATGCGGGGAGAAGACAACTCACCTGAAGATTCATAACTGAGGTGTAACTAAACCGCCAGTCTCCTCTATTCCCAGCTTCAAACCTTTTTTTCACTGTTGCTCATTGACAGAAGTCAAAAAAGACATCTAATTAAAAGCGGACAAAAACATGTGATAAACCAGCAATAACAGGACTTTGGGGAGGGAAAGCCAACCAGAGACTGCCGTGCAAGAAAAATAATAAGCCCCACAAGGGCTAAAAAGATTTTTCAAGTAACTCCTTAGAATCTACTCGAACACAGTGAGGGGCCTCAGGGTCCTACACTGGATGGTCTCTTGAGGCCCCATCTAGCTCCCTGACACCACTATTCAGTGTCTGGTCAGCATCGCAGCTACACAGAAGTCAGATCACAATCCATCACCAGATATAAGGAGGTTGCAAAAAAAAAATAAAAAAGAAAGCAAGGCCAGAGATTTCTGGAGGCAGCATTGTTAGTCAGCACATATATGGTTTACCATTTACTTAAACAGTGTGCATAGATTAGGGCTTAATATGGAGGAAGCACCTGCAAAATACTCTACTTACAGTGTCTTATTTTATCCTCCCACCTATTCTCAAAGGATACAAATTACTGCTAGCCTCCTGGTATTAACAAAGGAGGAAACCAAGGCTTAGAAAAGATAAGTAACTTACTGAAAGGGTTCTAGTTAAACAGCAGAGCTGGGATTTGAAGCTGGTGTGGGTGACTCTGGAACCCATGCTCTTACTAATCTGCCCTTGCCCCTCCCTGTGTGCTTCAAGGACAATGAGGACTCCAGCATGCCTGGCCCAGAAGGCAATGTAGCGCCGAAGTGGAAATACGGGAAGATGGCTAGAAATGAGGCTAAAAAGGCTGCTCAATGTCAGCCAAAGAAGCTGCCATTCCGGCTGTACACTGAGCTTCGCTGGGAACTGTCATTATCCACGACAGGAAAAGGAAAGGGTGAAAATTGAGACAAGTGCAGAGCACCTGACATACGGCTCCCCTGCCAGTATCAGGAAGCTAGTAAAAGCTTTGAAGAAAAGAAGTTACATGGTGTAAATGGTATTTCAGGAAGATTAATCTGACAGCCACGCACAGAAGGTATTAAAGCGAACAAGAGGCTGGAGGCAAGGAAACTGGTTAAGAGGCTATTGCAGACGCTTGTTTCTGAGATGACAAGTCTGAGTTGGAACAGAGCAGTGAGAACAGAGGAAAAGGGACAAATGTAAGTGTTACCCATGATGAAAGAACTGACTGGCCCAGAGGAGCTTCACAACCAAAGCTATGGTCTGTGATGGTCTGAGGCAGTGTGAAGAGAGAAGGAGAAACACTACCAGCTGGTAGTTGCCTCAGCCCTGCACACTCAGGAACCTGCCTTTTCTGTCTCCTCACCAGACCACAAGCTCCGAAGACACAGGGACCTTTCTTGTTCCTGGCAGCTCCATACCACAGGCCAGGTGTTTGGTAGACTTAACAAATATCAACTGGCAGTCTGTTTTCTCTGTCTGGAACTCTGTTTCCACTTTTTCCTGGAAACTTCATGTAGGAAGGCCTTCCCGAAGGCCCAGCGAAAATGTTTCTTCTTCAGAGAGGCTCCCATGACCAGTCAGCCTAAATTAGATCCTCCAGTTTTCCTGCCCATAGAAAACCTTTCTTCACGGTACTTATTACAATGTGGAATTTTATATTTGTTGTTTTTTCATTTATTTATTTTTGTTGTTTTTGTCATCGGTGGTAGTTTCCCAACTTCCCCCACTACACTAAAAGCTCTGCAAGATCAGCATTTCTTTTCACCACTGAGTCCCCAACAACCAGTACAGCACTGTCCCATAGAGATAAAATGCAAGCCATATATGTAATTTTAAATTTCCAGCAGCCACATCTTTTACAGTAAGAAGAAACAGGTGAAATTAATCTTAAGACTATGTTTTACTTAACCAAATATATCCAAAGTGTTATCATTTAAGTATGTGTGATTTATTGAAAAATTGATGGGATAGTTCACATTCCTTTTTTTTTTTTTCCTTTGTACTAAGTCTTTACTTTCTGTATTTTATACTCATAGCACATCTCAATGGGGACTAGACACACATCAAGTGTTCCATAGTCATGTATGGCTAGTGGTAACCATAATGGATAACACAGATCCTTGCAAGGTGTTTGACCTGTTATTACTTACTTAATAAGTAAGATTCATGAGCAAGGGAAGGTGGAAAGGGAAAAAAGAAGGAGAAAAATGGGGAGAGGAAAAAAGACAGAGAAACTAACATTTGTCAGGTGTTTTACGTTAGGTTCTTTCATACATCAATAAATTATATGGCTTATTTCTAACATCAATCCTGGTGAGGTAGACATTATGAAAACCATCTTTATTAATGGGACACCAGTTTATAAATGTCATGTAACTTGCCCAGGATTATGCTGTATTTTGAGTGAAAGAACCAAGATTCAGAATGCAATCTTCCTTTCCCAATTGTGATGCCTGTGCTCACAGAAGTTGTACATAACAAGTTTAGTCAAGCCCAGACTGTTATCTAAATCTCTTTCATCCAGATAAAACATCCCAGCACTCCTATATATTGTTTTGAATCTTACAGACACTCTCATTTCAAAAGTGTGTTCTGATCATGGCAGGCTAACGTGGCAGTCTCCCTTTTTCTCCTCCAGAAATGTTTTAGAGAAATCTTTATCCTATTTTCTGCTCTCCATTAGAACACTACTATGACCACACAAAATTGTGGCATTTGCAATACCCCAAATATGCCAAGCTCTCTAACATGCTTCCTAGCTCTACATAGTTTTCCTGCTACCTAGAACCTTTCTCCTTCACGCAGTTAACATGCATCCTACATGACTCAGTTCAAGAAAAAAAGAAAGAAGAAAAGGAAAAGACTCAATTTTTTCAGTCATCTCATCTCAGGCAAGGAATCTCCATGGCCCACTCTCCAAGTGTGAGGTCCCCCGTTGCTGTGTTCACAAAGCACTCACGTGGAATTTTTTATGCAAACCATCATTATACTTCTAAGGTCTCCTTCACTAGACTGAACTTCTAGAAAGCAAGAACTATGTCTTTTATCTTTATATCCCCATTGGCCAGCATTTGTTGAATAGGTTGTTAAACAAGTAGATAAAGAAATGGATAGATCGATGAGCATGCTCATAGCCCTGTTTAAGTACAAGAAGCAATATCTGGTACCACACAGTCCAAAGAGTTAAAGAGGACTAGAGTGCTCTTGCAATACCTGCATTGCACTCGGCCAGTCGTCAAGGTCTGGGTCACAGTAACAAGAGCAGATGGCATCAGATGAGCACCCAGTGATGCCTTCAACCATATCATAAGAAACAATGTTTTAAGCTATGCAGAAGATGTAGCAAAATTGGGACTTACCCCACTGTTGGCTCCTAGGAGGTTAGAGATATGTGGAAGTCGGGAAATAGTTAGGGATGTAGTGGGTAGGAAGAAGCATCCTAAGCATCAAAATGTGGCCAGAGAGCCAAAGAGCCTAGGCATGCTAACCTGGAGGGACAGGGGACACGCAGTGTTGGTATCCATCTATCCCTCAGAAGGGAAAATGGTGGCAGACTGCACTGAGAAAAGTGCCAAACTGTAGGAACTTAGTTCTTCCTAACTCACAACACCTTGGGCAAGTATTTTTACCCCTGGGTATACCTTGAAAGATGTTTGTAGATGGAACTTTTGGCTGCACCTGAGATTGTGGTCTGTAGTAGGTGTTGGGCCAGAGCTTCTAAACTTTGATGCAGCACACTTGTGTACGGGGTACAGTTGTGCCAGAGGAAAATACAAATTCCCACAGTCCCTGGAACAGCCAGGTGAATGTAAGGTAGGAACAAGGCTTATGGAAGCCAGTACCTACTCCCCAGTGCTGGACCATTGCCTAGGAATGAGCCCTCTCATCTGCATGGTATCATGTTCTATGTAAACTCTGTCATGAAAAAATGTTGGAAAGTATAGAGTTAGACTATAGGAGGTAAATGAGCAAGCTTCAGAGACTTAGGAATTTTAAAAATATTTCATTTTGACAGGGCCAAGTGAGTAGAGTGTACTAGATATGCAGTAGCCAGGATCTGGCCCAATAGTCTTGCAGGATTGTGAGCTCTCAAATGCAAGTACAGACCAAAACCAGTGGGTGCTCCTGAGAATTCAGGTGGAAGCTGGAACACTAGCTCATGGCACCACTGAAAGTAAACTAATAACAATAACCCACAAGAATAAGGCCCAGGTCCTCAATAAAGGCACACTCTAAAAAACCAACATATCAAGGTGAGTGACACTTCATCCCACCCCCCCCCCAGTAGCCCATATTTCCTAATTGAGAGGGGAAGGACAGTGGTCAGAGTCAGCCCTACAACCACTGCCTGGCATCTCCCCACCTCTCCTCCTGGCAGAGTATAGCCAGGGAGAAATTAGTCCTTAGAAATTAGAAATGCTCATGGAATTTATCATGCATGCCATCATTACAGCCTCATAAACAAACTGAAAAGTGAGGGGGAAGAGGATGTGATTGTCATTGGAGCTGGGCTTATTACCCCCATGCCCCACATTTAGCCTCCTGCCAGTGTTTGCTTATCTTTTCAAGCACAGATCTGAACCCAGAGTTGGATACAGCTGGGCAGTCACATAACCAGAGGACCACAATAATAGCTAAAAGACAATTAAAGGTATTGGGAAACCATGGCTTCTTCTGAACTCTCACCACACTACTAAGCTGGTCAGAAGTATACTTCAAGTCACAGCAAATGGGCCTAGAGCTGTAGTAAGACCAGGATACAGGAAGAAGGCAAGAGCTGAATGTGGCAAGGAGGCCCTTCTCACTCTGAACAGGTGGCACACCAGACCCACCTCTCAGCATGGCTCTGACTGACATCACCCACCTGTGGATCTGAGTGGGCTAGAGAAGACCAGACCCATCTGGCACAAAGTAATATGGAGTAAACAGCCCAAGGGTATGTGTGTACGTGCTGAAGCTAGTGAGGCACCTCACAGCCCTAGCCAAGGAAAAGCTAACATCTGATATCTAAATAAGGCTTGCCAAGGTGGGGCAGACACCAAGAGAGAAAACTAAAATTAATCCCCACCACACCCAACCTCCACCAGAAATGCAAATGTCACCTGTACTCCATCTGTTCAACACTGCCAGTGGGGAGCTGAGCACATGCCAGAAGAATTTAGTCTCTACTAAATCCCAAATTAAAAGGCATCCAAGACCTTTACAGAGCTCCACTCTCTGAATTTTGCTCCAGCTTCTAAAGGGGTTATTCAACATTTGGAAATGACAAGAAAGCAAGCATCTTCCTTCTTGAAGGCTAATAAAATGTTCACTCACTTATCCACCATGGGCCAAAGAAGCATTAGGAAGTCTCCTTGATGTGAATCTCATTCTGTCACTTCAAAGTAGCATCCAGGTCCCAGCCTGGCAATGACACCATAATAATCTCAATTTTTTTACGTCCTCTTACTCTACCACTTCCTAGACCAAGACAGGAAAAATGAGATGTCTTTCTTAGTGATCAGATACTCTTGCTCCCTTAGAGACAGGAAATGATGAAGGCAGAGGCTATTGTTGTCCAAAGGGTTGAAGCCAAGTTGGTAGACTCTGTCTGCTTGCTTCTCCATGAGATGCAAGAAAAGAATACTGGAACCAGAAGCCCAGCCCCACCATGGTTCACATCAAGCTGCACAGAGTTGGAGGTTCATGTAAGTGAGTGTGTCTTGGGGGCAGGGTCGGGGCGAGTGAAAAGAGTTACCTAAAAAGGCATTGCAGGTAAAACCACGTACACACACAAAAACAAAAAAGAGCAGAAGACAAAAATAGGAACAGAGAACAAGGACAGTGAATAGAAAACAGTAACCAATATGGTGGATATTAAACTAATAAACAATTACTTTAAACATCAATGGTGTACCTGCACCAATTAAAAGATAAGATTATCAGAGTAGATCAAAAAGAAAAAATGGTGGGGGGATGCCTAGGTGGCTCAGTCAGTTAAGCGGCCAACTTTGTTTCAAGTCATGATCTCCCGGTTCATGAGTTCAAGCTCTGTGCTCTGTCTCAAAGCCCGGAGCCTGTTTCAGATTCTGTGTCTCCTTCTCTCTCTGCCCCTCCCCCACTCATACTCATGCTCTGTCTCTGTCTCTCTCTCTCTCAAAAATAAATAAACATTAAAAAAATTTATAATTTATTGAATGCATATGTTAAATTCAATAAGTTTATAATATATTGATTGCATATATTAAAAAAGAAGAAAAGAGGGGCTCCTGGGTGGCTCAGTCAGTTGAGTGTCTGACTCTTGATTTTGGGTCAGGCCATGATCCCAGGGTTGTGGGATCAAGCCCTACATTGGACTCCATGCTGATCATGAGCCCTGCTTCAGATTCTCAATCTCTTTCTGTCTCCCCTGCCCCTCTCTCCCATTCACATGCATGTTGTCTCCCTCTCTAAAATAAATTTTAAAAAAAGAAACAGAAAAGATCTAAAATGAATAATCCAAGCTTCTACCTTAGGAAACTAGAAGAAGAGCAATTAATACCAAAACAAGAGAAGGAAAAAATAATAACAATTAGGACAGAAATTAATAATATTGAAAACATGAGATCAAAAGAGAATATCAACAAAACCAAAAGCTGGTTCTTTGAAAAGATCAATAAAATTTATAAACCTCTAGCCGGGCTAAGATTTAAAAAAAAGAGAGAGACACAAATTACTAACATCAGAAATGAAAAAGGGGTATCACTACAGATCCCATGAACATAATAAGGATAATAAAAGAATACTATAAACAACTTTATATACTATAAACAAAGTTATACAAATTGGATAACCTAGATGAAATGGACCAATTCCTTGAAAGATACAACTTACCAAACACACACAAGAAAAGATATAAACAATCTGAATAGGCCTATATCTATTAAAGAAATTGAATAAGTAATTAATGACTTTCCAAATCATAAAGAAACAGATTCAGATGGGTTCACTGGTGAATTCTACCAAACATTTAAGGAAGAAGTTATTTCAATTCTGTATAATCTCTTCCAGAAGACAGAAGCAAAGGCAGTACTTCTTAACTTATTCTAAGAGGCCAGTATTACCCTAACACTGAAACCAGACAAAAACATTACAGGAAAACAAAACTATAGGCCAATATATCTCATCAACATACATGCAAAACTCCTCAGCAAAACATTAGCAAATAAAATCCAATGATGCATAAAAATAATTAGACATTTTAAGCAAGGAGACTTATCCCAGTGTGCAAAGTTGGTTAAACACTCAAAAATCAAGTAAATTAATCTATTGTAACAATAGACTAAAGAATAAAAATCACATTATCATACCAATAGGTGCAGAAAAAGCAAAATCCAGCACCCATTCATGATTACTTAATTTCTTTAAAAACCTTTCAGCAGGGGCGCCTGGGTGGCGCAGTCGGTTAGGCGTCCGACTTCAGCCAGGTCACGATCTCGCGGTCCGTGAGTTCGAGCCCCGCGTCAGGCTCTGGGCTGATGGCTCAGAGCCTGGAGCCTGTTTCCGATTCTGTGTCTCCCTCTCTCTCTGCCCCTCCCCCGTTCATGCTCTGTCTCTCTCTGTCCCAAAATAAATAAACGTTGAAAAAAAAAATTTAAAAAAAAAAAAAAAAAAAAAAAAAAAAAAAAAAAAAAAAAACCTTTCAGCAAACTAGGAGTAAAGGGGAACTTCTTCAACTTAATAAAGAATATGTATAAAAGAAATAATAAAGAATATCTATAAAAATCTACGGCTAATATCATACTCAATGTGAGAAACCAGAAGCTTTCTTCTAAAATCAGGAATAGACACCACTGCACTAGAAGTTTTAGCAAATGCAATAAGACAAGAAAGTGAAATAAAAGGTATACATTAAGAAAGAAGAAATAAAACTGTCTTTGTTCACAGATGACCTGTTCACCTATATATACAGAAAATCCAAAAGGACTGACAAGAAACTAGAACTAATAAGCAATTGCAGCAAAACTTTGAGATATAATATTAATGTACAAAAGTAAGTGGGACTGTTTCCGTAAGACAAAGGAAACCATCAGCAGAATGAAAAGGCAACCTATAGAATCGGAGAAAATATTGGCAAATCATGTATCTAATAAGGAGTTAACATCCAAAAAATATGTACAAATAACTCATACAACTCAATAACAAAAAAATTAAGAATCCAATTTTAAAAAGGGCAGAGAAATTGAATAGACATTTTTTCCAGAAAGACATACAAATAGTCAATGGGTACATAAAAAATTTTCAACATCAGTAATCATCAGGGAAATGCAAGTCAAAACCACAATGATATATCACCTCATACCTGTAAAAATGGCTATTAACAAAAAGACAAGAAATAACAAGTACTGCCAAGGATATAGAGAAAAGTGAACCCTCATACATTGTTGGTGGGAATGGAAATTGGTGCCGCCACTATGGAAAACTATGAAAAAAGTATGAAGTTTCCTCAAGAAATTGAAAATAGAAATACCATACCATATGATCCAACAATTGCATTATTGGGTATTTTTCTAAAGGAAACAAAATCACTATCTCAAAAAGATATCTGCACCCTCATGTTTATTGCAGCATTATTTACAAGCCAAGACATGGAAATAACCTAAATGTCTATCAACAGATGAATGGATAAAGAAAATGTAGTGTGTGTGTGTGTGTGTGTGTGTGTGTGTGTGTGTGTGTGTGTATGAAAGAAATTCTGTCATTTGGAACAATATGGATGGATCCTGAGGGTATTATGTTAAGCAAAATAAGTCAGACAGAGAAAGACAAGTAGTGTATGATCTCACTTATATGTGGAATGTAAAAAACAAACAAACAAAAAACAACCACCAAACTCATGGATACAGAGAACAGACTAGTGGTTGTCAGAGGTGGGGGAAGGAGGAGGGATAAAATGGGAGCAAGTGTTCAAAAGGTACAAACTTCCAGTTATAAGTAAGACCTGAGGACATAATGTTCAACATGTTAACTATAACTAGTAATACTGTATTGTATATTCGAAAATTACTAAGAAAGTAGTTCTTCAACATTCTCATCACACACACAAAAGATTGTAACTGTATGTAGTGATGGATGTTAACTAGACTTACTGTGGTAATAATTATGTGATATATACACATAACAAATCATTATATTGTATACCTAAAATTAATACAATGTCAAATGACATATATGTCAATTATATCTCAGTAGAAAAGAAAACAACCAACCAACTGGCCCAATTAAAAAGTGGACCAAAGGCCTGAAGAGACACCTCACCAAAGAAGATAAACATATTGCGAATAAGCATATGAAAAGATGCCAAGTATCAGCTATCATTAGGGAGTTGTAAATTAAAACAACGAGATACTATTACACACATATAGAATGGCAAAAATCCAGAACACTGACAGAACTAAATGCTTGTGACAATGTGGAGCGACAGGAACTCTCATTCATTGCTGATTGAAATATGGTGTAGCAACTTTGGAAGACAGTTTGGCAGCTTCTCACAAAACTACTCATATTCTTACCATATGATTGAGCAACCAAATTCTTTGATATTTACCCAAAGCTAAAAACATATATGCACATAAAAACCTGCATACAGATGTTCATAGCAACTTTATTTACAATTGCCAAAACTTGGTAGCAATCAAGATGTCCTTCAGTAGATGAATGGATAAATAAAATGTAATACATCCATAAAATGAAATATTAATCAGTAGACATGGAAGAAACTTAAATGCTTACTACTAAGTGAAAGAAGCCACTCTGAAAAGGATACAATACTATATGACTCCAACTACATAACATTCTAGAAAAGTCAAAACCAAGGAGACAGGGCAAATATCAGTGGTTTCTAGAGGTTAGGAAAAAGGGAGAGATGAATGGGCAAAGCACCAAGGATTTTTAAGGCAATGAAACTATTCTATGTGCTATTATAATGGTAGATACATGTCATTATACATTTGTTAACCCATAGAACGTGCAACACTAAAAGTAAACCACAGGGGCACTGGGTGGGTCAGTTGGTTAGGCTTCCACCTCTTGATTTCAGCTCAGGTCATGATCTCACAGTTCGTAAGATCGAGCCCCAGGTCAGGCTCTGCACTGACAGCGTGAAGCCTGTTTGAGATTCTCTCTCTCTCTCTTTCTCTGCCCTTTGCCTCCTTTCTCTCCCTCTCTCTCTCTCTCTCTCTCTCTCTATCTCAAAATAAATAGACATTAGAATGAATGAGTGGATGGATGAATGAATGAATGAATGAATGAATAAATAAATAAATAAATAAAAGTAAACCATGATGTAAACTATGAACTTTGAGTGATAATAATGTGTCAACGAAGGTTCATCAGAATGTACCTCCCTGCTGAGAGACGCAGATGGCGAAGGCTGTGCACATGTGGAGGTCAGGGTTATATGGCAACTCTCTAAGTTCTGCTCAGTTTTACTGTGAATGCAAAACTCTTCTAAAAAATAAACCTGTTTTTCAAAACAGGCACTGCAGGCAGATGCCCAATGTATGAGGTCACATGAACAATGGA
This sequence comes from Leopardus geoffroyi, assembly GCF_018350155.1. Classification (NCBI taxonomy): domain Eukaryota; kingdom Metazoa; phylum Chordata; class Mammalia; order Carnivora; family Felidae; genus Leopardus; species Leopardus geoffroyi. Next base: position 48,379,316 of record NC_059333.1, on the reverse strand, counting down.
GCAAACAGCATCACTTTCCAGAAACCAGCAAGGGCAGCAAAAAGGGAGAACCCACAAATGTATCCTGTATCTGTCATCTACCAGCATCTACCATCCACCAGCATGTTAACCCAGTCCCAAAGGAAAAGCCAAAAGTCACATTCTGTCCTCCCAAACAATTTTTGTTTTCATGACTTGAAGCTGGTGAGGCCTCTGTGGATCAACAAGAGGGAGCGGAGGAGTCTGCACGCATTCCTACTGACTGGAAATTGTGTCCAGTACACTGCAGGGGAGCTCTCTCCGTACCTCAACAGAAGCCAGCTATGTCCCAACCTGCTGAGTCATCCTCTGGCCTTGGCCCAGGAAAAAGCCTCCCTGAAATACCTGCCAAACTCCACAGTCACTTTCAAAATGTAGGTCAGCCTCTGCAGGCCTCTAAGTATCATTAGAGCCTGAAAGGGCCATGGCCACAGCTGGGGAAGCTTCTTCACCTGTCCTCAGTTTTTTCCTCTTTTGCCATCGTGTTGCTCAATCTATTGCCCTCCTCTGAAATCCCTCTAGGTTATCCCAATTTCAAAAGTTCTATTTGACCTGCTCTACACCTGTAATAAAACAAGTGTGGAAACATAGTAACTGCGAGGGCCTTACCAAGAGGAGACAAAAACAAGGTTTACCAGCTCCCCACAATCATACCCCAAATTCATCCTCCTATAAAGGCCTGTGTTTCCATGCAAAGGCAACGTGCACAACTATGCTGGGAAACCCCCACTCAGGAGCAAGCATGCAGCCCCATCTTTGCCACCAGATGTGAAGGGAAATAGTAACGGGCCCTTTTCCCCAACAGAGGCCGAAGAGAACCGATCTGGGGGAGTATCCCATGGTGCTTGTTTGCTAGCCCACTCTAAAATAATTTAAGGTTGCTTACAAAAATTGGCAACATAAAATAAAGATGAAAGGGAAACATGGGAAGTTGAGGGGCTTTGATTCAGTGGATTGGGAGTGAAAAAGGATTGGCTACAAATGAATGAGCTCTAACGTCACTGTTCCCACCTCATTCTGTCCCTTCTTTACCAGTCTTGTATGATTCTAGCTTTCTTGTCAAGGTCACCAAAGACCCCACATTGCTAAACTCAACTGCCAATTCTGTCTTCATTTTACTTGAGCCACTAGCAGAATTTCACAGAGTTGATCACAGCATGCTCTCTGGAAAATATTCTTCCCTTATTTTTCTTCACTGGCCCTTCCTTCTGTTCTGGTTTCTCCTAATTAGAATACTTAGAATGTCCTAGGGCTCAGTTTTTAGAACTCCTTTCTACCTTCTCAGTAATCTCTTTTCACAGCCTTCAGTAGTAAGCCACATGCCAATGAGTCCCAGATTTTTATCCATAGCCCATACTTCTCCTCAGAACCCTAAGCTCCTTACATCCAACTGCCCATCCAGCTGTCCAATATACATCTCAAATTCAAAACTGTCCAGAACAGGTCTCCTGATACCTGGACCAGATCCACCTACCTACAGGTTTCCCTACTCAGTGACAACTTCATCCTCCCAATTTCACCAAAAAGTTTACAACCATCCTTGATGCCTCTCTTTCTCTCACTTGCCACATCCAATCTGTTGGAGAATCCTGTTGACTCTATCTCCAAAGTATGCCCAGGATCTGACGGTTTCTTCACTGGATTCTGCTTCTGCCTTTGCCCTTTTCAGACTATTCTCAACCCAGAAGTCAGAATTATCCTGTTGAAATGTAAGTTGGGCTGAGGTCCTCACAATGACCTATATGGCTCCATATGATTTAGTTCCCATCACTTCTCCAGTCTACTCCTTACCGGCCACACTGGCCTCCCTTCTTCTCGTTAAACACACCAGGCTCTACTCCACCTTCAGGTCTTTGTACTTGCTGCTGCTCCTGCTTGAAATACTCTTCCCCCTTACCTCCTCTAAGCCTTTGCTCAAATACCTTCTAATAAGGCTTTCCCTTATTATCCTTCTAATAAGGCTTTCCCTGATCACTCTATTTAAAACTTCAAACTGCATCAAGACCCCATCCTCTTGTCCTGTTTTATATTCCCCATAAAACATCCCCTTCTAACACACTACATAATTTACTGACTTACTTTGTTTATTGCAATTAGAGTGAAAACTATGTTCATGTAGGACTTGTTTCTATTTTTCTTTACTGCTTAATTTCTGACTCTCAGAACTGTTCCCGGCATATAGTATGTGGCTCAGTACATAAGGGTTGTGTGGATGAATGGATGTGTAAATGGATGAATAAATGGATGGGTGGATTGGTGGATGAAAAAAGTAGATGGCAGGACTTGTGTTTCAGCTGCCAGATTCCTAAAGATCCCAGAGGGAGAAAATGTCACAAATCAAGGAGAATTCAGCATTTAAGACACAGATCTCCCCACAGCCACTCTGCCCATGTAACTGCAATGTTAGATAATAACATAAAAATGAAATGAAGTATCCATTAGGATTAGGCTAGTCTTAGTTTTGTCTCCATCAGCCATAGCCCACAATAAGCTGGCTGGGGAAACACTGATGATTACGAGAGTCAAGAATGGCAGGCCATGACTCCAATGCTTGGGAAGGGGCTAGAGAAAGAGTTAATAAACTAAAGGTACCAGTTTTCTATGGAGTTTCTACCATATGACAGATAAGACACCAGGCTCTTGGCCAACATTATCTCATTAAATCCTTGCCACACTGAGAAGCTGGTATTATTACCCCATTTTACAAATCAGGAAACTGAAGTTCAGAGAGGTTAAGTTATTTTCACAATGTCCCAAATACACAGTAAGAGTCAGGATTCAAACTAGATCTATATGAATCAAAAGTTCTTGCTCTTTATGGGGCACTTGGGTGGCTCAGTCAGCTGAGTGTCCGACTTCAGCTCGAGTCATGATCTTAAGATTCATGAGGTCAAGCCCCTCTGGGGCTCACTGCTGTCAGTGCAGAACTTGCTTAGGATCCTCTGTCCCTTTCTCTGGCTCTGCCTCTCCACCACTGTGTTCTCTCGCGCTCTCTCTCTCTCTCTCTCTCTCTCTCTCTCTCAAAAATAAATAAGCATTTTTTGATCAAAAAAAAAGTTCTTCCTTTTTATATACCAAGGTTACTCTAGAAATGGTGAACTAACTTTCAACAGTTTCAGATCAATTCTCCCTTCCTAGTCAGTCCTTCATCATACTTAGTCTCAGTATATCAAACATCTTCAAATTGGGCAAAAAGAGTAAGAAAGAAGTGGAAACTGAGCCTTTGTGTCCTAATTAATGCTGAAGATTTCCAGCAGAATGAAAAAAAAAAAATCAATAGGCTGAAACCAGACACCTTTTCGTCAGTTTTACACACATACACACACCCATGTACACACCAAAGACAAGGAGTAGGAAAACACAGTATTAAAACTTACCTCACTACTACCGTCACCCAAATCTCTCATGGGTCTTAAGTACAGAAGACGTGCTGCTCAGCAGCTAACAATCCTTGCAGATGCTGCTTACCACTCAAGAAAGACAAACATATTTCACCAGCATCAGCCTTGCGACAGCCCCAGAGAAACCTTTTCTTCCTCCCACTCATGTTTCTTCCCAAGCAATGTATATCATGCCAGCCTCCACCCAACTTACAGAAACCTGGCCCATAACACCCTGCAATTAATATCATCAGACATGCAGGTCTGATTGTCAAACTACTGGGCATGTTCACACATACCAGAAAATACTGTCCTTTGCACTCAGGGAAACACTAACTGATTCACTGTCAGCAAGTGTTTCTCCAAGTCCTGCAAGGTATTTATACTCATTTATTCCCACTCTCACCATGTTTGCCTCCTTATTAATCATTTCTATGAAACTGTTCAACCAGCCAGCTCAGGTGCTCAGTGTGTAAGCACAGTTAAAGCAGAAGGCTCCCACACAGATCAGGCCCGCCCCTGACTTTGTTTCCCTTACCTGAACCAACCTACCAAGCCAACTATCTCATACCCACTTCTACCCAGGGGCCCCTAGGAAGACTAAGAAAACTCAGGAATGAATATTCACAGTCATTGCTGTGGGCTTCAGCATTTGGACCCACCAGCCAATAAGAATCTTTCTTGGTTCTCACTTTAAAAATAAGACCTCTTGGAGCACCTGGGTGGTTCATTCAGTTGAGCATCTGACTCTTGATTTTGGTTCACATCATAGTCTCACAGTTTCCTAAGTTTGGGCCCCACATCAGGCTCTGCATGGACTGCACTGCTGTGGAACCTGCTTGAGATTTTCCCTCTCTCTCCACCCTACACCCCTCCTTGCACTCTCTCTGTCTCTATCAAAATAAATGAGTAAACTTTTAAAAAAATAAATAAAAATAAAAATGAGACCTACTGGAGTGTGTGTAGAGTGCACGTATGAAATTGGGGTTGTGCCATCAAGGCCATAACACAAAGTAAACAAAGGAGATTTAGAAGCCACTTCTTTTCAAAAGACGGAAGTACCATATGTTGCCAAGACCTAATTCACCTTTTTAACTACAGGCTCTAAATTAGTAGAAAAATTGTTCTAAAAAGGGACAAGATCCTCTGAAAACCCGTTAATAGGGTAAACTAACCATGAGATCAATAAAGACAAACGAATGAGTAGCAGTTCCATTAGGTGCTCATCTGGACACCTAAAGTTGGAGGAAAGTGATGAAGACAGGCCCTTGATTTTACTTTCTCACTCTTGTTACATTTGAATAGCCCTGAAAGCACAGAGGCAGGGCCCAGAGCAAACTGAAAATGTGGAGTCCCTTGTTTATAAATTGTGAGAATTTCAAAACAGTGACAGCAGAGCATTAAAATAAGCACACGACCCCTCTAAGACTGGAGCCCTGTGCAACTCTACAGGTTGCACACCCACAGAACAGGCCCTGCAGACAGAGAATTTGTCCTCTAAGTGACTGAAAGGACCTGGAGGGAAACTGTGACTGAATTACATGCTCTCTGGCATCATTCATCCTGGGAAGAGTACCCTTGAAAGCTCAAGGATCTCATGAAGGGTCATTTCATGCTGGTATTGCTTGGAGAGAAAAAGAGTAATTTCTCCCTTAAGACGTAATCCTGAACTAGACGTCATAAATATGTCTGTTCCCTGGAAGATTCAAAAGCTTTCTAACTGGGGCGCCTGGGTGGCGCAGTCGGTGAAGCGTCCGACTTCAGCCAGGTCACGATCTCGCGGTCCGTGAGTTCGAGCCCCGCGTCGGGCTCTGGGCTGATGGCTCAGAGCCTGGAGCCTGTTTCCGATTCTGTGTCTCCCTCTCTCTCTGCCCCTCCCCCATTCATGCTCTGTCTCTCTCTGTCTCAAAAATAAATAAACGTTGAAAAAAAAAATTAAAAAAAAAAAAAAGCTTTCTAACTGTGTAACTGGTATTTTTATTTATTTATTTTTTATCTATTTAAGATTGACTGGACCCAATTAACCTAACCAACTGGATTATCTGGAAAGATAAATCTTACAGGAATGAACCCAGTAGGAAATCTGAATGCTTGCTGGCAGAAAATTTCCTATAATTTTGGCTGGAGAAGACATTTCTCTATTCTATCAAGTTGAAAGAGTGCTCTTTGGTCATCAGCTTAGTAATGGCTGAATTTTATAAGAACTGATTACAAAATATATAAGACTCAACTCTATGGCTAAGAGAGCAAATTAGACTTCAAGCCAATTTCCAACAAAATTTTTGAGAAGATTTGCTCAGTTGTTTCTTCTTTTCTCTTTCTGCTTCTTAACTGACCTTCCTCCTTCATGGTTTGGGGCTTCAGTGAAATAACCAGCAGGCCCTACACTTTCTACCCACCACTACCTCCCAATCAAAATCCACTCATCCTGTGAACCAAATGGTTCCTGTAATAAATTAAATTTAGAAACGTGGTTAATGATGACGGACGGTCTGGTGGTAGAGGTGAGCCCACAAGGAGGCCAGTGGAGAAGCTCATTTAAAACATAGTCTTTCCACATTCCCTGCTCATGGATTGGAAGAATAAATATTGTCAAAATGTCAATACTACCCAAAGCTATCTACACATTCAATGCAATCCCAATCAAAATTGCACCAGCATTCTTCTCGAAACTAGAACAAGCAATCCTAAAATTCACATGGAACCACAAAAGGCCCCGAATAGCCAAAGTAATTTTGAAGAAGAAGACCAAAGCAGGAGGCATCACAATCCCAGACTTTAGCCTCTACTACAAAGCTGTCATCATCAAGACAGCATGGTATTGGCACAAAAACAGACACATAGACCAGTGGAATAGAATAGAAACCCCAGAACTAGACCCACAAACGTATGGCCAACTCATCTTTGACAAAGCAGGAAAGAACATCCAATGGAAAAAAGACAGTCTCTTTAACAAATGGTGCTGGGAGAACTGGACAGCAACATGCAGAAGGTTGAAACTAGACCACTTTCTCATACCATTCACAAAAATAAATTCAAAATGGATAAAGGACCTGAATGTGAGACAGGAAACCATCAAAACCCTAGAGGAGAAAGCAGGAAAAGACCTCTCTGACCTCAGCCGTAGCTATCTCTTACTCGACACATCCCCAAAGGCAAGGGAATTAAAAGCAAAAGTGAATTACTGGGACCTTATGAAGATAAAAAGCTTCTGCACAGCAAAGGAAACAACCAACAAAACTAAAAGGCAACCAACGGAATGGGAAAAGATATTTGCAAATGACATATCGGACAAAGGGCTAGTATCCAAAATCTATAAAGAGCTCACCAAACTCCACACCCGAAAAACAAATAACCCAGTGAAGAAATGGGCAGAAAACATGAATAGACACTTCTCTAAAGAAGACATCCGGATGGCCAACAGGCACATGAAAAGATGTTCAGCGTCGCTCCTTATCAGGGAAATACAAATCAAAACCACACTCAGATATCACCTCACGCCAGTCAGAGTGGCCAAAATGAACAAATCAGGAGACTCTAGATGCTGGAGGGGATGTGGAGAAATGGGAACCCTCTTGCACTGTTGGTGGGAATGCAAATTGGTGCAGCCGCTCTGGAAAGCAGTGTGGAGGTTCCTCAGAAAATTAAAAATAGACCTACCCTATGACCCACCAATAGCACTGCTAGGAATTTATCCAAGGGATACAGGAGTACTGATGCATAGGGGCACTTGTACCCCAATGTTCATAGCAGCACTCTCAACAATAGCCAAATTATGGAAAGAGCCTAAATGTCCATCAACTGATGAATGCATAAAGAAATTGTGGTTTATATACACAATGGAATACTACGTGGCAATGAGAAAAAATGAAATATGGCCTTTTGTAGCAATGTGGATGGAACTGGAGAGTGTGATGCTAAGTGAAATAAGCCATACAGAGAAAGACAGATACCATATGGTTTCACTCTTATGTGGATCCTGAGAAACTTAACAGAAACCAATGGGGGAGGGGAAGGGGAAAAAAAAAAAAAGAGGTTAGAGTGGGAGAGAGCCAAAGCATAAGAGACTGTTAAAAACTGAGAACAAACTGAGGGTTGATGGGGGGTGGGAGGGAGGGGAAGGTGGGTGATGGGTATTGAGGAGGGCACCTTTTGGGATGAGCACTCGGTGTTGTATGGAAACCAATTTGACAATAATTTTCATATATTGAAATAAATAAATAAATAAATAAATAAATAAATAAATAAATAAATAAATAAAACAGAGTCTTTCCTCAAAGGATGCCATGTAAACCACTGCCTTCTCCAATCACTAGAATAATGGTCCTTTCGATAAGAATAAGAGACTCAGCTAATGTAAGCTAACTTACTCATCATTTCTTCAACTGGACTTCGAACACCAGAGTAAATATCTGTTCACCTTTAGTCCTGTGTTTTTATTCAACATGAACTCAGAACTGCCCTTGATGAATTGCTTCTCAAATCATAACCAAATGAAAAAGATAAAAGGATAAGGAGAGAGTAGAAGAGAGGACATTTTTAAACATCACTTGTTAACTGAAACTTGGAAAAGTCAAGTGATGATGTGCCAAACAATGAAGGAAAGAAGATACCCTTTGAGCCCACAGCTTTCCTTAAAGTTTACTTTTTCAGGCCATACCAAGTGCCTCATTAACAATACTCCATTTCCAAATCTGGCAATATGCTTTACGATTCAGCACAATTGGTGATTGATAATGTATCAGAAGGAAAATTCAGAAGCTTAAGGGGGCTCAGTGTGAGAGTCAAAGCTGTCTTCCCTAAAATGTAGGACTGTGCTATCTGAAGGTAGGAGTGGGTGCTTTTTCAGTGATAGCCCCAACTGAGGTTTGATGGGGGTGGGGGTTGGGAGGAATGGGGAAAATAGGCGATAGGCATTGAGGAGGGCACTTGTTGGGATGAGCACTGTGTGTTGTATGTAAGTGATGAATCACGGGAATATACTCCTAAAGCCAAGACTACACAGTACGCTAGCTAACGTGAGAAAAAATAAATAAATAAATAAATATTTTTATTTGAGTTTAGTTGACATACAAAGTTACATTAGCTTCAGATATATAACATAGTTATTTGACAAGTTTATACATTATGCTAGGCTCACCATATAAGTGTAGCTACAATCTGTTACCATGCAACATAATTACAATATCATTGACCATATTCCCTATGCTATGCCTTTTATTCCTGTGACTTACTCATTCCATAACTGGAACCCTGTATTGCCCACTCCCTTTCATCCCTTTTGCCCATCCTCCCACCCTCTCTTCTTTGGCAACCAATGGTTTGTTCTCTGTATTTACAGCTCTGAATCTGCTTTCTGTTTGTGCCTGTATTCATTTTCTTGATAGCCTCAGTCTCTTTTTTCACAAGAACTAATTTCATGCCAATGTCAGGATAGATCAAAATCAAAACATTCTCTCTGTTGACTTCTTCCTATTTCTAAATTTTCAAAAATTCTTCTTTCAAGACATTGGGGCAGGGGGTGGGGAGAATGGGTTTTCTTCATTTCAGGAAAATTAAAAAAAGATCACTGGAGTGGCATATAAATTCTACTTCCGATCCAAAAAAATAAGAGCCACAGACAAGAGGAGGGAAACATCCCATCATAGCCTCTTCTGAATCCTGGGCAATTTCCCTGTAAAAGAGGTCCTGGAAAAGGTTGCTAAGAGCAGGGCAATCATGGGTTTAGGGGTAACTGGAATGAGAGGAAAAGACAGCGATGAAAGTGGGGAAATGGAATGAGACTGAGACTGAGGCAAAATAAGAGGCTCCTGTCCCTTTTAATGGTTTCACATAGTCAGTCTGATTCTCTTATGGAAAAACCAATTCTGATCCTAGAACCAATCAGAATGTAACCACTATCAGGGTGCAGAACCAGTTTCATCCATTCACCCCACTGTCTCTTATTCATTACCACCACGAAACACAAATAACTAAAACTAATTCCAAGAGCAAAACCAACAACTCTTACCACAATTACTAAGGCAACAAGTAGGTATTATTAATTTTTTTGTGCACATTTCTCTCCAGAAACCATAATCTTTGTCCTTAATTGCACCTTTCTGATAGGCTGATGGCCCCTGAAACATGCAGGAGTACAGAAGGGAGTCCTGAGCTCATCAGAAAGAGGCAAAAGGCTCTCACTCATGCTCTCTTAATCTTTCCTGCATCTATCTCTCTCTCAGTGGAAAACACCAGAGAGGAACAAAACCTCCTTCAAACAATGCTGATTTGGAGGAAATTAAAGTGATAAATTTACTCTATCATCTAGTGTGGCTGTTCTTACTTCTGTTATTATTACTAAATTCTGCAAATGAATCATTTCTGTTATGAGAACTGTCATAGTGACATGAGAATACTGAGCAGCATCCATTCCTACATCCCAACCCATAGTAGGGAGATCACTGGCATAAAACTAAAGTTTTCCAAGACTTCTGATGGAAGCTTTCTTTCTAGGTGAAAAAGTGACTGTAGTACCTCTCCTTTAAAAGAAAAAACGACTTCAATTTTCCTAAAGACTCAGTATTTAGTTCTTATCCACCAAAAAAAGTAAAACCTCTATCAAATGATAGTAATAATATCTTGTTGTCATCTTAAGTAGGAGCTTTCCCAAGAATTAATCTGGGCTACAATATTTTAAGAAGTAGTTTTCCAGCATCCAAGAAAGGTGTTAGTTGTGTGAAAAAAAGCAGTAATTCTGCACAGGCAGAGTGGGAAGAAATGCCAAGGTGCTCAGCACAGCCAAACTGAAGAAAACGTATTTGTTCTATAAACTTGTCAAATCACTAACTTGTCCACCTGAAACTAATGTGACCCTGCATGTCAACTGTACTCAAATTGAAAAAGGAAAAAAAAAGGAAAACTTGATTGTTCTGGCAACAAAGCATCTACGTAGAGATGTCTAGACGATAGCAGGTCAGACTGGACTTCAGGGAAGTAGCAGAGCGGAGAAACAAAGAAACTGTCCAATTCTCAGAGGGAAAATAGACAGTCCCGGCTCAAAGTCTGGGACCCTGGTATGAGGCTCCCGAGCTTTAAGCCCTTGCCTGACTCTAGGGCATCCCTCTCTGACCCAGCTTCCTATGTCTGGTAATGAAATCAAGCCCTGCTTCTTCAGCTTCAGTCATAGTCCCAACTGGACTTGGCTGAATTCACTCCCCACGGGCCTCTGTTGGGTTTAAAAGGCTTCTGGTTCTGGACTCTGGCTTAGCCAGACCTCTTAGGCCTGTCAGCAGATCTTGGCAGCGCTGCTTTGGCCCTTGCTGCTCTCTATAAGGCCTTTGATGCTCAGTCGCTCATTAGCCTTGCCTCATCTCCCACCCATCATGCCCTAGTCTTAGCTCCAATCCATCAGAGGCATGATGCATTTGGCCAGTATAACCCTTAGCTGAGTTTACCTCACCATAGTCCAATGGGAGGTTGGGGTTATCAAACACAGAAAAAGAATCTTAAAAAACAGTAATACATTGAAGAAGAACTTCTATCTCAGAAGCCAAAGTAAAATCAACACAGACCATGGTTTGGCAGACTCTGTCTTGTTATGTACCAAATGTTATTATAGTGAAGACCTCAACTATTTGACTAATAGTACAAAAATGTGCATGTAAGTACACCTCCAAGACAGTCAGGGTTAGTGTATTTATTTCCATTTTCAACACAACTGCTTCACTATTTTTGAGTGCCAGACATTGTGAATTTTACCTTTTGGGGCACTGGGTATTTTTTTATTCCTATAAGAATTATTTTGGGAGCACCTGGGTGGCTCAGTCAGTTAAGAATCTCACTCTTGATCTCAGCTCAGGTCATGATCTCACGGTTCATAAAATAAAGCCCCAAGTTGGGCTTTGCACTGACAGAGTACAGTCTGCTTGGAATTCCCTCTCTTTCCTTCTCTCTCCGGCCCTTCCTTATTCGTGCTGTGTCTCTCTCAAAATAAATGAATAAACTTAAAAAAAGAATTACTTTTTGATCCTACAATTCCACTTCTAGGTATTTGCCCCAAAGAATTGAAATCAGGAACCCCAACAGATAAATGTACACCAATGTTCATAGCAGCATTATTGACAGTAATTAAGGGATGGCATATTAGTTAAGATTCTCCAAAGAAATAGAACCAATAGTATATCTACCTATATGTATATCTATATCTATCTATATCTATACATCTACGTGTCTATATCTACTATCTATACATAGCCAAATCTATAGCTATATATTATATAGAGAGAAAGACTTATTTTAGGAATTGGCTAACATGATTGTGGAGGCTAGCATGTCCAAAATCTTCAGTGTAAGCCCACAGGCGAAACTCAGGGAAGAGATGATACTGCAGTTTAAGTCCAAAAGCAGTTTGCTGGCAGAATTCTCTCTTGTTCAAGAGAGGTCTGTATTTTGCTTTTTTTCCCCCTTTTTATTATTTTTATTTTTATATTTTTTAATTTTCTTTTTTATTTTTTTTAATTTACATCCAAATTAGTTAGCATGTAATGCAACAATGATTTCAGGACTAGATTCCTTAGTGCCCCTTACTCATTTAGCCCTAGCCCATCCCCCCTCCCACAACCCCTCCAGTAACCCTCAGTTTGTTCTCTATATTTATGAGTCTCTTCTGTTTTGTCCCCCTCCCTGTTTTTATACTATTTTTGTTTCCCTTCCTTTATGTTCTTCTGTTTTGTCTTTTAAAGTCCTCATATGAGTGAAGTCATATGATTTTTGTCTTTCTCTGACTAATTTCACTTAGTATAATACCCTCCAGTTCCATCCACGTAGTTGCAGATGGCAAAATTTCATTCTTTTTGATTGCTGAGTAATACTCCATTGTATATATATACCATATCTTCTTTATCCATTCATCCATTGATGGACATTTGGGCTCTTTACATACTTTGGCTATTGTTGATAGTGCTGCTATAAACATGGGGGTGCATGTGTCCCTTTGAAACAGCACACCTGTATCCTGTGGATAAATGCCTAGTACTGCAATTGCTGGGTCATAGGGTAGTTCTATTTTTAGTTTTTTTGAGGAAGCTCCATACTGTTTTCCAGAGTGGCTGCACCAGCTTGCATTCCCATGGAGGAGGGGAAGGAAAAAAAAAAAAAGAGGTTAGAGTGGGAGAGAGCCAAAGCATAAGAAACTCTTAAAAACTGAGAACAAACTGAGGGTTGATGGAGGGTGGGTGATGGGTATTGAGGAGGGCATCTTTTGGGATGAGCAATGGGTGTTGTATGGAAACCAATTTGACAATAAATTTTATACATTGAAAAAAGAAAGATTCCATGCTCCTGGATAGGGAGAACAAATATTGTTAAAATGTTGATACTACCCAAAGCAATCTACATATTCAATGCAATCTCTATCAAAATAACACCAGCATTCTTCACAGAGCTAGAGCAAATAATCCTAAAATTTGTATGGAACCAGAAAAGACCCCAAATAGCCAAAGCAATCTTGAAAAAGAAAACCAAAGCAGGAAGCATCAAAATCCCAGACTTCAAGCTATACTACAAAGCTGTAACCATCAAGACAGTATGGTACTGGCACAGGAACAGACATTCAGATCAATGGAACAGAACAGAGAACCCAGAAATGGACCCACAAACGTATGGCCAACTAATCTTTGACAAAGCAGGAAAGAATATCCAATGGAATAAAGACAGTCTCTTCAGCAAGTGGTGCTGGGAAAACTGGACAGTGACATGCAGAAGAATGAACCTGGACTACTTTCTTACACCATACACAAAAATAAACTCAAAATGGATGAAAGACCTCAATGTAAGACAGGAAGCCATCAAAATCCCAGAGGAGAAAGCAGGCAAAAACCTCTTTGATCTCGGCCGCAGCAATTTCTTACTCAAAACGTCTCTGAAGACAAGGGAAACAAAATCAAAAATGAACTATTGGGACCTCATCAAAATAAAAAGCTTCTGCACAACAGAGGAAACAGTCAGCAAAACTAAAAGGCAACCAGCAGAATGGGAGAAGGTATTTGTAAATGACATATCAGATAAAGAGTTATTATCCAAAATCTATAAAGAACTTCTCAAACTCAACACCCAAAAAACAAATAATCCAGTAAAGAAATGGGCAAAAGACATGAATAGACACTTCTCCAAAGAAGACATCCAGAAGGCCAACTGACACATGAAAAAATGCTCAACATCACTCATCATCAGGGAAATACAAATCAAAACCACAATGAGATACCACCTCACACCTGTCCGAATGGCTAACATTAACAACTCAGGCAACAACAGATGTTGGGAAGGATGCAGAGAAAGAGGATCTCTTTTGCATTGTTGGTCGGTATTTTTCTATAAAGGTCTTCAACTGATTAGATGAGGCCTATCCAAATAACGGAGAGCTATCTGCTTTACTCAAGTCTACTGAGTTAAATGTTAATCTCATCTAAAAAATACCTTCAGGGGCGTCTGGGTGGCTCAGTTGGTTAAGTGTCTAGCTCTTGGTTTTGGCTCAGGTCATGATCTCATGGTTTATGAGTTTGAACCCCACATCTGTCAGTGCAAAGCCTGCTTAGAATTCTCTCTCTCCTCTCCCTCCCTCCCTCCCTCCCTCTCTCTCTGCACCTCCTCACCCCTCAAAATAAATGAATAAAAACTTTAAATAAATTAAATTAAGTTAAAAATACCTTCACAGAAACATCTAGAATAAGCTTTGACTGAATATCTTGTCAGTGTGGTCTAGCAAAATTAACACAAAAAATTAGCCATCACAGATGGAAACAACCTAAATGCTCCTCAACAGATGAATGGATAAACAAAATGCAGTATAAACATACAATGGAATATTATTCAACCTTAAAAAGTATGAAATTCTGACACATGATATCGTATCAATGGACCTTGAAGATATTATGCTAAGTGAAATAAGCCAGTCATAAGAGGAAAAAGATTGTATAATTCCATTTATATGAGGTACATAGAGTAATCCAATTGATAGAGACAGCAGAATGTGGTTACTAGCAGCGAGCCAGGGAGTTATTGTTGAATGAGTATGGAGTTTCAGTTTGATGAAATGGCTCTGGAGATGGACAGCTGTGATCTCTGCACAACAATGTCAATGCACCTAATGTCACTGAACTACACACTTAGAAATGGCTAAAATGGCAAATTTTATATTATGTTTAATTTGCCATAATAAAAAATGAATTGCTTATAGGTATAGGCTTTACTATGAACCAGATACTATGCTAACTTCTTCACATGGATTTTCTCATTTGATGCCTACTGATATCCCCACTTTATAATAATAAATACAATATAATAAAGCCTCCTAGAGAAAATAACTTGCTCAGGGTACACTAGTAAGAAGCAGACCTGGGATTGAAACCCTCACAGTCTGACTCCAAAGTCTGTTTGCTTAGTCAGAGTGCAATATTTAAGAGTGACTACATTAACCCAATGAAGTAAAAAGCAAATTAAAATATTTTTCAAATATTATTTTTAAATTTATTCAATATATAAAAGACTTAAATCTCAAAAAGATTTAAAATCCAGACTGGGTATAATTAATAATGGGACACCTGAAATAATCCTACATCAAGCTTCATCATGAGAAGTTCTTATCCCAAAACCATAGCATCTCCAGAAATAAAAGAATATAATTTGATGCCCAAGAAATAGAAGTAGAATATTTACCTGGCACCTGCCTCATTTTTCCACGAGACTTGGAATATTTCAGTTTCTCCATTTTTTAAAAAAATAAATATATTGTTGTTCCAAACCACAATATTTTCAATGATGAAAAACAGAGCTTTTCCACCACTTTCAGGAACAAGATAGGGTTGTCCACCCTTGCTACTTTTATTCAAAATAGTACTGGAAGTTCTAGCCATACCAGTCAGACAAGAAAAAGAAATAAAAGGCATCCAAATTGGTAGGGAAGAAGTAAAACTTTCATTATTTGCAGATGACATGATACTCTATATAGAAAACCCTAAACGCCTGGGTGGCGCAGTCGGTTGGGCGTCCGACTTCAGCCAGGTCACGGTCTCGCGGTCCGTGAGTTCGAGCCCCGCGTCGGGCTCTGGGCTGACGGCTCGGAGCCTGGAGCCTGTTTCCGATTCTGTGTCTCCCTCTCTCTCTGTCCCTCCCCCGTTCATGCTCTGTCTCTCTCTGTCCCAAAAATGAATAAACGTTGAAAAAAAAAAAATTTAAAAAAAAAAAAAAAAAAGAAAACCCTAAAAACTCCACCAAAAAACTACTAGAACTCATAAATGAATTCAGTAAATTTGCAGGATACAAAATAAAATACAGAAGTCTGTTGAATTTCTATATACTAATAATGAAGCAGCAGAAAGAGAAATTAAGAAAACAACCCTATTTACCATTGCACCAAAAATAATAAAATAGCTAAGCATAAACTTAACCAAAGAGGTGAAAGATCTATACTCCAAAATATAAAACACTGGTGAAAGAAATTGGAGAAGACACAAACAAATGGAAAGATACTCCATGTTCATGGATTGGAAGAATGAATATTGTTAAAATGTCCATTCTACCCAAAGTAATCTACATATTTAATGCAATCTCTATCAAAATACCAACAGCATTTTTCACAGAACTAGAACAAATAATCCTAAAATTTGTATGGGATTTTGAACAGCCAAAGAAATCTTGAAAAAAACAAAGCTGGAGGTATCACAATTCCAGTTTTAAAACTATACTACTAAGCTGTAGTAATCAAACAGTATGGTACTGACACAAAAATAGATATACAGATCAAAATAACAGAATAGAGACCCCAGAAATAAATCCACACTTGTATGATCAATTAATCTATGATAAAGGAGGCAAGATTATTAAATGGGAAAAAGACTTCAATAAATGATGCTGGGAAAACTGAACAGCTACATGCAAAAGAATGAAACTGGACCATTTTCTTATACCATACACAAAATTAAACTAAAAACAGAATAAAGACCTAAATGTGAGACCTGAAACCATAAAACTCTTAGAAGAAAACATTGGGAGTAAATTCTTTGACATTGGCTATAGAAACATTTTTCTGGATCTGCCTCCTAAGGCAAGAGAAACAAAAGCAAAATTAAACTATTGTGACTACACCAAAATAGATTTTGCACAGCAAAGGAAACTATGAATGAAATGAAAAGGCAACCTACTGAATGGGAGAAGATGTTTACAAATGACATGTTTGATAGGGGTTTAATATCCAAAATGTATAAAGAATTTTAAAGAACTGAACCCCCAAAACCCCAAATAATCCAATTAAAAAATGGGCAGAGGACCCGAATAGACATTTTTCCAAAGAAGACGTACAGATGGCCAACAGACACATAAGAAGATGTTCAACATCACTAATCATCAGGGAAATGTAAATTGAAACCACAATGAGATAGCACCTCCATTTGTCAGAATGGCTAAAATCAAAAAAATGGTGAGTGTTGGTGAGGATGTGGAGAAAAAGGAACCCTCTGCACTATTGATGGGAATGCAAATTAGTGCAGCCACTGGAGAACACAGTATGGAGACTCCTCAAAAAATTAAAAATAGAATCACCATATGATCCAGTAATTTTACTACTGGGTATTTACCCAAAGCAAAATGAAAATACTAATTAGAAAAGATATATGCACCCCTATGTTATTGCAGCATTATTTACAATAGCCAAATTATGGAAGCAGCCCAAGTATTCTTCGACAGATAAATAAAGATGTGGTATATATACACAATGGAATATTACTCAGCTGTAAAAAAAAAAAAAAAAAAAAAAAAAGATATTTCCACTTGCACCAACATGGATGGACCTAAATAAAGGATATAATGCTAAGTGAAATAAGTCAAACTGAGAAAGACAAATACCATATAATTTCACTCGTACATGGAATCTAAGCAACAAAACAAACAAAATAAAAAGAGACAAACAAAAGAATAGACTGTTACATATAGAGAAGAAATTGGCGGTTGCCTGAGGGGAAGTGGATAGGGGGAGGCATGGAATAGAGAAAGAAGATTAAGAGTATACTTACGTGATTAGCACTGACAATGTATAGAATTGTTTAATTAATGTACACCTAAAACTACAATAACACTGTATGTGAATTATATTTCAATTTCAAAAAATATTGTGGTCCCATTAATATCTTCAAATTGTTTAGATCTATACCTGTGAGTGAATCCTTACAGAAGGGCTGAAAGGTTTTAGACTAAACCAGTAACAAAGCTTCTCTCTGGGAAGAGTAACAGATTGAGAAGAAAGCAGGGAAACAAAGAGGAAACCATTGCGTCTGACTTATACAGTTTCATTTTTTCAAAAAGGATAATCATCTAGCTGACATTTATCGAATGTCTACTATATATTTTGTTCAAGCAGGATGAAAAGACAGAGTGCTTGCCTGCAATGAGTCCCATCTTATAAACATGTAAAATGTCTTCTGTTTCCAGGCACAACACATCCCATAGACATGACCCGTGTTGGTATTCTAGCCCCTCCAAGGAAATTTTACCAGCTCAGTTCTTGAAATGTGCTCTCCCCCTCCAATCAGCCTTCTCCCATGGACTTCTTGATTACCAACACAACTGCAAACAAGAAGAATAGCCCAGCTTTACATGCCTAAGGCAGTGTAGCCTGTGGTTAAGGCTTGGGGTCTAGAGTTAGACCAGATGGGCATCTGCCATTTGTTCACTGTGTGACCTTGGGCAAGTCTCTTAATATGCCTATGCCTCTGTCTCCTCAGTCAATAGGTACCAACCCTCATAGGTTTGGTGAGAGGACTACATGAGCTAAGACATGTTTAAGCACCCTGAATAATGTTTACCATGTATTAAGTAGTCACGAAAGTCAGCCATAGACATATCAAAGAGCTATCTGCAAGCAACAGACTGTCCCAGTGAAGAAGAGAAAAGAAAAAAAAAATCATCTCAGAATCTCAGAGGTAATTTAATAATTTTACAGATGATGGCACAAAGAAACGCATAATGGCTCAACGTCTTTCCTGAGGTCACACAGTTGGTCAGCAGCAGTGCCAGGACCAGAGCTCAGCTTCTCTCTGCCACAGCACAATGCTCTCAAGGAAGAAAAAGGAGGAGAGCTCCAAACTAGCTCTCCACTTAGGTATATATTGCAGGTCTCATCTAACTCCATAATTGGAAATTACAATGTTACAAGTATTAACACCTGAATAGGTGTTAGCAGGGGGAGAAAGAGCTACTCTGCAGACACTGTGTATGTACAAGGGTAGGGGAGAGGTGGAACGATTGCATCCATGTCAGACTTCAAGGCAAGGCCTGTTTCTACAAAGTATCTGGGATAATAGCCCAGAATGTCAGACCACTTCATCAGAGCTCCCAGAGAGACACCAGTCAAAAAGATATGGCCAAGGCTCACTGCTCAGTCCTGACTACGCAGCCTGCAAGTCCTGAAGGGACATCACGGAAGCAGTGGAGTAGATGGGGAGTGTGTGCTGGGCAAGAGGTGGAGACTGGACCCCAGAGATAGATAGTTCTAGAAACACCTTCACCATATAACTGCTGCCATTTCAGCTTGCTGTCCCCCACCCATCTACATCCCAAGCCTCCCCTTCCCCATCAGGCTCTCCGTGCAGTCCTCTCCTACCTCTCCCACCTTTCCAACCTTTCCACCCACGAACCTCCCAAAGATTTTCCTGCATCACAACCCACTGTCCCTAAGCATAGGTACACATTTTCCAGCCTCAGTGCTTTGCCCCTGCTTTTCTTTTCTCCTACAATACCTGCCACCTGCTGTTCCATGATCCTTTTCCTCTCCATCAAAACTGTTGGGCAAAATCCCTTCCCAGAAAGCCAACCCTTCTATGAAGCTATCCCACAGTAAGAAGTCCTCTTTCCATCTTCTGCACTCCCAGAACCTCCTAGCTCTTTCTCTGGCACCTGATAAATTCTCCTCTCCTCTCAAGACTCTCTTTCCTTCACAGCCTAATATTAGTGTATCACTAACAAGAGGTCAGGACTCAGTAAATGCTAGCCACTAATATGGAGGTAAGAACGGTAGCTGGGAAAATGACATGCAGCAGAGGAAGCTAAGAAGGATGTAAATGAAGAGTGAGCACAACAGCAAAGACTTACTATGTTCAGAACTATTGTTTCACCTGTGTTAACTCACTTAGTCCTAGAGACAATACCGTGAGGTAGGGCCTATCAATATCTCCATATTACAGAGGGGGAAACTGAGGCACAGATGCTCTGAGTAACTTGTCCAAGGTTCCAACAGTGGGGTTGCAAATTGAACTAGGCCAATGGGCTCTTTATACTGTTTCTCTGTAACACTGTCCCTTCTAACTCTGCATCCCTGAAAACCACGTCAACTGTTCCACCCACTGAATGCACTGCCTCTCTGATTCAAAAACACACTCTGCAACTTGCTATTATGGCACCAAATTCCCACCAAAGGCTTTCTGAGCGAGAAATTAAACATCAATTCTGGTCAGATCTGCCATGACAGTAACTAACATATGACAAAGTCTCAAATCCAAATCATTGCTTAAGCAAAATTATAGATGTTTTGAATGGAATGGGCCTCAGGTCAGTCACCTAGGTCAAGATTTGCCACAATTTCTATTGCTAAATCCTGAAATATGTACCACAACTGTCTGCAAGCATACACATCTAACAATCGCTCTAAATATTATTTTGATAGAATTATGGGATTAACATACAATTATAAAGTTACTGATGCACAGAGTTGTCTGTCACGTATTGAAGGAATTTGAACCTCCCACTATGGATGCATGAACACAGAAAAGATATTTTTGGGTTACAACTACATTCAAATGTAAGTGAAACAGCAATTACCTACATAATTCAGAATTTAAGTTACTTAATATTAAACATCCAATGAACAGAAGCAAAGGTTTTGTGAATTCAGAGTAAGTCTGATAACTTTCTCAATCTTCTGTCAAAACAGTCAGGGGAATGAGGGGTGGATAAAGATTTCGGCTTTACAAACGTATACTTTGTTCTCACAGAAAGAAAATAGAAAAATACATCTATCAGATTCAACTTTGAGGTCTGGAGAGGCTTACAACAGGACACCAGTTAAATTTCTGTCCCTGGGAAATTTTAAAATAACACACAAGTAACCAAAAAGTAAATTATTAGCAAAGCAGAAGAAAAGGAAGCCGACGGTCTGTGCAGTTTGTGGCAGCGAGGGATATTCTCATCTCTCTGACGAAGAGAAGATAATGAGAACAGCAAAAAGACGCAGGAGAGAGATCACAGCGGGAGAAACAGATACCCAGCACGTCTCCAAAACTTACCCAACTCGGTCTGTTTACTCAACACTATTTTTCTCACTTTGCCAGTTTTAAATCAGACAGCGGCTGGGCTTTTGTTGTTGCTGTTTCTGTTCTTTTGATCCCAGAGCCCCATGAAAATTAAACTGTGCGCGGGATGAGATCTGGCCCCGTCTCAATTAGCGGAAAAAAAGTTTTAAGCCTGGATCCTCGGTTGCTTCTTTGGGAATATGAATAATAAAAGTGACTAGCAGGAGAGGACGTGGGGGACGTGCTCAGCTGACGTCGGGCCCGCGAAGGGGCCGCACGGTTCCTCGGCGCAGCTGTCCAGATGTGCCTCATCTGGCTCCCTCCCCCCCGCCCTCGCCACCCCCCGCCCGGGGCACGAACTTCGGCTGCCCAACTACCCCGAAGCTCCAGCTCATTGGTGGCCGCGACTCCCTGCTTGCTGCCTATTGGCCAACCAGCCCGCCACTCTCGCAGGCCTGGACCCGCCCCCGCCCGCCGGGCTAGCTCGCTCCATCCTCGAGAGGAACCTGGAAGTGCAGCGCGGGTGCTGATGTGGCACTCAGCAGCGGCAGCGGGGCCCGGGAGGGGCTGGGGTCCTCAGGGGGTCCTGCGCACCCAGGACTTACCCCGGCCCCGGCCTCCGTTACGCTCAAGCTTTGAGGCCTTTAGGCTGGTTTGTTTAAACACGATGATTGCAGTCTGTTCTTGGGATGAAATTAAGGCGCGCCGAAGTTGGCTTAAATCCCCTGCATTTCCGAGTGGAAGGGACTGGGGCCCCGGGATGCCCACGCCCCTAAAGGGCGTTCAGGCCAGGCCTGAGGACTTCGTTCTCCCCGCTTTCTCCAGGGAGCTAATGATAAAATTGAAGAGCTTGTTCCTTGGCGATAGTATTCTTCTGTTGGGGGGGGGGGGGGGGTAGGGGGGAAGGGGAGGGTGGAGTTAATGAATCCTTCATTGAAGTCCTTATTAACCAGAAAGGTGAGTGTTTCTGCGCAGAAGCCCACTTACAGCAGTGATTTGGTTACGGGAGTGCTTTGGAAGACTTAGCTGCCGTGGGGTTTTTTGTTGGGTGGTGGCAGTCGTAGAAAAACGGGAAATACTGCTTTATTCTGTGAGAATTTAGCCGGAACTGTACCAAATGATACTTTGATCCTGGGGAAATCGTGCAGGGTCGTTGACTGGTTCGTTGATTAGTTGGGGCGGGGAGGGGTGGTCTGCAAATCAATCGCTGTTATAATGTAAGGATATGACAGAAATGTGACCTCACTGAACTATTAAGATGCCGAGAGCAACACTCATTTGGGCCACCCACCGTGAAAGGTTCCAGGCCTTGTACTAAACAGCTTTACCCACATTATCATATATAATTCATACAACCATCTTGTGAAGTAGATACTATAATTATCTCCATTTTCAGATGAAGCTACCAAGATTCAGAGAAGTCTGTTCTAGTATGCCACCAAGGTCTCCAGGTTATGTTTGTGGTACTACATCATGGACACTTACCATCATGGACTTAACTACCATTTACTGGGAGTGGGTAGGTCAGAATTTGTTGAGTGCATGCCTCTACCTTCTGATGTCCAAAGCTTTTACATCACAGATGATGTCCTCATGGTTGTTGTATTTGTTATCTATTGCTATGTAATGGATTACCACAGATGTAGTAGCCTGGAACACCACGCATTTATTATTGCAGTTTCTAAGGGTCAGAAGCTGAGGCATGGCTTAATTGGATTTCCTGCGTAATTCTCACAAGGTTACAATCAAGGTGTCTGCCAGGCTGCATTCTCATCTGTAGGCTCCACCGGAAAACAATCTGCTTCTGAACTCCCTCAGGTTCTTGGTAGCATTCATTTCTTTGCAACTATAGGGCTGAGTTCCCAGTTTCTTTCTGGATGTCAGCTAGCAGCTGCCCTTACTTCTTAGTGCTTAGTCTCTGCAGTTCCTAAAAGCCAGGAGGTGAAGATCATGGGGGGCCTTTAAAATCTGTCTGACACAGTGGACTAATCAGACACCTTAGTCTAGGTAGCCCTGATTATAATGTGATCACACCTCCACAAATGCTCCAAAAATTTAGGACCTTGTTCACCAAGTAAAAAATATGTGAGTGGATTAACAATATCCAATCCCTCTGTCAGTCAAGGAAACCCACAAAGAAAAGATGGCTATTGAAAGTAATCATGAGTTTGGCTTTCTGAAACATTCATAATCTGACAATGGGGCACCTTTTATCAAAAAAGCTACACAACAGTGTAGTCAAGATACATGATCAATCTTCCCCACTCATCACCACTGACAGGCAGCTGATATTATTTTTTTTTTCAAAGTTTTTATTTATTTTTGGGACAGAGAGAGACAAAGCATGAACGGGGGAGGGGCAGAGAGAGAGTGAGACACAGAATCAGAAACAGGCTCCAGGCTCTGAGCCATCAGCCCAGAGCCCGACGCGGGGCTCGAACTCACAGACCGCGAGATCATGACCTGGTTGAAGTCGGACGCTTAACCTACTGTGCCACCCAGGCGCCCCAAGCAGCTGATATTATTAACCATTGGAAGAGTTCCCTCAAAAACTACTTAAAAAAAATGATTCCTGGGGCATCTGGGTGGCTCAGTCAGTTAAGCGTCCAACTTCAGCTCAGGTCATGATCTCACAGTTCTTGGGTTTGAGCCCCACGTCACGCTGTCTGCTGACAGCTCAGAGCTTGGAGCCTGCTTCAGATTCTGTGTCTCCCTCTCTCTCTGCCCCTCTCCAATTTGCACACACACTCTCTCTCTCTCTCTCTCTCTCTCTCTCTCTGTATCTCTCTCTGTCTCTCTCTCTCAAAAATAAATAAACATAAAAATCTGTTTTAAATAAAATAAATAAATAAACAAACAAACATTCCTGGGGGATTTTGCTTGCAAAAAGATGGAGTAGACATAATTTTCCCTATTCCCCCTGCTAGTACAACTAGAAATCAGACTTAATACACAGGCATACCCTGTTTTATTGTGCTTCTCAGATAATTGAATTTTTTTCAAATTGAAGTCTTGGCAATGCTCTGTTGAGCAAGTCTAGTGGCACCATTTTCCAACAGCACTTACTCACTTTGTTTCTCTGTGTCACATTTTGATAATTCTTACAATATTTCAAACTTTTTCATTATTATTATATTTGTTACGGTGATCAGTGATTATGACTTGCTGAAAGCTCAGTGATAGCAGTTTTTAGCAACAAAGAACTTTTTAATTAAGGTATGTACATCATCTTTTAGACATAATGCCATTGCACACTTAATAGACAATAGTGTAGGGTAAATATAACTTTTATATGCACTAGAAAACCAAAAAAATTCATTCGACTCACTTTATTGCAATATTCACTTTATTGCAGTGGTCTGGAACCAAACCAGAAATATTTCCAAGGTATGTCTGTATAAATAAACAAAGAAAGACTTTGAAAAGTTGCAAGAAGGTAGACAGGCTAATAATCTAGGGACACAAGGAATGACATGATGGTGAGTTCCCCAGGTTTTCTTTTTGTCTCACTGGCCCAGACTAGGAGCCTAACAAAAGCCTGTTCTCTCTAGCCAAAGGACCAGGAAGGGGAAGCCTAGAAAGACAAAACAGAAAAAAAAATGTTTGGACAATAACAACTATAATCTAGCCAAATACCACAGAAAACAAAATACCACCAGCAAAGGCCAAATAGAATCCTAGATCTCTACCCTTACCAAGTTATACTAAGGTGAAAACAAAGGGCTAGTTCTTTGACAGGGTCCATGTAATGGACAAACTGCTAGCATGATGGACAAAGTAAAAAAATGAGAGAAGATACAATTACCAATGTCAGAAACAAAGCAGAGGATCTCACTACAGACCTTACAGGCATCAAAAAGACGATAAAGGAATCCTACAAACAACTCTACACATACAAATTTGATTTAAACATAATGGACCATTTCCTTAAAAAACACAGATGAGCACAACTCACCCAATATGAACTCATTTGAATAGCCCTGTAACTATTAAGGAAATTGAATTCATAGTTCAAATATTTTCAAAAAAAGAAATCTCCAAGCCCAGATGGTTTCACTGAAGAAGTCTACCAAGTGTTTCAGGAAGAATTAACACCAATTCTATACAATCTCTTCCATAAAATAAAAGAGGAGATAACATTTCTCCAGTCACTTTGTGAAGACTGTATTGCTGTGACACAAAACCAAACAAACACAACACAAAAAAGAAAACTACAAACCATTTTCCCTCATGAATATAAATTCAAAAATCCTTGACAAAATATTACCAAATAGAATTCAGTAACGTATAAAAATAATTATACTCCATGACCAAGTGGTTTTTTCCCCCAAGGATGGGAGTCTTGCTTAAAATTCAAAAATCAGAGGCGCCTGGGTAGCTCAGTTGGTTAAGCACCCGACTTCTGCCCAGGTCATGATCTCGCAGTTTGTGAGTTCGAACCTTGCATCAGGCTCTGTGCTGACAGCTCAGAGTCTGGAGCCTGCTTCAGATTCTCTGTCTCCCTGTCTCTCTCTGCCCCTCCCCCGCTCATACTCTGTCTCCCAAAAAATGAATAAAAACAGTACATTTTTTTAATATTCAAAAATCAATCAGTGTAATCTGTGATATTAATAGTCAAAAGAAAAAAAGTCACACAAACATATCAATCGATGCATAACAAACATTTGA
The DNA here is from genome assembly GCF_018350155.1 of Leopardus geoffroyi. Classification (NCBI taxonomy): domain Eukaryota; kingdom Metazoa; phylum Chordata; class Mammalia; order Carnivora; family Felidae; genus Leopardus; species Leopardus geoffroyi. Next base: position 48,353,935 of record NC_059333.1, on the reverse strand, counting down.
CAAGTATCAGTATCGTAAAAATGCTCAGAAGAGGAATAGAGGGGAATGTCCCAATTTGTCCTACAAAAATACTGCAGTTAATATTCACTTAATGTAAAAGGCTGGGGTTTTTTCATGTATACATTGTGACTATATTTATATAACATCCTTACAATACAAAGTTATAGAAACAGAGAATGGATTCATGATTGCCAACAGTTAAGCAGGTGAGAGCAGGAGGGAAATGAACGTGGCTATGAAAGGGCAACCTGAAGGATCCTGTGGTGAGGGGCATGTTCTGTAGCTTGACTGTATCCATGGCATGTTGTTGGGATATTGTACTATAATTTTGCAAAATGTTACCACTGAGGAAAACTGCTTAAATGGTGCATGAGCTGTCTCTGTGTTATTTCTTACAACTTTATGTGCATCTGCGATTATCACAAAATAAGAAGTGTAATTTAAAAAATATTTTTTACTTTATCTCCCTCACCTCCTCCTGGTCAACTTAGTAAAACACTTTGGTCACTGAGCAAAAATGCGGCTGTCTCCAGAAAGGGACACTGTCCTCTTGGCCGCTTCCTGGGTACTGTTTGGGTGGAAGGGGTGGAGGGTTATACAGAGGTATTTTGAGAATTCAGAATTCTGCCTTGGTGATTCTTGGGCATGATGTTTCATTCTTTCCCCTACTGGCAACACTAGGTCATCTAGGTTGGTATAAGGTGCAGGCTGGCCAGAAGGGGGCCTAGAGGATTCAAATTTCATTCTGGTTCAGCCACCTCCATCCTCTTGTTGGATTGACATGGTCCTAGATCATAAGGAGAATGAACACTTGATTGCGTACACTGCCAAGTCCTCCTACAAAAGCCCATGCAGACACAACTGGAGGACGTAAAGGATCTCTGTAAGTTTCCCTAAACTGCATTTGTCTTTCTTGCACCTGACCCTCTGAACAAAAGATGTGGGTGTGAAGTGGGTGTGATTAGGAAAGAGGTGAGGTTATAGTTACTGGAACGGACACACTGATTTTGTAGAGACACAGGGAGAGCAACAGCCCTAAGGGGGGACACCATAAGCCCTGGAACACAGGAAGGAGTGGATGGGAATATTAATCATAAATTGTGTTTCAGAACTGCCCCTAGGGGCTTTCTCTCCAAGGAAAATACCAGTTTCTCCCAAACTGTTGCAAGCATCTCAGATGACACTGTGGTTATGTCATACCCTATCAGAGAGCCCTCAGACAGCCCAGACCACAATTTAACCTTCCCAAAGAGTCTGGAAACAAGGGATGACTCCAGTTTCTGTAATGCCCTGACACAATACCTGTCAACACCTCTGAATGGTTTCTTCACTCCCATTCACAGTCATCCTATGAGTTAGTAGCATAGACAAACAGGACAGGTTGGACTGACTACCCTGGGGTAGTCTTTCTAAAAACAGAGACTAGTGGGGCACCTGGGTGGCTCAGTCAGTTGAGTGTCTGACTTCAGCTCATATCATGATCTCATGATCTATGAGTTCAAGCCCCATGTCAGGCTCTGTGCTGACAGCTCAGAGCCTGGAGTCTGCTTCAGATTCTGTGTGTGTCTTTATCTCTGCCCCTCCCCCACTCACACTCTGTCTGTCTCTCTCTCTCTATCTCTCTCAAAAAAAAAATAAACTTAAAAATAAAATAAAATAAATTAAAAAAAAACACAGACTAGCTTCAATTATTCTAACTTAACTAGGAACCCTAAGTCTTACCAACTCACCAGGGGGCTACATCGGAGACACTGTCAATCTATACCCCCTCCCCCACACCGCTGACCCCCCTGAGCAGAGACTTCCCAACAATAGTCAACAACCTTAGTCTTTCAAGGGACACCATGTGCATTCCTAAGAATGTACTTCTTGAAGTGAAAGCCAGACACTAACTTGCCTCCCTCCCCAAAACACAGTGGATTGCACCTTCAGAATTGTCACAAGAGACCTACAAGTGTTTAAACAAATACCACCAGCAGATCACGTACCTCTCAGACCAAGGAGAAGATCTCTCAAAACTAAGACTATGCTTAGTTACTTGGAGATGCTTGCCAGAAGGATAAATGACTCATTACTCATGTGGAACTCTCATGTACCCCTACAATGGGAGTCACCTAATTAGAAAAAAATGGTGCAAAATTTACCTCTTACTATAGTTGATCTTGTTCCTCAAAAGCATTCAGGTCAGGATTATTAAGGATGATAGACTGTCTCCTTATGGGCCAAGGCAGAGTTTGTGCAATCACAAATATATCCTGCTGAATTTAGAGTTATGCCTTGGGCCAAATGAAAAGATCAACAGAAATTTAAAGAGAAAGACATTTGGTTTTCTGAGGTTGACCCTGATGGTTTATGGGATCTGTTTAGCTGGTGAATCCAGAACCTTGGGCAGAGAAGGAGGGAGGTTTGAGGTCAATCCCGCTGCTCGGATGGTAATTAAATTACCATCAATAATGGTAATTATTGTTATCCAATACTGGTAAATGATTTAGCAATAATGGTAAATACTGCTGCCCAATTATTGTCCTTAATTAAATGGTATCCAAGATAAATCAAAAGATTAATCAGATTGGCTGAAGGACTGGCATCCTTGTGGGAAAATATGCTCCAAGTAATGATGATAAAGAAACAAGAGATGGATATTGTTTGAAGACAATTTTCCGTAAGACAACACTTCTGGTTGTCTTATGAGTAGAAGTACTGACAGCCTTTCTTCCAGATTATCTTTTCAAGAATGTTTGCATTTTGTTTAAGCAATGTTTAAGCAATGTTTAAGCAATATATCAGCCCCGGAAAATAGAGAACGTCTCCTTCCAGAGCAGAGGGCATAATAAAGAAAATGTCTCCTTCCAGGGCAGAGGTTGAAATGGTTCGCTTGCAACCCATTATAAAATATTAGGGTTTTCTTAGCTCAGGAACCCATTATATGTTCAGGCATCAACTGTCTCTCATTCTATAGGATTTGAGGTTCTGAGAACCAGCCCAAATGCTGACACTCTGGCTGCTGTTATTACTATGAATAGTAAACTGTCCTTCCACTCTGACCCAGAAATCTCATGTCCTTTTTCATCATTCATGACACTGTGACAGACTAACATGTTAGCTTACATGTAGGGGACAGCTTCATAACCTTTACATTCCTTGATAGAAGCACCATGGTCTATTAGCCATCACCCCAGATCTCTCTCAGTCAAGGCACCATAGTTGTTACTCTGACCTTGTTTGCCTTCAATCATTAAATCCACCCTTGTATCTGAGGTTAGGTGTCTCACCTGCAATCTCATATTCTGAAATCTCATCATTGCCTTCAGCAATGAAGCCCAGCACCATGACAGCATCTTCTATCATTACCCCTAGCCCATGGTAGTTTCTCAAAGACACCAAGTGTCCCACCTTGTCATTAGAGCATTCCTTATTACCTTATGAATGAGTGTCCCCTGGACCCTCTTAGAAAACATGATCAAGGGTGGGTCCTCTTGTCTCATATAATAAATCCACTCTAATATTCCCAACTTCCTGAGCCCCCTGATCCCTTTTTCAGTACTCTGCCAAGGCAGTTCTGGAATTTCCAACTGTTTTATTATAAATCTTTATCATGCCCAAGCTTCATTGAGTCATTCCAGCAGGCTACTAGGACAGACTGCAAGTGTTCTTGCCAGGTCATCAAATGCCAAGCACAGGAGAGTGCTACCATGTTTATAAACTTCTTCCTATCTGGTATTACATTTCACCCTATGTACTCCAATGTTCACATGTATTTTTTTTTTTTACTGGTTCTTGCTAGTTCATTATAGCTGGGTCCCACAATTCTTTTGGGAAGCAGTGTATTTCATCTTGGTGACAGAAGTGTATTTCTTCACTTAGGCTATTGGTTTAGAGGCAGTGAGGTGTAGGGGGCAAATCTAAGAAGAAGGAACACTGCCCTGTGAAGCAGCCACCTCAGGGGATCTTTCATGGCTACCAGGCAAAGTGAGACCACTGTCCTCTAACAAAAGAAAGGCAACTGCTTCTGTCAACCTCAAGGATTTAGGGAAATCAGGAAGTCGATTCTAGAATACCTATTCAAATATCTTTATTGCAGGTGTCAGAGTCTCACTGCTTGGTCAGGGCTCTGGTTGTAGCATAGAAGACATATCAAGACTACTTATTCAGTTTTATTTGCAGGTCTGCTAAGTTTTCTACTAAATCTTGGGCTTTATTTTCATCACCATATGCTGATCCCTATCAGTGATGGAGTTCTCTTTAAACACTGCCTTTGAGGCTTCTCTGCTTTCATAGCCTAGGTCAAGTTTAGAGTTGCCTGAATTGAGCCTGTCATTCTCTTCTTTGAGGCTTTTGAGGCAATTAACAAAAACCTGACAACTCCCTAATTCATAAAATCTGTTCTAATATAGTTCAAGTGCTGACCCTGCGGTATTGTCTAGTGTTTCCTCTTCCACTTATATATACTTCATCCCAAGGCATGAAAAGTAACAATCTGAGGGTTAGGGTTAGGGTTGGATGTCTGAAGCCAAAAATGAAAAGAGCCACATTCAGTGTTTGAAGTGAGATGCTGTTCACCTGAGGTAAGACTTCTCACAGGGAATTATCTGCTACAGCTGCATTAGAAATCTGAAGTGGGCTCGAGGGATGTGATGCAAGGCAGCAGAGGCATCAGCTATATCTACCAAGCAAACAGAAGGGGGAAGTGGAATAGTAGAAAATACTAAATTTTTTAAAAGTCAATAAGGGAGAAAAAAGAGGACCATAGAACAGGTGGGACAAATAGAAACCACTTAGCAATATGGTAGATTTAAGCAGCAATATATCAGTAATTATATCACACATAAATAAACCAAACAAAAGACGTATTGTCAGAGTAGACAAACACACACACACACACACACACACACACAGAGCTGTATGCTATTTATCAAAAAAAAAGCATCTATAAATATGAACACTAACCAAAAGAAAGCTAAAAAAATCATATTAACAACCAAACGGAATAGCCTTTACTGCAAAAAAATTAATAATAATAGATATTTCATAATGATAAAAGATTCAATGCACCAGGAAGATATAACTATTCTATTATATACACCCAGTAACACAGCTGCAAACTATACAAAGTGAAAACTGGCAGAACTACAAGAATAGAGGGACAAATCCACAATCATACAGGATATTTTTTTAAATTTTGTTAATGTTTATATATTCTTGAGAGAGAGAAGAGAGAGAGAGAGAGAGAGAGAGAGCATGAGCAGAGGAGAAGCAGAGAGAAAGGGAGACACAGATTCACAATCAGGCTCCAGGCTCCAAGCTGTCAGCACAGAGCCCAATGTGGGGCTCAAACTCACAAACCATGAGATCATGACCTGAACCAAAGTCTGATGTTTAACCAACTCAGCCACCCGGGAGCCCCAATATGGCATATTTTAATAACCCCTCTCTGCGATTTATAAAACAAATAGACAAGACAAAATTCTAAAAGTGTAGAAAATTTAAAAAAAAATTAATGTTTTTATTTATTTTTGAGACAGAGAGAGACAGAGCATGAGCAGGGGAGGGGCAGAGAGAGGCGAAGACACAGAATATGACGCAGGCTCCAGGCTCTGAGCTGTCAGCACAGAACCTGACGCGGGGCTTGAACTCAAGGACTGTGAGATCATGACCTGAGCTGAAGTCGGACGCCCAACCGACTGAGCCACCCAGGTGCCCCAAAAGTGTAGAAAATTTTAAACTCACAATTAACAAACAATTTGACATTTATAGAGTACGTAGAACCATATCAAACATCTGCATAATACATACTCTTTTCAAACACACATGAACATTTACACAAGTTGATTATAAACTAGTCCATGAAATAAAAACCAACAATTACAAAGATTTTGAAGTCATACAAGATATGTGTTCTGACTACAATGAAATAAATCTAGAAATCAGTAACTGAAACTAAGTATAATATATCCATGATTCGGAAATTTGGAAAAATATACTTCAACATAACCCATGGGTCAAAAATGCAATCACAATGCAATCACAATGGGAACAAGAAAATGTCTCAGCTGACTGACAGCATATCAGAACTTTTGGAATGTAGGGAAAGTTGAAACTTGATAGTATTAAATACATATTGGAAAATACCAGGGAGTGCCTGGGTGGCTCAGTCGGTTAAGCGTCCAACTTCAGCTCAGGGCATGATCTGGCCGCTTGTGAATTTAAGCCCCACGTCAGGCTCTGTGTTTACAGTTTGGAGCCTAGAGCCTGCTTCTGATTCTGTGTCTCCCTCTCTCTCGGCCCCTCCCCTGTTCACACTCTGTCTCTCACTCTCTCTAAAAATAAATAAACATTAAAAAAAATTAAAAAAAAGAAAATACAAGAATGGCTAGAAAACCAATGATTGAAGCATCAACAATATGGTAAAAGAACAAATTAAACCCAAAGAAAATAGAAAAAGGGAAATAATAAAGTCAGAAATACATACATTTTGAAATGAAGGGGTGACTGTATGGCTCAGTCAGTTGAGCATCCAGCTCTTAATTTCATTCAGCTCAGGTCATGATCTCACGGTTCACGAGTTCAAGCCCATATCAGACTCTGCACTGGCAGTATGGAGCCTGTTTTGAATTCTCTCTCTCTCCCTCTGTGTCTCTGCCCTCCCTCTCCTCAAAATAAATAAATAAACTTTTTAAAAAATGAAATAAATGACAAAAGTTGAGATATAGCCAAAGTAAAAGCAATGAATCACCGAAGTAGTAATTAGTAAAAGTTTATTGGGCACACACCAAAACAAAAACAAAAACAAAAACAAAAACAAAAACAAAAACAAAAACAAACAAACAAACGAAAAAAAACCAGTTTGCAAAAAAAGGAGATTCAAACCAAAACACGGAATGAGGTTCAGGGACATAGTGCTATAAAAAGCAGCTTCTATCAGGGGAAAACAGTGATTGTTTATTCTTCACAGTGATTGGTTACAGCACTGCAATTTTCTTAACTGATAGGGAATTGTTCAAGAGTTACTTTATATCAACCCTGAGATACATTTTAAGTTTTGCTTATGGTTTTCAGAGGCATAAAAGAAATGGATCAGGTCAAGTTAGTCTTACAAAGTAAGCTAAATAAAGCTCTGTTTGTACGACTAAACTGGTTTTGTCTGCTCAGGGAATTTTCAAGGCTCATCTCTGCTTTTTATTTTAACAATGTATATATATATATATATATATATATACACACACACACACACACACACACACACACATATATATATGTGTGTATATATATATATATATATATATATATATATATATATATATAATGATATGAAAAGATATTCACAATATATTGCCAAATATTTTTTTTAAAGTAGAATATCAGGTATTTTAAGTCTGTTTATAAATGTATAAAAATGTTATCTCAGGAGATTGGTACTAGGTATGACTTTTACTCTCCACTGCATATACTAGAACGTAGATTTATTTCGATGACTATACTTACATTATATATTTTCAACTTTTAATTTTTAAGTAATTTCAAAATTACAGAAAGATCAAGATCAGTACAAAGAACTCCTGTACATCCTTTATGCAGATTCTCCAATTATTAATACTTTCCTACCAAATTTGAGTTCACTCTGTCTCTGTCTCATACAAATATTTGTATTGAACACAAATACAATGTTAGCATTTAATCCAAAAAGTCAAGTTTCAACAACTGTTCCAATAATGTACTTTATACGTCAGGATCCGTTACAAGACCATGTGTGCATTTGCCACGTTTCTTTGCTCTCCTTCAATCTTTTTTTAAAAATGTGATTGTTTATTTATTTTTGAGAGAGAGACAGAGTGTGAGTGGGGGAGGGACAGAGGTAGAGAAAGACACAGAATCCAAAGCAGGCTCCAGGCTCTGAGCTGCCAGCACAGAGCCCTAAGCAAGGCTCAAACCTATGAACCGCACCGCAAGATCATGACCTGAGCCAGGTCAGATGCTTAACTGAGCCACCCAGGTGCCCCTACTCTCCTTCAATCTTAAACAGTTTTTTAGTGTTTCCTTGTCTTTCATGACCTAGATTCCTTTTGAAGAGTACAGGTCAGTTACTTTGTAGGACCTCCTTCATCTAGAATTTGCCAGATGTCTCCTTATGAGTTATGCATTTCTGGAAGCAATACCATCAGACCAGGAGGCACATGATATTGATTTGTCTTATTACTGGTGATATTAATTTTATCCTTTGGTAAGATGATGTCTGCCAGGTTTTCTACTATGAAGTTAATTATATACATATTGTACTTCTTACATAAGTAAGAAGTACTTTGTGGGAAAATACTTTGAAGCTGTGTCTACATTTATTAGTTGGCATTCTACTGTAAAATAAGCCTTTCCTTCTTCCCCATTTATTTGCTTTTTTTTTTAATTTAATCTGTATGGATTAATGGATTCCTACTTTATAACGGGTAACGTTGTAAAATTTTTTTATTTTGAGTCTTGGCCCAGACTTGGCAAGTAGAAGTCCCTTCAATTTAGCTCATGAATCCTTTTGACACGTAGCCAGCATTCTTTGTTTATTTCTTTACTTTCTGGTATATGATGTTCCCAGATCAACTGGTCTTTTTATCTGCCTCAACCCTGGAGCCAACTATTTCTCCAAGTATCCCTGATTCCCTAGGGTGGACAATGGTATTTAGAAACCAAGAAAGGGGCTAGATGTGCTCGCTGCTATTGTGTTATTGCTTCTAGGCCCTCTTAGTGGAGTGTGTGTGTGTGTGTGTGTGTGTGTGTGTGTGTGTATGTAAAATATAATCATTATATATGGTAATATTTTGTATTATCATACTTATGGCAATATTTAATCAATGTCAATTTCATGATCTTAATGATTATGCTATGTCATGCAGGAGAATGTCATCATTTTTTAAAAGTACACATTAAATTATCCAGAGGTAATAGGGTATATTAACAAACTAAAATATTAAAAAATTCAACATTTATTTTTAAAAAATAAGGTTTCATGTCTGCCACTTGCTCTCAAATGGTTCAGAAAATAATCGCAATAAAAGAGAGAAATTTATGTATATATATGCACATATATGCATTTATCCATATGTATTCACATATATACACACACAGAGACATACATACCTATTTGTATATATTTAAAACCCCCAGTTTCAGCCCAACACCATAGGGCTTATTCAACACACTCTCGCACTTTCCATATTTGAACCTCCTTTCTCTGACAATGAGGTGGTTGGCTTTCATGAACCTCAATATATTTACTTATAGACTCAATCTCCCTGAATGTAACTAACCTTCCAGCTTCACCCGCAGATTCCTTAGTCCTAAAACACGCCAACCAGTACACATAAACATACCTATGCATACCTATACATGCACATAAACCAACTACTATAGGTCTAACCCTTAATCCTGAGGAAGGGAGAAAGAAAAAGGAAGGAAAAAGAACAAAGAAAAGGAGGAGAAAGGGGAGAGGAGGAGGAAGAAAGACTACTAAATGGCCTTTTGACTAAATTACCCCTTATGGAAGGAGAAGAAAAAGTAAGGAAGAAAAGAAGGAAGACAGGGAGGGAGTAAAGAAAGAAAGGAAGAGAAGGAGAGAGAGGAAGGATGTGGGACGGAAGGAAGGAAGGAAGGAAAGAAATATGACCACTTATTATATAACTTCATAAAAGACTTAAAACTTCTTCCAAAAATAAATATGAAAAATACGTCTAGAAAAGACTGGAAAATGTTGCTAAAATATTAATCACACTTATGTCTAGGTAGTTAGGTTTTGAATCATTTTTATCTACTACTTGTTTGTTTTACACTTTTTTCAATAATCAACATATAGTACATTATACTTTTAAAATAAAATAATGGAACAGAACAAAAGTCCACAAATCGATTCACATGTATATTGATGTTTGTCAAAGATGTGAAAAAAATTCAATGGAGAAAGGATAAAGTTTTCAACAAATTGTTGAAACAATTGGGTATTCATGTACAAAAAATAAATAAAATATCTTTCCAAAACCCATGTCTGCCCATACTCTGCAACATATACAAAATTAGGTCAAAATTGATCATAGATGAAATGTAAAATTAAAACTACATAGCTTGTAGAATACATAGGAGAAAATCTTTCATAACCTTGGGTTAGGTAAAGATTTCTAAAATACACCAAAAGCACAATCCATTAAAAAAAAAAAAAAGAAATGAGAATTTGAACTTCATTAAAATTAAGAACTTCTGCTCTTTGAAAAGCACCATTAAAAGAATGAAAATACAAGCTATCTATTGGAAGAAGATATTTGCAAATCACATACCTGATATGAACTTGTATCCAGAACATATAAGAAACCCTCAAAAACCAAAGCAATTAAAAAAAAAACTACCCAGTATATTTAAATGGACAAAATATGTAACCATATTTTATAAAAAAAAAAATACTGATAGCAAATAAGCACCTGCAAAGATGTTCAATATCATTCATTAGTCATTTGAGAAATGGAAAATTAGAACCACAGTGAGATACCATTACATACCTGTTAGCGTAACAGCACTCCGACTGATCTTGAGGGTTTACCTGCTTCGGCTTAGGCACTCTGCTTGCTGGCCAAAACTCCAGAGTTTGTAGCAGGTTCTGCTTGACATACTGCAAACTGCTGGACTTGAGGAACAAAGGACCAGATTTTCTGGAAGGTAAGGCCTGACCACACTCGAAAACAGACACCACTGACCATGGTGTCCTCAGTAAGAGATTCTGGGTCCAGGGGCAGGAGTCCGTACTGCCTTGCCAGGACATGGCTTGATGGACTACAGGTGTAGCTTCTACTGAAACACCTGGGAGTCTGGCAGAGGCGAGGAATCTGAAAGCCCTATAAGGAAAAATGATCAACGGTTGAGCCCCAGCTTCTCCTACACATGCCCCCTGACCATTTCCCCTGCTTCCCCCTTGAAAAGCTTCCTGCTACACCCAGACTGGGAAGCTGGTCTTTGGGACATCAGTCCACCATCTTATTTTAGCTTCCTGAATAAAGCAACCTTCCCTTTTCCACCAATATTTGTCTCTCCCATGTTGACTTTCAAGCAGCAAGCAGCAGAACCTGAGTTCAGAACCAGTCCTCTGTCCGGTAACATTAGAATGGCTAAAATTAAAAGATTGGCCCCACCAAGTGGTAAGGCTGTGGAGCAAGTAGAATTCCCATGTACAGCTAGTGGGGACAAAATAGTATAATTGCTATGGAGAACAGTTTGACGGTTTCTTCCAAAGTTAAACTACACTTACCCTATGGCCCAGCAATCCCATCCCTAAAAAAATGAAACCCTAGGTCCACAGAAAGACTGGCACATAGATGCATAACTACTTTATTTGTAATAGTCAAAACTTACAAACAACCCAAATGTCCATCAATAAGTAATTGGATGTGGTACCTCCATATAATGCAATACTACTCAGCAATAATCACTGTAGATGAATCTCAAAATAATTGGGCAGGGTAAAATAAGTCAGACAGAAATTTCTGTATGATTCCATTTATATAAATTTCTTAAAAAAAAACACAAATTAATCTTTAGTGGCAGAAAGTAAATAGATCCAGGACAGGGTAGGAGGGTTATGGGAAAGAGAAAAGGAGAACTTACAAAAGGGTACAAGTGTATACATGTGTCAATATTTATCAAATTGGTACCTTTTATGTGTATTTAATAATAAAAAAGAACAATTATTAAATTGTAAAATATAAATATGTATTTATTTTATGCCCATTATAACTTTATAAAGCTGTTTTAAAATGATGTTTTTAAATAATGCTATCCAAAATATCATTATGGCAGAAGTATTTTATCCCACAATTTTTTCCCAAAGAATCCATTCACAGATTCTTTTTTTTTTTTTTTTTTTTTAACACTTATTCATTTTTTGATAGAGAGAGACAGAGCGTGATTGGGGGAGGAGCAGAGAGAGAGGGAGACACAGAATCCGAAGTAGGCTTTTGGCTCTGAACTGACAGCACAGAGCCCAACACGCGGGGCTCGAACTCACCTCCCACAATTATTTTTTAAGAATAGATTCTTGGGGCGCCTGGGTGGCGCAGTCCGTTGAGCGTCCGACTTCAGCCAGGTCACGATCTCGCGCTCCGTGAGTTCTAGCCCCGCGTCGGACTCTGGGCTGATGGCCCAGAGCCTGGAGCCTGTTTCTGATTCTGTGTCTCCCTCTCTCTCTGACCCTCCCCCGTTCATGCTCTGTCTCTCTCTGTCCCAAAAATAAATAAACGTTGAAAAAAAAAAAAAAGAATAGATTCTTATAGGGACACGTGGGTGGCTCAGTTGGTTAAGTCCAACTTAGGCTCAGGTCATGATCTCACAGCTTGTGAGTTCAAGCCCTGCGTTGGGTTCTGCACTGACAGCTCAGAGCCTGGAGCCTGCTTCGGATTATGTGTCTCCCTCTCTCTCTGTCCCTCCCTGCTCGCACTCTCTCTCTCTCTCTCTCAAATATAAATAAGCATTTTAAAAATTTCAAAAAAGAATAGATTTTTATAAGTAAATTTACTAGATCAAATAGTAATGATATTTTTAATGTTCTTGAGACACAAATTACTTTCAAGAAAGGTTGAACAAATTGTTACTGTTAAATATCACATCTCACCCTCCCCAAGCTGAGAACTATTTTTTTTTAATGTTTATTTTTGAGAGAGAGAGAGAGACTGAATGCAAGGAGGGATGGGACAGAGAGAGGGAGACACAGAATCCGAAGCAGGCTCCAGGCTCTGAGCTGTCTGCACAAAGCCCATCACGGGGCTCGAACCTGTCAACTGTGAGATCAGGACCTGAGCCCAAGTCTGACGCTTAACTGACTGAACCACTCAAGCACCCCTCTGAGAACTAATTTTTTAAAACATTTGCAAATTTGATGATTTTTAAATGGCTTCTTATTTTTATTTACATTTTTATTACTATGGAAGCCATATTTTAAACAGAAAATTGACAAACTCGAGAGGCTCGAGGGAAGGCATTTAGGGTGAGGGAGCTGTGGAACTCAGGTTCTGTGAAGGATGATGAATAGCACAGGAATATTTGCCTGAGGAAGCCCCAAAGGACGCAGAGAAAGTCCTGAACTCTCTCTTCTAGGAACTGTAGGGCTATCTTTCAGGGAAGGAACTAGACCTATGGTATAGGGCACTAGAGGGAAAGAAAAAAATTAGATTCTGTGTGGCCAGAGCTCTTACCAAAGGGAGATTGTAGGTCAGGATGAGAAAGGATCTGGTTTTGTTTTGTTTTATTTTCTTTTGCTTTGTTTTGTTTTGGTGGTAAGAAGATGAGTGACCCATAACAGCAGTGTCAACACTGTGAGCCTTAACACAATGAAATAGGCTGCCTTCCCAGCCCTGGCAATCGTTAAGAAAAGCCTGGAACATATGTGGCAGACCCATTGCAAAGGGAGTTCCTGACTCAAGGAGGAACTTGGATGAGACAGTCTTGAATCAGATGATCTTTATCCCCCCCCCTTTTATTGATATGTAAGTAGCATACATCACTGGATAAGTTTCAGCATAAAGATCTGACTTAACACATGTTGTGAAATGATTACCACAATAAGTTTAGCTAACATCCATCATCTCAGTAAATAGAATACAGATACAATAAAAAGAAATGGGAAAAATTTTTTTCCTAATACAAGATTAGGATTTACTCCCTTAATTGCTTTCATATATATCACATAGCAGTGGTAACTATAATCATCATGTTGTGCATTACATGCCTAGAGCTTATTTATCACATGATGTTTAAAAGTCATCTGATTTTGTTTTTCTCATTCCTCCTCCTCTATTTTTTTTTTTTTTCTATTTGCTTCTACACTTCCCTGGGAATAGTGACTTGTCATTATCTTACTATGTTTGCAAATTGAAGGGTGAGAAATAAAGCCACTTGTTTATAAGAACATAGTGAGAAGCCTTTAAACACATATTAACTAATCACAGATGATGAATGTATTTCAGAGATGAGAAGAGAAATTCCTGAGAAAGTACTTGGCTGGCTCCATAATCATGTTAAAATGGCTCATGACCAGCACACCATTATTATTACCCCTTAATGAATGACTAACCAGTGCCCATCCCAGACAGAATATCCAAACAAAAAGACACAATAGTCATTACAAAGGTTTCATCAGTTGCACTTATCTCTCCACCAAAACATTTGAAGGCAATTTATATACTGGCAATGAAACCATGTACTGTGAAGAAGGATGTATAACTCACAGAACACTGAGGAGGGAGGAAGTGAGAGGGAAGGAGGTAAGAAGAGTTTGAGACAATGTCTCTTCATTAAACCCTGAAAGCAGCTAGATGGGGTATTTGATGCCATGCTAGAAGGTTTTGATTTAATAATGAGGGGCAGGTCTTCAAGCTAGAGACTGACACAATCATGTGTTATTAAGAGTTATCTCTGAGGAAGTGATGTGTTGATTTTTGTATACTATCTGTCTTCTTCATTGGGATATGAGCACCTGAAAGACAGGTGTTTTATCTGTTTTGTTCATTGGTAAAGCCCCAGCACAGCTCAGGCAGTCAAAATATTTTTGTTTAATGAACAAATAAATCCTAGCAATTAGTAGGCAAATGAGAGACTGAGCGATCAGGAGCCAAGGCAAGGTGTGAGTATGTTCTGGAGTCTAAGCCACTCAACAGCTGCTGGGCACACAAGGCTGCATAGGCTGGGGGAAAGAGAACAGGTAAGATGGAGGGATTTCACAGTTACTGTTGTTTTTTGTTTGGTTGGTTGTTTACTGAGATAAGATTGACATGTAACACTACGTTAGATTCAAGTGTGCGACATAATTATTCAATATGTGTATATATTGGTAAATGATCACCATAGTAAGTCCTCTTAATTAACATCCATCACCACACATACTTACGATTTTTTTTCTTGTGATGAGAACTTTTAAGATCTACTCTTTAGCCGCTTTCAAATATGCAATACAATGTTGCTGACTATAGTCACCATGCTGTGCATATGTCTCCATGATTTGCATATTCTGTAACTGGAAGTTTGTACCTTTTGACCACCTTCACCCATTTTGTCCACCCCCCCCCCATCCCACACCTCTGGAAACCACCAGCCTGGTCTCTGTATGTACTAGTTTGGGGGCTTTACATTTTTTGTTTTCGTTTTTTTAAGATTCCATATACAAATGAGATCATATGGTTTTTGTCTTTCTCTCTCTGATTTATTTCATGTAGCATAACCCCCTCAAGATCCACTCATGTTGTCACAAAGGCAAGATATCCTTCTTGTTATGGCTAAATAATACTCCATTATATAATACACACACACACACACACACACACACACACACCCCCCACATCTTTTTTATCCATTCATCCATTAATGGACACAAGTTGCTTCTATATCTTGGCTATTATAAAGAATATTTCAATAAACATAGGAGTGCAGGTACCTTTTCCAGTTAGTGTTTTTATTTCCTCTAGATAAATACCCAGAAGTGGAGCTGCTGGATCATATGGTATTTTTATTTTTAATTTTTTGAGTAATCTCCATACCATTTTCCATAGTGACCACACCAATTTACATTCCCACCAATAATGCACAAGGGTTCCCATTCACTATTGTTTTTTTCCTCATATGTGCAGATGGGGCAGAACTGTGCTCATCCAATTAATGTGATAACTGGGTGAAAAACTATAGCAGAAATTTGGCTAAAACATAAATATATAATCCAAGGTTAGAATAGGACGTTTAAAATTCCAAAGATGGAGAAAAATTGAATTTATAGTCCACCTCTTCCCTAGTTTAAAATTTACCATTGTACCAAATGCAAATCATCTGTACAGTATTTTAAGCCCTCTTTTTCCTTTTGTGCCCCATGGATATAACCAGTTTGTCACCTTCCTTCAGGAACATTTACCTTTAAATGTATTATAAATCATGAAAATTACCCACTATTTATTTTGTTTAAACCAGCCTCTGAGAGTTTTGATAAGAAATGCTACATTTCTTTCTATTTGAAAGTAAGGGTAGTGGTTTTGTCATCCATCAAACACAGGCTTCTCAATGTCCAGCATTACTTGTCCAAATGTCAGCTCAAGTCTGCCCCCTAGAGCAGAGTAAACCAGTGTCCTGACAGTGTTGCTGAACTGTATTAAGTTCATAGTTCTGACCCTGGGCTTTTCCAGAGGACTGACATTTTTCCATTTTATATGCTCCTGCATTATTTGAAAGTTCATCAGATACTATTTTTATAAGTATAAAAGTTTCCAGTTTAGGAGATACATATTAGTTATAAGAGAGTAGTACATGACAGTGTCTTGACTAAAATAGGCGTCCGACTTCAGTTCAGGTCATGATCTCACGGTCTGTGGGTTCAAGCCCCATGTCAGGCTCCGTGCTGACAGCTCAGAGCCTGGAGCCTGCTTTGGATTCTGTGTCTCCTCTCTCTCTGCCCCTCCCCGGCGCTCTCTCTCTCTCTCTCTCTCCCTTTCTCTCTCAAAAACAAACATTAAAAAAATTGAATGGAGATGAAGAGGAGCTCAGGATGGCTTCAAACCAACCAGGCTCCCACTTGATGACTGGTAAATGATGCTACCATTCACTGAGATAGGGACCACAGGGGCAGGGGCAGACTGCGGGCAGACAGGACACAAGACAGTTTACTTTTAAAAGATGAGTTTGAGGGACACCTGAGTAGCTCAGTCAGTTAAGTGGCCAACTTCAGCTCAGGTCATGATCTCACGGTTTGTGGGTTTGAGCCCAGCGTCGGGCTCTGTGCTGACAGCTCAGAGCCTGGAGCCTGCTTTGGATTCTCTCTCTCTCTCTCTCTCTCTCTCTCTCTCTCTCTCTCCTCTCTCTCTCTCTCTCTCTCTCTGCCCCTCCCCTGCTTGTACTCTGTGTGTGTCTCTCTCTCAAAAATAAATAAACATTAAAAAAATTTTAAAGATGAGTTTGAAATGCTTGTGAAATCTGCAGCTAGTCGTACATCCAAGGGCCAGTTGTGTGTGTGCATGCATTGCTCTGGACAGAGGTCTGCACCCCAGGATATATTTGGGGATCTTCCACATGTATGTAGCTGATGCCATGGGAATGTTTGAAATTCTCCAGAGAGAATGAGGAGTGAGACAATTGCCTAGGCAGAGCCCAGAAGAAAAGCAGTATTCAAACGATAAGGATCCCTCACCAAAGACCAACCAAGAGTGATCAGAGGTACAAGGTAACCCAAAAGAATAGTAGGTCACAAGAACCAAAGAAAAAGTTTCAAAAGGGGCAGAGTGGACAGCAGTAGCAGATGCTGACAGAAAGTAAGTAGAGTGTATTTTCATAGAATGTGACAGTAAGGAGATAATAGGGTGACTTTCATGGAAACATTTTCTATAGAGGGTAGACAACCTCTACCTTATGCCACAGATTGAAGATTGCCACAGACTGAAAACTGAGAAAGAAATGTAGATATCTCTTCAAGTTTTCTTTGAAAGGGAAGATAGTTAAAATTGGTAGCTATTAAACATCATGGATGATACCTAGTGGTATATTATGAGAGAAGGTTTTTAAGATAGAAGAATCTTGAGCATGTTTCAAAGCTATTGGAGGGGTCCCTGGGTGGCTCAGTTGGTTAACCGTCCCATTCTTGATTTCAGCTCAGGTCATGATCTCACAGTTCGTGAGATCGAGCCCCGTGTCAGGCTCTGCGCTGACAGCAGGAAGCCTGCTTGGGATTCCCTCTCTCCTTCTCTCTCTGCCTCTCCCTCACTCATGCTCTCTCTTTCTCTCACAATCAATAAATAAACCTTAAACATTTTTTTTAATAAATAAAAGCTATTGGAAAGGAACCATTAAAATTATGCACTAGACTTACTGATTTGAAAAGGTGTTAATGTTATATTGCTAAATGAAATGAGTTCATGTCTCAAAAAAAGTTTTTATGTATGTGTGTATGGATACACACAGATAGTATTCTAGAAGGGCATATGGCAAAGTATTAACCATGTTTATCCTTGAGTAGGTAGAACAAAAGATTTTAATTGTTATTATCTTCCTTTATCTGTATTTTTATTATGAGAAGTATTGTTTTGTGATATTTTTAAAAAGGCAATAAGCTAGCAACTTCCTTTTCAGAGTACTCTCTCCTCCATGTGCTATGGTCCTGAAAGCATATTGAAGACAGACGTCATTCCAGTTTGATGAAATATATTATAAAATTCTTAACCATGATTTTTACAAGGACGGCTACCCTTGAGTTTGGGGAGGTGAAGGTAACCCAGGTAACCTGGCTCAAGTAGGAGTTGGCTACTGTGTCAGCCAGCCCACCACTCTATCCAGGGGTCTTCTCATCCCGAGGGTGGGCTACCTCTCCCCACACCTTTCTGTATTCTATGAGCAGACCATCACCAAATCTGAAACTTGGTTGGCAAGACTGAAAAGTATGTGAAGCAAGGATAGGGAAACAAACGTTTCCTTCACAACTACAGCATAATGTGGACCTCGATGGTGGGCCAGGCTCCATCCTCCTCCTCAGTGGTGGCAAATAACGGTCAAAACTCACCATGTAATAGCTTGAAGTCATCTTTTCATGTGTGAAAAGCATCATACTGCAGTCTAAGACCATATGAAAGTGCCAATCCAAAATGGATGAAAGTATCTACAAAGAACTTTTCACACTCAACACCCCAAAAATAAATAATCCAGTTAAGAAATGGACAGAAGACATGAAGACATCTTTCCAGAGAAGACATCCAGATGGCTAACAGACATATAACAAGATTCTGTACATCACTCCTCATCATCAGTAAAATACAAATCAAAACCACAGTGAGATACCACCTCATACCTGTCAGAATGAGTACAATTAACAACACAGGAAACAAACAGATGTTGGTCAGGATGCAGAGAAAGCAGAACCCTCTTACACTGTTGGCATGAATGCAAACTGGTGCAGCCACTCTGGAAAATAGTATAAAGGTTCCTCAAACAGTTAAAAATAGTACTACCCTACAACCCAGCAATTTTACTACTAGGTATTTACCTAAAGGATACAAAAATACAGATTCAAAGGGACACATGCACCCTGATATTTATAGCAGCATTATCAACAATAGCCAAAGTATGGAAAGAGCCAAAGTGTCTGTCAACTGGATAAAGAATATATGGTGTATATTCATATACAATGGAATATTACTCAACCATCAAAAAAGAATGAAATTTTGCCATTTGCACTGACATGGATGGAACTAGAGGATATTATACTAAGCAAAATAAGTCAGAGAAAGACAAATACCATATGATTTTACTCATATGTGGAATTTAAGAAACAAAACAGATGAACATAGGTGAAGGGGAGAAAAAGAGAGAGAAGCAAACCATAAGAGACTCATAACTATAGAGAACAAACTGAGGGCTGATGGGGGGAGGTGGATGGGGTATGGGCTAAAAGGTTGATGGGTATTAAGGACGGCACTTGTTGTGATGCACTAGGTGTTATATGTAAGTGATGAATCACTAAATTCTAAACCTGAAACCAATTTTACCATATATGTTAACTAGAATTTAAATAAAAACTTGAAATTTAAAAAAAAGGATTAAGGTATAAATTGTATGAAAATTGAAAAAATTCAACATCATTCACTTTCAGGGAAATACAAATCAAAACCACTGTGAAACTGGTCCACTTTCTTACACCATACACATAAATAAATTCAAAATGGATGGAAGACCTAAATGTGAGACAGGAAACCATCAAAATCCTACAGAATAACATAGGCAGCAACCTCTTTGACCTCGGCTGCAGTACCTTCTTATTTGACATGTCTCCAGAGGCAAGAGAAACTAAAGCAAAAATGAACTATTAGGACTCCACCAAGATAAAAAGCTTATGTGCAGTGAAGGAAACAACCAACAGAACTAAAAGGCAACCAACAGAATGGGAGAAGATATTTGCAAATGACACATCTGATAAAGGGTTAGTATCCAAAATCTAAAAAGAACTTATCAAGCTCAAAACCCCCAAAACAAATAAACCAATTACTAAATGGACAGAAGACATGAATAGACATTGGAGAAGACATCCAGGTGGCCAACAGACACAAGAAAAGAGGCTCATCATCACTCATCATCAGGGAAATACAAATCAAAATCATAATGAGGTATCACCTTCCACATGTCAGAACGTCTCAAATTAACAACACAGGAAACGACAGGTATTGGCAAGGATGTGGAGAAAGGGGAACCCTCTTACACTATTGGTGAGAATGCAGACTGCTACAGCCACTCTGGAGAACAGTATGGAGATTCCTCAAAAAGTTAAAAATGGAGCTACCTTACAATCCAGCAATTGCACTAGGTATTTACCAAAGGATATAAAAATACAGATTCAAAGGGAGACATGCACCCCAATGTTTATACCACCATTACCAACAATAGCCAAATTATGGAAAGAACCCACATGTCCATCAACTGATGAATGGGTAAAGAAGATGTAAGATACACACACATACACACACACACACATACACACACACACACTGGAATATTACTCAACCATAAACAAGAATGAAATCTTGCCATTTGCAACAACGTGGATGGAGCTAGAGAGTATTATGCTAAGCAACGTACGTCAGTCAGAGAAAGACAAATACCATATGATTTCACTTATATGTGGAATTTAAGAAACAAAAGAAATGAACATGGGTGGAGGGAAGGAGTGAGGGAAACCATAAAATAGACTCCTAACTATAGACAACAAACAGGTTTGATGGAAGGAAGTGAGTGGGGGTCAGGTTAAATGGGTTATGGATATTAAGGAGGGCACTTGTGATGAGCCCTGGGTGTTGTATGTAAGTGATAAATCACTAAATTGTACTCCTGAAACTAATATTACATTATATGTTAACTAACTGGAATTTAAATAAAAACTTGAAATTAAAAAAAACACAATGAGGTATCACTTTACACCTGTCAGAATGGCTAAAATCAAACACAAGAAAAAATTGTTAGTAAGGATGTGGAAAAAAAGGAACACTCGTACCCTGTTGGTGAGAATACAAACTGGTGCAGTCATGTAGAAAACACAGAAAACAGTATGGATGTTCCTTAAAAAATTAGAAAAAGAACTATCATATGATCCAGTAATCTCACTACTGGGTATTTACCAAAGAATACGAAAACACTAATTTGAAAGGATATATGCACCCCATGTTCATTTCAGCATTACTTACAATAGCCAAAGTATGGAAGCAGCCCAAATGTCCATCGATAGATGAATGGATGAAGAAGATGTAGTATATATATCCAATGGAATATTATTCAGCCATAAACAAACAAACAAACAAACAAACAAAATCTTGCCATTTGCAATAACATGGATGGAGCTAGAGAGTATAATGCTAAGCAAAATAAGCCAGTTAGAGAACATCTAATACCATATGATTTCATTTATATGCAGAATTTTTTAAAATTTATTTTAAGAGAGGGAGAGCACATGCACAGGTGAGGAAGTGGCAGAGAGAGAGGGAGAGAATCTCAAGCAGGTTCCACGCTGCCAGCACAGAGCCTGACCCAGGACTCGATCTCATGAACCTTGAGATCGTGACCTGAGCTAGAATCAAGAGTGAGATTCTTAACTGACTGAGCCACCCAGGCACTGTCATAGGTGGAATTTTAGAAACAAAACAAACAAAGGAAAAAAAGAAACAAACCAAAAAACAGACTCTTAACTAATAAAGAGAACAAACTAACGGTTACCAGAGGGAAGGTGGGTGGGGGGATGGGTAACATACTAGAGAGAAGATTAAGAGTACATTTATCATGATGAGCACTGAGTAATGTACAGAATTATTGAATCACTATATTGTATACCTGAAAGTAATTTAACACTGAATATTAATGATACTGGAATTAAGATAAAATTTTTAAAAAGAAAACTAAAAAAAATACAAACCATAGATTGCTACTTTACTTTTTTCTCAGTTTTCCTCCCCTTTTTTTTCTTTTTCTTTTTCCTTCTTTTTACTATCCATGACAAAGTTAGTGTGTATCTTACATAAGGAACCAACTATAGTATTGATTATAACTAGTAGTTTTGGAGATATTCTTTACAGAATGGAGACTCTGGCTGCCCTTGGGCATTTGAAGAGCCAAGATAGAAACAAAGAACAAATAGGGGAAATGGGCAGAGGACCTGAAGAGACATTTTCCAAAGAAGACATACAGACATACATACATACATACAGACAACAGACATATGAAAATATATTTAACATCACGAATCATCAGGGAAATAGAAATCAAAATCACAATCAGATATCACCTCATACCTGTCAGAATAGCCATGATCAAAAGCACAAGAAATAACAAGTACTGGTGAGGATGTGGAAAAAAGAGAACCATTGTGCACTGTTGGTGGGAATGTAAATTATACAGCCACTACAGAAAATCATATACAGTTACCTCAAAAAATTAAAAATAGAACTACCACATGATCCAGAAATGCTGGCATTTATCTGAAGAAAAGAAAAACACAAATTCCAAAAGAAATACACTCCTGTGTTCACTGAAGCGTTATTTACAATAGCCAAGATACAGAACAAACTGAGTGTCCATCAGTGGCTAAATGGATACAGAAGATGTGGTATATATATACAATGGAATGTTATTCAGCCATTAAAAGAAAAAATGAAATCTTTCCATTTCCAACAATATGAACAGACCCTGAGGACATTATGCAAAGTGAATAATAAGTGACACAGAGAAAGACACTGTATGATTTCACTTATATGTGAAGTCTAAAAAACAAAACAAAGGAACAACTAAAACAAAACTCATAGATACAGGGAACAGACTGGTTGTTGCCTGAGAGGAGGGGGATAAGGAAGTGGGATCAAGAGGTACAAACTCCTTGGGGTGTCTGGGTGGCCCAATCAGCTAAGCATCTGACTTCAGCTCAGGTCGTGATGTCGAGGTTCGTGAGATCGAGCCCCATGTCGGGCTCTGTGCTGACAGCTCAGAGCCTGGAGCCTGCTTCGGTTCTGTCTCCCTCTCTCTCTGCCCCTCCCCCATTCATGCTCTGTCTCTCTCTCTCTCTGTCCAAAATAAACAAACATTAAAAAAAAAAAAAAGGTACAAACTCCCAATAATAAAATAAATAAGTCATAGGGATGTAAGTGAAGAATGGTGACTATAGTCAATAATATTGTGTTTCATATTTGAAAGTTGCTAAAGGAGTAGATATTAAAAAGTTCTTGTAGGAAAAAAAAGATTTTGTAACTATGTGTGGTGATGGATGTTAATGAGCATTATTGTGGTGATCATCTCACAATGTATACAAAAATAAAATCATTATGTCATTCACCTACAACTAATATAATATTAAATGTCAATTATACTTCAATATAAAAAAAAAAACAAATAGAGAGAATTCTGATGTCTTTTCTCCTAAAGAAGAAAAATTGTGATAAACCATATGGCCTCAATGTGTTAATTAACCCAATTGTTGTAATCACTTCACAAAGCATACACATGTCAAATTATCATGTTGTACTATTTAAAATACACAATTTTAGGGGCACCTGGGTGGCTCAGTCGGTTGAGTGTCTGACTCTTGGGTTTGCTTCAGGTCATGATCTCAGGGTTCGTGAGTTCAAGCCCCACGTCGGTCTCTGCACTGACGGCGCAGAGCCTGCTTGGGATTCTCTCTCTCTCTCTCTCTCTCTCTCTCTCTCTCTGTCTGTCTCTGCCCCTCTCCTGATCATGCTCTCTCTTTCTGAAAATAAAAAACTTTAAAAAATTATAAATAAATAAAATATACAATTTTATTTGTCAATCATATGTCAATAAAGCTGAAAATTAAGAAAAAAAAAAGAAGTTCTCACTCCAGCAACACATATACTAAAATTGGAATGGCATGGCCCCTGAACAAGGCTGACATATAAATTAATGGAGTGTTCAATATCTTTTCAATAAGTCATGGGATATAATGTAAATATGGTGACTACAGTTAATAATAATGTATTGTATGTTTGCAGGTTGCTAAGAAAGGAGATCTTAAAAGTTCTTATCACAAGAAAAAATATTTTGTAACTTTGTGTGATAATGGATGTTAATTAGACTTATTGTGGTGATAATTTCACAAAAGGTTAAAAATATCAGATCATATTGTAGACTTGAAACTAATGTTATATGTCAGTTATGTCTCAATATAAAATTAAAAAAATAAATAAGAATATAGTCTCATAAAGTTAAAACCCAGAGCATAAAGCTGACCTCAGTAAATCAATCTCCACCCATGTGATCAAAATCATAAGCTATTGCCAAGTCCTGCTTTTCTCACATCCACTCATTTCCATGCACATCACACACACACACACACACACACACACACACACCAAGTCAGGAGCCAACACTAAAAGGAAATTAAGGTGCAAGGGGCATCTGGGTGGCTCAGTTGGTTAAGCGTCTAACTTCGGCTCAGGTTATGATTTCGCGGTCTGGGAGTTCAAGTCCCACGTCAGGCTCTGTGCTGACAGCTCGGAACCTGGAGCCTGCTTTGGATTCTGTGTCTCCCTCTCTCTCTCTGCTCCTCCCTTGCTTGGTCTCTCTCTCTCTCTCTCAAAAATAAACATTAAAAAAAATTTTAAATAAAAAGGAAATTAAGGTCCTGCCTCAGGTTAGGAGCATGAGTCAGAATGAACTGGGCTCTGGCCCTAACCCTGCCACCTCATCAGTGAGTTCCTGAACTTGTCTAAACTTCAGTTTCCTCAGCCAGCAAGTGAAAAGAATAGTTCCCATCCCAGTGTAGTGAGGATTATTTTAGGTGAGCCATTGAAGAACCTGGCACAGTACTTGGCATGTTAATTACCAGTTCTCACTAAATGGTAGCCATTAGACGTACTTACATAATTACTTCTAATAAAGAAGTAAACCTAGAGTCACACCAATGTCTTTTATTTGAAATTATTTGCAAGGTTGATGTGGAAGAAGAGTTTGTGAAGATGGGTGGGTGGTTCTTTAAATATCTCTCTTTACATATTTAAGAATTACTTATTCTATTAAGATACCTTTGATTCTCCTTGTGCCCATAAAAGGACAACAACTCTCAACTAAGAGGCCAGAAGCAGCTGGAGCAGGTGCCCAGTCACCTTGGGGGACTGCCACACCCACTGCCGGCTGCAGTCACTCAGCACCTGCAGACACTCTCTTACAGCTACCTCCACCTGGCCTGGCATTCGGGGACCCGAAAAACACAGTGGCATCTGTAGTCATGATGTGGAGACAAAATACTATTTGGGCTCTTTTTCAAACAAGGAGGGTGTGGATTCTTCTCTGTGTTCTTCCTTCCTAGATTTCCTTCTTTCCTCCATTTTCTTTCGAGATTTTATCTCCATCCTCAGACATTCTCTTTCATTTCTCTCCTTTCTGCTCTCAGGTCCCTGAAAGAGAAAGGTCAGAAAAGGGTAGGAATGTACTAACAGCTAACAACGTGCAACATTTCTCCTATCAGAGATGAAGAAAGCCCTGCTCATGTAGTAGACTTGCCCATCTTAGTTTCTCATAATAAGTTAGCATAAGCCTAAGTGTGTTGCTAAAGGTTTTAGTCATAAATAAAGGGAATGAGCCTTGGGTGTCAGCAGAGAGACTGTGGAGGAAACTCAGCCTGTACACAACCCTGCGTCTGCCTCTGACATGTAGAGAGATGTGTTCTCACAGTACGATATGATTAATAGTCTCCTGGTGCTTTTCTTAAGAGGACTATGGCAAGTGAATCATACATGGACTGATTCTAACTTCCCAGGGTCCACTTCTTTTAAATTACATTAATAGTACGGTTTGCATTAGTTTTAATGTGTGAAGAATGGAGTGTTGAGGAATGACATCCAACCACATTGTCATTCCCCAACAGGTTGCCCAGGGGTCCACATTCACTGATTCATTGAACACACACTACTGCTCTAAGATCAGGAGATACAGCACTAACTAAAGAAAGCCTACTTCTTCAATATTACACCTAGGTGGACAGTGACAGGCAACCGATAAGCCTAAAAGGCAACAAACGATATAACAGATAGTGATAAGTGCAACGATGATGAGCAAACAGGGCGATATGATAGGGAAGTGTGGAGGGGGGAGGGGAATGGTTCTTCAGTTTCCATGGTCAAGGAGCAACTTTCAAAGGAATTACTGACTAAAGAATGGCACTGATAAATGTGCTGATGGTGTCTACTTACACTTCTATTTTTAAGAAAAAAAAACAAATAACATCATTACTGTCCCCCGCCTCCCTATGAACTGGAAACGCGGGGGAACTCCTGAGTGTCTGTCAGTGTGATGAGAGGCAGTCAGATGAGCAAGATCGTGACTCAGTCCTGCAGGCTGAGTTATGAGGGTGTCCGGTTCCTGCAGTGGTGTCAGCTACTCTTCAGCGCTGAGTTGTTTTCATACCTACATTGCTTCATTTCTAACTATAGTGGTCCAGGGGTCAAAGTCACAAAGCCAAACAAACGGTGAAGCTGAGATACAGCTTAAGAGAAACCTAAAAATTGTACCAGGTCTGTAAATGTGCCTCCAGATTGTGTTCATCAGACCCAGCAGCTGTATTAGATCCATCAGGCTGATCAAAGTTCATACTAAGCAGTCATGAATGTCTCTAATACTTATAAGAGCAGTACAAAAAAGGAGGAAACACAGTGATGATTACTTTCAGTCTGGCTTTTCCCTTATTGAGAATAAAGATTATCTGAGCAACGCTCATTAATAATGAACTGAAATCACGGTGCCTGAGTGGCTCAGTCAGTTGAGCGTCCTAATTCGGCTCAGGTCATGATCTCACAGATTGTGGGTTCAAGCCCCGCATCAGGCTCTGTGCTGACCGCTTGCTCAGAGCCTGGAGCCTGCTTCAGATTCTGTGTCTCCTTCTCTCCCTGCCCCTCCTCCACTCATGCTTTGTCTCACTCTGTTTCTCAAAAATAAATAAATGTAAAAAAAAAAAATGAACGGAAATCTGATTTCTTATTTCATTTAAAAACAAAATGTAAAAATTTTCGAAATAAGCCAGTTGAGTTTTTCAATATCAAAATGAAAGAATTTAATTTTGTTGGTCATGATCAGGTTACAAAATTAGCTTGTGGCTCTTTTTGATGCTGAAGGATAAAAAATTTTAATTTACATGTTACTATACATTTGGCTCCCAACCAAAATACATATCATTTTTAGATTTGCTAAGAAACCACACTTTTTAGTGTAGTTAGCTTTAGAAAAGTATGTCAATTGTTAAGTAGGAACAAGTTTTAAAGTAAACGTATGTTCTAAATTTTTAATTTTACATTAGGATAAACTTTAAAGTATATACTCTTGGGGCGCCTGGGTGGCGCAGTCGGTTAAGCGTCCGACTTCAGCCAGGTCACGATCTCGCGGTCCGTGAGTTCGAGCCCCGCGTCAGGCTCTGGGCTGATGGCTCAGAGCCTGGAGCCTGTTTCTGATTCTGTGTCTCCCTCTCTCTCTGCACCTCCCCCGTTCCTGCTCTGTCTCTCTCTGTCCCAAAAATAAAAAAAAAAAAAAAAAAAAAAAAATATACCGTGACTTGCTCTGGAAAAAAAAAATTAAGGCTGATATGTCTCCTGAATTAATATAATGAATTACTTTAACATGTAATTTTAAAACAAGAATTCTTTCATTTCTGTTTTATTCCTGCCGAAAGCTCATAATCTAAATCTAACCATGAGGAAATATCAGATAAACCGAAATTAAGCATCATTCTAAAAAGGTGTCTAAAAAAGAAGCCTGTATTCTTCACATGTCAGGGTCATGAAAGACAAGGAAAGACTGAGGAACTGTTCCAGAATAAAATCAATTGGGGGGATGTGAAAATTGGTTGCAATACATGATCTGGATTTTCACTATAGAGAATATTAATGGGGCAACTGACGAAATATGAACAAGGTCAATAAATTAGATATAAAAGTATTGTGTTGGTGTTAATTTCCTGAGTTTAACTATTATACTGTGTCTTTCTAAGAGAATGTTCTGCCCTTGTTTGGGATTTAGGAAGGGGAGAAACATACAAGTAAATATAACATAATAACATTTGGAGGGAATCTGAATGAAGAGTATATTTTTTATACTATTCTTGCAACACTATTCTAAGTCTGAAACTGTAGTGTTTTGAAAAATGATGTAAAGAGGGGCGCCTGGGTGGCTCAGTCGGTTAACTGTCCAACTTCGACTCAGGTCATGATCTCGCAGTTTGTGAGTTCGGGCCCCACGTCGGGCTTTGTGCCTTCAGCTCAGAGCCTGGAACCTGCTTCTGATTCTGTGTCTCCCCATCTCTCTGTCCCTCCCATGCTCATGCTCTGTCTGTCTCTGTCTCTCAATAATAAATAAACATTAAAAAAAATTTAAAAACGATATAAAGAAAAGACAAAACAGGAACTCTTAATAATATTTAGGTATGGTAAGTGATAGTTGCTCACTATCCTTCCTTCCTTACTCCTCTTATGATCAGGTGGAGAGAGCAGCCTACTGAAGGACAATCACACCCAGGGTCACTCTCTGATAGAAGTGAGGTGCCAGCTGCAAGGCAAAGATGAATGGTGACAGTCCCAACAGCCATCACTGCTAACCAGTAGGCATTGTGTTCACATGGACAATGAGGTAGGAAGCACCCGCAAGTCTTCCTCTGTACATTCATAGGACATAGCTCAAAAACCGGGTGGCAATATGCCTAGTTGCTTATTTGTTCTGCCTGGTGCATGGCAGAGACATATTATTATTCCTGTTTCGCAAAATAAAACAAACAAACAAAAAACAGAAAAAAGAAGTTATTTTTCTCAAGGCCACTCAGCAAACATGTTGCATAGTTCAAAAACTATCCCCAAATTAATAGGTCTCTAGTTTATTACTTTACATATCAAGTTTGGCATTTGGAGTTTCTAGTCTTCGCCCACTTCATGCCTGTCTCTCCTTTGTGTTTTACATAGACTCCCACAAGGCCCTCTGAATGCCTGGACAGCTCCTACTCCTGGACACTCACTCGACGGGGTTCAGAGATCTCCTTCTGTGTGCTTTTTAGAAGTGCAGGGGAACACACTGCCGTCACACACTATCTGATACAGAATTAAATACGAAAGGAACAGTTGGGGTAGTTTTTCTCTTCTTCAAATAGTGAAAGAAGAACAAGTCACGATTATTTATAAGAGTGACAAAAATAGTCTCAAAGAACCAGAGGACCTCAGTAACAAAAACATTCCACCTATAGTCCTCCAGGAATTCTTCTTACACTTATTGGAATCCCCAATAAAAATAATTTAAAAGATGAATATGCATCTGGGCTATCTAAAACTGAGTGTCATTTTTCATAGACCTCATCACCAAGCTGTAAATGAAGAAGTAAGAGTTGTTCTCCTCAAACTTGGGGAGGATGAACCCCTTTGGGTTTCCTTTTCTAAAGTGGTTAAATATTCAATAACTCTGTTACATACCAAAGAGACAGAGCGTCTGGTTCTAAAGCACAGTTGTTGTTCAAAGGACTCTGAGAATGCTTGAATTTTGGAATGGGATCTTCCTTTTGATTCCAGTGGCTCCTTGAATGACTCATCTGCTGAACATTTTCTATAATCCCGCATGTGGGTATGGCATTGAAATCCCTGGTCCTCATGAGAATGCCTTCTGGGATGGCTATCAGATGATGTGATTCTGGGAAGCACAGGAAACTGGAAATACAGAATAAAAATGTTTATAATATAAAGAGACTGTACAATATTAGCACAGGGACAGATTATCCATAAATTACCAACTAAACAAATCTCATGTTGAACTGAAATTTTATCTTTTTGATTAGCAGGACATTCCTTCTATAATGAAGGAGAGTCAATTGATTAAAACATTAAGTAGAACATCCCAAGACTAACTTTGTTCGTCCTCCACCATTAGGGCAATATAATGAAGCATTCCAAGCCCTAAATTGATACGTAAAAATAAATTCCAAAATTAAAAAAAAAAACTTTAAAGAAGCTATAAATGTTTAAGAAATAATGCAAAGGTGAATAGTTATATGATTGCTATATTTAGAAAGAATTTCTAAGCAAAAGCAATGGAAAAAGCCAAAAGGAAAAAACTAATTTAACTGCATAAAAATAAAGCTAATGTGCAGCACAAGCAACATAACAAAATTCATGGTAGATTTAAAAACTTTAAAAATATTTGCTACATTTTAGTAATGTTTAATAATAATATCCTGAAAAGAACTATCTCACATACATATAAACATACAAGTCATATAATAGTATCAATGTTAAAGTCATAATCAGAAAACAATCAAAGGACAGACAGTTCAGGGAAGCCAATCTTGAAAGAACTATTCTCTTAGGTCGCCTGGGTGGTTCAGACAGCTAAGGGTCTGACTTTAGCTCAGGTCATGATCTTGAGATTTGTCAATTTGAGCCCCTCATTGGGCTCTCTGCTGTCAGCACAGGGCCCATTTTGGATCCTCTGTCTCCCTCTCTCTTTGCTCCTCCCCCACTCGCTCACTCTCTCTTAAAAATAAATAAATATTTAAAAAAAAAAAAAAAAGAGGGGCGCCTGGGTGGCTCAGTTGTCCAGCTTCGGCTCAAGTCATGATCTCACAGTTTGTGGGTTTGGGCCCCGCGTCAGGCTCTGTGCTGACAGCTCGGAGCCTGAAGCCTGCTTCAGATTCTGTGTCTCCCTCTCTCTCTGCCCCTCCCCGGCTCTCGTTCTCTCTCTCTCTCTCTCTCTCTCTCTCTCTCTCAAAAATAAATAAACTTTAAAAAATTAAAAAAAAAAAAAAAAAAAAGAACTGTTCTCTCAATTTTTCTCACTTCCCAACTGACTCCAATTTAGCTTTTGCACGCAAGGCTGATTTTGGTCAGGATATTGGTCTCAATGGTGCCAAACTCTGTGCACTTTTGCTCTTTAATCATTTTGTAGCATTCAATCCAGTAGCACACGTGGCTCCCCTGGAAACAATCTTTCCTTGTCTTCTACCACTGCAGCTCAAAGGTGATCTTTCTGCATTGTGTTTTAGACATTGCTACTCCCTTGTTCCTCTGGCAGCTTACAACTGTTGGAGTTCCTCTGGGTTCTAAACTAGTCTTTCTTCCCTTCCTTTCCTTTCTCACTCTACACTGTCCCCCTAAATATCTCATCCTCGGGCTTCAGTTTCTAGCTATATTATGATTTCCTAATGTGTATTGTTAGAGCAGACATCTCCTTGGAGTTTCTGCACCCTCAGGTTTCCTCATGGTATCCCACTGGCACCCATTCTGACTTGTGCAAATCTGAACTCATGACCTCTCCTCCCCAAACCTGCTCCTCCTGTGTCCCCTAACTTAGAAGATGGCACCACCATGCACTCAGTTACTCAGACCAGTAACTCAGGAGCCACTCTTCACATTCAATTGCCACGTCAGCAGATTCCACCTCTCAAATGTCTCTAAAAACTATCCATGCTTTTCTAGCGCCACTGTTACTATTGTAATTCAAGGCACCCAGATCATCTTTCAGCCAGGTTACAGAAGCAGCCTCTTCGTAGTGGATGTCCCATATCCACGCACTCATTTATTTTGTTGTTCCTGCAGCAGAAAGAGTGGGGAGGACAACCACCAAGTCACAACTGATCACTTTTCATTTTGCACCTCATCTTGTACCACCTGCCCTTTCGGTGACAGTCTCACTGGTTAGTCACTTCCTCCAACTCCCATGCTCCTACCCGGCACAGGCACCTTCACAGGTGGTCCTCTGTGCTCATGACCACTCACCACCCCACCACATTACCTCAGGTAATGGCTAATCATACTCAGTCATTCTGCATTTCCACAGAAACCCTTCCCTACTGCCCTGGTTGGCTCCGGTCCCAGTTAGATGCCTTCCTGGGATCTCGTACTTCTCCTGTATGATACTCATCACAACTATACTCAATATTTGGGGTAATTTTGTTACACGTCTCTCTTCTCCATTAGACCATATGCTCCATCACATCAAGAGTCATGTTTCATCCTCTGCTAGAATCCCACTATGCAGCACTTTGCCTTATTCACAGCATGAGTTCATTAAATATATATTAGATGAGGGGCACCTGGCTGGCTCAGTTCGAAGAGCACGAGACTCTCAATCTTGGGGTTGTGAGTCTGAGCCCCACATTGGGTGTAGAGATTACCTTTTTAAAAATCTTAAACCTTTTAAAAATAAAACCTTAAAATATATATATGTGTATATATGTATATACACATATATATATGTGTATATATATACATATATACATATATGTATGTATATATGTGTACATATATGTACATATATACATACATATATACATACATATATACATATACATATATATACATATATATGTATATATATACACATATATATGTGTGTATATATATATATACACACATATATATTCTTTCATTCTCTCTCTATATATATATGAATAAATGTACAGAGAATGAATGAAAAATAAATACCAAAATACCAACTCGTAAAAATTGTTTATGCTTATTAGTAGTCAAAGATTATGGAAAATGAAATAATACACAATCTTACCTTTCAGTTTTAAAACAAAAATGTTACTAATGGTACCAATACCAGCAACAGTGCAGGGATCTAGGCTGGTAGGACCACAAATGTGGATGGCCTTCCCAGAAAGCTGTTGGCAATATGTGCCAGGGGGCTTACGATATCCCCCTCCTTGGATCCATCCATTGCACATTGTTGTTTGCTGTATTGTGTTCCCCTGCCCCAAATTCATATGTTGAAGCCTTATATGAGTAGCTCAGAATATGACTACATTTGGAGATAGGGCCTTTAAAGATTAAGTCAAGGTAAGACCATTATGGTGGGTCTCATTCCAGTCTGACAAGTGCCATTATAAGAAAAAGAAATTTGGACACATACGGAGGGATGCCAGAGATAGGCTCACACAGAGGAAGGACCGTGAAGACACAGCAAGAAAGTGGCCATCTGCAAGCTTAGAAGAGAGGTTTTGGAAGAAACCAAACCTGCTCACACCTTTATCTCAGACTACTAACCTCCAGAACTGTGAGAAAATAAATTCCTCTGCTTCAGTCACCCAGTCTGTGGTATTTTGTTATGGCGGCCCGAAAAAACTAATACACATGTCTAGAAACTTTCTCTCAAAAAATAATCAAAAATGTGGTTAAAGATTTGTAAAGCTACTAAAAAGACATGAGGTAAATTTGTATATATTATTCCATTTATTATAGGTAATACAGAGTACTTGGTGCTTTGGATAAACTGGGGAGCTAAACAGGCACAGTGTCCTGCAGAGAGATGATGTCTGCATAGGAGAAGGACACTAAACAAAAAGGGCATATGCCTACAGCCTTGTCCAAATGCTGTAAAGGAAAAGTTCAAGGTGCCTTGAGAGGATATAATAGGGTAAAATAATGTATGTTTGTGTGGGTGCTGGAGTGGCTAAGAGGATCGGGGAGACTTTTGTGAAGGTGTGATGATTAAGATACAATCTGAAGGATGAGCAGGGTTAATTAGGGAACAGGGAACACTTTTCTGCCTGAGGATGAGCCCCATATGTGCCACAGAAGAGCTTGCCCGCTGGAAGGAAAAGAAGCTCGCTGAGCGGGAGCGCCTGGGAGGAGGGAGGTGGGAGGAGGGCTTGAAGCAGGATAACATTGTAAGATGGACAACCTTAAAACATACCTGAATGTTTTGAAAGGTTTTCTTTGTGCCATGGAACTTTTTTTTTTTTTTTTTTACTATTTTCTAAGTTTTCTGCAGTGATCATGTATTATATTATCGAGAAAAAAATGGTACTTTAAAAACTTGAGACTGAGACACAGAAGAACACATACTAAATGACTCCACTTGCATGAGGTCTCTAAATTCCTCAAACCCATAGAAGCGAGGAATAGAGTGGTGGTCGCCAGGACTTGAGAGAAGGGGGAAACAGGAAGTGGCGAATCAATGGGTATAAAGTTCCAGTTATGCAAAGATGAATGAGTTCTAAAGATCTACTCTACAGCCTTGGACCCATAGTTAACAATACTCCATTGCACACTTAAAAATCTGCTAAGATGGTAGATGTAGTATTAAGTGTTCTTGCCACAATAAAATTTTAAAAATAAAATTTTTAGGGGCGCCTGGGTGGCTCAGTTGGTTGAATGTCCAACTTTGGCTCAGGTCATGATCCCGTGGTCTGTGAGTTCAAGCCCCGCATGGGGCTCTGTGCTGACAGCTCGGAGCCTGGAGCCTGCTTCGGATTCTGTCTCCCCCTCTCTCTCTGCCCCGCCCCCCACCCCCCACTAACGCTCTGTCTCCCTCTGCCTCAGAAATAAATAAACATTTAAAAAATTAAAAATAAATAAATAAAGATAATTTTTAAATTTGAGGTTGGATATGAAATGAGAATGTTTGCACAAAGGTCCTAAAAGAATGGCAAGAGTTATATACTTAATATTATATACTTAATATTTCCTATCAGATAGGTTTTTCCAGTTGTTTGTTTTTGTGTGTGACTTTGTGGGAAACAGGCTTAAAAGAGGTCTCTAATAGATTACAGGGAGAAGTTCCCATTTTTAAATATGTTTACTTACCATGCAAGCTCTACTTTTGGAATTTTATATGCCCTTCAAGTGTAATTTTCCTGGCAAAGACATGAAACAGTGCCCTAGCTTATTTTTATGTAGCTTATTTTTACCAAGTATGTACATATCACCTCCACAGCCATGGACTAGCCTTAGAGGTTTCTCTCCCACACTGTGAGTGTGGGCTCTTGCCCATGGGATGGGATCCTTCATTTTGAGCTCACCAGCTGGGGTCCCAGATGACAGAGTGACAAAGCGTGTACAGACACTGCCTTCAGAACAGTCACTGTCCAGTTCCCAGTTCTGACCCAAGGCATAGGTTCTCACTTTAATTAATTAATTAATAAGAAACCGGTGGGGTACCTGGCTGGCTCAGTCCATGGAGCATGTAACTCTGGATCTCAGGATTGTGAGTTTGAGCCCCACGTTGGGTGGAGAGATTACTTAAAAATAAAATCTTTAAAAATTATAATAATAAATAAATAACAAGACATTGGTTATGTAAAATTTTCCTCTGGAGAGCTTAACTACTTGATATTCTTTGTCTTGGCTTTAATTGCAATCACCCTTCACTTGTACCCCTCCTGCTCTCTGTGTAAATACAAGCCCCTGACACCCATTAACACCAAAATGAGAAACAATGAGGAGAAAGTTCCAGGTGCTGGGATAATAAGACCCATGTTAAGTCGTAGTGCACAGTACCAGAGTATCACACTCTCTGGGGACCATGTCCTTGACCTCTAACCTCAGAACAAATCCTGGGAGGGAATCATCCTTCCCTTTTACAGATGAAGAAAATGAATCTTAGGTCAGCTAAATGTCTCGCCTAAGACTTATGCATGCAGGTGGAGAGAAAGAGAAAGGGCAAGCTTTATGGTGTCTCTTCTTATAAGAGTAGTAATCCCATCTCACCTCATGAGCTCATCTACACCTAATTACTTCCAAAGGCCTCATCTCCAAATACCATCACATTCGGGGTTAGGACTTCAGCATATGAATTTTGGAGGGTTAGCAGGGGGAGGGGGCGACATCAGTCCATAAACAGAACATATGCCAAATGCCAACCACCAGTATAAAATTACCTACTGTCTTCCCATTGTGATATAAGAGAGAAAGAGAAACATTAGAGACAATGAGGGAAATGCAAAATGAAAGACTTTAGAACTTTTTGCAGTACTTAACTAAAGCATCATCTGGAAAAAAATTCCCAATTTTCAACACTTCCAGCACATAATAATAAGAAGCATAGGTGCTCATTAGGTACCAGGCAATGTCCTAATTACATTATATAAATTACTTATTGAATCTTCCCTACACCCTTATGAGGCATATGCTGTTCCCATCAGTCACCTTTACATATGGTCAGAGAGACGTAGGTAACTCAATCAGTTATGCTGCTAGTGGCCAACCCTGGGTGGCTGCCTCTGGAGCCCTCCCTTCATCCTTCTCTACTCTGCTGCCCTTCCAGCGACTCCTCTATATCCAGGAGAAAATAGAAAACAAATCCATAGAGCGTTATGCTAAAAGTGCTACCGTAGAGTTGTCACTGTTGCCTGAAACTCTATCACTAGTTTCATCTTTGGGATTAAGGCATTGTCTCCTGTTGAAATTAAATATAAATTTAACCTGAAAAACAAGAAACCACTGTTACTCACGTAACTTTAGGGCATTCCTTCTCCTCAGGTTTATGAAAAATCCTCTGAGGGGGCCATGCCCCGCCCGCTCCGTGTAGTGAACAAATGTGGGCAAACCACCCCTACGGTGAGATACTGTAATGGTGACAGTGTGTAGCCATACTCAGGTCAGTCAGGATAAAAATGAAAATTATAAGTGTCTTCTATTGCTTTAAATTGAGACCATGAAGAGAGTATAAAAATGGTTAAAGGAGATTATTTATTTATTTATTTTGAGGGAGACAGTGTGCGTGGGGGAGGGACAGACAGAGAGAATCCCAAGCAGGCTCTGGGCTGTCAGCACAGAGCCCCACACAGGTTTTGAACTCAGAAACTGGGAGATCATGACCTGAGCTGAAACCAAGAGTCGGGTGCTTAACCAGCTGAGCCACCCAGGTGCCCCAAAGGTGATTATTTTCAAAAAGAAAAAAATGGGGACACATAGGTGGCTCAGTCCGTTGAGCATCCAGCCTCTGCTCAGGTCATGATTTCTTGGTTCATGGGTTCAAGCCCTGCCTCGGACTCTGTGCTGACAGCATGGAGCCTGCTTTGGAGTTTCTTTCTTTCTGCCCCTCCCCTGCTTGTGTTCTCTCTCTCTCTCTCTCTCTCTCTCTCTCTCTCTTTCTCTCTCTCTCAAAAATGAATAAACATAAAAAAAATTTTTAATCCCTTGGGTGCAGACAGGTAGAGCCTTATTTTTATATCCCCTCAAATGATATCATGTGGGCAAGCATATACTGTGCCTACCTTGGAGCATACAGGAAGCACTGAGAAAGCATTTAGAATTAGCAAAGCTAGGGGTGCCTGAGTGGCTCAGTTGGTTATGCACCCAACTTGAGCTCGGGTCATGATTTCATAGCTCCTGGGTTCAAGCCCCCCACTGACCAGCTCTGTGCTGACAGCTCAGAGACTGGGGCCTGATTGGGATTCTGTGTCTCCCTCTGTCTCTCTGCCTCTCCCCCACTCACACTCTGTCTCTTTCTCTCTCTCTCAAAAGTAAATAAACATTAAAAAATAAATTTAAAAAAATAGAATTAACAAAGCCCTCGGCCAGGGAATTTGGTTCTTCCTTGAAGACTCCTTTCATTTAGCATAATCTCCCCTTCCATAGGCCCAAACTGTGCCAAATGATGGTAAGAGAACGATGGTAAGGTACAGAAGATGCCTAGAAAGCTGAATAGACTACAGTCTTTAAAATCCGCTTTCAAAGAGCAGAATAAATAAGGAATACAGAAACTTTTACTTGTGGCGCTGGAGGTACAAGGCACATCAGTTCAGTTAATGAAAGAGACTTCATATCACTTCATTTTTTTCCACCAAGAACATCAGGACAGTAAAGTTAGATTTTTAAATTCACTTTAAATCAGCAATCATAGATCATTAAACTGAGGCTTGTTAAAAAATAGTGTTCTCTAAAAAGGACCACGCTCTACCCCTCGTCTACCTTGTTCTTTCTGACAAATTGTATTTTCCACTAGACTGCAAGTTCCACAAGCTCAGAGATTTTGTTTGTCTTCTTGTGCCCTATAAGCCTATAGAGGCTTGCATAATGTCTGGCACATAATAGGTATTCAATAAATATGTTCAATGAATCAAGGCTCCATCGCTATGGTTTTGCGGGAATCATGAGGTTGAAAGCCATATTAGAAACCACATTCAAATGGGAAAGAAGGAGAAAACTCTTCTCTCCCAACGCATGTAATATTTATGGATACAGGTTACTAATAGGTTGTGAGAGGGAAGAGCCTTAGATTGGAGCAGTGGGGAGAGAAGAAAAGAGATAAGGCTAAGAGTAAGCTTTTCTTTTTAAGTTATTCATTGAGCTCAAAGCAAAACACACACACACAAAATGAAAACCTAATGGTTCTCATATCTCTAAGGTAAGAAAAACCTGAGTACATTTTAGAATTCGAACAGTTAAGTATCCAACTACAGGCTCTCTTCATAAATATGTGGCATAATGTGACCAGAGGTGGAGATTCAGACCCCTGACTATTTCCCAGGACTCTGCTCACCTCGCTCTCGGTCCCCTGCTCTGTGTTCTGTGCTTATGCTCTTGCTGTTCTATTGAATAATGTGGTCATTTTTATTCCATGATTTGCATCCTTAAATAAGCACATACTTTCTGCATGTTAGTCTGATAATTATGGAAGTCACTGTTGACTAAGAGAATTTGAAGACGTTAATTCAGGCAAATGCTCAAAGCTAGTATGAGCAGGAAAAGATATATGGACATCTTTTAGAAATGTCATACATAACAAATTCCACCCTGATAGTTTAAGGCAAACAGCACTGAAACCTAAAAATGGATTCTCTACAAAGGGTGGATTATCTCAGTATTAAAAGTCTAATAAATCCTAAAACTTATTCAACAAAACTGTATTTTAAAAGTCATGTGTCTTCTTTTGTTTTCCTATTTTCAGTGGCTCCAAAGGGCTGTTGAGATAAATAGCAAATCAGAATTTTTCTCTTTGTTTCTCCCTGGTCCTCACTATCTGGAAACTGGAAACCAATTACACTTCTGGTTCACACATTGTGAATACCTCGCTCGAAGTGGAACATAAGAGACTAAAATGAGAGTGTGATATGCAGGTGTTCATTTACAACAGAATCATGGACAGTTAGCACTAGAAGGGTTCCCAGGGATCATCCAGTCCAGCCTCTCTTCTTTTTTAGTTAAGGTACCTGAAGCTCAAAGAGCTGTTGAAACTTGCCCTTAGTCCCTGAGTATGCATTTGGTAAGAAACCTATTTTCAAATATTTGTGTCTCAAAGACATTCCTCAAAACTTGCTGGTCAGTGGGAGTAAAAGAGATTTTGCCTTACACACTTTTATATCCCTTATAAGCATTAAGCATCTGAGAACTCTAGGGATAAAAATGAAATAAAATAACATTACCCCAAAACTTACTTGTTTCTGGGGTTGACAGAGGCAGAAGGTTGAGAATGTATTCTCTACAGCTGGAATTCTAAGTGACTCATGAAAAAGAAAAGCTGTATTATTGTTGTGTAACTGGGAAGCGGAGGACACGTGTGTCTGCAGTGGAGTCTTCTAGCACCGCAGTTGAACAAAGAGAACCACTGTCTGCACCTGCTGCGGAGTCCTCACCTGGTCAGGCCCACCCACTCCCCATCAGGGGCTTTCCTGCTTGCATCTTGTTCCCTAGACATTGGGTGTTTGCCTTGCTGAGGGCAGGACAAGTGTGGCTCCTTCTACCCTCAGGAAACCAAAGGGGAACCAGAAGAAAAAGGATATCAAATTTTTTCAAAGGTGGTGATTTATTATGTGGAATCACTAATTCTTCAGAGGTTATCAAACAGTGCAGCTTATTTTCAGTATTTTAAAAAGACTATAGGAAATCACACATTGACCCATGCCGATGCTGCACAAACTATAATATCAAGTGTCTTTCCTTTTGAATTATATTAACCCTCAGAAGGATTATCTCAGGTTTATCAGTAGCTCCAAATCGTAGTTAAAGATATCTTAGACTACTAAAAATGAAGAAATCTTTACTTGGTAGATGAACATCAGTTCCCCTGGAGAACAAGATAAAGTAATAAAAGGGATTTTTGTGGATATAAAAAGGTTTAGAAGTACTGCTTTTTAACCAAAGAAAATTTTATACCAAAGGCCTCTTCAAAAATTATCCAATAGAAACCCCCCTCCCCTAGTCCAGCTCTCCCCTGGTTCTCTGATAATAACTCACTGGGCAGGGCAGGGAGGTTTTCCTGTAACTGGCAGCTTGTGATCCATGACGGTCTCGGAGTCCTCTCTCATTCTCTTCTATCCAGCTGTGACCCCAGAAGCTGCTCATCCATTTGGCAAAAGACACATCATCATCATCATCATCATCATCTTTGTGCTCCATGTATAGGTGATTCAAGGTACTGAAGGCCTGTCCCTAGATCTGACAGAGAACAATATCATCCAAC
This sequence comes from Leopardus geoffroyi, assembly GCF_018350155.1. Lineage (NCBI taxonomy): Eukaryota > Metazoa > Chordata > Mammalia > Carnivora > Felidae > Leopardus > Leopardus geoffroyi. The sequence continues at coordinate 48,313,765 of NC_059333.1, read as the reverse complement.
AGGGCTGACTTGATGAAACCCAGGATCTCCCCCAAAAGACAAAATGAAACTGGTATTTTCAAATGCTCTCCGATAATGGGATTCTTAAGGGAGAAAGATTTACTAAACAACCACTTCACCATCAGGCAGCCTCAGGGAATGTCTATTTATAAATTGTGCAGCCCACATTCCCTCCCCTCCCCCTGTCTTTTTAAATTGAGGCTTTTTAATCCTTCCATTGCTGGGGCTTGTGCCTCCAAGCCTAAGGGTGGGAAGCACAGTCCACTGCCTGGTTTTCCCTGTGCTTTGCTGCCGATGGCATGTGATGGCATCTCCAGCTGTCAATGATGATGGAGCATGACCTTATAATATGCCTGTCAGCTACAGGCTAGTTCTGAAATGGGGCCACTTACAAGGGACAGACTGACTACAGCCTGCTAGATGGCCAGCTTTTGGCATGTTATATTGTCTGCTAGATACACTCCTAGTAAATAAAACTGCTATTGATACAAAATCCTGGGATTAAGGGAGCATTTTTTTTTACTGATGTATCATTTATATCTGCATAAGTGTAAATAATATACATGTATGTATATAATGTACAAATATTAAGTGTTCAGTTTGATGAATTTTTTACATGCATATACCCACATATGATCACCACCATGCAGGTGAAGACAAAACATTTCCAGCATCTCAGCTGGCTCCCTTTGTCCTTCCTCCAATCCATCCTCCCTCCAAAAGGTTATGACTTCTGGCTGCTGACTCTATAATTTTGCCTGTTTTTGAACTTTGTTTCAATGGTATTATACAGAATGTATTATTTCATACCATTAAATGTTATATTGGTGAGATTTAGCCACACTTTTGTAGTAATGGTAGTTCATGCTATATAGTACGGCATTGTATGAATATCCCACACTTAAAAAAATTCAATCTACTAACTGATGGTCATTTTGGGCTGTCATTTGGGTTGTGTTCAGGTAGAGCTATTATAAAAAGCTTCTATAATGGGGCGCCTGGGTGGCGCAGTCGGTTAAGCGTCCGACTTCAGCCAGGTCACGATCTCGCGGTCCGTGAGTTCGAGCCCCGCGTCGGGCTCTGGGCTGATGGCTCAGAGCCTGGAGCCTGTTTCCGATTCTGTGTCTCCCTCTCTCTCTGCCCCTCCCCCGTTCATGCTCTGTCTCTCTCTGTCCCAAAAATAAATAAACGTTAAAAAAAAAAATTAAAAAAAAAAAAAAAAAAAAAGAAAAAGCTTCTATGAACACTATAACCTTGCCTTTTAGTGGGCATTTTTTTGAGATAACAGGAATAATACATTTATTAAACCCCTGCTTTGTACCAGGTATGAAGTCAAATATTTTACATATTTGTAAATGTACATATTTTTAAATGTATCCTGGAAGATTTGTATCACATTTTATAGATAAGGACAGTGAGATTCAAACAGATCATCACTTGCTCAAGGTTAAATTACTACTAAGCAGCATAGCCAAGTTTGAAGCAAGGAGTACAATAATGAAGTCCAGACTCCACCATTCCACCAGTATTCCAAGAAAACTTTGAGAAATCTTGCATTTGTAAACAGAAGTATTCTTGGCCATTTCCCATATGAAAACTCTTTGAGCTGCAAAAAGACATGCTTAATAATTGTGACCAGTGTTTCTAGAGCATGGTACCACAATTTCTAAGTTGCTAAGGGAAAACAACCAAAGCATAAAATAGCTTGCAACATTTTTACTTCTTGTTTTAAATAGTGAGAGATACAGGCTTGTAACTTTGTATATTTTTATTACAGAATGCAGAAAGCCTGCTTCTCAATGGCCCAGATGAGAAAAGTTATAACTATAAATGTATGCAACCACTATTGGTTGTCTCTATTATTAAAGAAAGAAACATGGTAACTTCATTGGGGAAGCAGGATAGGTATGTCCACAAAACTTAACTATGGATAAACCTCTTCTTTTCTATTCCTCTTAAGACAGGAATGTCTTTTCTTCCAGTTTTTGAAACAAAATAATAAATCTATGACCAGCGGATTGAAAAACCAGAACAGGTCATACCTAATTATTGCTTAAAAGTATTTTGAGGAAAAGAAATAGGACATTATTTTAAAAACCTCTTTGAGTGACATCTATCTCTTGGAGTTCTGAAACCTTCTTATACTGGGAAATGTGCAGATAAAGTTATAAATATGGAGATTTATTACGTGGAATTGGCTTATGCAATTATAGAGGTTGATAAGCCTCACAATCTACCATCTGCAAACTAGAGACCCAGAAAAGCCAGTAGGGTAATTCAGTCCAAGTCTAAAGACCTGATAACCAGGGGAGCCAATGGTGTAAATCCAAGCCCAAGGGCAGGAGAAGATGAGATATCCCAATTTATGAAGTGAGGTGGGAAAAAAGGGCAAATTCCTCCTTCTGTCCTTTGTTCTAATCAGATCCTCAACTGATTGGATGAGGCCCACCACACTGGGGAGGACAATCAACTTTATTGAGCCCATCAATTCAAATGCTAATCTCATCTAAAAACACCCTTACAGACACATCCAGAAATAGTGTTTAATCTGGGCACCCCATAAAATTGACATAAAATTAACCATCACAGGCACTAATCCCATTCATGAGGGCTCCACCCTCTCATTTATCTCCCAAAGCCGTTATCTACAAACCATCATATTATATTTAGGCTTCAACATATGAATTTTGTAGGATTACAACATACAGCCCATAGCAGGGTCCCCACATAAACAGCACCCATTGAAAACCATGGGCACTAAGTCCCAAATGAGAATGTAGACACTTCACATGTGTTGCCAAAACTCATTACTGGAGAAATTAAACACATCCTATAATAAGGCTTCAATGGAAAAAATATATATATATTTTGGAAGCTTGTGCCTGGCTTTCTTCAGACTTCACCCAACATGCCCTTTACCATTTTAGATTTTACTTTGTATCCTTTCAGTGTAACAAATCTTATCCATAAGTATAACTATATGCTGTGGATTTTTCTAGCAATCTTTAAACTGGGGTGCCAGTTGGTGTCAGAAGTGGGATCTATTAAAAACAGCTCTGACTCACTGAAATATGGCTAAAACAGTGTTTGGAGAAAGGAGGTATGAAAGGGATACAATTGTGAACCTTCACCTCCCAATGGCTACCTAGTCACCTGTGGTATGAAACAGCAGCTGAGATGATGTCTCTTGTGAAAGGTGAAGGTTACCTATGGAATTAAAAATGATAGATCCAACCCTAGGAGAATTGGGTTTATTGGCTGCTTTCGGCCATGGTAGCTAAGGTGAAGGAATTAAAAAGTGCAGGCTGGGTGACATCTTTAGGTTTTGTTCTGTCCTTCAGGTGGGAGGAGAAAGGGTTCAAACATTCCTTTAAAACATTTTGTGTGAGCCAAAATGTTGTATGTTTGTATTGTTCACTCCTCCAAGTGGGAGGAAATAAGATTAAGTCAGTTCCAAGGCTGGAGAAAACTTTACACAAATTAGGAAAAAAAGACAGAGATGGGGGGGTGGGAGAAGAAGAGGGGAAAAATAACAATCTACCCACTGGTGCAGCAGCCTGTTGCATTCCAGCTGGGATCTCTCAGTAGTTGTAATGTAAATCCTAAAAGTGTTGAATTTACTGCTAAGGTTTGAGTAAACTTGCAACAAAAAAAAAAAAGAAAGAAAGAAAGAAAGAAAGAGCAAGAAAGAGACTTTCTAAAATGTGTTTATTTTTTGTTTTATGGCTATTGCATCTGGGTATATAATTTTTTTAATGATGTAAAAAATATATGCTTGTAATTTCATAAAGGCTAGAAGGATTATTCTAATCTGGTGAAGTCTCCCAATAAAAGTGTTAATATAACATAACTTTCTTGTTTGGATGGATTAAAAATTTAAACTCTTTGAACTTCTGAATATTGAAATCTTCATAACTAATTATTTTTGCTATGATTTTTGCCTGTTGGACCCTATGAGAAAAGGCAGACAACATAAAGAGAAATATTCTCCAAAGGAAAATATAGTTTTTGAGGTTTAAAAAAGTAGTTTTTTAGCTTGATGATAAGTTTCTGTAAAATCAGAGGTCTGACTCTTACAGGCTGATGATTTTCTAGACTAAGTGTGTATATTTTTGAGTAGGTCAATTTGAACTCTAAGTCCAACAAGATAAAGGGGGCTTAAAAAGCCTTGGAACACCACTGTCTAACCTGTAGTCTCTCACCTTTGCTGCTGTCAAAGAAAAGTCATTGGCTTTTTGGAATCCTGAATTCAGAGATCCTAATTGCCTGGACCCAATGGTATGCTGAAACCTAACAACATCTGTAACAGACAGTTCCAATCTTGGAAAGTAGACATAGGCTAAATGAATCAAACAGACTCTAAGACGACTGAGGACTTAAGACAACCCTCTGTGGGGCCAGAAACATTGTGGATGCTGGCTGGACTACATGGCTCACCTGTAGATACCCACTAGGAAGGGCTCATTCTCTGATGGGACCATCTGAAACCAAGCTGCTAGTGGCTGTATATTTCTAACGCAGGGGCTAATTGCATTTGAGATGAATGATCACAAGGAACCTAATGTGTGATTCCCATTGAAAGCTGTTAAGTTGGAAGACAACACAGAATGTAGACCTCTCCACTCCACTCCTGACAGAGGGGGGTCTCCTCTCACCCGCTGCTCAGGAATGTCTCACTGCTGTTGACTTATGTCTGACTTTCAAGATTATTTGAAATTTGCAACGACAGACTGATAGCCTGATTCTACTTTACTTACCTTTCTGTTTAGTTAGACAGTTTGATTATTAAATGTAGCAATTCCCAAACAAAGATTGTTCTTTTTCAGGCTGATTACTGAATAAATGATCAGGATGAAAAGGGTGAGGGTTATGTAAACATGTTCTGAAAACTTTTGAAAATTCAGGATTTTGTCCTAACCAGTTCCTGAAGATGATATGTCTTTCTGGTTAAGTTATATTAACAGTGTTTTTCTGTGTAAATTCTTCTCTCCCTCTGTTATGAATTTGTTAAATTATCACTTATTAAGTGGAGCATGGGATGTCAGATGGTGAACTGTGGTTCAACAACAGACCACAAGCAGAATTAAAATAGAGAAGTTTTTTATTTACAGGTCCTGGAGGAAGTACCTGGCACACCTTGAGGGCTATTGTGGGGAGGTCATGGCAGAGTGCCGACAGAGTGAGGCAGAAGCTGGGACACAGGTTTTTATTAAAATCTGCAGGTGGAGTGCTTTGGGATTCCCAGGTCTAAGGTTACATTGGTCAACTCAAGCTAAAAGGGCAGGGTCTGATAAGCCACACGGTAGTCTTATTTAAGGAGCTCCATAAGGGGAAGGCAGAGGGGGTCAGGGGAGATTGTTGATCACGAGGGCTGTTGGGGAAGTGACAGCAGGAACTTACATGTGCCTGTGACTCTGCAGACTGCTATCTAGGGCATGTGCTTGTATGAGGGGTCTAGTGTCAGTTTAAGGTCACTGCTTGGTCAAACAAAATGATGTCAAGGTAGCAATACCATGGAGTAACAGCTAAATTCTCAATACCCTCTTTACACCCAACCCTTGTTGATGAAAAATGAGAATAAAAAATGACTGGGGAAGAAACATAAAGTAATGATTATTAAATGAGACACACTGATTTTGTAATAACAGAAAACACACACACACACACACACACACACACACACACACACACACACCCAGCACCTGGGAAATGCAGGAAGGAGGACATTAATGATCCCTATTTCTCATAACTACTCTGTTTTTCAGAACTACTCCTGAATGCCAATGTTGCCTTCCCAGGATGCTGTGAGGTCCTGAATTCAAACCAACTACTGAACCTATGATCACACCTGACAGTGCTGACTGTGGGGCAGCTCCTATGTTCCCATGAAGAACACCTCTAGATGTCGTCCACACTCATGAGGCAAATGAACTGATGTCAAAAACAAGCAAAACTGGCTGAAACTGCCTTCTGGAAGTCCTTCTAAAACTAGGGACTCAACTGCATTGCTTGGACTGGACAGAGACCCTAGAGCAGAAGGACCCACAGTGGGAAGCCACACTGGGGGGCCCTGTTAACCTCTAATGCCTAACTAATGTATGCCTTCATTGGGTGACCTAACAATTGCAAACTTTTTGTTTCCAAGAGTACTCTCTGGGATTATACATCTTATACATGCACCTTGACTTTCATGAGTCACTTCAGTTCTGGAAGACATGCAGGACAGCTTCAGCTTTACTAGCCTTGTACTGCACTTGAACTGATGACTTAGGTCAAGTAAAAAAAGTTAATGCAAAAACTTTAGGAGAGAGCCACCTAACTTACTAAAATTGAACTTAATTGTTAATTTTTTAAAAGGTTACTTATTTATTTTGAGAGAGAGAGTGCCTGTGGGCCCATTGGTGGGGGAGCGGCAGAGCGAGAAAGGGAGAGAATCCCAAGCAGGCTCCACAATGTCAGCACAAGATCATGTCGTGAACCGCGAGATCATGACCTGAGCTGAAATCAAAAGTCAGACGCTTAACTGCCTGAGCCACTTAGGAGCCCCTGACCTTTATTGTTAATGGGACTTGTTTAATTTTAATTTTTTAAATTTATTTTTAGAGAGAAAGCACGAGCAGAGGATAGGGGCAGAAGAGGAGACAGAAGGAGAGACAGAGAGAGAGAGAGAGAGAGGGAGAGAGAGAGAAAGAGAGAACCTTAAGCAGGCCCCATGCTCAGCACAGAACCCAACTCAGGTCTCAATCCCATGACCCTGGGATCATGACCTGAGCCTAAATCTTAACCAACTGAGCTACCCAGGCGTCCCAGTGGGATTTGTTTTAATTGGCTAAATCCAGGACTGTGGAGGGCATAAGAGAGTCCGTACAGCAAGTTGCCTTCACCCTGCCGCATGGGGTTCTACTGATGATAATTTTGCTCTAAAAACGTCTTGGCCAAATGGGGTAGACTATGTGGAAAAGAGTTGGCATAGTAGCCTGAGACTACATATCCTTAGAAAAGCCTTCCTGCAAGGTTGGCCCTTGACTGGCATCTGGGAACCTGGCTGGTTAACTTTCCCTAGTATTATAAAATTCACCCTAATTAATGAGTAGTCTAAATAGCTTATCCAAACTTTGGTTTATGCTGAACAACTAGTTTTTTTTTCTGAAAGTCTGGAATTTCTGTACATGCTAGACAGTGTGTGCCTCATGACCATCATCCAATAAAAGGCCTGGGGTCTGAGTTCCCGGTGAGTTTCTCTGGTAAACAACACTTCTCATTAATGGAAGAATTAAGCATGTTCTATATTCCAAGGGCTCTTGGAAGCTTGAGACAGTTTTCCTCCAGACTTCACTTATGTGTCTTTTTACTTTGATGATTTTTCTTTGCATCATTTTATCAACTGCATGCTGAGCCCTGTGAGTCCTGTGAGTCACTGCACCTAAGGCTGGTCTCCAGGACTCCCCAATACAGGAAGGAAAAGGAACCCTTCACAACTTTGGCCAAAAATTCTCCCAAAGAAATAAGCTATGAAGTTACCCCCCAAATGAAAAAGATTTGGTCTACATTATATAAAATCAGACCACTTCCATTTTTTCTCCTACTTTAGCTCATTTACTTAAAGGTATGAGAAAGATGGCTCCCTGATTTGCCTGAACAAAGGTCCTTATAACAAACCCGGAGCAGCAAGGGGACAGCAGCAGCAGTTGTCAGGTCTTGGCAGCTGGCGGAGAACTGCTCTGACAGTCTGTCTTAGAATCCCTCGCACAAGAGGAGGCCATGTCCCAACCTGGGAGCCTGGCCACCAGCTTCCCCTGGCAGAGCCCTGAACACCTGCCTTGAGGAGACAGTGCCAGGGGCGCTGGACCAAAGGGAGCTGCCCTTTGGCCCCTGCTCTAATGTTCTGCCTTGCCAGGCCCACAGTGTATACTCAAAAGTGTCAAAGGGGCCAAGACAGCTGAAGTTTTCTAGAAAGCTTAAATGTGTGTTTTCTTATCATTCTTAATGTGAAAGGAATTACCTTCCCTTCGAGGGTAGGAAGCTTGTGGTGTGTGTGTTCTCATAAAGCAGTCAGACATCATGGGTGCCCAGGGAATCAGTGAGAATAATCCTTGGGCTATGTGAAAATGAAGCAGCTTTTCGATGCCCCCTCTCACATTCACTGCTTCAGGAGATTACTATCATGAAAAAAATGATTTTCTCTTTATTTCATTCTCTCATTTATTTATTTCCCTTTATTTACTGCAATGCCTTCCCTTTATTTATTTCATTCTCTATAGCCCCTATGGTTATAGTGATTTATTTTTTTAGTTCATTTTTTTCCTTGGCAGTTAAAGGGAAGAATTATTCCCCATACTATTTTCAAGCTTTCCTGAGCCAGTCTTATTCGAGAAAGGAGGTGCTATGTATGGGAGAACTGAGCTGCTACATCCTTATATATTTATGTATAGTCAAAATACATCAGCAGTTTTTATACAGTTTCTACTTGCCAGAAAGCAGTGCTTGAATATTTGAAACTGTGTGCTGTTATATTTAGTGTCCTGGTTGTTAGAATGTTCTTTTGCAGGCAACATGTCATAATGTAGTCATCCATTTCCATGATTGTTATCAAGTTACACTGTGAAGTTTGCAGTGTATCAAGTTACACTGTTGAAGTGATCATCAAAGGCACGACTGCTTGGTGTTTAACCAAGGGTCTGAAAGTATGTATTCTTTGAGAGCAGATCATCATTATTTCTTATTCTAAAAAGTTATGTAGCTTATATCATGAAAACTATTTTTAAAATATACTATTGTTGATGTAAAAAATATATGAGGAGGATGGGCGCCTGGGTGGCTCAGTCCATTAAGCCTCCGATTTTCTCATTCTCTCAGGTCATGATCTAACAGTTGGTGAGTTTGAACCCTACAATGGGCTCTGAGCTGGCAGCATGGAGCCTGCTTGGGGAAGTCTCTCTCTTCCTCTCTTTCTTCCTCTCCATCACTCACAAACACACGTACTCTCTCTTTCTCAATATAAATAAATTTTTAAAATGTATGTATATGAGGGTGGAAAAGGTTTGCCTACAAAAATATTGGTTAGATAAATATCTAGTTACTTTGGCATTAAGCATCATTAAGTTCTGCAGGATTTGGGCTACTGGTGGGTTTCATAATAGTCAAAGTCATTAGATGCTGGAATAGGTTTTTATAAGACAATACATCATCTCTTCCACAGAGAACTTTAAGCATGGCATTCATTCTCATCTGCCAGAGATGGAATCTGTCTAGCTTTGCCTCCAGTAGTATTATTAATTTTATGGCCTCTCAAGGTCTTGTTGATCCCTGAGCAGCTATTATTCTAAAACAGACTGCACATCCTACTTGTTAAAATTTGCCATATGTAAAAAAAACAACAGCAACAACAACAGAAAACTTTATCAGTTTAGTTCATCGGTGTGTTATACTTCAGAAAAGGCTTCCTCCAAGTCATTAATTACAATTTCACTGAAACTAAGGGTAATGTCTCAGCACTTTCTTTTAATCTGAGTCTACAAGCCTCCCCATAAGAAATGCCTCAGAAAAGAACTGAAGGAATTAGAGAATCTTTTGAGCTCTCTTCTAAGAGGGGCAAAATTATGCAATGTACAATAATGGTGTAGACCACCAAACATTTAAAGGAAACTGTGACAAAATATGACGTTTAGGAAAAGAAATTGGAAAGTTTGAGTCAGTAAACAATGGGTGGTCTTCAGACTATTATAAATAAAAATTTTAACGAAGCTCCAGAACAACATTTTCTGAGGATCAAATGCCATATAATGTTAGTATGAATATAGTCTTTCTGGAAAGAAATATAGCAAGATGTATTAAGAAGATTTTTAAAAAATATTTATATTCTTTGATCCAGAAATTTCTCTTAGTATTATAGGTATATAAACAGGTACAACAAAAGATATCTGTTCATCATAACATTATTTAAAATAGCAAAAATATGGAAACATCTTAAACATATGACAATTGAAGACCATGCTAATAAATTATGATATATTCATATAACAGAATTCTGTGCAATCATAAAAAAGTGAGGGATTTAATGACACAGAAAACTTCTCAAAATATTTGTCAACTTGACTGGGCCATGTTACCCAGATGTTTGGTCAAACATCATCCTGGATATTTTTGTGAGGGTGTTTTTGGATGAGATTTACATTTTTTAAGTGCAAATTGTTATTTATTTATTTATGGCAAATAAAATTTCAAAAAAATTTTGAATATAGTTGAAACACAATGGTACGTTAGTTTCAGGTGTACAACATAGTGATTCCACATCTCCATATGTTATATTACGCTCACCACAAGTGTAGCTATGTCTGCTACCATACAACATCATTACAATATCATCGACTATGTTCCCTATGCTGTGCCTTTTATTCCCATGCCTTCTTCACTCCATGACCAGAAGCCTGTATCTCCCATTCCTCTTCATCCATTTGCCCATCCCTCTGGCAACTATCACTTTGGTCTCTTTATTTATAGGTCTAATTCTTTTTTTGTTTGTTTATTCATTTGTTTTATTTTGTAGATTCCACATATAATTGAAATCATATGTTAATTGTCTTTCTCAATCTGATTTATTTCACTTAACGTAAGACCCCTAGATCCATCCATGTTTGTTGCAAATGGCAAGATCTCTGGATGAGATTTATATTTCAACTGGTGGACTCTGAGTAAAGCAGATTGCCATCCATACTGCAGGTGAGCCTCATTTAATCAAATAAGCCTAAATAGAAAATAAGGTTGACCTACCCCCAAAACAGGGAATTCTACCAACAAACTGCCTTTGTACTTCAACTGCAATATTGCTTACCCATGAGTCTCTAGCCTGCTGGCCCACTCTGCAAATTTTGGACTTGCCAGCCTCCATATCATGTGAGCCAATTCTTTAAAATAAATCTCTCTCTCAATCTCTCTCTCTCTCTCTCCATAACACATACACACACACACACATCCTATTGGTTTTGTTTCTCTGGAGAACCTAATATATACAATTCATTAGTATGATCTCAAATATCAACTATGAATCATGGATTTCAGATAATTTTAATTTGTTCTTTATACTTATTTCTATTCTCTTCAAGTGATTATGCATCACTTTTGTAATCATGAAAAGATGCTATTTTAAAATTTTTTAATGTTTATTTATTTTTGAGAGAGAGAGAGAGAGAGCACAAGCAGGGGAGGGGCACAGAGAGAGGGAGACACAGACTCTGAAGCAGGCTTCAGGCTCTGAGCTGTCAGCACAGAGCCTGATGCAGGGCTCTAACTCACAAACTGTGAGATAATGACCTGAGCCAAAGTCAGAGGCTTGACCAACTGAGCCACCCAGGTTCCCTGAAAGATGTTATTTTAAAACAACTCATGCATGTCATACTTAATGGGGAAAGACTGAAAGCTTCCCCCCTGAGATAAGGAAAAAGGCAAGAATTCCCACTCTCACCACTTTTATTCAACACAGTGCTAGAAGTTCTATCCAGTTCAATAAGGGAAGAAAAATGGAAGTGGGGTGAGGGAAGGCATACAGATTTTAAAGAAAGAAATTAAATTGTCTCTATTTGTGATAATGATTGTCTCTATATAAAATCCCAAGGGATATACAAAAAACACTCCTAGAACCTAGAAGTGAGTTTCAGCAATGTTACAAGATACAGACTCAATACAAAGAAAAATTAACTGCATTTTCTACATACTGAAAATGAACACACAGAAATAAAATTAAAATTATAATACCATTTACAATTGCTCCAAAGAGAGTGAAATACCTAGATACAAATCTAACAAAACATGTACAGACACTGTATGCTGAAAAGGACAAAAAGCTGATAAAAAGAAATCAAAGAAGATGAAATAAATAGAAAGGCTTACTCAGGAATTAGAAGAGTCAACAGAGTAAAGATGCCATTTCTCCCCATACTGACCTCTAGGTTTAATATAAATGCCTATCAAGGTGTTTGTAGACATAGAAAAGCTTACCCTAAAATTTATAGAAATTCAAAGGACATGAAATAGTTAAAAACAGTTCTGAAAATGAAGAATAAAGTAGGAAAATCATGCTATACAATGTGAAGGCTTATTGTATAGCTACAATAATAAATAATGTTCTATTGATAGAGAAAGACACACATGGACCAATGGAACAGAACAGAGAATCCAGGAACAGATATAAATATATATATTTAAACTAGATTTTGCAAAAATGCAAAAGCACTTTTGGCAGAGTGGGGGTGGGGAGTAAGGAACAATCTATTCAACAAATGGTGCTGGGACAATTGGACATTCACATTTTAAAAACTGAATCTTCCAGCAGCCATCTGGCAGTGCACACACATGTGTGTTTGCCCTGTTTAAAAAAAAAAAAAAAAGTAAAAACAAAGTAAAAAATGAATCTCGACCTATGTCTCACACCTTATACAAAAATTAACTCACAATGGATCACAGAATTAAATATAAGTTGTGATGTTATAAAGCTTCTAGGGAACAAAATGGAGACAATATTTGAGATCAAGGACTAGGTAAAGAGGGGTGCCTGGCTGGCTCAGTTGGTGGAACATGTAACTCCTGATCTCAGGGTTGTAGGTTTGGATGTAGATATTACTTAAAAATAAAATCTTGGGGCACCTGGGTGGATCAGTGGGTTGGGTGTCCAACTCTTGATTTTGGCTAGGGTTGTGATCTCACAGTTTGTGGGATCAAGCCCTACATCAGGCTCTGCACTGACAGTACAGAGTCTACTTGGGATTCTCTCTTCTCTCTCTACCTCTCTCCTACTCACACACGCTCTCTCTCAAAATAAATAAATAAATTTTAAAAAAATCTTTAAAAATAAAATTTTAAAAAATAAAAAATAACAAAGCAAAGAGTTCTTAGATTTGACAGTAGACATATAATTCATAAAAGGAAAAACTGATTAGCTAGATCCCATCATATTAAGAACTTTTGCTCTGTAAATCACCCTGTTAAGAAAATGAAAAGAAAAGCTAAAGACTGGGAGAAAATATTTGCAAACAATGTATCCAACAAGGACTAGTTTCTAGAATATATAAATAACTGTCAAAATTCAACATTAAAAGAACAAAAGAGCAAAAGACACGAAAGACATTTCATTGAAAAAGATATATAGATAGCAAATAACCACAAGGAAAGGTGTCGGCATCATTACCCATCAGGTAAATGCAAATTAAAGACAAAATCAGTTATCACTCTAAACACCTATCAGAATGGATAAAATTTATTAAGACTAGGGTAAACACCAAATGCTGGAGATGCAGCAGAGAAGCTAACTCATTCTTGCCTTGCTGGTAGGACTTAAAAGTGGTACAGTCACTTTGGAAAACAGTTTGCTAGTTCATTTTAAAACTAAAAGTGTGGGGCTCCTGGGTGGCTCAGTTGTTTAAGTTTCTGACTCTTCATTTCCGCTCAGGTCATGATCTTACAGTTTGTGAGATCGAGCCCCAAATTGGAATCTGTGCTGACAGTGAGGAGCCTGCTTGGGATTCTCTGTCTCCCTATCTCTGCCCGTCCCCGACTCATGGCATGCACATGCATGCTCTCTCTCTTTCTCTTTCTCAAAATAAATCAGTATTGGGTATAATGCACTATTAGGTATTTACCCTTGAGTAATTAAAACCTATGTTCATGCAAAAACCTACACGTGAATGAATGTACAGATTTGATATACACAATTTAGATTGCCCTCAAGAGAATTATGCTGAGTGAAAAGTCTTAAAAGAATTCATACTATATAATTTTATTTATACAACATTCTTGAAATAACACAATCATAGAGATGAAGAACAGATTAGTGATTGCCAAGGGTTAAGGATTGAGAGCAGGGGGTTGTGGCTATAAAAGTTTAGCATGAGAAAAACTTTGTGATGATGGAACAGTTCTGTATTTTGATTGCAATGGTAGTTACATGAAACATGTGTGAAAACTGCAGAGAATTTTAACACACACATACGAGTGCATGTATGACTAATGAAATCTGAATAAATTTTGTAGATTGTATCAATGTGAATTTCCTGGTTTGATATTGTCCTATAGTTATGCAAGTTGTCAATATTGGAAGAAGTGGCATGAAGGGTACATGGGACCTCCGTGTGCATTTATTTGCAACTTTCTGCGAATCCATAATTATTTCATAATAAAAGTAAAAAGAAAAATGACTACTACTAAGAAAAAGAAACTTCTCTAAATGGGTAGCTACAAGATCAAAATGCTGTTGAGCTAGAGGTATTCGGGGATGACAATAATGAAGACAGCATAGGTTTTCAATCTCTCTGAATCCCCACATAAAAAAGCCAGTAGAACAATTGTAGAGGAACATATCCATAGACAACTCTACAGCAAATATTGGTGACAAAATGGGCTCCGCCCCCAAGTGGACGGTGTGAGTCAAACCACTAAAAGCCAAGACCTGGGACAGTTGTCCACGCAGGAGGAAAAAGAAGGAAGCAACAGGGCATCTGCCAGACCTGAGAACAGGAGAACCACAAAACAGCCAATAGTTTGGCAAACATAAGGGACCAGTTTAAGAACAGTGCTAATCTTTCATCCACCAGCATTGCTAAATTATTTTATTATTTCTAGTAAATTACACTTTTGGGGGGTTCTATGGAGACAACCAGATTGTCTGTAGATAATGAAAAGTTACTTCTTCCTTTCCAATCTCCTTTTATTTCCTTTTTTGTCTTATTATTTTGTCTAACACCTTCAGTACTATGTAATAGAACCTGAAATCCCTGACTGATTCTTGACTTAAAAAAGAGAAAAGTACTAACATTTCATTGTTAGGTATGATAATTTATTTAGACTTCCAGATGATCTTTATAAAGCTTCCATAATAAAAATGTTTTTATAATTGTGTCATGGGCAATTATGGCAAGATAGTAACATTGGTTAAATCTTAGTAGAAGATGGTGGTAGAGTAAAAATAATTGCAACTTTTTTGCTACTTCTCCTATGGGAAGTTGGAGTCTAATTCACCTCCCCATGAATCTGTGCTGGCCCCAGTAACATTTCTGACCCATAAAATGTGGCAGAACAAGGCTTTACAAAGCTATGCAGCTTCTTCCTAGGGCTCTTGGGACATTCTCTCTAGGAACCCTGAGATGGCCCAGACAGCCATGCTGGGAAGGCCACAAGAAGGTGTCCCCCTGAGTAATCTGAAATGCATCCAGTCTTCAAGCCATTTTCACCAAGGTGTCAGGCACTGAGTGAAGCTTTCTGGAACCCTCCAGATCAGGCCATCTGCCAGGAGTATAAACCATTGACACCAACAGGAGAGTCAATCAAGCCTTGCCCAAACTCCTGAGCAATAAAACTTTAAGATATAATAAAATGGTTGTTCAAAGCCACTAAGTTGCTTTAAGCCACCGCTACTTGGGATAGGTTGTTAAGCAGCAATAGTTAACCAGAACATAGACACAGAAACTATCTTTTATGGTTTTACATTTTTTCATAATTTAGCAAAATTGAGTCTCCTCCTCATTGCTGGATTTGAAGCTAGTTTCCACTGGCTTGGAAAAACAACAAAAGGTAAAGATAGGGGAAGTATAGCCTAGAGGTCCTCAGGTTCAATGCTAGATCAAGGCTAAGATCAAGTTTGTATAACCAAGGTTCCTAGTCTAATAGGAATGAATTAGAAAATGGTACCCTTTTTTTGGTGGATATTCCACTGTAGGCTGATCATTTAGTGATGGACAGTATCTTCATGCAATTCAGAAAAAGGAGCACCTTTCTCCAGGCAGACACAGCCTGATACCAGACTATGAGGAACAAAATGCAGGCTGAACCTTAGCCCCCACTTGATCCAGCCTTCTTGTGTAGGGCACAATTCATGTAACCTATATATAATATCTTTATAAGTATAAGCAAGGCAACATTTCCACATGTGCAAATGACACAAATTCTTGTGGGTGGTGATGAACTAAATTGATGAGGATAGAAAGATCTTAACAAATCTGTGAGTGGGCAGAAAGGTAGCAAATGCATGCATCAAGTATATGCATGCACGATCAGTCACAGCTAAGGAGAGGGAGCTAGGGTTAAGGAAAAATGCAGAGGTTCCTTCTGACAGCAAAAAGAGCAGCTACTTGATTGAATCATAAAGTGACATTCCCCCTGAGAACAAAGAAGTACCACCCACTTAACTGATGCTTTGATGGAAGTTGAATAAGGCGGAATCCATCAGGAGAAAAATTAGAGAAAAATTAACAGCATGAGGGCTCAGAGGAAACATGGACTTCTATATATCATAAGTAGGGTATGAAGGACAAACCAGTCAGGTCCCAATGGAAGCAGCTTCAGTGGTGCAGATGGTAACAATGACTACAGCATGCTTGGACTGGAAACCAGTAGACAGGATGATGGTGGATGGTGGGGAAGCAGACTATTTCTGGTGATGGCAGCAGTGACAGCATGAGCTGGTCTCTTAGCTGATACCTGTGGTTGGACAGCAATGGTGGCATTAGATTATTAATTTTGGCAACAGTAATGGAAATGAAGCAGCAGTCAGGGAATTGTTCAACAAACCCTTCATCAACTCTTTATTCAGCACTGACCACGTTTCAGGTATCATGTTGGATGGATAAAATAAGTATGTTAACAATTATTGTGTGCTCAGCCACGTAATAGATGTAGGAGCACAAAATGACAAGAACATGATTTTCACCCCTCAAGGACTCAGAATTGAATATGGGTAGCACATGAGAACAAATCATTATGGCAATTGTAGGAGTTGTGAGGGGGAAATATATATTGTTGTGCAGGTCCAATGCAGGAAGAGAAAGCATATCCCTTTGCTCTGACATATAGCATTACAGGAGACATTGTGTTATGCACTGTATAAGATAAAAGATAAATCAGATATACCTTCTGATCTAGGATGATTATAGTCTAATAGATGAGGCAGGACAAGTATAATTCTATAAAACAAGGTAAAAAGAGTTCTGTTTTAAGAAAGTTACAGAGAAGTATTTTGGGAGTTTAAAGGAAGGCTCATATATAGTAGATATACTATATATACTATTAAAATAGACTATTTTAAGTAAATGAAAATTCTATTTATTCTATCCTAAATGTCATTTTTTCCCCTTTTTTGATACCCTTAAATATCATTTCCTTAAAACAGTATCTATTGAGTGCTGACTATATGCTTTGGCCTGAATGTTTGTGTCTCCCCTGCATACACCAAATTCTTAGGTTGAATTCTTAACCCTAATGTGATGGTATTTGGAGATGGAGCCTTTGGGAGGTAATTCGAATTAAATGGTATCATGAAGGTGGGTGGGGCCCTGGTCCTATGCAATTAGTGCCTTTCTAAGAAGAGGCACTAAAGAACTTGTGCACGTAAGCACTCACTCTCACACACTCTCTCTCTCTCTCTCTCTCTCCCTTAGTTACCACAAAAAAAAAAGAGAGGTCATGTGAGGACATGCCAGGACTAGAGCTCTCACTAGAAACCAAATTGGCCAGAACCTTGATCTTGGACTTCCCCGCTTCCAGAACTGTGAAAAATAAATTTCTGCTGTCCAAGCCACCCAGTCTATGGTATTTGATTATAGCAGCCCTAGGAGACTAATACAGATTTTGGCACAGTGAGTGAGGCACTATTCCCCCAAAACTCATGTCCTCACAGGTAAAATACATTCATTTCATCCCAATATCCCCCAACTACTCATTCCAGCATATACTCTAAAAGCTAAAGTCCAAAGTCTTGTTTCAACATCATCCAAATCAAACATGGATGACAAAAAAAAAATTGAGTGAGACTTAAGATATGATTTATCCTGAGGCAAAATTCCCGTCCAGCTGTGAACCTGTGAAACCACACGTTATTTCCTTCTGAAATACAATGATGTGACAGACAGATTATAGACATTTCCATTCCAAAAAGGATAAATATCAAAGAAGGGTTGAGGGGTCCCAAAAAAGTTCAAAATTTAGTAAGGCAAATTCCATTAGATCTTAAGGCTCAAGAATAATTTTCTTTGTTTCCATACTCTGCCCTCCAGGCCCAATTGGGTGGCAGGGTCACCTCAGTGAGGGAGGGGAACAGCCCAGTCCATGCAGCTTTCTACAAGGGTGACTGCCTCTGAGGCACCTGGTGGGCCCACCCTTTGAAATACAGGAGGAACCAGCCCTGCCCTCTGACTCTGTAGTGGGAATGGCAGTCCTCATTTTTGAACAGCCTCTGGGGTCATTGTTCCCTTTTGAAAGATAAGGCATGCTTATAGCAGAGTAGCTCTATGGTCCCATATGGTCTCATATATCACAAAAGTCCAATAGCCTTCCTTCATTCTGCTGTTCCCCCTTCATTTTGGTCCTCTTTAGTCCCAGCTGGCAGTGTTTCTTCTGGTATTACTCCTGGCTCTGCTGAGATGGCTGATGAAGCTCATGAGTTGTACTCAAGATCTATCAAACAGTTGTTCAGCCATACCATTAGTGTTTCTTTGAGAACAAGCTTTCTCATCTTTTGCAATATGGATAGGCTAAGAATTTTCCAACCTCCAGTTTTTAGTTCCTTTTTACTTAACAGTTTCTTCTTTGGTACATCTCTCTCCTCTTCCATTTTACTGAAAGCAATAGGAAGGACCCAGACCACAGCTTCCATATCCAATTTTATCACTCATAAGTCCTACCTTCTACAAAACACTAGGACACAATTCAGCCAAGTTCTTTGGCACTTTATAACAAAGATCATTTTCCTCCAGTTTCTAGTACCTGTTCCTCATTTACTCTGAGACCTCACTGAAAGAGCCTTTAACATCTATATATCAACCAACATTCTGTTCATGATTATTTATGTATTTCAGTAAGAAAATGGATGCTTGGTCTCCATCTCTCACTTTTTTCTTTCTGAGCCCTCAACAGAATTGCCTTAACTGTCTTTGTCTACCAATAGTTCCTTCACAGAAATCTTGGCTTTTTCTAGCACATAACTGAAAACCCTCTCAGCCTCCACCCATCACAACTCCAAAGCCACATCCACATTTTTAGATATTTCTCACAGCAGCACTCCACTCCTAGTACCAACATTTGTATCACTTAGCATGCTCCAGAGAAACAATCTATTGGATATATATGTTTATAAAGATATTTGTTATAAGGAAGGGACTCATGCAATTATGGAAGCTGAGAAGTCTCAAGATCTGTAGTTGAGAGACACCCAAGAAAGCTGATGGTGCAAATTGCAGGCTGAAAGCTGGCAAATTCAAGACCCAAGAGCCAATGCTTCAGTTAATTCCAAAGGCAGGAAAAAAAAAAAAAAAGAAAGAAAAAGAAAAAAAACAAACAATGTCCTAGCTACAGGCAGTCAAGCAGTGGAACCTCCCTCTTACTGAGGGAAGGTCAGCTTTTTCATTCCTTTCAAGCCTTCAACTGATTAGGGCCACTCACATTAGGAAGAGCAATCTGCTTTACCTAAATGTTAATCTCATCCAAAAACAGCTTCACAGACACACCCAGAATAATATATGGCCAAATATCTGGGCACCATGTGGACTAGTTGACCAGATAAAATTAACCCTTACACTATCTTCTGGGCTCTGGAGTACAAGATGAACAAACTTTTTGTAGAGTTTATGTCCTATGAGGGGTCACATAAATAAATAATTTCAAATACTGCCAAGTGCTATGAATGTTGACCAATAAAATAGATGAAGTGTATGGAAGGAGGTGGGGGTGGGCAGGCATTTAACCTTATAGCAAGTAGAGAAGGTCTAAAAGTTTCTGAGCTCAAGAATGAAATTGGAGTTATGCTTTGGGAAGAGTAATCTAGTCGCTAGGTGCAGAGTAACACATAGAAGAGAGGTTCTGGAAGCTGGGAACCTAATACAGCATTCAGAAAAGATAAAATAGAGAAAAGAGGGTCTGTGGACTAACTGGAAGGCTTGAACACCAACCAAGCAGCTATCTACCAATTCTACAAATAATAAAGTCTTTCAGGTAGCAATGACAATTAAGGGCATAGAATTATACAATTTTAAAGCTGTGAGGAGCCTTAGAAATGATCTAATCTGGGGCACCTGCGTGGCTCAGTCAGTTAAGCGACCGACTCTTGATAATGGCTCAGGTTGTGCTCTCACTGTCTTGAGATCCAGCTGCTTAGAGCCCCAGATAGGGGTCCCCACGGGCTGAGTGCGGAACCGGTTTAGGATTCTCTCTCTTCCTCTCTCTCTGCCCCTCCCCCACTCATGCTTTCTCTCTCAAAAATAATAAACATTTTAAAAAAAGAAATCATCGAATCCACTGGTCACATTGGTGCTCACAGTCACACACACACACACACACACACACAGCTCAGTAGTATTAAAATCTAGAATAAGAACTTGGGTCTTGCGACACCTGGTTGGTTCAGGCAGTAGAGGATGCAACTCTTGATGTCACAATCATGGGTTCAAGCCCCATGTTGGGTATAGAGCCTACCTAAAACAAAACAAAACTCAGGTCTTTTGCATCCCAGTCCATTAGATGTTCTACCTCATTCAACTGACTCCTAAGATACAGACCAGAGAAGAGATAAATCTTCTATTGAGTTCCATGAATCTAGCAAGAGAAAGAAAATGTCTGTGTTCACATACACAAAACTTCAGTTTTCTTAGAAACAATTTTACTTCTCTCCTTTCAAATTTTAGAAATAGAAAATTAAGCAGTGAATGCCTGCTATTTTGCAACAAACAAGATACGAAGAAGACCTTAAATATTATCTAGTTAAATCTTTCATATAAAGGTGTGAGAGGTGTGTTTTCCCTATTTCACAGCTTAGAAATTTATGCATCAGGTCAATAAGGTCATAGAACTAGTGACATGCAGGGGCGCCTGGGTGGCTCAGTCGGTTAAGCGTCCGACTTCGGCTCAGGCCATGATCTCACGGCTCGTGAGTTCAAGCCCCGCATCGGGCTCTGTGCTGACAGCTCAGAGCCTGGAGCCTGTTTCCGATTCTGTGTCTCCCTCTCTCTCTCTGACCCTCCCCCGTTCATGCTCTGTCTCTCTCTGTCTCAAAAAGTAAATAAACGTTAAAAAAAAAAATTAAAAAAAAAAAACTAGTGACATGCAGTTCTATACTATAATCAATTAGGAAATGATAGAGAAAATGGGAAAAAAGATGAATAGGCTAGGGAATGAAAATGTTATGTTTAACAAATCACAAAAGAAACAAGAACAAATTCATCTACTGATGACAACCTTAAAAATCAAACCAACAAAAGCAGCCCTTTAGATAAATATTAAAGTGTTTCAAGAAACTCTAACACTGATGTCTTTGGAAAGGGGACCTGGGTGGCTGGGGACAGGGAGATTTTTCACAGTAAAACTTTTATAACTTGTATTGCAACCATAACAATGTTACCTATTCTGATAAATAAGTAACAGCTAAAAATAAAAACCTTCAAATGACTTAGTTCCTGCCAATAATTACTAGCATTCTACAATCCCCCGAGGCTGCTGAAAAATGGAAATTTCAAGAAAGAAAAATCCTAATTCTATTCTGAAGAGGCAAGGGTGAAATTACATTAAGGGTCAGAAGACTTTCCTTTGAGGTTTGGGAATCAAGAAGGAAGAGGACTACCTACCCCAACCACCATTTGATCAACTCAATTATATTGCTATTATTTTTAAAATTTTTTTAACGTTTATTTATTTTTGTGACAGAAACAGAGCATGAATGGCGAGGGTCAGAGAGAGAGGGAGACACAGAATCCAAAGCAGGCTCCAGGCTCTGAGCTGTCAGCACAGAGCCCCACGCGGGGCTCCAACTCAGGGACCGTGAGATCATGACCTAAGCCGAAGTCAGATGCCCAACTGACTGAGCCACCCAGGCGCCCCAATTGCTATTATTTTTAGCTCATCTTTTAGTCTGTTACTAAGGAATCCCTTTACCTGAAAGCAATTTACTAACTGGAATCTACATGAAGCGGGAGAAAAGCAGTGATCCTGAAACATTCAAATCAGCCCATTCTAATTTAATCCGTCTATTTTGGTGCCACTTACTACATTGTATTTCAATCTTTATGTAGCTCTACTGTGATGTTGAAAATCCTGTTGTGCCCCAAAGCAAAATGATCATTTGTAAATTTTTAATATAAGGGTTTGCAGACCAGTGTATTAGAAATAGGGAGTCATGGCTCTGAATTGATTCTCTAGTAATACCTGCCTTTTCCAATTGAAAATACTATGAATTCCGAAAAATTCCTTGCAAGGGAAATTCTTGTATTTTAAGATGTCTGGTCCAGAACACGGGGAAAGGACTTGACAAAGCTATTCGATACATGAAAGCTATGGATTGACATTTCGGTTTAGGAATGAAGCAAGAAATCTGAGACAGCTAGTGCAAAACACCCAAGGCAGCGGGCGGATCAAAGCACTGCGGGGGGCGCGGGTGCTCCAGGGATCGCGATGTGGGCTGGTGTGTCAGGAGAAATCCAGCACAAGGCACAAATATGTACTGGAAAGCCGCTAGTAGGTGGGAACTCTGGGTCTTCGCATTTCTACCCACTCAGTTCCCGTACATCATCATCGCTTTCGTAACTGGTGCAGACGGTGAACCATAGAGACTCAAGCCGTTTTGGCCGAAGCAAATTTAGATTTACCCGTTTCCCCCAAGTCTGATTTCTGCTATCTGCCCCCAATCTAAATGCCTCCAAACTAAAATCTGGCCATAGTAGAAATAAAAGAATCAGTGACACAACAGGCTACCTATAGCTTTGAGCTCTTCTTTCACACACCTTTACAAGTCCTTCTAATCCACTGGCTTCACAGACATGAAGACAGAAAACCAAGCTACAGGACCTGAGAATCTAAGAAGCGCCTACGTGGCTGAAACGGGAAAACGAGGCCCAAATTCTACCAATAAATTGGGCTATTTGGGCTACGCCCCGCCCACCGCTCCTGCCAGCCAATAACATTCACAACTCTTCAGCCACTCCCGCCCATTCGTAGGGCTGCTGCAAATCCTCCACTGACCGCCTGCGCACTGTAGATCCGACTTATATGCGCCCCTCCTCCGCTTCTCAAGATAAGAGGACCCTCTGAAGACGGAGAGGACGACACTGGCTACCACTGGAGGCCGAAGACTCCAGAAGCTAGTGTCACAAACAGCGAGGGGGCTTAAAGAAAGAGAAGGAGCCACTTACGACGACTTCCTCCCGCCCTGTTCCCCCTAACCCGGAAGTAATTCTCCCCTATTTCCGTTCCCGCCTACGGTTAAGACGGGAGGAGAAGGACGGTAGGGTCTGGCCCGGCATGCCCTGGGCTTCCGGTGACCTCTGGCCCTTTTCTGTCGTCCGCTCTTGCTTCCCAGCGTGCTCGCTCGCTCGTTGCCTCCCTTCCCTCCTTCTGGTCTTCCTTCGCACGCTACCTGGTGACTGAGGCGCCCGCGACCAGCAGTGAGGCGGTGGCGGAGGACACTCAGTCATGGCCGCCTCTAAGCCTGTGGAGGCGGCGGTGGTCGCAGCGGCTGCGCCCAGCTCCGGGAGTGGGGTGGGCGGCGGCGGTGCGACTGCAGGCCCCGGCACTGGGGGCCTGCCGCGATGGCAGCTGGCGCTGGCAGTCGGGGCTCCCCTGCTGCTAGGTGCAGGTGCCATGTACCTGTGGAGCAGGCAGCGGCGGCGCCGAGAGGCTGGGGGCCGAGGAGATGCCGGCGGCTTAAAGCGCAACAGCGAGCGGAAGACCCCGGAGGGTAGGGCCAGTCCGGCCCCGGGCAGCGGACATCCCGATGGCTCCGGTGCTCACCTGGAAATGGTGAGAAGTAGCCCTGGGCCGTGGAGGTGGAACCCAGCGGGTGCAGCCTTTTCTTGACGAGTTGTGCAGGTCAGGGGGCTTCCCGTCAGACGAAAGCTGCCTGGAAGCCCATGAGTTTAGGGACGCACATTTCTGGATGCTTTTGTAGGGATTGGAATAGCCCGAGGGCACAGGTTAGCGGCCTTCTTTGACAGTTTCCTTTTAGTTTCAGAAAAATACATATGTGGGGGTTTTTTTGTTGTTGTTTTTTGTTTTTTCTGAGTGACACAGCATTTATCTCTGGTGTTTTGGGTACGGGGGATATTGCAAATATGATTGTGTTTAACTAGTGAGGGAAGCCAAATTCCATGAACGATTAGTACATTGTGGTTGATAGGAATTGTGATTTCCAAGGCCTAGAATTTGATAGATAATAACCTTTAATAATGAGCCACCCCGTTATTTGAAGTCTCAGGGTATGGGATGGGTAAATACAGTGACTGTTGGTTGGCAAAGCGAAATGGTGTTGAGTATCATTTGCTTTTTTATCTATGGGAATGAGTTTTTAAACTTTCTGGGTAGAAGCATCTTAAATTCGTTTTAAATTTTACCTGAAAAATTACCAGACCAAGCCTGGCCTGCGTGATAAAGGTTCTTTGATGTCAGGCCATGCATCAGAGTATCTGCTGAACTACTTTGTATGGTTTTGTTGAACAGACTGTTAAATCCTTTTGGTATCTGACAGCTGTGGGCAATTGACCTGGCTACATTTAACAATACTGGGATAGGGTGGGGTGGAGGATTTTATCTGCCTCTCGGATTGTACAGTGGTAATTCCAGAGTAAATCAGAGTTCATTGAAACCTTTGATCAAAAAACTCCCAGTTAAATACATTTGCAAGTCATTTCCACCTTACATTATTCAGGTTAAAGACATGGTTTTGCTAAGTAGTCAAATAAGCTTTAAAGGAAGTTTTATGTGGGAGTGAACTACCATAACTTTATGCCTAATATATGTCAGACATTGTGCTAGGCCATGAAGAGAGCCAGAGACAGTCTTTGCAATGGCAGAGTAAAACATTGCCCCCTCACCCCAGCTTTTTTTTTTTTTTTTTTTTTTTAAATGTAGAAAAATGCAGTGTAGTAAGCTGGAAGAACACTTTGTGGTGGGCTCTCCAGCATAGTTACCTTGGGAAAGTCATTTGATCACTCTGATCTTAGTGTCATCCCATACAATAAGAGAATTAAAATACTCTCTTTCAGTCTCATTTTTTCCAGCCCTGAAAATTGGTGATTCTGAATGCTACTGACAAATCTGAAATTCTCTGGTCATTTTTATTTCATTTGTTAGTTTAAGTTTAATCACGGAAGAATAATGAATGAATGAGAAATATATAAAAGCTTTTAGTTCTATAATCACAAAAAAAAAATAATTCTTACACATGAAACTTTTTGACATTTTTTTGTAGTTTCAAAAAGTTCCCTGTCTCATTTGGTGTTTGAATTTAGTACACCATTGGTATAGAATTTAGCAAACTGTCTTACAGATTTTAGATTTTCTTGAGTCGATTTTTAGTTTTTCAGCATTGCCTGGGATAACAGGGTGATGATTTTTAAATTTTTGGAGTGTTTTGTCGTTTTATCAGAATAATTTTTTATTAATTCACTGCTGCTAAAAATTAGATTTTACGATTGACTTCTTTGTGTAACTTGAACTGCTTTAAAATAATTTATTATTTTTGACCTTAAATAAAACTGAGCAAAACACTTACACATATGGTTGTTCACCTTGTGGAATTTGTGGGCTTGTATTCTTGCTTTGAATTACTAAATGATTCTTCATTAAAGCAACAGTAGGAATGTCTTTTCCATTTTTGTAAAGGAAATTTGTGTTTTTACTGATGGACCAATAAATACTGAAAGACTATTTTTTGTCTTTTTTATAGTCTGGTCCTTAGAATTATTATTAGATTTATCTAAATATAACTGACCACTAGTTATAATTTATTTATTATCTGTGGTTGGAGAAATTGCTTTATATTTGAATAGCACCTTTCAGTTGGCAACCTTAGTGGGTTTTGTAAATAAGGAAGTCATTTGTTTCAACTGATGGAAGAACTGGCAGAATCCTGATGCTCTGTTCTTTCTCCACCTGAGCAATAGCTATAATTTTTAAGGGAATGAAGGAATGGACAAATACTGTCTGTTCAAGGTACAGTGAATAAAGGAGAAAACCATTGGTTTTTGTCTGTTGGCCTATGTTTGCCTTAATGTAAAATGAACTAATAAAACTGGCTCTCTTGAGATTTTGTGTACAATGTAGACTGTATCCAGTTATCTTTTTTTCTGGAATAAACACCGGAAAGTAAAAGCAGAAATTCATATTTCTGTTTAATTAATGGGGATTTTAGGATTTCACTAAAGAAAGGCATCTAATTACAGTTGATAGCATCTGACCTTGAAATACTTCAAGTATTAAATCATGTTCCATTTGGGGGCACTGGAAAACCTACCGCAAGGTGCTATTTTGCTTCAGTAATGTTTTTAAAAAGACTTGAAGAATTACAGATTTCCAGAGTTGGATAGATTCTTTGAAGATCATCTTATCCACATGGCTTCTCAATCTCTGAGTCTCTGAGGTATCACAAGGGACTACCACACCCACATATATACCAAGTATGGTATTCTGGCTGCACAGATGTCTTAGGTATTTTTTTTTTTTCAAACAGGATTTTTTGAAAGGTGCATTTATTTAAAACTTTGATTGGCTATAGTAGCATTCTATCCTGTTGTTTTTTAATTTGATAAAAAAAATAGTTATTCTGGTGTTCAAGCTTTTTTAATGTTACACAGTAGTTATCCCACATGAAATGGTTAGAAACCACTAATCTAAGTCAGCCCTCTAGAATGGGAAAGGAGAAATGTACTTAAGCATTTTAATTAGGAGAGCAAAGACTGAGTGACGGGGTGTTTTCAGTCATCTTTGAAATGAAGTAATTCTCTCCCCTCAAATGATCTGTTTCTAGTCATTTTTTAAAAATCAGGGTCACTGGGGCACCTGGGTGGCTCAGTTAAGCATCTGACTCTTAGTATTGGCTCAGGTCGTCATCTCATGGTTTATGGGATCAAGCCACACATCAGGCTCTGTGCTGACAGCACGGAGTCTGCTTGGGATTCTCTCTCTCCCTCTCTCTGCTCCTCCCCCCACTTGTTCACTCTCAAAATAAATAAACTTTAAAGAAAAACCAGGGTCACCAGTGACATTTCTATGTAACTAAGTACAGTGAACACCTTTCAGTCTTTATCTTGATCCTTGGCAGTATTTTACATTGTCTTCTCTTAATTTCATAACTTTTCCTGTGGCTTCTGACACATTGTATTCTAATTTCCTTTGCCTTTTAAAAAATTCCTGATACCTCCCTTGCTGATTGTTCTTGGTCTCCTTTTCAGGCTCTTTTCTCTACCTCTTCCTTTTGGTGACCTTCATGGTTCTATCATAAGCATTCTCTTACTTTCCACACCTTCACTGGATGCTTGCTGTGCAGGAACTTATCACGTATACTGATAGCTTCCTAATTTCTTGTGTATAGCCTACACCTCTCAAGAGGCCCAAATTTAAGGGGGAATTCTCACTTCATTACCTTACAGGTATTTCACATCCAGACTCCTCCCTGTTTTTCTTGAGAATACCAACTAATGTGCCTCATCAGACTACTTTCCTAAGCCAGAGACTTGGATATCTTCCTTAACTTTTAACTATTGGCATATTCTCCACATCTAATCCAGAAAAACATCCAGAAGAGTTTTAAGCCTGACTGCTACATTCCCACGGCCATTATTTCTCAACTGAATAACTGCTACTCTCATTGTCTTCCTTGCATCCATTTGTCACTACCAGAATAAAATCCTGACAGTTATGTGCTTAAAATCATTAAGTGGTGTTCTGTTCATTGCCCAACAGATAAAGTTCAAACTCATCATCATTTAAGATCCTCCATGATCTTGATCCTGTTTACCTCTTCAACTTTATCTCTTGACATTTCCTCTTATTTCTTGGCTTTGGATATTCTGTGAACACTGCCTAATAATCTACCTTCTCATCCTTCAGGTCACAACATGTAGATCATTTAACCTTTTCTGAACCCTTTACCTGGGCATAGGTTATGTGATTACATAACACTGAACTTTTCCCTTCCATAGCACTTACCACGTGGTACTAGAGTTGCTTATTCATATCTTTCCTACTATACTCTTGAATATGTGAAGGCTGGGACTGGCTCTATCTCACTATTCTCAGAACCTAATAAATGCCTTGTACAAAGCAGGTGTTGAGTCATTGTACCAATGAAGCTTCATTCTTTGACGTGTGTGTGTGTGTGTGTGTGTGTGTGTCCACATCTCCACAAGTTGAATATTTTTTCAGAATTCAGCTTTTCATTTTTATTCCACCAGTCAACCTAGAACTTGGTGTAACAGTCTTAAACCTTACTTAGACATTCTTTTTATAAATCACTTGATTTTGTATGAACTACAACCATAATCCTGCAGAACCTGCATTCTTACAAATGAATTCTTAGGTAAAGAGTGTTCTGTATTATGATTCAGTGGGTGGGGTTGGTTGTAGATTTTTGAAATATTGGGATATAATACAGGAAAGGACTTATTATCTCAGGTGTTATTCATATAATAGGTTTTATTCATATAAAAGTAATATTTGGTTGATAAAAGTATTTTTAAAAGACTTTCTCGAATCTTAAGCTGGGATTCGAATTTTTAAATATGCTTTTGGAATTTGGTAAATTTAAGAGAATGAAGCCATTGAAAAGAAACAGTGTTAAACCACTTTGTATTTTGATATATGTAAATGTGTATTATGGTGATACCCATTTTATTTTCTTACACATACATTACCTGATTCCAGCTCATTTCCTTTCACAGTAACTATATGTGATTATCAGAATAATATTTTGTAAATATTTGCTGAGCATTTACAGTGAGTCCTTATTGCCAAATGTCTATCATTGAAAGCTTTCTATAATGTAGTCAATGTTACCATTGCAGGACTTACTTGTTTTAAAGGACCCTTTCTGGTCTGAATTGTGTGTGTGTGTGTGTGTGTGTGTGTGTGTGTGTGTGTGTGTGTGTGTGTGTGTATGTATGGTTTTTCCTCCTTGGAGTATTTTCCTGGCTGTTCTTTATTAGTCATTTTTGTTCCAGAGCACATTCCTGTAAGTAACCTTCACTGACTATCAAATCTCCATTACTTTTTTTTCAACTTTGTATTCTACTAAATTTACTGGCATTATACCTTAATATCTGTTCCTTTTGTCTTTAAATGTTACTTGTTTTTTCCAGAGTAGATTAGCCTCTGCAAAAGGTACAGGGTAGATTTGTAGGTTTTGCCTCTTGTTTGACAAGTTCTAGCACAGTGCTTATGGAGAGGAGACCTACATATTTACTGTGTTTTTCATTGTTTCCTTTTAGATTTATTACCTGAGTTACTTGTTTTTAATTCTTGTGTCTTACCCAAATACTTTTGGATATGTGTGTGTATATTTATATGTAGTTGCTACTTTGATTCTAATAATTTTCTGGTTATTAGTTACACAGTTTACTAATTACCTAATCACATTTTCCCGATGTGAATTGGGGTTTCGGGTTTTTTAATCAGTGGTGATTCTTTAGAGAAGCTGCCAGTCTACTTGTTTCTTGACCTGCCTCTAGTGTTCCTTCAGGGTAAAGACTATCCTGTTGATTGTGGAGTCACATCAGATGTGCTTTTTATTAAAATGAATTCAGTTATATTTCCTTGGCATAAAGAAAGAAAAAGATCTAATTGTGCTGATGACTCTTTTTGTCTTTTCATTTAAAGACCTTTTGCCCTAAAGTTAGTAGTTAGCAAGATAGGATATCTGAATCTGTTTTGTTTCAGTTCCAGAGTGTGAATCTGGATGTGATTGTAATAATATTCTTCATAAAACGTGGATGACAATCCATGCAGTACAGAAGTAAAGTTTAGGCAACCTGGAGTGGAATTGCTAGAGTTTGAATCCTGCCTTGAGCAAGTTACTCAGACTGTCTGGCCTTCAGTTGCTCTTTATGTAGAATGAGGATAGTAATAGCACCTACTATGCATCTCCAGTGTGGTGCTCTGCTAAAGATTTGTCAAAAGTAATTTTGACAGTTGTTTTTTTAAATGTTTATTTATTTTTCACAGAGACACAGTGAGCAGGGGAGGGGCAGAGAGAGGGAGACAGAGGATCTGAAGCAGGCTCTGTGCTGACAGCAGAGAGACCGATGTGGGGCTCGAAGTCAAGAACCACAAGATCATGACCTGAGCCAAGTCCAGTGCTTAAGGGACTGAGCCACCCAGGTGCCCTTTTTACTTAATGCATTAACTTCAGGATTCCTTGTGAGATTTGGCTTCAAATATTTATTGAATTCATTTAGCAGAATCACATGGAATCATGGAGTTAACTCTGCTGAACAGTTATTCATTATGAAAGAGATGGAACTTACCCAAATCATGCATGGGGGAAAAAAACTAAGTTTTCTAGGAGACCATTTTAAATCATACTTTATGTAACATACTAGGCAGATGTCAACATCTTTTTCATAGTTCTTCTGTATTCTAACCAGTATTGATGAAGTTTGAATTTACACTCATGTATGAAAATTGAGTATGTGGCTGAAGTGGAGTAACGAAAGTTTGGAGTCTTGTGTGTAGGTCTTGGTGGTGGGAAGTTACTGGAAGGTTTTGAGCAAGGAATGACATGATACAATTTACTTGTTAAAAAGAATTTTCAGAGCAATTAGAAAATAATTTGTTGTAATAAATGCAGAGAGAGCTGCATTTTCACATAACTTCAGTGTAAAATATTATGGAATGTTCAGAACCTGAAAACGACTACCCAAACCAAAAGTGATTTCCAGTAACATAAATGGCTTTTAAATGTCTTTTAAACATAAATGGTTTTTAAATGACTTTTAAACCACCTGAGTACTTTTAGATATGCAAACAAACCATATGAAATAAACTGGCATTTCAGGATGTTCCCATTATGTTTTAGATCAGTATGTCTGCATCTCATTTATCAAATATGCTTTCAAAATTGTCTTTGAGCTTGTTTTCTAACTCCAATCTTTAATTATGAAAGTTCTTATTATAACTCAAGAATGTAGACTGGTGGTGGCAGGTGGGGATTACTGAAAAGCAGTGTGAAGGATTCTTGTAGGATGGAATTAAAATCCCTCATAAAGAATTGTTCGTCATGTGTTCTCTAATACAAACTTTTTTGTCCAGTGCATTTATTTTAATTTCTGCCTGGTTTTGGCCTCAAAGCTTGTGAAAATAAGGTCTAGTTCCTGATGTAGGGGAAGGCTGGCATTGTGTTAACCAGCTTTTTGTCCTACATTTCATCAGTGGGCCAAAATGATTAGTTTTTCTGTACTGTCCTTGCTGTAATGCCATTCTTTCTCTGCATTTTTATTTTTTTTATTAAAAAAATATTTTAATGTTTATTTATTTTTGAGAGAGAAAGAGAGCACAAGCAGGGGAGGGGCAGAGAGAGAGAGGGAGACTAAGAATCTGAAGCAGGCTCCAGGCCCTGAGCTGTCAGTACAGAGCCTCTGTGCAGGGCTTGAACTCACAAGCTGCGAGATCATGACCTGAGCCGAAGTCGGACGCTTAACCCACCCAGGCCCCCCGTCTGCATTTTTATTAGGTAAGGGAAATAGTTGGACAGAAAGTAATGAGGCAGACAGTGGGCTTGGGGTGATAGGGATGTTAACCAAGGTTGTGCTCTCCAGAAATGTGGTTTGGTTTGCTTTCTGGAGTGGCAGTGGAAGCAACTGAAGAAAATTTGCACTTGGTGATTTGCCTATGTAATTTGATCCTTTTCCACACAGTGTCATTCAAACCATTGTTTTTTTTACAGTATAATAAGGAAAAGACGTTAATCAGATTCTAATTTTGGCCTTAGGAGTTAAAAGATTTTTTTTTTTTTTTTTTTTTTTTTTTTAAGACTTTTCAAGCCCAACATGAGGCTTGAACTCAACAACGCCGAGATCGAGAGTCGCATGCTCTACTAACTGAGCCAGCCAGGTGCCCTGGAGTTAAAGAATTTTTTTTTTTTTAATTTTTTTTTTTTTTCAACGTTTATTTATTTTTGGGACAGAGAGAGACAGAGCATGAACGGGGGAGGGGCAGAGAGAGAGGGAGACACAGAATCGGAAACAGGCTCCAGGCTCCGAGCCATCAGCCCAGAGCCCGACGCGGGGCTCGAACTCACGGACTGCGAGATCGTGACCTGGCTGAAGTCGGACGCTTAACCGACTGCGCCACCCAGGCGCCCCTAAAGAATTTTTAATAACTTTTAAAAGGAGCTATTATAAAACGACTAATGGAGGAAAATAGCTAATTGAAAGATTCACTTGGTTGGTTTTAAGTTGATTTAGACTTTGCTGGATAAAAATATCCATCCTCTAAGTAGAGAAAGGAAAGCCTTGTGTACTCATCTCTCCAGATATGTCTGTTCTTTTAACTTGTCAGCCCTTGCTATAACTGCCCCCTCTTGTATTCTGTATGATATTATTTAGCCTTAAACTTCTAGTAGACAGGAAGGAGTTCATTACCTGTTTCTGCGGAGACAAGGTCATTACTCTGTCCAGAAGATGTTTTTATCTAATCTGTAAATCTTTATTAAAAATACTGAATAAGGGCACCTGGGTGGCTTAGTCAATTGAGTGTCCGACTTCTGATTTCAGCTCAGGTCTCCCTCTGCCCCTCTCCCCAGCTCATGCTCTCGCTTGCTCTCTCTCTCTCTAAAAAAATAAAAAAGTTAAAAAAAAAAAAATACTGGGGCACCTGGGTGGCTCAGTCGGTTGAGCATCTGACTCTTGATTTCAGCTCAGGTCATGATCTCACAGTTGGTGGGATCGTGGGATCTGGTCCCTCATTGGGCTCTGCACTGATAGTGCAGGGTCTGCTTGGAATTCTCTCTTTCCCTCTCTCTCTCTGCCCCTCATTATTTTCTACATAAACAGTCCCTAGTGTTTAAGGATGTGTATTAGCCATGTCCTAAATGAGTTAGAAACATTGTAAACGTTTTGCCAAAAATTGGAAGAATGTTTATCTTGATATTTAGTATCAAAAGTAACTTTCCTTAGTTTGAAGTTTTATTAGCCCGTAAAGATTCCTGATTATGATGTGTTCTTGGCAAATTGAGGCTTTTATCAGTAAAGGTGTCCTTTTGTGTTCCATCTGAGGCTTTTTAATGTTTTTTTGGTCTGATACTGCCTTATTTTTCTTAGTGTTTGCCTTCTCTAACTTTTATAGTCTTTTTGACCTGTCACTTTGTTTTAGGTCATGCCTGATAGCATAGTTCAAAAATTTTTTAACATGGAGATTTAACCTATTGACATTTGTTATTAACCTGTTTAATGATTCCTGCCATATGTAGCCTTTTTTTGTTTTTTTCCTTTATCCTCCCCTTTCTACTTGTATTGATAATTTGCCCTACTTTTGGGTCTATTTTTAGTGATAAGGAAGTTATACTACCTCTATTTCTGTTCTTGCAGTCAACCTTAAAAACTAGTTTGGCTAGGTATAAGATTCTAAATTGGAGATAATCTTTCTTCAGAACTTTAAAGTTGTTACTTCATTGTTTTTTAGTACCCCATGTTGGTGATATTCTAATACCACTTTGGTTCTTTTTCCTTTGTGGATAATCTGTTTTTTCTACCTAAAAACTTTTAGGATTTTTGTTGGCAAATTTCACCATGATGTGTCTAAAAATGTGTGTTATTTCAGCTCCAGGAATTTTCTTTTCTTTTTTTTTTTTTTTTTTTTTAAGTAGGGCTCACACTCTATGTGGGGCTTGAACTCACAACCCTGATCAAGAGTTGCATGCTCTGCTGACTGGGCCAGCCGGCGGCCCCTCCAGGAATTTTTCTAATATTTCCTTCAACACACCATTCTGTGCCTTTCCTTCTAAATTCCAGATAGGTAGATGTTGGAACATCTGAATTTATATTCCATGTCATTTAGGTTTTCCTCCAAATGTCTCATCTTCCTGTCCTCTATTTTCATTGCATTCTGACAGATTTCCTTGGCTCTATCTTCTACTTGTTAATTTGCTCCTCAGTTATGCCCATTCAAATATATAGTCCCAGACTGTCTATTAAGATGATCTCAGCAGAAACTGAGTTTTTTCTTTTAATGTTTATTTTTGAGAGAGAGACAGGGAGGGAGAGAGAGGGAGAGGGAGAGATATCTCAAGCAGGGGTGGGGCAGAGAGAAGGGAAGGCACAGAATCTGAAGCAGGCTCCAGGGTCCAAGCGGTCAGCACAGAGCCCGATGTGGGGCTCAAACCTATGAAATGTGAGATCATGACCTGAGCCAACGTCATATGCTTAACCGACAGAGCCACCCAGGCGCCCCAATCCCAGACCATCTGTTGAGTTGATTATAATAA
This sequence comes from Leopardus geoffroyi, assembly GCF_018350155.1. Lineage (NCBI taxonomy): Eukaryota > Metazoa > Chordata > Mammalia > Carnivora > Felidae > Leopardus > Leopardus geoffroyi. The sequence goes on along the minus strand of NC_059333.1, from coordinate 48,279,552 downwards.
TCCTTTTTAATTTTCAAGATGTCTAATTAGTATTCTTTCAAAGCAGACTCCTTTTAAAATGACTGTGATAGCCTCTTATTCCTCTGATGTTAAAGTTTCAGTTTGCCTGGTTTATCCTGTTTTCTCAAATATTAGTTTTTCTATTTGAGTTGGGTGCCTCTCTCTTAGGGTATTAAATTTTTTTCTATGGTAGCAGTTCTCAGCAGTTTGGTCTCTTGTAAGACAGCCAAGGTATGCCTATCACTTACCTCTTGGGTGTAGGGGATCCTCGCTCCTTCTGGATGACAGCCCTAGTCCAGGCTCACTTCTCCTCTCAATGGAGTGGGAGGGCTGTAGGGGCCGCTTCAAATGCACTTTTCCAGCAATAACTTGATAGTTACCCTCCTATAGTCTATAGATATATAAGAGATTCCTGATTGTCTATTATGGATATTTTGTGCTAAAGATTTTCACTGTCAAAGCGTTTGGAAGATGATTGAGGCTTTTGACAAATGGAAGATTTTATATTCATCTTTTAATTTGTGGTTTATTTGGGTCTCCTACATCCTAGTTTTTTGTTTTTTGTTTTATTTTTTTTTTTCAACATTTATTTATTTTTGGGACAGAGAGAAACAGAGCATGAACGGGGGAGGGGCAGAGAGAGAGGGAAACACAGAATCGGAAACAGGCTCCAGGCTCTGAGCCATCAGCCCAGAGCCCGACGCGGGGCTCGAACTTACGGACCGCGAGATCGTGACCTGGCTGAAGTCGGACGCTTAACTGACTGCGCCACCCAGGCGCCCATCATCCTAGTTTTAAAATATGTTCCCTATTGACACTAGCTGGCTTAAACTAGCTGTTTAATATTCTGAGCTTAGATAAAAGGAGTTTCCAACAAATCTTTGCACACTATACTTTTAAAAATTAATTAGAGTAGTACTTGGATTAAAGGAGAAGGGAAACAAAAGGTAAATAGTGGGGGGAAAGCAGCAAAGAAAAATGAAGCAAGAGTAAGGGGGAAAAAGAGCACATTCAAAAAAAAGGTTGGTGTTTCACTTTTCTGTTTAGGAGTGAGATGCCCTGGTCCATAAGCAACTTGGCTTTCACGACTCCTGTAAGTTATTTGTGCGGGCAACTACTTCTACTTTTGTTTTGTCAGTGCTTACCTGTTGCAGACATTATGTATTCTTTCATAATCACATATTTGTTAAAGTTGGATGATGCTGGGGCGCCTGGTGGCTCAGTCGGTTGAGTGTCCAACTTCAGTTCAAGTCATGATATCACGGTTTGTGGGTTCGAACACCATGTCGGGCTCTGTGCTGGCAGCTCAGAACCTGGAGCCTGCTTCAGATTCTGTGTCTCCCTCCCTCCCTCCCTCTCTCTCTCTCTCTCTCTCTGCCCCTCCCCCACTTGCGCTCTGTCTCTCTCTCTTAAAAATAAACATAAAAAAATTAAAAAATAAAGTTGGATGATGCTGACAAACAATAAGTTTTGGGTAAAGACATGTCACAAAGTTCTTGGACTTAGCAGCTAGAACCTGGATAACTGGAATTATCTCCAGAACGCTTCCCAAATGTTGACTGAAGTATTCACAACTGTCCTCAGTGGGTACTACCTACGAACTCTTCTTATTGTACACAGTATGTAAGTTGGGTCCTCTAGGAAGACTCTGAGACTAAGACAAGAGTACAGAAAATTTATTGATGAGCAAACAACAGATTTGGGATAACAATTATAATGAAGATGACAAAGTGTGTCTAGTATCTATTCTATACTATTGACAAACAGCCCAACAGAAAAATAGCAACACACATGAATAAGTGGTTTTCAGAATAAAAAAGCCTCATGGCCAATAAACATGAAAAGATTTTCAGATTCATTAATAGAGGAAAATGTAAATCAAAATAATATTGGAGTATTACTTTATACCATGGTTTTTCAATGAACTTGGCACTATTGACATTTTGGATTTGATAATTCTTTGTGTTGGGGGGCTGTCCTGTGCATTGCAGAATGTCAACAGCATCCCTGATGTCTACCCACTAGGTAACAGTAGCAGCTACCCAAACCTACCCCCTGCAGTTGTGACAATCAGAAATTTCTCCAGACATTGTCAAATGCATCCTAACTGGTAGTCACTTCTGACTGATAACCCATTAGATTGGCAAAAATTAGCTATCACAACTCTTGCTGGCAGGAATGGCAGGAAAGTGGATTTTAAATATAAAGTACTACAGCAGTTTTTTTGAAATTAAAAATACATAAACCTTTGGCTTAGCAATCCTACTACTGAGACTTTATCCCATGAAGATATTTATATGAAGTGACTTACATTGTAAACAGCTATTCTACATACCCATTTTTCTTCTGTCAGTTTATCACTGTTTAGTCTCTGACCTTAATCTATTCCTGAGTATTGATAAGTGTTCTTTCTTCTCATTTCAGAACTCTCTTGATAGAGCACAAGCAGCCAAGAACAAAGGCAACAAATATTTTAAAGCAGGAAAATATGAACAAGCTATTCAGTGCTATACTGAGGCGATCAGTTTGTGCCCTATAGAGAAGAATGCTGACCTTTCCACATTTTATCAAAACAGAGCTGCTGCCTTTGAACAGTTGGTATGTATCTTAGGGTTTGTTTTTTTTTTTTTTTTCCTGTTCTTTTTGTTTTCTTTATTTGCATAATGTTTCAGTTAGTACCACTCAAATAAACCTAATAAGTTTTTTGAAGTTTTGAAATTACAGGCTTTTTGTTTTCATATCTTTTAATTACATAACTTTTTTAAGAACAGATTTGAGTTTTGCTGGTTAAAAATATAATCTAAAGTTATATATATCAGGTTCTATAAAATTAGACAATACAGGAAACTACAGTTTCTGGTAACCCCATCCTTCTCAACAGTTTGAGGCTATTTTTTTCAATTTTTTGTTTCCATAAATATTAATAGTAGCGTGCGGGGAGACCAAACTTATTACACAGTATTGTTTGTGACATTCTTTAATTGCCACTATATCTTGTGCAGCTTTTCTTAGCACATGCAGATTTGTTTTATTCTTTCTGAAATGGTATATGTAGTAGCTGTTACATGGTTGTATACTGGAGAACATCTAGTGATGAACATTTGGGTTGTTTCCTGTTTTACCTATTGCATTCAGTATTTGAGTAAATATTTTCATTAAGTATTTTTTTGCATACTTTCGGGAGGATAAAATTCTAGAAACGGAAATCTAAAGAGATAGCATCAGCACCTACTCCCAACAATATGAGCATGCTTGTTTTCCATTACTCTCGCTGACTATATTATCAGTCTTAATATTATTTGCCATTTTTTCTCTCATTGTTTTAATTTGCACTTTTAGAAATGTTGAAGTTCACTATTCTTTTCTGTGGTTATTGGGCATTTGTAGTCTCCTCATTTTTTTGTTCAACCAAATATTACTGACTATCTTCCTATACGGAAGGTTGCTATGGTACAAGCTGGGTCTATAAAAGCAAATCATTATGCATAGAACTCAAGAATAGCTAAACAATGAACTATTTAAATGACATTTTCACAAATGCTTTAAATAATTAACATGATTCAGTAATAAAAAAATGACTAGAGATGGGATTGGTGCATAAAACAGTAGAGGAGACAGTGTTACAAATAGAGGAAACGGTGTGTATAATTGCTCTGAGGCAGGAAAGAGTTTGGTGTGATTAAAGAATTATAAAGGATCCTGGAGTATAGAGAGATGCAATTGGAGAGGCAGCAGAGGGCAGATGAGACAAAGTCTACAGCGGTAAGGAGTTTGGATTTGATTCTGAGTGTAATGGCAAATATTTAAGGGTTTTAAGTAAGGCAGGGACATCCTCTAAAATTGCTTTCAATGTTCTGTCAAGAATATATTGTAGGGAGGCAAGAGTGGAGACGGGGACACCAAGTAAGGATGTTGCTGAGGCAGCCTATGTGAAACATGAAGTAAGCTGAGACCAACAAGTTGCTGTTATATTGGATATGAAGGGTGAAGAAAAGCAGGAATGTAAATAATAGTGGAATGGGGAAGGAGTGAGACAGCTACGTAGAAGTTGAATTGAGAAATGTCTCTTTTGGGAGTCATCTAATTTTCTATTTTATATAATGCCAGGATGTTAGATGTGGTCACCTAGGGTGAGAGAAGAGATGAAACCTTGAGGACTCAGGTGGAGGGGAAGAATTTAGCAAAGGAAATTGAGAAGGAGCAGCCAGTGAAGTAGGTAGAAATCAATTAGAGCGGCAGTTCTTTGGAGGTTTGGCAATAAAGAGGAACCAAGAAATGGGGTAGTAGCTGCAGGGAATTATGGACTCAAAGGAGGGTTTTTAAAAGATGGAAAATAACTAGAGTAAGTGGGTTTTTTTGGGTTTTTTTTATATGCTCATGGGAATGATTCAGTAGAGATGTAGATTGACGTAGAGGTGAAATAGCTAACAAAGTAAAGTCTTTGAAGTGGAGAGAGTATGGATCCAGCTCACAAGTGGAGGATTGGCCTTTGATGAAGAGGGGTGCTTCCTCAGTTTTAACAGGAGGGAAGGAGATGATAGGAGCACAGAGATGCAGGTAGGTTTGTAGATTTGGTGGTAGAAAGATGGCCTAAGTATGTCCTTTGCCTGTTTTTGAAAATCAGATTGCTTTTCTTTATTTACAGGTATTTACAGAGCTGTTGTAATATATTGTGGATCTTAACTCTTTTTATGTATTGGGAATATTTTTGTGTGTTGTGAGACTTAACACTCAGCCTGTTAAGTTTCGAAAAGTAATTTCTGTTGAACAGCGATTCCTTTAGTGTGACTTTTTTTAATACTTTCAATTACAGCAAAAATGGAAAGAGGTGGCACAAGATTGTACAAAGGCTGTTGAACTTAATCCCAAATATGTGAAAGCTCTCTTTAGACGTGCAAAAGCCCACGAGAAGCTAGACAATAAGAAGGAATGTTTAGAAGGTGAGGGTATTTTTGTGTTTACATATGAAAATTACATAAGGCTTTGTAGTCATTGGTAAGTTTATATGAAGTAGAGAAATCACTTGTATTTAAAAGTTAGATTCTTCCCCAACTGAGAATTTGTTTTCTAATTTAAATTGAGATTTCTGATACTTGAGTATTGTTTCTGTTCTCAATTATGGGACTAAATTAGTATTAAGATTTGAAGTTTATATACCATTCATTTTTAACTTGGCAATTAATGAGCATCAGTGTAATTCCATGATAAAGAAATCAGAAAAGAGGTTTTAGTAAGTGATAGTGTTGTTAAGATTCTACATATTTTCAGTTAATGTCCTATATAAACATGAAATGATTTTCAGATGAGTCATTAAAGAAAACATTTGTATTTTTGTGCTTGGTATTTTCAAACATTATTTTATACCCAATTGGAAATTACGTATTTGGTACAAAGCATCAGGTGAATTTGCCATTCTGAGTAAATTCTGTAAGTAAATATTCTGCAGCCTCTAATTGGCCATATCTGCTTCTAAAACTCCAATTGGAATATAGGCTACTGGCTTATTTTAACGTACATTTTTGTGGGTGACGTGGAGCTAAACCAAAGTGATTTCTACAAGCTAAATCTGCTTTAAAAGCATCAATAATCAGATTTAGCCATAATTACTTTTAAAATAACATTATTTAAAAGGAAAAATCCATTTTATTTTTAAAAGTCTGGATTACCAAGTGAGAGTGGTTTAGAGAACATTTTAGAAAAATTTGAGGTTTTGTGGTGGTGTGTATTTTGGTGATGGGTAGAAGGACTGTTGCTTTGGAAAAAGAGAATTCTGAGTTTTGAGCCAGCCCTTGAAGTTATTACCAGTTAATAATTGGCAGAAAGCTGATTAAGTGGATTTTAGATAGGTGGACTGAGATGGGAAAAAGACATTGACTTTGGCATTAGCCAGGTTATCCGGGGAACATATGAACAGATTGACTTGTTTGGAGGAGCAAAGATTTGGAATTCTGAGAAATTGAATTCAGAAAGAGTGGGAACAGCCAATGTTTGAATACTATAAAAGGTTGAGAGGTTCAGGAACCACTGATCTTTTAAATTTCAAACCACTTTATCTTGAGCTGTGGCATAACCAGAGGAAAATGGTATTTTGAAGCAGATTTAATTGAGAGCTCCCTGGCAAGATGGCTTTGGACACAAGGAATAACTTGTGAGGTCTATAAAAAGAATCAGACATGAGAAAGCCACATTACATTGATAAGGCCTTTAGGTGCTGGGCACAAGGGAGTCTTCCTAGATTCTTCATTTATTTACTATGTAGAATGTGAGGGTGGTAAGAAACATCACAAACCATACAGGATAGTTCCTTGGATTTCACAGGTGAGAAAAGTGAATAACCAGAGAAGTGGAATGAATTTCTGAGTTTCGAGTTTGAGTTATAGAGTATATAAAACTAAAGTGTTGAGAAGCAAATTATTGGAAATGAAATTGATAGCTACATCAGGCCATCAATTTGGTTTGGCTTTCTGTGGTACATGGTGCCCATTTGATGCTGCTAATCATCTTTGCAATAATTTTATACTTTTGTTTTTTCCATCATCTCTAGATGTCACTGCTGTGTGTATACTAGAAGGGTTCCAAAATCAACAAAGCATGCTGTTAGCTGATAAAGTTCTTAAACTTCTTGGAAAAGAGAAAGCCAAAGAAAAATATAAGGTAAATCTAAGTTGGTTAATAGAGGGGATATACATTGTGAAGAGTCATTTTAATTTACACTGCTTGAACTTGGGCATGATGGCAGTGGTAACAACTGAAATTAGATCTGTGTTACGCTTCTTTTCCTGTAATATTGGGCTTTGTGGCTTATCTTTTTAAAAGAAGAATGTAGGCTATATGCAATATTGTATCTGGAGAATACTGAAAGAATTCATCTGTATTAGAGGTTGCCAAATAAAGCCTATGGACTGCATCCAGTCTGCCACCTGTTTGTATAAAATATTATTGGAACACAGCACTCAGCCATCATTTTTGGTTGCTTTTAAGCTAAAACAGCAGAGTGAGGTGGTTATGACAGGGACTGTATGGCCTGTAAAGCCTAAAATACTTACTACCGGTCTTTTATAGAAACAATTTGCCAGGCCCTGTCTATATCATTAAAGGTATATTTTTAAGCATATACTGTATAAATTGGCATTGGTTTTAAGCAGTCTGTAACAGGTAATTTAATTCAAGAAGCCTTATTGAACAAAACTCCATGGTGGCCATTTTAGAAATAAATGGTCCTTGGGGCGCCTGGGTGGCGCAGTCGGTTAAGCGTCCGACTTCAGCCAGGTCACGATCTCGCGGTCCATGAGTTCGAGCCCCGCGTCAGGCTCTGGGCTGATGGCTCAGAGCCTGGAGCCTGTTTCCGATTCTGTGTCTCCCTCTCTCTCTGCCCCTCCCCCGTTCATGCTCTGTCTCTCTCTGTCCCAAAAAAAATAAATAAACGTTGAAAAAAAAATTAAAAAAAAAAAAAAAAAGAAATAAATGGTCCTTGCCCTTACAGAATTACAGTTTAGTGAGAGAGACCATTAATAAGTATAAAAGGCATGATATGGGGAAGTGTCATGAGCGATAGAAGTAGTGTCATGGGATTACCACAGGCATCACTAAATATCTATCACTGGAAAATTTCTGCTAAACTTCGGTAATATCAAGGCAATTGTTCCTTTTTTCTTTAAGAATAATGTTTCCCTTAAGTTGATTTTAATAAGCTGTGTAGGGGCTCCTGGGTGGCTCAGTCGGTTAAGCGTCCGACTTCAGCTCAGGTCACGATCTCACGGTCCGTGAATTCGAGCCCCGCATCGGGCTCTGGGCTGATGGCCCAGAGCCTGGAGCCTGCTTCCGATTCTGTGTCTCCCTCTCTCTCTGCCCCTCCCCCGTTCATGCTCTGTCTCTCTCTGTCTCAAAAATAAATAAACTTTAAAAAAATAAAAAAAATAAAATAAGCTGTGTGTTTTTTAAATTTTACACCCCTGAATATTAGCTGAGTTAAACAGTTAAAATGGGTTTCTTCACTGTAGGACTTTCATGTGCTAGGATATGTTGTGAATCTTGGAGAGGAGTATAGCTGTAGTTGTTCTCAGTCTCTTTAAACTGTGCTTTTTTTCCCCTTGAGCATTTCCTAGAACTGGGATTCCTCACAGCACTGTAAAATATCATTTAATAGTCTCACAACCTTGAGGGAGCCTAATTTCCTTGTGTATATTTATAATGTTATTGTGGAGTGATTATATTGGTTGGTCTTCAGGGTGCTCAGAAAATACAAGATAACCCACATTTATATAGGTTCCAAATTAGTTTCCACTTATATTTTCTTTGAAGTTTTTATTTAAGTAATCTTTACACCCATTATGGAGCTTGAACTCACAACCCCGAGATCAAGAGTCGTATGCTCTTGTGACTGAGACAGCCAGGAGCCTCTCCACTGTTCATATGCTACCTTTGTAAATCACAAAATACTTTTCATGTTATTGTTTTTATTTCTACAACAGCCCTATGAGAAAAATAAGGCAAGTATATTTGTTGCCATTTTACAGATAAGAAAACTGAAAGTGACATGTGCAGAGTCACATGGCTAATTAGCGGCACAGCTGGAACTTGTATCTTATTCCTTTGTTACTTAAGTCCATCACTTGCATTGTATTTATTTTAAATGTGTAATTCTGTGTGGAAGGCAGGAAGATACCTTTTCCAAGCTGAAATAGTAAACTAAAAGTAATGATTTAGTCTGTCTTCAGCAACTGCTATTTAAAGTGGCAAATGATTGCCACTATATATTCCTATACAATCTTTAGTGAAATACTGAAGTTAAGCATACTTGTCATTTGATGGGTGACCAATTGATTTACAGTATTAACCTGTATAATCTTAAATGAAGACATTGAATTTCTCCCATAAAAATAGGGCTTTCCCTAAGATTTCCTTTGTCTTCTTTCCCAGTCTCCTCTATTCTAGATTACATAATTTACTTACAAAGCCAAATTCCCTTGGGGTGCTGGGGTGGCTCAGTAGGTTAAGCCTCCAACTCCTGCTTTCAGTTCAGGTCATGATCTCATGGTTAGTGGGATTGAGCCTGCTTAGGATTCTCTCTCCCTCTCTCTGCCTTCCCCTGCTTGTGCTTGCTCTGTCTTCTCCTCTCTCTCTCTCTCTCACTCACTCTCTCAGAATAAATAAACTTAATAAAGAAAAAAGCCAAATTCCTTTTTGTCCTTCAAATACAAAGGCATTGAATCTACCAAAAAAACAGGAATGGTATTTATTATGCATACAATTTAAAACACCGTATTCCAACTTAAAAATCTTTGGGTTAGATTTTCAAGATAAAGGATCCAAAATATAAGGGCCCTATGGTTATGTTATTCCCTGTACCCTCTTGAAGATTTTATCCTAATTGGACTAAAAGGAAATAATTCTATAATGATGAATCACGTTGCCATGCCAAAAAGTAATTAAAACAAGAAATGTGATTTCATTCAGACTTTGAGTGGCATTTACTGTAATGGAGATCTTCAGATGCAGTACAGCTGGAGGTCAGATGAAAGCCCATGGTAAATGGACTTAACATTATAGCACCTGTGTAAGATGTGGTCTTGAGTGGTAAATTAAGATGCTGATCTAGAACAGAGACCAGAAGGAGATAATTTTTATTTTTTATTACATTTTTAAAAAATTCATTTTTAAGTAATGTCTATACCCAAGGTGGGGCTCAAACTTACCACCCCCAAGAGTTGCATGCTCTGCCAGCTGAGCCAGCCAGGTGCCCCAGGAAATAATTTTTAACTCGGCAGTTATTTGCCTCCTGTGTTTGAGATTTCACTTTCTTGGACTTTAACATGTAGTCCTAGGAGGTCTGGATATTTTACATCTTTGGAGAAGAGAGGTGTCATTTAAAACCTGCTTTGAACAACTGGGATGAGTAGCTTTACCAGTTCCACTGTCTCTTGTCCTGTGGTTTGCAGTCTGATATTCTTCAGTTATTTGAGAATGAGATCCTAGTTTTTACAGCAGTCATTCTCAGTATTGTACAAATGTACCTGCTTCTTTGGTCGGTGTTTTCTCATTTTGAAATATTTAAATGTGATTGAATTTCAGAATCGTGAACCTTTGATGCCATCTCCACAGTTTATCAAATCTTACTTCAGTTCTTTCACGGATGATATAATTTCTCAGCCCATGCTTAAAGGAGAGAAGTCTGATGAAGATAAAGACAAGGAAGGAGAGGCCTCAGAAGTTAAAGAAAAGTAAGTTTATCAACTGTAGTATCTACGTAGTACCACATGATACTCTCAAGAGGATTCCCAGTGAGTCGAATAGTTGACTGTATTTGAATAGGGGCACTAACTTGAAAATTATCATGTAGCTCAACATACAGATGTTTTAGTGCAGGGAAGTTTATAATTTATAACTGTGAGATGCTTAGGAGTGCCCCATAGAGTAACTTTCTTCCAAGTTTTTCCTGCTTGCCTAGCCATTCTTTGGGCTTCTTGTGTCTGTTTCTGTAGAAAACTGAAACCAAAGTACAAGATGCTGTGTTTACAACTGAGGATCAAGTCATGTATGTATAGAAGTCACCTAGTCTGCTCATCCATTTATATTTATCAGTATTGTGTTTTGCTGTTAAGGTTAGCTCTCCTTTCTAAGAGAAGGTATAATATTATTACCAACATGACATTTTTTAATGAGTTGGGAAGAAAAGGGAATATTTGTTCTAGTAGCAGAGCATAATTTTGTGTCCATGGCATATTGGAAAGTTTGAGGAAACATTGCTTTTGATTTGTATGTCCCTAATTTTTCAACCAATGTTGGCCACCTTTTAAGGGAGGACACCATGTATAATTGTAGTTGACACACAGTCTTTTCAGAAAATTGTAGTACAGAAGTAAATGTTGAAGACCATGCCAATAATTTCCTCTTCGGGTTAGGGAACATTCCTTGCTAGAAGAATTGCAGTGAAGTTAGAGTGCAGGGAATATTACCGTGTAATTATAGGATAAGTTAGCAGAGTTACAAGATTTTGACTGATAAGTTACTTGCCAGTTTTCTCTACTCAGGATGTATAATGAAGGAAATGAGAAATGTATTTTAACTTACAGAGACTTATATTTGTAAGACCCCTTAAAGGTCAGCTAGTCATCTTAGAAGAATACTGATGTCACTGTATTTTAAAAATTTAGGGAACGGTGATTTTTTTTTAAAGTCCTACTTAATAGAAGAATCTTCCCTTAAATTTGCTTCTTTGATATTTCCACCTATTCATTCTAGGTCTGTTTTGTAAACAACACAACTTCTGGGTGAGAGTCCTTCAGATAATTCTCTGCCTCCAGTATTGCTCCTTGACAGTGCATTTTCTACAACATAGCCAGAGTGTTCTCTACCAAGCAGAGATCAGCTCACGTCTCTTCCCTTGGCTTATGTGACCTAAACTTAATTATCTCCTAATTCTCTGTTCTTTCTGTTAGGCATAAAATAACTGTTGAGTGACATCAGTATGCCACAGGTGTGAAGGTGAATAAGACTGGATCCTTATCCATGATGCAGATCAGTCAGTCATTAGCTCATCCTTTAACATATATAAATGTCGAAGCCTAGGCAGTAACCCTCGGTTTCTGCTGTTGACTCTGCTGTTTACCTTTTTTTCCTAGTCTCCAAGACATCGAGAAAAATCCCAGTCCGCATCAGAAATCCTAATCAGTTATTCCTCCACCACCACACCACCCCATTCCAGTCCTATACTGGAATGTTAAGGGGAAGTAGACAGTTGATTAACTCTAGCATACGAAATGTTGAAGTTTCAGCATTTGATCCTTCCTTAGTAAATAATTTCCTATGTTCATTTTTATTTTCAGTTCTGGATATCTAAGGGCCAAACAGTATATGGAAGAAGAAAATTACGATAAAATCATAAGTGAATGCTCAAAAGAAATAGATGCTCAAGGCAAATACATGGCAGAAGCATTATTACTACGAGCCACCTTCTACCTGCTTATTGGCAATGCCAATGCGGCCAAACCAGATTTAGATAAGGTCATCAGTTTGAAAGAAGCTAATGTGAAGGTACATTTAAAAATGTGTGTGTGTGTGTGTGTGTGTAAAAATTGATTAAAAAAAGGGACTTACAGGTTTTCCCAAATTTTCAAATTTTAGTTGCTATTCTCCAAAAGGCTGTTTTTATTTTGGAAGGAACTACCCCTAATGATGATTGGGTCAGTATGGTGAAACTGAAACATAAATATGAGTGATGTTTATCTTTAGCTAGGAAAGGATTTTTTTTTCTTTTTTCTATGGCATCTGGTAACTTGAGCTTCCCGTTATAGCCACTGCTTACTGTATTATTAGACTATATTTGGATAGGGGTAAGGGTGATATAGCAGTGCTATAGGTAATACTGTAAATAAAAATACAATAGGGAATACAAGATTATAAAATGCATTCAATAAAATAAACATTTAATCTGAAAGATTTTTACATGAATTAAAAAATAGGTTCTAAAAATATGATATAGAGATATATTGAAATATACCAAAAGTTTTTGTAGTTGCATAGTTGGAACAGCTTTTTATCTTCCAGGTATTCTTATGTGTACATAATTATTTTCATAATTAAGATTTAGGGGGACCTGTTGAATTATATGAGTCTTCTACTCAGTGTTAACAAGACAAAGCTTAGCTACCAATTAACTAAAATTTCTTACTAGTTTGTTACATTTGTTCGGCCTGTTTGCTCAGTGAATTAAGTGAATTCTGTCTTTTTTCACCTCCAGATAATTCATTCATGTATTTTGTGAAATATAAAAGTTATTTTCAAGGCCTGAATTTTTAACAAACTATCTTAACTTCTTATAAACAAAAATAATTACAACTAAGTATTATTAAAAGTTCCTTTTAGAACCACCCTACGACCCAGCAATAGCACTACTAGGAATTTACCCAGGGAATACAGGAGTGCTGATTCATAGGGGCACATGTACCCCAATGTTTATAGCAGTGCTTTGAACAATAGCCAAATTATGGAAAGGGCCTAAATGTCCATCAACTGATGAATGGATAAAGAAGATGTGGTTTATATATACAATGGAATACTACTTGGCAATGAGCAAGAATGAAATCATGCCATTTGCAGCAACATGGATGAAACTGGAAGGTATTATGCTGAGTGAAATAAGTCAGTCAGAAAAAGATACTATGTTTTCACTCATATGTGGATCTTGAGAAACTTAACAGAAGACCATGGGGGAAGGGAAGGGGAAAAAAATAGTTACAGAGAGGGAAGGAGGCAAACCATAAGAGACTCTTAAATACAGAGAACAAACTGAGGGTGGATGGGAGGGTGGGGGAGAGGGGAAAATGGGTGATGGGGATTGAGGAGGACACTTGCTGGGATGAGCACTGGGTGTTGTGTGTAAGTGATGAACCACGGGAATCTACCCCAAAAACCAAGAGCATGCTTTACACACTGTATGTTAGCCAATTTGACAATAAATTATATTTTTTTAAAAAAAGTTCCTTTTAAAATGAGGTTTTCAAATTGAAGATACACTAATAATATGATCTTTATTTTTATTATCTAGTGATCACAAATATGTTCCGTTTTTGTTAAAATTGTGGGAGTGTTCTTATTTCATCGAAAGAAAATTTACATGTACTTTTACCTCAAAAAATTTTTTTGGAGAAGAAACCTATTTCTTCCTTCATGACCAAAACTTTTTGTTTTAATGGCAAGTAGTAATGATGCTTATCATACACCCTGTACAGATATTTACTCAAAATGTCAAAATGTGGTGTTCTCTCTCTCTCTCTCAAAAGAAAAAAAAAAGACGTATACTTTTAAAGGATGAGCTTTATGGTGTGTGAGTTATACTTGAATAAAGCTGTTACTTTAGAAAAACTAAATTGGAATAAACAGTAACAATGAACCTTTTCTCATTTTGGTTATGTAGCTTCGCGCAAATGCTCTCATCAAAAGAGGCAGCATGTACATGCAACAGCAGCAGCCTTTGCTGTCTACTCAGGATTTTAACATGGCTGCTGACATTGATCCTCAGAATGCAGACGTTTATCACCACCGAGGACAGGTACTTTTCTTATCAAGAGTTCTGACCTTTGTACTAAGGAATAGGATACTAGTTTTGAGAAGGTTGTCAAAAGTTTTCTTGTGTCACTTCTGATAGCTTGAACAAAGTATCAAAGTATTTCACAGTCTGGGTGGGCGTTTAGGTAGTCCTGTCTTGAATATTTGTCCTTTATAAAAAAAGAAACAGAAGGGTACAATTACTGGCTTGCCGGTTCGAGTTTGTTTTGCACGTATTTCTGGCTTTTAGGTTTTCAGTGAGTAAAACATTAAAAGCATTTATTGAATATTTTAGGTTAATGGTAGAATCAACAGGATGATTTCTGTGGGCTTGCTGTAAGGAAATAGCGTCCTAAACTTTCCAAACAGTACAAAAAAAATCTCTTCTGGAGTTTTATAGTATTTGGTTTTTTAGTAAAAATACATAGTGAAGGAAATCATTTCCAATTCCAGCCTTATCTGGGGAAAACATGTCTTTATAACCCGTTTAACATGGATGGCTTCTTGGACTACATTAGGGTGGAATGTATAGGCTACATTTCCATACAACAGAAAAGCTGAAGTTCTTTCTAATGTAGGAAAATTTTACCTAATACTTCTATCTGAAGGCTGTTAAGAGATGTTAAGATAATCTCTTAAAATTCTTGACATTTTGATCCTTACTGGTAGTGTCTTAAGATTAATTTGAAAGATAATTACTCTTGTCTGCTATGTTTGAAATTTGAAAGTAGGGATGTTTTAGTCTTCTAGGAGAACAGGTTTCTTGCTTAAGAGTGACCAAAACTGCAGTACAAAAATGGTGGGTTTAATAGTATTTAGTGTTTTTGAAAAAACTGGACACTAGTTTTTAGAATCTTTCCTTTAAATGATAGGATTTTCTAGTTCATGGTTTCTAGAAAGTAATTTTGTATTGAATACTACATGCTTAGCATTATGCTAAATTGTGGTAAGAGACACTGTATAGATAATTGCTTTTTTTCTTCCTTAGCTGAAAATATTGCTTGATCAAGTTGAGGAAGCAGTGGCAGATTTCGATGAATGTATTAGATTAAGACCTGAGTCAGCCCTGGCACAAGCTCAGAAATGTTTTGCATTGGTGAGTTCTACTTTCTTTTGTATTTTCCTAAACATCATTTTTATTTCCCATTGTTAACAAAAATAAGTGTTTCATTGTCTACAAAACCATCACCTATTTTTCTGCCAAAGGAAGACTACAAGAGAAAAACTGTTGGTTTAGAGAAATGGAAGTATAGTTGCTAATTGAGGTTTTGCTCCTATATTTCTCTGGATGTTTTGAGTTTATCTTGATAGATGTTTTTCCCTGATTTCATCCTCCCCTAAACAGCACCGTTCTTCTTACTTTTCTACCATAAACTAGCACAAAAAAACAAAAGCATTTTGAGGAAGTACTCTTCGGTCATACCACATAACTGCTTTCTCATCTCGCCTTTGTAAAGCTGTTAATACTCAGAAACATGAAGCTAAAAATCAGGTAAAATAATTCCATTTCTAGTGAAATGAGGTACTTCCAGTTAGCCCTTATAGTCTGAGTCCTAAAAGAGTTTTTCTTAAAGAAATTGGGTCACAAGCACATTTATATTATGGATGAAAAATGTTACTAGATGAAGCTTTATAACACCTGTAGTAAGGTGATAATAAATTATATTTAGAAGCCACCATTTACAAAATGGAGAGCGTACTGGACTTCTAAAAGCCCTCATTTATATGCAGTGGTAACTTACACGTTAGTATGCCTTCTTCTAGATTATTAAACATCTTGAAATTGTATAATGGCAATGAAGTCATAGTTGTACATAGCAAATGGAGATATATCCAGAGATAGTTTCTTGCAACCCTTTTAGATGCAGCAAATTAGGTTAGCAAATCACCTGCTTTTCTGGAAATAATTATGTGATTTTTGTGTGACTTTTGTCATATGTTAAATTCCATGAGTTTTTGAGTTCTTGATTTGACAGGCCTCTTTTGATTTATTTCCACAGTATCGCCAGGCATATACAGGAAACAATTCTTCACAAATCCAAGCAGCTATGAAAGGTTTTGAAGAGGTTATAAAGAAATTCCCAAGGTGTGCTGAAGGCTATGCACTGTATGCTCAGGTAAATGTGATTTTTCATATTTTTTTAGTGGGCAGTCCTTTTTTTTTTTTTTTCTTTTTTCTTTTAAGATTTTATGTATGTATGTTTATTTTTTGAGAGAGAGAGAGAAAGGGAGACACATAATCCAAAGCAGGCTGTAGACTCCAAGCTCAGAGCGGTCAGCCCAGAGCCCGACACGGCTTAAACTCATGAACTGTGAGATAATGACCTGAGCTGAAGTCGGACACTTAGCCTACTGAGCCACCCAGGTGCCCAGAACCCCTAGATGGAGAGTTACATGCTCCACTGACTGAGCCAGCCAACCAGGTACCCCCAATTACCAGTCCTTTTAAAGAACTGCATTCATATGCTGAATTCCATATGGAAATCAGAAAACTGTGCTTCCCTGGTTGCAGCTTCTATGAATACAAATAGCTTTGTTCCTGTTTTGATTTTCCTGGCATCAAAATGGTCTTGAGTCACCTCAGGAGTGGCTCTTATGTTAATACAGTTTGAAAACCCTAACTCCTAAACTCCTAACATGGGAAGTCTGAAGTAGATCATTTCCCTCAAGTGTTCATTTGGATTGGGTTCGCAAAATTAATTCCTTTAGGAAAATTTACCCTGTGCAATTGGTGAGAAGAATGTCCAAGGAAAGGTTTTTCTTCCTCTTTGATCATTGTTCTTTTAAATGGTTAGATAGGCTGTAACAGCTTATTTTAATTTCTCTCTGGTTTGCCAACTCCTGAGCTTTCCTTGCTTTAGGATTGAAGGTGTGGAAAGTGGGATGTACATTTGAATTTTTTTCACTTTTTAATTGTAGTCTGAAGTCTCTGAGAAATTACTTATTTTCAGTCATCCATTTAAATGAAAATGGTTAGCTTCTTATAGCCACAGTTAGACTTTTTCCTGCAACTAAATGATCTTGGAATGGCTATTTTCTTTCTTAGTCTTTAAGTTGAAATTTGCTTTTGGTATATTCATAAACCAGACATCTCAATACACTGTATAATATCTTCTCTTACTCTTTTTTATTCCAAATAAATGTTTTCCCCCTGACCCAAACATCACAGAAATAGGAAACATTTAAAAATGTCCATCTGTGGGGGCACCTGGGTGGCTCATTCAGTTGTGTGTCTGACTCTTGATTTCAGCTCATGTCATGATCTCACTGTTGTGAGATCGAGCCCCATGTCAGGGTATGCCCTGAGCATGGAATCTGCTTGGGATTCTCTCTCCCTCGCTCTCTCTCTGTCCCTCCTCTGCTCGCTCGCGCAATCTTTGTCTCAAAAATAAATTTTTTTGTAAAAAAAAAAAAAAAATGACCATCTATGGTAGATTCCTACCTCCAAACCTTTCTGAAGGTTGTTTTTGTTTTTATTGTCTTTCATGCTACCTTTAGTCAAGTTGTAAGTGCCACAGGCCATAACTTTTTTTTTTTTTTTTTTTTTGTGAGTGGGATTATGACAAGATGGACTCGTGTTAGCTCTGTTCTTTAAAAGTCCTAATATCACTGCATTGTTAGGAATTGAGATTCAGGATATGAAGTACAACCCAGAAACTCTTTAAATTGAGTGTGAGGAGTGCCTGGGTGGCTCAGTCAGTTAAGCATCAAACTCTTGATCTCAGCCCAGGTCATGATCTCACAGGTTTATGAGTTTGAGCCCCACATTGGGTTCTGTGCTGACAGAGCAGAGCCTGCTTGAGATTCTCTGTCTCCCCCTCTCTTTGCCCCTTCCCTGCTTGCTTGCGCGCGCTCTCTCTCTCTCTGAAAAGTAAACATTAAAAAAAAAAAAAAAATAGAGTAGGAGCACCTGGTGGCTCAGTTGGTTGAGTGACCGACTTACGGTTTCGGCTCACTTTATGATCTCATGGGGTCTGAGCCCTGCATCCTGCTCTGCGCTGATAGCATGGAGCCTGCTTGGGATTCTCTCCCTCTTTGTCTCTCTACCCCTCCCCCACTAGCACTCGCTCATTGTCTCTCTCTCTCTCAAAAATAAAAACGTTTAGGGGCGCCTGGGTGGCGCAGTCGGTTAAGCATCCGACTTCAGCCAGGTCACGATCTCGCGGTCTGTGAGTTCGAGCCCCGCATCAGGCTCTGGGCTGATGGCTCAGAGCCTGGAGCCTGTTTCCGATTCTGTGTCTCCCTCTCTGTCTGCCCCTCCCCCGTTCATGCTCTGTCTCTCTCTGTCCCAAAAATAAAATAAACGTTGAAAAAAAAAAAAAATTTAAAAAAAAAAAATAAATAAAAACGTATAAAAACCTTTTTTTTTTTTTTTTAATAAAATGAATTGAGTTTGAAATGATCTTATCTCTCCTTAGAATTTCTAGACAGGATGATGAAACATTGCTGATTACGCACAGTATTTAATTGTGAAAGCATGTACGAGATAAAATTTTATAAAATGTATTATGTAAGTTAAAATAGGACAAACACACATTATAATTGTATGACATTTTTATTGAAAGGTACACTTGGGTTTGATTAGGTTTGATTAGGAACAAACCAGAAGATGACAGTACCACCCTATCCTCATCACGGAAATGAAATTCAAAAGGATTTTTTTTAGCACAGATTTCTATAGGCAGCTAAAAGAGCAAAGGCCACTGCATAGCTTTAAAGGAAACTCATACTAGGTACAGGTCTTCAGAGTTTTCCTAATTGCACATTGTCCTGTCTCTATGCCATCTTCAGAACAGCTGTGGCTTACTCGGGCTATCTTCTTATCAGCCCTAACATTACTAGTCTGTTTGCACTAAAATAAGTATCCTTTGACCCCTCCTCTGCTTTTACTTCACATATAATATATATGTTACTTTATACACAAATAGATGTGGTTACATAGTGTAACCTTTTTAACTCTCAAGCTTGAGCTTAGATGCTAACCAGCTCTCAGTAGTTTCAGTGTGAACTGGTATCCATGTAACCAAGCCTTCCATTTCTGCCATGGGATTTGCCCTAAAATAGTTGACTGTAGCTGCTTTTTTTTTTTTTCTTTTATCAGTCATTTTTAAGGAATCACTTTGGTAACAGTTAACACCTAATTGAATTTATTCTTCCAAACGAGTGGCTCAGTTGGTTGAGTACCCGACTGTTGATCTCGGCTCAGGTCATGATCTCAGAGTCCATGAGATCAAGCCCGGTGTCGGGGTCTGTGCTGACAGTATGAAGCCTGCTTGGGATTCTCTGTTTCCCTCTCTCTGCTCCTCCCCTGTTCTCTGTTATACATAAATGAACATTAAAAAAAAATAAGAACTGGCACCAAGAGTGGGATTTTCTCTACAGTGTACCAGATCATCTGTTATTGTAATATCACTAACCACTTGCCAAAAAGAAAGAAAAGTTAATATTTCATATTTATAACAATGCTTTGTAAAAAAAAAATAATAATAATAATACTAAGATGTAACATTTTTAAATAAGTTTATATCCCCAAAACAGAATTTGGTAATGAATGGATAAATTAAGTAAATTTTAATAATTAGTAAACAATATACTTTTAATTGTTTAGGTTGACAGTTACCTTAAAATAACTGAAGTATCTCCTCATATAGGCATTAACAGATCAACAACAGTTTGGTAAAGCTGATGATATGTATGATAAATGTATTGATTTGGAACCAGATAATGCCACAACATATGTTCATAAAGGGTATGTATATTTGTGGTTCTCTTTGTTTCTGTAAGAAACTGTATTTCCTGCATAGTAATAAGATGGATTTCTTCTAGTCCTTAAGAAAGGAAGTGGGCGACTGTGATAGAGAGTGTCAGTGAGTTAACTGACAAATTTCCTAATGCTGTGGATGCTTTATTAATTTTTGAAATTGTACTTCCATTTCATTCTTACACAGCAATTAATGTACTAGCATAAAGATTTCAGTTCTGAACATCCTGTCAAATATTACCTGTATCAAAATAAGTTTTTTCAGTCCTTGTGTACTTGAATTATCATTAAGAAAAAAACTTAAATTATACAAAGTAAAAAATTAGGCCATGCAAGGTAAGTCAGTAATAGAGCCTAGACCTTTGGACACTTTTTTCATAATAAGGAATTTGGACTATAAAACCAATATAAAATTGGGGGGAATTAATGCTGATTATGTACGGTTTTAGTTGGGTTTTCCTTGTAAATTCATTGAGGTCGGAAATTGAGTCACGTACTTATCCTAATGATACTGTGCCATCGTCCCATCTGACTGCCTTGTTGCATTTGCAGTTTACTTCAGCTTCAGTGGAAGCAAGATCTGGATAGAGGTTTGGAGCTCATCAGCAAGGCTATTGAAATTGACAATAAATGTGATTTTGCATATGAAACCATGGGAACTATTGAAGTGCAAAGGTAACTCCTACAGTATGTTAGAAAATTTAAGGTAGCTCCATAGATATTTATCTTTTCATTCTTATTACAGATATGTTATTGTCAATATCCATTAAGTCTTAATATGTCATGCCTTTTGAAGCAAGCTTCCCTTATAAGTATACAACTTTGATTTGCCTTGTTTCATTACTTTTTCAATTTAAAAGTCACACTTTAAAAAATTGTTTAAGTCAAGCATATGCATTAGAAAGGAATATTTGAGCATTATGTGTAGGTAGGAGCACAGCCAAGGGACTTGGGGGAACCTGTGATTGGAGGGGAGGGACATGGGGTGGGAGTGTGGTGGTAGGAGATAAGGGGAAAGGTGAGTTCACACACATGTGAAGGTAAGGCCCCTGGATACTATTAATGTTCTCTGAGGTTACGTCACTGCCTTTTTTTTTTTTAATCTATCTTTGGGGGGTGGGGGGAGAATGCAAGCAGGGGAGGGGCAGGGTGAGGGGGACAGGATCTGAAGCAGGTTCAGTACTGACAGGCTGACAGCAGCGAGCCCTACGTGGGGCTCGAACTCACGAACTGCCAGATCATGATGTGAGCTGAAGCTGGACACTTAACCGCCCCATGTCACTGCTTTCTAAAGGAGCCTTATGATTTAGTACAGAAACACAATGAATTTAGGAGCCAGACGGGATTATAATTTTGAGTAAGTCATTTAATTTCTCTAGTCTCACTGTTCTTATCTGTAAACAGAGACTACAGAGGTGTAACGTAAGCACATAGTATTTATAATAGTAGCTAACATTGAGTGCTTTCTTTGTGCTAGGCACTATTTTGTTTCTTATAAAGGAGCAAAGAATTTATTAGGATCATAGTTGAACCTTAGTGGTCAGAAACTTCACTGTATTCTGTAAAATTCCTATAGGATGTGAAACATTTAAAATTTTGTTCTTTTAGAGGAAACATGGAGAAAGCCATTGACATGTTCAACAAAGCTATTAACCTGGCCAAATCGGAGATGGAGATGGCTCATCTGTACTCACTGTGTGATGCTGCTCATGCCCAGACAGAAGTTGCAAAGAAATACGGATTAAAACCACCAACATTATAAAATAGGGGGAAAGAGAATGACCCTCTTTTTAGAAGTTTACTCCCTTTTCAACTGAACCCTAAAGACACTGTCATGAACTGTGTTGAATGGTGGAACTTAGTATTTCTGTTTGTGCTGTTGTCATTCATTACAGGTTTCATGTCTAGGTGTTGTGGGAGTGGCTGTTGAAGGAAGTTTGCAGTGTTGCAGCTTTTATTCCCTGTGCAACAAAAGCTTAGAACCTGTTAAAGGGATATGAAAGCTGCAAAGAGTACAGATGATAATTAGCCATGCAAATAAAAACTTTGATTTGTTGATTTGGCTTTTTTTTTTTTTTTTTTTTTTTTGGAGGCGGGGGATGGGGGGCGATGGTTATGTTCTGGATGGTGTGTGTGTGTGTGTGTGTGCGCGCGCGCGTGTGCACGCGCATAATATATTTTACAGCATGTTGGTTTTTAAATTCATATAGTAAGTGCTGTAAAACAAGTTTCTTTGATTCAGTTAATCCCTTTTAGTTTTTTATTTAAGGAAACAAAACTTAAATGGGGATTTTGTTTTGAAGGCAGCAAAACTGAGACCCTTTAAACCACTGTCAGCATGCACAATGCCTCTGATTCTGCAGAATTGTTAGATTCAGTGGCAACTTAAGCCTTTTGACCCCATTCAACTCCAATGGATAATGTACATTGTTCCTAAAGTCTATAGCAACTGGCTTTCATACAGTAAATCACACAGAACCAAATATTCTGGTATATATGCTGGAAGACTGAAAATTAATGGGTGAGTGAACCAGGCAAGAGGTAAGATGAAATAGAAATGGGTTTTAATTGCCTGTGGCTATTTTTTATATTAGGCACACTATTTAATAGTGTACTTTTGAAAGAAAATTCAGGTTGGTTGTGTGTATAAAGATGAAGTGTAATACATGGGAGTGTTTAATTAGCTTAAAATTTGTAGTGCAGAAATGTGGCTAAAGGTTCCAAAAGGATATGTTTTGGAGTCAGAAGCATAGTATTTCCTAAGGTGGTAAGTTTAGTGTTTTAACTATGGCTATGTGTGCTTAAAGAATTTTAAGCCAGTATTTTCAGAAGTGCTGATGAAATGTGGAATGCTTTTTAGTTTGGAGCTAACCTTGCTCTCTAGTGCCTGACTGCCCATGCCTAGATCTTTACTAGCGACACTGACAGTTTTATCTTTACTTCACCTTCTTACTGAAAAAAAAAAAAAAAAAAAAAATTGTTTTTGTTTTCCATTTGTCACTTTTCTAGACCATCCTTTTGTTTATATGCTGGATTTTTCTGGTGGGAGAGAGGTTGTGTTCTTAAAGTGTCTCGTTTTGAGATATTTGGAGTTGGGAGAGGTTTATTTAAGTCTGAGTATAATAAAAAAGCAAGCAAGCCTTTGGTTACACTCTGGAAATGAATTCTAATTAGTTTACATTTTTGGGAGTAAAGGAGCATTGTATCCCTCTGTAAGAGGGTGCTTTATCCTAATGAAGTCAAAAAGATTCTGTCTACAAGTGCTACTTTTTTAGAAACTATGAGAAATGACCCCTTCCAAAGTCAGTCTGGAAGACACTGAGGAGGCCTCTAGTGGGGACAGTTTAACATAACTGAAGATGGCCTGGATAATGGAAAGTTTGAGAGCTGTGCATTTTAGTTCTTAAACTATGTACCAATTATCATGATCCCTGAATACAGAAATGTTCTACATATCTGAATAACCTCGGACTTAAAGTTTTTATTTGCATGGCTATATTTATATTAACACTGGTATTTTCTTCTACTCTTCTCCCTTCCTACCCTTTGGGGTTGGGTAGAAAAAGACACGAAGGAAACTGAAGCATGTGCCATTCAATACTATCATTCCAAATCCTCATGGACTATTGCTTGTTCTGAAAAATTTGAAACTGCACTGAAAGCTGCATTTGTCTGTATCTTTTCTTTTGTAAATGACCTCACATGTAAATTCACCAAATAAATATTACATTCAAGCTTTTCTATCTGTCCTTTAAATAAAAAGATAGGTACTTTATTTATCATAGTATTGAGTAAAACCATAATCATTCTCTTATGGGCTTAAACTAACTGAAAATAGGTCTCATTAGTATATGAAGCAAATGAAATTTTTGGTGTGAATTGTGGAGGCTCCTGAGAACATCTGTCCTTCCTATTGGAGAAACAAAGCTCTAAGAAGGGCTACCAGAGCCAGCTTCCTTTATTCCTACCTATACCTGCCCTTACCTATGCTTGCATGGCAGCCTAGAAGTCTGCCAACCAGACCTGAGCCTTGTGTCTAACATGATCTTCGAACTGGTTTCACCAAGTTTTGGTCACAGTTTGCAACCACTCTAGTCTTTCAGAAAGGATGCCTGACATTATCTGTCTAGTAACTGAGGTATAAATAGGAATACATCCCAAAACAACAGTAAAAAATTTGGTTTTAAAACAATTCTGGTAGAACTTTCAGGTCTCTGGGAACTCAAGGCTGTTTATAAACAGGAGGACCATATGATTTAAGCAAACCAGGAAACTTCTGAGTATAAAAGTAATAATTACTTAAGCCTGTTCTGGGTGCACTGGGCTCTTTGCTATTTGTATATATAAGAAAATAACATACAAGGAGGGGGGGAGTAATTAATCCTAAACTCAGTCCTCTTTAAAACTGATTTGTGAATAAAGTGATAGAACTTTAACTTGATCTCTTTTCAAGCCTTAACACACTGTGATTGAATAATGGTCCCCCAAAATATACCCACATCTTGATCCATGGAATCTGTGAATGTTAATTTATATAGCAAAAATGAACTTGGTAGATATGATTGTTAATGATCTTGACATGGGAGCATTATGCTGGATTATCTGAGTAAACCCCAAATGTAATCCCAAGTGTGTTTGTAAGAGGGAAATTGCAGACAGAAGATTATGTGACTACAGGGAGAGAGTAGAGTGACATGGCCACAAACCAGGGAATGCTGGCAGCCACCAGAAGCTGGAAAAGCAAGAAATAGATTCTGCCTTAAAGCAGATGTGGGCCCTACCACTAAATTTGTGGCAGCTTGGTTTTAGGACTGATAGGAAACTAACATACACTCCTCCCATCTATTGTGTACACATGGCTTACAATTTAAAGGAATTCTTTTAGGTATCTCAAAGTCCAGCACGTCTTCATGTACACTTAAATTT
The DNA here is from genome assembly GCF_018350155.1 of Leopardus geoffroyi. NCBI lineage: Eukaryota > Metazoa > Chordata > Mammalia > Carnivora > Felidae > Leopardus > Leopardus geoffroyi. Next base: position 48,254,819 of record NC_059333.1, on the reverse strand, counting down.
TGGCAAAAAGTGGTTTAGGCAATGAATGTATACCCAGGCCACAGTGTGGAGGTTTAATCAAGAGCTGGAACATTTGTGATGTAAAATACATGTGATCATGGTACACTCAACCAGACCAAAAGGCTGCTCCTTCAGTTACGAGGCAAAAGTTGACACACCAATCTCTCAGATGAATGTAGATGCAAAATTCAACAAAATATTACCACACTAAATCATGTGGTAATTTTTTTTAATAAAATTAAAAAAAATCATTTACCCCAGTCAAGTAGGATTTAATCCATGGAGATTCAAAATTTGCAAATCAATGTACTATATCACATTAATGAAAGATAAAAAGATATTATCGTCTCAATGGATGCAGAAAAAGCACACGACAAAGTACAACATGCATTCTCTCAAAGTAGGTTTAGAGGAAACACATCTCAACGTATTAAAAACTACATATGAAAAAACCTATAGTATACTAACATACTCAATGGTGAAAGCTTTACTTCTATGATCAGAAACACACACATGTCCACTCAACACTTACCTGGAAGCCGAGCCACAGCAATCAGACAAGCAAAAAAAACAAAAGATATCCAAACTGGAAAGACGTAAAACTTCTGTGGATAGCACAATGCTATATACAGAAAATCCTAAAGACTCCACCAAAAAACTACTAGTACTAATAAATGAATTCAGTAAAGTTGCAGGATACAAAATCGACATTATGTAACAGATTATGTAACATATATCTGTTACATTTCTACAGACTAATAATGTAGCAGAAAGAAAAATTAAGAAAGTCTCATTTACAATTGCATCAAAAAGAATAAACTTTAGGATGAACCTTAACCAAGGAGGTGAAAGACATGTACTCCGAAAACTATAAAACCATGATGAAACAAACTCAAAATGGAATAAAAAGATACCATGGTCATGGAATGGAGGAACCAATCTTGTTAAACTGCATACTACCCAGAGCAATCTACAGATTTAATGCAATACCTGTCATAATACCAACATTTTCCACAGAACTAGAAAAATTCTAAAATTTGTGTGGAACCCAAAAAGACTCCGAATAGCCAACGCAATCTTGAGAAGAACAAATGAGAGATGTATCACTATCCCAGATTACAAATTACACAACTGTAGTAATCAAAACAGTATGGTAGTAGCATGTTAAAGGACCCATAGATCAATGGAACAGAATAGACATCCCCAGAAATAAAACCATGCTTATATGCTCAATTAACCTATGACAAAGGAGGCTAGAACATAACAGGGAAATGACAGCCCCTTCAATAAATGGTGCTGGGAAAACTAGACCACTTTCTAATGCCATACACAATAATAAACTCAAAATGGATTAAAGGTGAGACCTGAAACTATAAAACCTGCAAAAGAAAACAGTAATTTCTTAGACATCAGCTGTTGCATTTTTCTAGATGTCTCCTCAGCCAAGGGAAGCCAAAGCAAAATTAAATTACTAGGACCACATCAAAATAAAACGCTTTTGCACAATGAAGGCAAACCATCAACAAAACAAAAAGGCAACCTACTGAATGGGAGGAGAAATTCACAAAAGATATATCCAATAAAGGGTTAATGTAAAAAACATATAAAGAACTTCTACAACTCAATCCCCCCCCCCAAAACAAATAATTCACTTAAAAAATGGGCAAAGCACCTGAATAGACATTTTTTCAAAAAAGACATACAGATGGCCAACATACACATGAAAAGATACTCAACATCACTTATCAGGGAAATGCAAATCAAAACCACAATGAATGGCTCAAATCAAATCAGAATGGCTCAAATAAAAAAGACAAAATAACAAGTGCTGACAAGGATATGGAGAAAAAGGAACTGTCCTGCCCATTGGTGGGAAGGCAAATTGGTGTAGCCACTGTGGAAAACAATATGGAGGTTCCTCAAAAAATTAGAATTACCAGATGACCTAGTAATTTCACTGTGGGCTATTTGCCAAAGAATAGGAAATACACTAATTTGAAAAGATATATGCACCCCTATGTTTACTACAGCATTATTTAGCTAAGTTATGGAAGCAGACTAAGTGTTCACTGATAGATGAATGGATAAAGATAATGTGGTGTAGAGGTGAGTGGGTGGCTCGGTTGGGCATCCAACTCTTGATCTTGACTCAGGTCATGATCTCATGGTTTGTGGGATTGAGCCTTGTGTCTGGCTCTGCACTGACAGAATGGATCCTGCTTGGGATTCTCTCTCTGCTTCCTTCCCAGCTCACACACGTGCTTGCTCAAAATAAACAAACTTAAAAAAAAAAAAAAAGGTGTGGGCACCTGGGTGATTCAATTGGTTAAGCATCTGACTTCAGCTCAGGTCATGATCCCACAGTTTGTGAGTTCGAGCCCCACATAGGGCTCTGTGTTGACAGTTGAGAGCCTGGAACCTGCTTTGGATTCTGTGGCTCTCTCTCTCTCTCTGCCTTTCCCCTGCTTGCATGCGCACGCTCGCTCTCTCAAAAATAAACATTAAAAAAAAATTTTTTTTTTTTATTTTTTTTTTTTTCAACGTTTATTTTACTTTTGGGACAGAGAGAGACAGAGCATGAACGGGGGAGGGGCAGAGAGAGAGGGAGACACAGAATCGGAAACAGGCTCCAGGCTCTGAGCCATCAGCCCAGAGCCCGATGCGGGGCTCGAACTCACGGACCGCGAGATCGTGACCTGGCTGAAGTCGGACGCTTAACCGACTGCGCCACCCAGGCGCCCCTAAAAAAATTTTTTTAAGAAAAAAATATATATATGTATAGACAGGTAGATATAACACACACATATAGTGGTATATTAGCCATAAAATAGAATGAAATCATGCCATTTGTAACAACATGTATGGATCTAGAGGGTATAATGCTAAGTGAGATACATTAGAAAAATACCATATGATGGCACTCATGTAGAATTTAAGAAACAACAAAGAAAAAAGAGACAAACCACATTTCTATACACCAAATGGTCACCAGAGGGAAGGGAGGGATAATTGAAATAGGTGAAGGGGATTAAGAGTACACATACCATAATGAGGACTAACGTATAGAGTTGTTAAAGCATTATACTCGTGCCTGAAACTAACATAACACTATGTTAATAAAGAAAAAGTGGAGATGCCTCTGCCAATATATAAAAGAAACATGAAAGGAATGACACTATTTCCAAGTATTTTTTAAGTGTTGAAATTAGACAATATGAAAAATAACTACACTCTGGTGTACTTTAAGGTGACAGAGCACAAATTCTATTGGGGATTGACAGCTAGTATTCTTTCCAGATGGTCTTCATGCTAGAGGGTATTTAAGGTCCTGCTGATCACTGGGACAGAAATGGCAGTGGTGCCTGTCACCAACCAAAGGAGGGGAGGAAGCTAAAGGTGGGAACACACTAAGGACCAACATGACTACTGCCTTTCAGAGTGCAGAGCACTTAATCTTGCCAGTTCTTTTGTTGGCACTGGAAGAAAACAGAACTCTGTGCAAGCATTGTCCTAGAAGCCATGGGAGGGCTCAACAGATACAAAAGGCTTCCAGAGCAAGTGTAGGGGGGAAAGACCATGACTAAAACTAACATCTGGGCATCATGAAAAGTTTAAAGTACGAGGGACTGGACAAAGTACGTAAGATTCTCTGCAGAGATGTCCCATTGTCTAAATTATCAATGAACTGCTGTATTAAACAACTTGTACCCAATTTTATCTCCGAGTGTCTGCCTTATGTCAAGAATTGTGAATGATCTAAGATTTTACCTAGGACTTGAGATCCTAGGTCAGAGACATGGACTTAATTAAGAACGGAAAGCTTCATGTTCGCTTTACTTCCCTTGTACCCCAGATACTATGGAGATGATCTGAAATAATCTAAGTGGATGCTGCATGGGCAGTGGGACTGTGTCACAGATGAGAGAATCTGAACATAGGAAACTCAAATCTTAATGGGCAGATTGCAAGCAAAGCTGCCTGACTTTGGCAGCAGAGGAAAACATTTTTATTATACTGGTTTGTAAATAAACCTGTCCTAAGCTCCAGAAAGAGACAGTCTCTATATTCCAAAACTTTCAAACTTCTTTGAAAGGACAGTCTGGAAGAAATGCCTCTGTTCACAAGACAGGCAGAAACTTAAGAGACTCACTGAGAAATGATTACCCATCTCTACATGTTTTTACCTTCTATTCACCTCAAGCTTAATCTTTCACCAGTTCAGAGGATTATGCTGTCTATCTGGGACGATAGCATGGTGCAGGGAAAAGTATTAATGGCCTCAGCATGAAGTGACTTAAGTTCTAACTAACGTTGCTTTCCACCAGTTGCATTATCTTAAGTAAATGAAGGTCCCACCCAGCTTTAAGTTACATGAAGTTATACCATGTCCCAGATCTTACCCAATTAGAATCCTTTAGGGTAAAGAAATGATTCCAGCAAATGTAGAAAACTTATTTAGCCAGAAAACTTGTACATGTATTAGTGCAATCTGTAGGAAAAAAAGTCACTCCAATTCAACTTGTTTTTACTGAGCACCCATCATGGTGAGGACTAGCCACGAAAAGGGCATAAAGGCCTTGAGGAACTCCAAAACTAATATGACAAAATTGGTGCCATAAAGTTCTATACAATGTGGTATGGAAACACAACTGTAATGAATTCTGCTAAGACTTGAGGGATAAGTAGTATTTGGGTAAAGAGCTTTCTAAAAGATGGGGAAACCACCAGAATTTAAAAATAAAACCTAAGTGAAGAGACATTATGAGTATGAGTTGAAATAAGCCTCTGAGTCCAGCAAGATGAAGCTTTTGTGTTTCAAAACTGGTGAGAAGATGCCAATAGTGTAGCTACATGTTTGAGAATTATCAGCATATATTTAAGACAACATGTAGATGAGCTTACTTCAGGAGAAAATTAAAATTAAAATGGGCTAAGAATAAAACTTTGGGAAACATCAACATCTAAGGGAAAAAGGTGGCAATAAAAAAGTGGTCAGACCACTTACCACAGTGAGACCAAGGTCACATTGATGGTGTTAGGTTTCAGAGAGGTCAAATGAACAAGTCTACAAATAGATCATCAGTAATCTTCGTCAGGTAAGTGTCATTGGAATGGTGAGGGCAGACTCTGGCTGCCAGGCTCTGAAAAGTAACTGAAAGATCAGAATGGACTAGTAAGCCGAAATGACTCCTTTAAGAAATGTGTTTAAAAAAAAAAAAAAAAAGGGGGCAGTTCTAAACTAAATGAACCTCAGGAGGTCTACGCCAAAACACATAATAATTAAAATGGCAAAGTTTAAAGATAAAAAGAATTTTAGAAGTTGTAAAAGAGAAGCAAAAGTTATATATAAGGGGAACTGCATAAGGCTATCAGATGATTTTTCAGCAGAAACTTAATAGACCAGAAGGAGGTGGCATGATATATTCAAAGAACTATAATCAGGAATACTCCACTAGTCAAGGTTATCATTTAGAATTGAAGGACAGATAAAGAGTTTCCCACACAAAAGTAAAAGGAGTTCTGGTCTTACACGAAATGTTAAAGGTACTTAATTGGGGGAGATGGGGGAGGTGGGGTAAGGCCATAAGTAGAAGTAAAAAAAATTATGAATTAAAAAGATGTAAAATATGACCACATACACCTAAAACACGCAGGAGTAAAAAAGAAGAATGTGTTCAAACTTAAATGACCACCAACTTGATATAGTTTGTCAGTTACTTAGAATCCTATATATGAACTTCATAGTAACCACAAACCCAAAACCTCTAACAGATACACAAAAATAAAGAGAAAGAAAGCCAAGCCTAACACTATTGAAGTCATCAATCACAAGGAAAGAGCAAGAGAAGAAACAAAAAAATACAAAAACATCCAGGAAACAACTAACAAAATGGCAATAAGTACATATCAATAATTACTTTAAATGTAAATGGTCTAAATGTCCAATCAAAAGACAGAGTGGCAGAAGGGATGGGGACAAAAGCCATCTATATGGTGTCTACAAGAGACTCACTTCAGTCCTAAAGACACATACAGACTGAAAATGAAAGGCTAGAAAAAGATATACCATGCAAATAGAAGTGGGGGGAACGGGGGAAAGCCAGGTAGCAATAGTTAGACAAAATAGACTTTAAAACAAAGACTATAACAAGACAAAAAGAAGACCACTACATAATAAAGGGATCACTCCAACAATCCAAATCTCAGTAAGTTTAAGAAGGTTAAAGGCATATCATGCATTATTTCCAACAATGATATGAAACCAGAAATCAATCACAAGAACAAAACCAGTAAAAATATAAACATAGAAACTAAACCATATGCAACTATACAACCCATGAGTTACAAAGAAATCAAAGAGAAAATTAAAAAAAAACTACACATAGAAAAATGAAAATGAAAACACAGCAGTCCCAAATCTTTGAGAAAAATCTCAAATTAACAATGTAAACTTACACCTAAAAGAACTAGAAAAAGAAGAAAATAAAATCTCAAGGTTAGGAGAAGGAAGGAAATAATATAGGTCAGGGCAGAAATACATGAAATAGAGACTGAAAAAGAAAAGATCAATGAAACCAAGAGTCAGTTCTCTGAATAAATAAATATTGATAAATCTTCAGTAAGATTTAAAAAAAGGACAAAAATAAAATCAGAAGTGAAAGAGGAAAAGTGACAACACCCACAGAAATGCAAAGGATTGCAATAAAAAAAATTAGCAGCAAACTGGACAACCCTGAAGAAATGGATAAATTCCTAGAAACATATGTTCTTTAAAAAATTACATACATACATACAATGGAGTATTACTCAGCAATCAAAAAGAATGAAATCTTGCCATTTGCAACTATGTGGGTGGAACTAGAGTATATTATGCCAAGCAAAATTAGTCAAGAAATGCAAATATCCTATGACTTCACTCACATGAGGACTTTTAAGATACAAAACAGATTAACATAATGGAGGGGAAGCAAAAAAATACATAAAAACAGGGAGGAGGACAAAAAATAAGAGACTCTTAAATATGGAAAACAGAGGGTTACTGGAGGGGTTGTGGGAGGCAGGATGGGCTAAATGGGTAAGGGGCATTAAGGAATCTATTCCTGAAATCACTGTTGCACTATATGCTAACTTGTATAGAAATTTAAGTAAATAAATAAATAAATAGGAAAAAAAAACTGAATCACAAAGAAATAGAAAATCTGAACAGACCAATTACTAGTAACAAAATTGAATTAGTAATCAAAAAACTGACAAAGGAAAGTCCAGGACCAGATGAATTCACAGGTGAATTCAACCAAACATTTAAACAAGAGATAATACCTACTCCCCTCAATTATTCTAAAATAGAAGAGGAAGGAAAGCTTCCAAGTACATTTTCAAGGCTAGCATTACCTTGGTATCAAAACTAGACAAAGGCACTACTAAGGAAGAAAACTACAGTCCAATATCTCTGAACACAGATGCAAAACTCCTCAACAAAATATTAGCAAACTACATTCAACAATACATTAAAAGGATAATTCATTGCAATCAAGTGGTATTTATTCCAGGGATGCAAGGATGGCCATTTGCAAATCAATCAACATAACACCACATGAACAAAATGAAGGATATGAATCATATCATCTCAGATGCAGAAAAAGCATCTGACAAAATTAAACACCCATTCATGATACAAACTCTCAATAAAGTGGATTTTGAGGAATCATATCAACATAATAAAGGCCGTATGTGAAAAAAACCACAGCTGACATCATATTCAAAGGTAAAAACCTAGAAGTTTTCCTCTAAGACCAGACACAAGACAAAGATATCTGATGGCCTCACCACTTTTATTCAACATTACTACTGGAGGTCCTAGTCCTAGTCACAGGAATCAGACAAGAAAAAAGGAATAAAAGACATCCAAATTGGTAAAAAAAAGTAGTTAAAATGTCACTATTTGCAGAGACATACTAGACAGAGGAAACCCTAAAGACTCCACCAAAAAAACTATTAGGAATAATGAATACAAAATTAACACAAATCAAAAAAACAAAACAAAACAAAAAAAATTAACACAAATCAGCTGAGCTTCTATACACTAATAATGAAGTAGCAGAAAGAGAAATTAAGAAATTAAGAGAGAAATTAAGAAAAAAATTTAATTTACAACTGCATCAAAAAGAATACAATACCTTGGGGCGCCTGGGTGGCTCAGTTGGTTAAGTGTCTGACTTCGGCTCAGGCCATGATCTCACAGTTCATGAGCTCAAGCCCCGCACTGGGTTCTGTGCTGATGGCTCAGAGCCTGGAACCTGCTTTGGATTCTGTGTCTCCCTCCCTCTCTGTTCCTCTCCCACTCCCACTCTGTCTCTCTCAAAAATAAAGATTAAAAAAAAAATTTTTTTAAAGAATACCTAGAAATAAACTTAACCAATGTGGTGAAAGATATGTACTCTGAAGACTATAAAACAATGATGAAAGACATTGAAAATGACACAAATGTAAAGATTTCCTATGCTCACGATTGGAAGAACCAATCTTGTTAAAATGTCCATTCTACCCAAAGTAAACTACAGATTCAATGCAATCCCTATGAATATACCAAAGCATTTGTCACTGTAGTAGGATAATACTAAAATTTGTATGGAATCACAAAAGATCTCAAAAAGCCAAAGCAACCTCAAAGAACAAAAACAAAGCTGGAAGTATCACAATCCCAGATCTTAAGATACAGTAATCAAAACAATATGGTACTGGCACACACACACACAAAAAGAAGATACATAGATCAATGGAACAGAATAGACATCCCAGAAATAAAACCACGCTTATATGGTCAATTAATCTATGACAAAGGAGACAAGAACATACAACAGAGAAAAACAGTCTTATCAATAAATGGAGCTGGGAAAACTGGACAGCTACATGCAAAAGAATGAAACTGGACCACTTTCTTATACCATACATAAAAATAAACTCAAAATGGATTAGAGACCTAAATATGAGACCTGAAACCACAAAAGTCCTAGAAGAAAACATAGGCAGTAATTTCTCTGACATCAGCCACAGCACTATTTTTCTAGATCTATCTCCTCGGGCAAGGGAAACAAAAGCAAAATTAAACTTGTGACTACATCAAAATAAAAAGTTTTTACACAGTGAAGCATACTGTCAACAAAACAAAAAGGCAGACTACTAAATGGGAGAAGATATTCACAAATGATTAATATCCAAAATATACAAAGAACTTATACACCTTAACTCCCAAAATACAAATAGCCCAATTAAAAAATGGGCAAGGGACCTAAATAGACACTTTTCCAAAGACATACAGATACAGATGTCCAATAGATACATGAAAAGATGGTCAACATCACTAATCATCAGGAAAATGCAAACCAAAACTATAATGAGGTATCTTATACCTGTCAGAATTGGTAGAATCAAAAAGACAAGAAATAACAAGTGTTGGTGAGAATGTGGAGAAAAAAGAAGCTTGTGAATACTGGTGGAATGCAAATTAGTGCAGGCACTGTGAAAAATGGTATGGAGGTTCCTCTAAAAAATTAAAAATAGAAATTCCATATAACCGAGTAATTCCACTATTTGGTATTTACACACACACACACACACACACACACACACACAAACCACAAAAGCACTAATTCAAAAAGTTATATACACCTCTATGTTTACTACAGCATTTATAATAACCAAAAAAATGCAAGCAACCCAAACGTCCATAGAGGAATGCATAAAGATATGATCTATATGTACAATGGAATATTAGCCATAAAATGGATGAGAACTTGCCTCTGAGACAACATGCGTGGACCTAAAGAGTATTATGCTAAATAAATCAGAGAAAGACAAATACCATATGATTTCACTTATATGTTGAATCTAAAAACCAAATGAATAAACAAAAAGCAGAAAGAGGTTCATAAATACAGACAACTGATGGTTGCAGGGGTGTGGAGGGAGGTGGGGTGTGCAAAATGGGTGAAAGAAAGTAGGAGACACAGACTTCCAGTTACAGAATGAGTAAGTCATAGGGATGAAAGGTACAGTAGAAGGAATATAGTCAACAATATTGTAGTAGTGCTGTGTGGTGACAGAGGTAGTCACCCTTGAGGTGAGCACAGCATAATGTACAACTTACTGACTCATTATGTGGTACACCTGAAAATACTGTAACATTTTGATAAATTAGTAATAAAAAGAAATGTAGTAAAAAAATGGCAGTTTTTTTTATAGGATGGTATAGTTTTAAGGGAGAATGACTCTACAGATACAATAGTAATAATAGTTGAGCACAAAGGAACACATTTGTAGGTTTAAAATATTTCAAGAAGAGCTAGGCATCACAACACTTACAATATTACTACATCTTGCCCACCATGCTCCATTTTTCCAGATTCATGTTCACTTGGTGAATTATGAGCCAGCTGTGAATAATCAGTGAACAAGAAGTAATGTCCTCACACGTTTGAGTTTTGGTATTTGATGGTAGATCTAGAACTTAAGTTTCTCTTTCTTTTCTTTTCTTTCTTTCTTTCTTTTTCTTTCTCTCTCTCTCTCTCTCTCTCTCTCTCTTTCTTTCTTTGTTTTTCTTTAAGTAATCTCTACACCCAACATGGGGCCTAAACTCACAACCCCAAGATCAAGAGTTGCACGTTCCACCAACTGAGCCAGCCAGGTGCCCGTGTGGCTTAACTTTTTAATTTCTGATTTTAACAGGACCATTTTATCCGAAAGCACATTCTTTCTTCCAACAACTAACTAGCTTTTACTTATCCTTCAATCTTTGATCAAAAAGATACAGAGCTGAAATCAAGATAATAACTTGACAAGAAATATGAAACTGCAACACAAAAGTGGTTATGAGGCATAAAGGAAAAAAGCCCATATGAAACCTGCTGCCCTGGCAATTATGTTTGGCCAGTGGAGACATCACAGAACACAGCTTTTCCCTTGCCATCCCCTGGCTTCATCAGACCCATTTACTACCAAAACACACCCCACAGTGCTTAGGAGGCAACATAAAAGACATAAAAACTACTGTCAGTAGAGTAGATCATTGATCCTGAAACCTCAACTCTCTGTCTAAACCTTTTTTCACTTGGTAGAATTTGCACAGACCTAATTCTTGGTGGCAGCAAGAAGTCTTTCCCTAAACACCCACTTGATGTCACAATCTGACTAGTAGTCAGTTTAAACCCTGTAATGTTAGTAATTTACTCATTTGCAACCAATGCAAAACCCATTCTCTGTTAGCCCTCAACTTTACAAAGCTAGGCCAATGTTTAGGGCCACTTTCATGACTACCAGTATATCCTGGCTTATTTCAAAAAAGGACATAATTTTTGTAAGGGAGTCACTTCGATTAGTTAAGTGTGTTGCCTTATCTAAACTGCAGAAGAGACAGCCTAGGAAAATTGCCAGGAAATGGAGAATGACTACTACTGTGTATGCAATTTCTCTTTGGTGTGATTAAAATGTTCAAAAATTGACTGTGGTGATCGTCGCACAATTCTATGAATATACTAAAACCATTGAATTGCAAACTTTAAAAAAATAAACTGCAGGAGAAAGACTGCAACATATGATAGCAGACTTCAAAGTATTATGCAAAAAAAGTATCATTGCCTAACTCAACAAAAAGTGAGGGATTACGGGGAATGACCTTTGAACAAAACATTTTCATGGCCTTGAATTGCAGTGTTCCACTGTTTCAAGCGGACCAAATCCTGGGTTCATTTTGATCAGTACTACTTTATTAAAGGTAGAATCTGGGGCCATGTCACCACATACTGTATGAGAATAAAATGTAACACACTAATGTAGATGCCTACTTTATTTATTTACTTCAGTCTTCAAATGCACCAGAAGGCAGATCACCCAATATAACACGAAAAGGACAAGATGACTTGCATTTAATGAAATACAAAAACAAGTTCTAGTATCCATGTGCTTTATCTGATATAGGAATGCTACATGAAGATAAAATGTCCTTCCTTCTAGAGCTTCAACTAGATAGTTAAGTTGGCTTGTCCATTGGTTTCCAAACTATTCTGAGCTCTTTGGAGGAAATACCATAAGGTGTTTTTTGGGGACTAAGGGAATCCAAGGCAGAGGGCTCCTAGGCTCTCCACACCCACATCAGCCAGATCATTCTTTCATCATTGTTACAGATATAAGGTTTACTGCAAGATGTTCTATTAAAAAACTGTTTCAGGGCCACCTGGGTGGTTCAGTTAAGCATCCGACTCTAGATTTCAACTCACTGATTCATGAGCTTGAGGCCTAGGTCGGGCTCTGTGGAGGCTGCTTAACATTCTCTCTCCCTCTCTGCCCCTCCCTTGCTCACGCACTCATGCTCTCTCAAACTTTAAAAAATTTTAAAAATAAAATAAAAAATTGATCACACTAAAATTATAATGTTTACATTTTTTTTATGTTTATTTATTTTTGAGAGAGAAAGTGGGAGGGGCAGAGAGGAGGATAGAGGATTTGAAGCTGGCTCCGTGCTGAGAGCAGACAGCCCAATGTTGGGTTCAAACTCACGAACTGTGAGATCATGACTTGAGCTGAAGTCAGACACTTAACCGACTGAGCCACCCAGGCGCCCCTAAAACTATAAAGTTTAAATATTTGTCTGTGGGCCTACCAGGATACACAGCAGTGATTCTCAAAGTGTAGCTCACAGTTACCTGAAAGTTCTGACATCCTTTAAAAGAATCTTTTAAAGTATTTAAAAATACTTTAAGTAAGCCTTTTAAAGTATTTTTTATAATATTATGAAGTTATTTGGTAACTTCTACTTCAGGCCAAGATGGAGTTACAGGGATCAGATTTACCCTCCCCTCCAAAATAGCTAAAAAAAAAAAAAAAAAGACTATGTATGAAACAGTAGTTTTCAGACATCAGACCTCAGGACAGTGATCCTAAGAGAAGGTAAACAAAAGAAGTGAACCCTCTTATTGCTCTAGCTTATTAAGTTTCCAGGTTGTAGCACAGGGAACATGGCTGGAGGTTAACAGTTTCCCTGAGTTGAAGAGGGAAAGTTGGCAGCCTTAGGAAGCAAAGATGGTAACAGTTCACAGGGCAGAGGTACTGGAGAGGAGAGAGTTGCATAAAGAGGAGGTTCAAGAGATCTGCAGAGAGCTGTGTTCACATCTTCAGCTAAGTACTGATCAGCACATGGATATGAGGAAACTACCTGAAGCACAGGCAGGAACCACTTGACAGTAACAAAGAAAAGACAGATACTGATATATCAGACACCAATAAAGAAAAAAATATACTGAAGACCCAGAAACTAGACAAAAGGAAGTATCAGAAAAAAGACTGGGTGGTGGGGGGGGCAGAGAGGAAGGGAACAATAGCATCATTGTTGATGGGACAGTTCCAAGAACCCTGATGCATGCATAATTAAGAAGGTTCCTAATATTTTAAGAAATCATAGCTGATGTTCTAAATTGGATGAAAATTATAAAACCAAGGATGTAAGAATAGTAAAGAACTTCTAAGTACAAGATAACAACAACAAAAACTGCACTAAAGCACATCACAACAAGTTCTATAAAATTAATGATGAAGAGAAAAATGTTAAAAGCAGAGGAAAAAAAGGCATTATAGAGAGGGAGAAAGGATAATAATGACAGTACACTTTGCCTCTAGAATGCAAGCCAGAAAACAGTGTAGAAGCAAATTTAAAGCATTCAAAGGGGGGAAAATGGTGAATTCTATTATCAGCAAAACTATATTTTAAAAAATGAAAGCAGGGGCACCTGGGTGGCTCAGTAACTGAAGCATCCACTTCAGTTCAGGTCATGATCTTGTAGTTTCTGAGTTCAAGCCCTGCGTCGGGCTCTGTGCTGACAGTTCAGAGCCTGGAGCCTGGTTTGGATTCTGTGTCTCCCTTTCTCTCTGTCTCTCCCCCTCTTGTGCTCTCTCTCAAAAATAAACTTTAAAAAAATCTTTAAAAAATGAAAGCAAAATAAGAACTTTTCAGACACACAAAAGCTAAAAGAATAAATCACCAGCAGAGCTACACTACTGAAAATGTTAAAGTGCTTCAAGCAGAAAGAAAATGGATCTACACTAAGGAAGAATATCAGAAATGGTAAATATGTTGGTAAACAAAAGATGTTTACGTGCTTTTTAAGTATCTTCAATAATTACTGGGTATTTAAAACAAAAATAGCAATGCATTGTGGGATTCATACATGTTGAAGTACAATGTATGACAATACAAAGGGGGGGCGTAAAATGAAGTATAGTACTTTAAGATTCTTACATATCAAGTGGCATATTACTGTATAAATGTTAATTGTGATGTTAAAAATGTACACTATAAACCACAGAGCAACAAGTAAAATAACACAACAAAGAATTATAACTTGTAATCCAACAAAGGAGATAAAGTGAATCACAGAACAATATTTACTTAATCCAAGGGGAAGAAGAATAGGAGGAAAAAGTAGAACAAATGGGATACAAAGTAAAAAAGATGGTAGATTTAAATACAACCATATCAATAATCATAACAAATATAAATGGCCTAAATACCCCAATTAAAAGGCAGGGATTGTCCAACTGGATAAAAATGCATGACCCAGCTATATGCTGCTTAACAGAAACTCACTTTAAACATGAAGACACAAATAGGTTAAAATTAAAAGGTAAAATGGGCAAAAAACAGATACTTCAAATGGAAAAAGGGTCAATTCAGCAAGATGATATAACAGCCCTAAATATTTATGCACCTAATAAGAGAGCTTCAAAAAACATGAAGCAAAAACTGATAGAAGTATAAAAATAGACAAATCCATAATTATACTGAAATATCAACACCTCTGTTGATACAAAAATTAGAAAATCAGTATAGACAGAGAAGACTATGTCACATTATCATCCAATGTGATTTAATTGACATTTATAGAATACTCTAAACCTAAAATTTAAATATACAATCTTTTTAAATTTTTTTTTAATTTATTTTTGAGAGAGACAGAGCATGAGCAGGGGAGAGGTAGGGGTAGACAGAGAGAGAGAGAGACACAGAATCTGAAGCAGGCTCCAGGCTCTGAGCTGTCAGCACAGAGCCCAGTGCAGGGATCAAACTCACAAACTGTGAGATCATGACCTGAGCTGAAGTCGCTTAACTGACTGAGCTACCCAGCTGCCCCAACATACATTCTTTTCAACTTCACATGGAACATTTACTAAGATAAAGCATACTCTGGCCCATAAAACAGTCTCAATAAATTTAAAATGATTCAAATTATACAAAGTATGTTATCTGGCCACAGTGGGATCAAATTAGGAATGAGTAACAGGAAGATTTGGAAAAATCCCCAAACCTTTAAAAACTAAATAACACATTGGGGTGCCTGGGTGGCTCAGTTGGTTAAGCGTCCGACTTTGACTCAGGTCATGATCTCACCGTTCCTGAGTTCAAGCCCCACATTGGGCTCTGTGCTGACAGTTCAGAGCTTAGAGCCTGCTTGGAATTCTGTGTCTCCCTCTCTCTCTTCTTCTCCCCTGCTCATGTGCTCTTTCTCTCTCTCTCACTCAAAAATGAATAAACATTAAAAAAAAAAAAAGATAAAAACTAAACAACACAACACTTGGATCACAGAAGATGACTAAGAAAAGTCAGTATTTTTTTATAATTGTTTTCATGTTTGAGAGAGACAGAGAGAGAGAGAGAGGACACGAGAGAATGAGCAGGGGAGGGGCGGAGAGAGAGAAGGAGACACAGTATCTGAACTAGGCTCCAGGCTCTGAGCTGTCAGCACAGAGCCTGACATGGGTCCTGAACTCTGCAGCTGTGAGATCATAACCTGAGCTGAAGTCCAATGCCTAACCAACTGAGCCACCCAGGCACCCCAGAGGTTATTATTTTAAATTGAATGACAATGAAAATACAACATATCAAAGGTTGGGCATGCAATTAAAGCAATCCTGGGCCATTTATAGCACTAAACTAACCTATATTGGAAAGAAGGAAAGGTCTCCAATCAAAGATACTCAGCACACACTTTAAGAAAGTAGAAAAACAAGAGCAAATGAAACCAAAAGCAAGCAGAAGAAAATAAATGAGCAGAAATCGATGATATC
The DNA here is from genome assembly GCF_018350155.1 of Leopardus geoffroyi. NCBI lineage: Eukaryota > Metazoa > Chordata > Mammalia > Carnivora > Felidae > Leopardus > Leopardus geoffroyi. Next base: position 48,238,706 of record NC_059333.1, on the reverse strand, counting down.
AAATCTGAAAAAAAAAAAAGGTTAAAAAAAATCAATGGAATCGGGGCAGCTAGGTGGCTCAGTCAGTTAAAAATCCAACTTCGGCTCAGGTCATGATCTCACAGTTCATGAGTTTGAGCCCCACAATGGGCTCTCTGCTGACAGCTTGGAGCCTGGAGGCTGCCTCAGATTCTGTGTCTGCCTCTCTCTCTCTCTGCCCTCCCCTGCTCGTGCTCTGTCTCTCTCTCTCTCAAAAATAAACATTAAAAAAATTAAAAAAAACAAATCAATGGAATCAAAAAATGGTTCTATGAAAAGATCAATAAAATTGATAAACCTCCAATCAGAATAATCAAAATTAAGAGACAAGGTGCATATTATCACACAATTCTTAGACCACTAAAGAGAAGGAAATACTTCTCAAGTCATTTTATGAGGCCAGCAGACCCTGGTACATAAACCAGAAAGAGGTATTACAAGAAAACAACAGACCAAACTCCCTTATGAACAGAGATGCAAAACTTCTTAAAACATTAGCAAATTAAATTCAACAATATATAACAAAGGACTTTAATTCATTATGGTCAAGTGAAGTTTATGCAAAGAATGGAAGGTTTTACACCTTCAAAATCAGTCAACGTAATTCACAACATAAACAGTCTAAAGAAGAAAAAAAAGACATGTTTGTCTCAATGAAGACTGGAAAGGCATTTAAAAAATTCCAGCATCCTATCCTGATAAAAACTCTCCGCACATAGCAATAAAAGGGAATTTCCCCAACCTGATAGATGGCATCTATGAAAGGTTACATGTTTTAACATCAGGACCAATACAACTTATGTCCACTCACTACTTCTACTCAACATTGTTCTGGAACTTCTAGCCAATGCCATAGGCCACAATTAAATGAATGAAAGAATGAATAAATTAATTATTTAATGAATAAATAAATATATAAATGAATGAATGAATAAATAGGAACCAGATTGGAAAGAAACAAGCCTATTTATTTTACAAACTGTCTTCATTTGCAGACGTGATCATCTATGTAAAAAAACAAACAAACAAACAAAAAAAACATGCAAAATCTACCCCCAAAATGTTGCTAGATGAGTTTAGTGAGGTTGCAAGATGTAAGATCAAATACAGGAATAAATTATATTTTTACTAGCTATGAAAAATTGGAAATTGAAGTTTCTAAAACAATACTACAGCATCAAAAATATGTAGTCCCTGTGGATAAATCTGACAAAAGATATATATTACCTTTACACTGAAACAAACAATCATTGCTAAGACAAATTAAAGGCCTAAATAAGGGAGAACATAGCTCACGTTCATGGGTTGATAATAAGATGTCAATTTTCCACAAAACTGTTCTATGGATTCAACAAATCCCAATCAAGATGCCAACAAGCTTTTCTTCTGTAGAAATTTACACTCTCATTCTGAAATTTATATGGGAATGTAAAAGACTTAAAATAGTCAAAACAAAAAAAGAGGTGGAAGACCAATACTTCCAGACTTTAATATTTGTTATAAAGCTACAATAATCAACAGTTATTTGTGTAAAAATAGATGAATAGATTGATGAAACAGGAGAATACAGAAGTAGATCAAGATAAATACAGCCAATTCTTTTTCCATAAAGATGCAAAGGCAATTCAATGAGAATAAAATAATCTTTTTAACAAATGGTGCTGGACCAGCTGGATAGTTGGGGGCGGGGGGGGGGGGGGTGGGGACGGACAGGAAAGAAAAGAATCTTGACTCTTCACTCACACCATATATAGAAAACTAACTATTCAAAATGGATCATAGGACGCCTGGGTGGCTCAGTTGGTTAAGTGACCAACTCTGGATTTCAGCTCAGATCAGGGTCTCTGGTTAATGGGATCGAGCCCCAAGTCGGGCTCTGTGCTGGCAGTACAGAAACCTGCTTGATATTCTCTCTCCCCTCTCTCTGCCCTTCCCCCATTTGTGCTGTCTCTCAAAATAAACTTAAAAAAATGGATCATAGGCCCAAATATAAGAGCTAAAAGTGTAAAACTTTCAAAAGAAATCATAGGAAGTTAGTGACATCTAGTTTGGCAATTTCTTAAATACAACATTTTTTAAAAATAATTTATTGTCAAGTTAGCTAACATACAGTGTAAACAGTGTGCTCTTGGTTTCAGGGGTAGATTCCTGTGATTCATCGCTTACATACAACACCCAGTGCTCATCCCAACAAGTGCCCTCCTCAATGCCCATCAGTCAATTTACGCCTCTCCTCCCTCCCTCCCCCCGCCATCAATCTTCAGTGTGGTCTCTGTATTTAAGAGTCTCTTATGGTTTGCTTCCCTCCCTCTCTGTTTGTAACTATTTTTTCCTCTTCCCTTCCCCCATGGCCTTCTGTTTTCTCAACATAAAAAAGACAAACTTCAAAAGAAGAAAAAGCAATTAACCAGCCTTCACTGGTAATTAAAAACTTTTGCTCTGTAAACGATATTTTTTAAAAAAATGAAGACTTTTTTTTTTCTCAGACTTGGAGAATATATTTGTAAAACATGACACGCGACAGATGGTTTTTAACTAGAGTATATAAAGAACTCTTACTGATCAATACAAGGATAAATAACTGAACCAAAACAGGGGGAAAAGATATGAAGGGACACCTCACTGAAAAGGATACAGGAAAAGCACAGGAAAAGATGATCAGCACTATTAATCATCAGGAGAATACAAAGTAAAACCACAATGAAATCACATCACATGCACATTAAAAGAGCTAAAATCAAATTATCACACCAAATACTGGTGAGGACGCGGAGCAACCGGGACACTGACAGACGGATGGCAAGAAATAAAATGGCACAGTCACTTTGGAAAATAGTTTGGCAGTGAAATACACATAGGCCCCTGCCATTCCACTCCTAGATATTTACTCAAGAAAAATGAACAATTTGTACAAAATGTTTTCTAGCAGCTTTATTTCTAATAGCCAAAAACTAAAAAGTTGAATGTCTATCAACAGGTGAACAGATAAATACAGTGGACTACCATTCAGCAATAAAAAAGAAATGAGTGATACACACAGGAATGAGTCCCCCAGTAATTATGATAAGTGAAAGAAGATGTATACATATGGCATGATTCCACTTTTGGGTTATTATAGAAAATTCAAACTAATCTACAGTGACAAAGCTGATCAATGATTGCCTGGGGAGGAGAAGAGTGGCTGAAGGGATTACATAACAGCTTAAGAAAACACCAGGGGAGGGTTCATTATCTTGATGAGAGCGCTTTCATGGATGTATACATGTGTCAAACTTTACCAAATTGTAGACTTAATTTTAAAACGTCATTTGCCTTTTTCACTCCTGTACTCCTCTGGGTATACAATGCCGGTTTCCAAGGGTTAAATGACACATGATGATATCATCACTCTTATAGCTAACAGAATGTGTGCTTGTGTATTATTTTAAGGTTTTGTTTTATTTTCCAGGATGATAAATATCTCTACATATGTAAACAGTGGTGTGCTAGAGCAGGATTACACCAACTCACAAGTGCCCACTGTGCATCTATTTCCAACTCTGTGTTTAGAGGGTTCATGTTGATAGTCTGTACTTGGTCACAGTGAAAGTATTTATACCAAGGAAATTGGCAAATACTACTGCAACTACTGCAAAATCAGGGCCTTTTTTTTTTTTGGACAGCTGGTTGTTAAATGTTTATTAGCCCACCACCAACTGTAACATAAAAACAAAGTTCATTGGAATCCTTAATTTTTAATTGTGCAAAAGGATTCTTAAAACCACTAGCTTGCCTTCATCAAGCTAGAAAGTGTTACTAGGGAGAAAAGCAAAAAGACAAAGATATTTTCAGACACTCACCCCATCAAGAAAATCTTTTACAGAGACTCATACTTTAGTTGCCTTGACCAAATGCCACTGCTGCCATTCTTCCACAGGACTCCCTGTTGATACTACCTTTTCTCTAAGACCAGGAGGGTCTGGGGTTGATTCATTGGCTCTTTCTTGAATTTGAAGAGCCCCAAGGCTGCCGGGAAGGGATGGGGCTGCCATCTCCTCTAGCAAACACCAAGGATCCATAACCTTGCTTTCCATAGCTACTCACAGACTAAAAATATAAACTTCAACGTCCTACTCAAAAGAGAGTGGCACCAGACCAAATCTTCTACGTAATGGATTCTAACCCCAGCAGTGAGATAAGCAGTATGTGACATAAATCTATCGGTATCAGGTGAAGCAACCACCAGGATACCAAGATCTGATACTTTCACCAACTGCTATGAAGCAACTTAGTATGGGAGTTATAGCCATCTCCTTTTCCTTCTGCTCACAAGGCTAGTCTGAGCCCTTTTTAACTATCTAATATGGTGTGAAAAATATCATGTGTTGATGCTCCATCATCTCAATAGAGAGTTCCCAACAAAGGAAAAGTCTGAAATTAGAAAAAAAAAAAAAAATCTCCTTAAAGAATTCAACAGGGAGTTGATTACATTGCAGAAACATCATCCTGTTTTTCATGACATGTTAGAAGCATAAACCTTAGGGCTTTTTCGCCTCCACTGCATAAAGGTCTGATCGCTTCTGGCTAAAAATGGGGATTTGCTGGCGTATTTCAGCCAACCTCTTCAGGTCTGCAAAAACAGGAAAGTGTACTATTAATAGGATGTAACTCCTCACTGACCAATGAGAATTTCTTCCCCAAACAGTATAAAAACCACCAGAGTCTCGGCAAGTAACTCAGGAATATAGAGGCCTTGTCCAAAGGCACCCGGTGACCTGGCGGTCCCGCTGGAGTTATTTCAAACCAAACCAAGAAAACTCAACTGGAGTTACAGCCCCCAGGGTTTGGCCAGAGAACCAAGGATAAACGAGAAGGTGGCACAAGGGAGCCCCTCCAAGCGACAGGAGCTTCACAGCTAGGAATCACCTCAGACCAATGGGGACGCCACACACCTCAACCGTGCCGCAGCAGATCTTACCTATGTCTGAATACACGATGGTCTCTTCAGTGCCAGCCTTGGCAAGGACATCTCCCCTGAAAGAGATTCAGAAGGGAGTAGGTCACTAATGTTTGTGGGTATCAGGATCCCTATTCTTGTCCCGCCTCAGGGGAAGGAATCTGAGATTAAAGACACGAAAGGAGGGGCACAAATTCCTGTTCCACCATTTAAGTAGCCATTTGGCCTTGTGCTAAGTCACCTGCACTCTCCATTTCCTAGTCTATAAAGTGGAAATCAGAGCTCTGTGAGGACTTAGATTACGGAGTATGTTCTGTAAACTGCCAGCTGCTAGGAAATGGTAGTTCCTCCATGATTACAAACCTCTGAAAACAGAGCTACCTGTAAACAGCGGGAAGCTCTGTCCTGTCCCTTCCTGAGTGCAGATCAGAAAGACCCCTTTCGGGAGGGTGGTCTGGCTCTGCTCCTTCATGCTTTCCGAGGCTGGGGATGTTAAGGTTGGGTCTGAGCACAGCCCTGTGCTGCCTGGATCTCCGGCCTTGTGCCTGTGGTCCCTGGGTCCCTATGTTATTGGGTTTCAGTTTTTGAAGGAAAGGTTTCAGCCTGGGGTCTGGATAGAAGTGGTGTGTAAAGCACACCCCAATAGGAGAGGAGCCTCACACTTAGAAACAGGAACACTCCTTCCCAAATCTGGAGAAAGGCTGATGTGGAAAAGATTCCAGTGCTGAGTCTCTTGGCCCAAAGCAGGCCTTCAAAAACATCTAGTGAAATGAAATTTCTCCAAAGCACAAAATAATCTGAACTAACAAACAATCTGATACAGTAATTGGTTCCATTTCCCAGATGGCCACAAACAAATTTTTGGCACAAATGAGCTACAAACATCATCATTAATGCCACTTAACTGAATTCATTTTTATTCTTTTCTATTTCTTCCCCATTTGCTCTGGCATTCAAAGATCTCCCTCTCTGGGTTAACCCCAGGCAGCCATTCCTGATGTCAATATAAGACCGAGGGCCCCCAAGTCCTACAGACAGAATTCTGAAAAGAATAAAGTACAACTACTTTGTGTCAGAAGCAGCCAGCCTGATCAGCAATGAAGTTCATCAGGAGAACCCTAGCAGGGAAGCAGAGCTGCCCAGAAGGCCAGGAAGCCTGTCACTAACAAATGAACAGAGGAACTTGAACCAAGTTTAAGAAAATATTCAAGACAACTTAATCCTTCCAGTCTGCCAGTGCCTTCCAAATCCTAATATGCAGGAGGCTCCCTGGAATCTCTCACTGGTCTTATCTTCCAAGGCCTTCCCCTATCACATTCTTTCATCTTTGGGGCCTAGAAGGTCAGAAGAGAGAATTTCAGACACACCCTAGTGATATATAACCCTTCTCGGCCTTGTTACTGGCATATTTATCCCGAAATTATGTAAATACACAGCAGTATGTGTGTAATCATACAGATGTGTGAGTGGTATGGAATAAATCTGAGTTCTAAAGTCAGAAGTCCTGAATCTAAACACCAGTTCTGGCTATTTTATCCCACGAACTTCAATTCTACCATCTATAAACTGAGCTTAACATAGGAAAAGTCTCGTTCACATGGAGGCCACGTGTGTGAAAGTGCTGTGGAAACCATTCAAGTACAGACCATGAGTTACGTACAGTAACATACAACTGGGTGTGCAGGTGGGAGAACTCCCATGCTGGCTTCTCTAAGACAATGCTTTACATTCTCACAGAGGACAAGGTCACAGTTTTGCTTAAATGAACCTATCCTCCCCCATCTTCTAATCATTATGCAGGGAGCAAAATCCTCACCCTATAACCCATTTCTGCTCTAGAACTAATCACCTAGCTTAAATTTTAACCAAAAGCCAACAATCTGAGAGCCTCTTTTACTAAAATCACCCACCCATGACTGCTGCCGTGCTTCCCCCATGTGATCCAAGTCTGACTGATAACAAAAGCTACTGAGAAGCTCAGAAGAGGGCTAAGGTCAAATGCTCAATCAAGAAAGACAGCAGGCCCGATTCTTTCTCACGTGGTTTCCAAGTGTCTCTCTCAGACGAAGTGGAGACTGAGGAGGCATGTGAGGATAGGGGGCTGGGAAGGGGCAGGGCTGGTGGGGAATCAGACAACCCACCCCCCCAGTGCAATCTCTCTCAAGCTCCTGGAGAGCCTTTCCCCGCTTAGCCAACTCACCAAGGACTCACAACAGTGCTGTGTCCCCAGGCGACATAGGAGGCCTGATCATCCCGGGCAGGAGATGCCGTGGCCACATACACCTGATTATCAACAGCCCTGTTGTCAACAGACAGAAAAGAGGTAATTCATATATTATATATTGGCAACATTTTTCTATCCCAAGGGTACAGATCCTTCTTTTAAAAACTGGGATGGAGTGGGGGGTTCCTGGGTGGCTCAGTTCGTTAAGCATCGGACTTCGGCTCAGGTCATGCTCTCACAGTTTCTGAGTTTGAGCCCCGTGTTGGACTGTGTGCTGACAGCTCACAGCCTGGAGGCTGCTTCAGATTCTGTGTCTCCCTGTCTGCCCCTCCCCTGCTCGCGCACGCACGCTTTCTCTCTCTCTCTCTGAAAAATAAATAAACATTAAAAAAATTCTTTTAAATAAATAAAATGAAATAAAAACTGGGACAGGATAGGCTGGCTCAGACATGGAAGGGAACAAACAAAGCCATGAAACCCTCTCTTCTGAAAGTATATTTAATGCATAAGCCACTTCTCAACTGGGAGTGATTTTGCCCAGTAGAGCCATTTGCCAATGTCTGAAGACACTGACTCTGACTTTTTGACTTTCATGATGGGGGTTGCTATTGGCACCCAGAGGGTAGAGGCCAGGGATGCTATTAAACATCCTACAGTGCACAGAACAGCCCCTATAACAAAGAATGAGCTAGTCTAAAATGTTAATACTGCCACAGTTGAGATCCTGGCCTGAGCCAACCTTTTAACATATAAACAAGCAGATCTTCTCTGGTTAATCAAGTCAAGGTGGCCAGAGAGACTGGACTGGACTTGCTGGGGCCAAACACTTTGCAGGGCTGCGTGGCATCTCCATGACCCCAGTGGCCGCAGCCCCATCATCTCAAATTAGGTAAGAATTTCAGGTGGCAGGCTGGGTACATCAAGCCACCTCACCTGGGAGCATCCTGGGCTTAACCAACAGGTCCACGCCAGGCCATTCCGATATCTCCCAAGCTTTTCCTGCTCCCTACAAGACTGCATTAATTAATATTCATGGTATCAGACACCCCTACCCCATCTACACCTCTGCTTCCTCCTCCAATAAAAATTGCCATCCTCTTTAGAAGTGAGAATAGTGGCCACATCTGAGCAAAGGAGAGGGTAGACGGAAGGAGCAAAGGGGAGCATTCTAGAGATCCGGAAGTGTTCTATATTGACCGCGGCCAGAGGTGCATACACATGTAAAAACTCCCCAACCTACAGACTTAAAATCGGTGTACTTTCCTCTAAGTATAGGATGCCTCAACTAACAGAACTGTAATGGAGAGAGCCAGCATCTCTGACCAGTATTTCATGGTTTTCAGCACACTTTACACAGATACACAAGTCACACTCCTTTCCCCTTCCATATTACATCCACCTCAGCCATCTGCCCTTCACCACTCCCTCCTCAGCCTCAGGGACTCAGGTAACAGCTACTGTGACATGCCAAAGACACTGTGCAATGTCTGGGATTCGCAGAATAGAAAAACAGTGTCTCAGCAGGGTATTCTAGGACTAGCAGAATGAGGTAAGGGCTGGGGTAGGGGAAGCATCACCATCCAAGCAACATAGTCAACGGGGTGATTCATCCTTTCCCACTGCATCTGGATGTCAGGGCACCTGAGTCAGGGGCAGCATCCTGTATCAGGAAGGTTGGTTCTTCCCCCAAACTGGAAATCTCTGCACCAAGGCAACACTGACACACTTGAAGGTGGGCCTGAGATGCTTTCTTACCGGCCTCGCTGAAGCAACTCCCAGTGGGCTGGTCCAGTGGTCAAATTAAAAGCTCCAGGATATACCAACAGCTGGCAGCCTTGAGACAGAATGGCCAGAGAAGAATGGGTGCAGGTTGACACCACCCCACACTCAGTCCCCATTTTGGTCCTTACCCAGTGGGGAACAAACTCAAACTCTCCCAAACCTAAAAAAAAAGATGTCCGCCAAGGTAGGATTCCTTTGGGGACACATACACGCTGCACACAGACATAGAAGAACAGTGCTATTGATGACCGAAACCACGGTATGTGACTTCACAGATTTCTGTCAGCACCATATGGCCAGCTCTGCGTGGCCAAGGACCACATTTTGTAATGCTTTTCAAATGAAACGAGGGGCAGAGTAGGTGCTCTAACACTTACTGACAGAAGTCAACAGAGACCGCCAACGCAGAGCCCCCCACCTGTTTTGCTGACCAGGCAGTCACAACGCCTGCACCCATTTCACTTGAAGTGACAGTCAAGTCCAAATCAGAGTAGCTTGGACAGTCTAGTGGGATGCTCCTATTTGTTGACTACCACAAGAAGAGCTTTCTAAGCTCTCCTTCCTTAATCTCCACCCCATGCCTATGAAAAAATGGAGATCCACGCTGCTGTAAAGATTAAATAATTTACTCAAAGTATCACGTCCATTAAGGGAAAGAGCTGGAACCAGAACCCAGATCTTGTGACTTGGCTCCGTGCTCTTCCAGGACAGCAAGGACACTTGTTCTCTGGACCAGAAGGTCACTGACTACATTTCTACTGTGCGCAACATGCAGGACCACTGAGTGTGAAATCATGACAGGCACCATAGACCATATCCTCACTTCTAGCGGGCTCCAAGCTACTCTTTCCAAATACAGTAGCAAGAAGGGTTCGAGGGGCAGAGAAGATTTAGGAGCATGGCTCCTGCTTAGCTCCACGGTGTGCTGAAATGCAACCTCCAAACAGCTGTGCTGTCCACGTGCAGCAACGTCTGAGCAGCCGGATGAGGGTGGACAGAGTAAGGCTTCTCCTCCGGTTTTTCTGACCAAGGGCTCCCTCCCTCTACCCACGAAGACCAGGCCGGAACCAAACCCGGAAGCACCTCCACAGCACAACCTCGGTGATCTCACCTCTCTGCGCATAGATTTGTGCGAGCTCTGCGAAGCGGATGTCGTAGCAAATGCCCAGGCCCACTCTGCAGTAAGCTGTTTTTCAAACAGAAAATGCACAAATGAAAAGTTAACCTCTTTTGCAACATGGCGTGGCAGGGTAAAGCCTCCATTTGAGATCACCAAACAATGAAGGTAATACATTACCCAGGGCCCATGGATGGAGAAAATGTACAAGCTTATGCCTGCTTGGATTTTCCCTCACAAAGACATCATTTATGTCAGCAGATTAGAAATAAGAAGTTCATTCTAATTGAATGCTTATTGTCTATGTGGGAAGTATTCAATCACAGCCTGACAGATAAACTCTGGAAGTGATCATACGAATAGTCTGTGACCAAATGGCAGAGCAAAATCATGACAAACCCGTAGTTCTCCATTCAGCCCACTATTTCTAGATCTCTGGCCATTCTATACCCTTCTCATTTCTGGCTTATAGTCAGGGTATGTAAAGAAGTCGGGGAGGAACATAAGAGAAAAAAAAAAAAAAGAATGCCTGACCCCCGTCCACTGAGACTGCTGAAACAGGTGAACTTAGTACTTACGAGTATCAAATGTGGAGAAACTATCACCGGGACTCAACGTTTCAGATTCGTGAAATGTAATTTTCCCCGGAACGTCAATATCAAACAGATGGAGCTGCATCACAAGTAATGGATTTGGTTACCTCTTTTCCCGCAGGGTTCACGGCAGCAATTTACAAACGTCCTTCCATGCCCAGAAATAGGGATGCTCTAAGATCAACTATACAAATAGTAACCCCAACCTGCCCACAACCCAACCCACAAGCTGACATCTTATCAAAATGAGCTCTAATATACAAAACTGGAAAAAATCCACAAAGCGGTAGTTTTATGACACTTCTTTCCTATGTAGTACGCAAGGTGATATCTAGGTTTCTTACGGAAGGCAGCTAATGTGTTACTTTCTTATTCAGTATAAATGCTAACTGAAGTCTTCATCACAGAATCATAATCAAACTGACACATTGGCAGGAGAGGTGGAGAGTGGGTAACTAAAAATCGGTACAATTTTCCCAACTAAATGCAGCAATATATAAAAAGTGCAACACATCATCTGAAATTGGATTTATTCAAGGAAAGCACGTGTTAACATGAGGAAATCAATGTAATTTACTACAAATAGCTAACAAAATAAAGGAGAAAAGTCATATGAACATCTTAAGAGGTACATAATGAGCATTTGGCAAACTTCTAAATCCATTCATATTTTCAAAACAAAAGAAAAAACTCTTCTGGGAAGGGTATTCCCTTACTCTGACATAGCATCTGCAAAAGTAAAAAAGGAAGGAACACATACTTAACACTGAAACATTAAAAGCCTTTTCATACTGAGATCAGGAACAAGACAAGGACTCCTCCTATTCAGAGGATCTCAGAGATCCTAACCCAAGCAACAAGGCAACAGAAAGGAATAAAAACCATGAGGATGAGAAAGATAAAATTAACTCTGTAATTATTCTCAGATGATATAACAATGTACCTACAAACTCCAAAAGAAATCTACAGCTGAAATTAAGGAGTTTAGCAAGGTTACAACATACAAGGTCAGTACTTTTAAAATTAGTTGTACTTCTATATACTAGCAAGAAACAGAAAATGAAAGGGCATCAAAAACCACCAATTAGGGGGCGGCTGGGTGGCACAGTCGGTTAAGCGTCCGACTTCAGCCAGGTCACGATCTCGCGGTCCGTGAGTTCGAGCCCTGCGTCGGGCTCTGGGCTGATGGCTCAGAGCCTGCAGCCTGTTTCCGATTCTGTGTCTCCCTCTCTCTGACCCTCCCCCGTTCATGCTCTGTCTCTCTCTGTCCCAAAAATAAACGTTGAAAAAAAAAATTTTTTTTTAAATAAAAAAAAAAAAAAACACCAATTAGGAATAAATCTAGCAAATGATATACAAGACTGTACCCAAAGCACTATAAAAACAATTCAAGAGAAATTTTTAAAAGCTTGAATAAATGGTGGGATATACACATTCATGGACTGGAAAACTCAATACTAAAAATATGCACTTCAAACAGTGAGGTTACAAGCACAAAAAGCTAGTTGTTTAGCCCCAAAGCTAAACAACTTTACATAGAACAGAGCAGCTGAGGGATGCCTGGGTGGCTCAGTCAGTTAAGCACCGGACTTCAGCTCAGATCATGATCTTGTGGTGAGCCCCACGTTGGGCTCTGTGCTGACAGCTCAGAGCCTGGAACCTGTTTGGATTTGGATTTTGTGTCTCCTTCTCTCTCTCTGCCCCTCCCTCACTCATGCGTGCACACGTGCTCTCTCTCAAAAGTAAATAAACATTAAAAAAAAAAAAAAAAAAAGAATGGAGAACCTGAAGTTACTGCCTACCTCACAAAGGAAAGAGTATGGTGTTTGAGTACAATGAAGTTAACTACTTACTAAAACAAAAAAAATTCAACCCTTTTCAGAGTAATATAATAGAAGCTGGAATCTCGACAACATAGAATCCAATATGCAATCCAAAATTACTAGACACACAAATAAGAAAATGTTACCTAACTTTAAAGAAAACGTAATAATCAATGAAGCAGACCCCAGCCTGAGTCAGATGTGATAATTACCAAAAAGGAGCTATTAAACTAGGCTCAAGGGTATAAGGAGAAATATGCTCTTAATGAATAGACAAATAGGATATAATTAGTAGAGAAATAAAAGTTTATCTGAAATTTTAAAAGATTTCACTGGGATGGCACACAAGAGACTAGGGATTACAGAAGAAAGACTCCGAGAACTTGAAGACAGATGAATGGAAACTGTCCAAGCCGAAGAAGATAGAGGAAAAAGGTTGGGAAAACAAAAAACTGGAGTCTTGGAAACCTGGTTTGGTAGAACAGTATCAAAATTGAAGTCCAATAAGAAGAGAATGGAACAGAAAAGCATTTAACAAAATAATGCCCCAACCGGACGAAAGAGTTACATTTACAGATTAAAGAAGCACAAAGCAGGGCTCTGGGTGGCTCAGTCAGTTAGGCGTCTGACTTCAGGCTCAGGTCATGATCTCACAGTTTATGAGTTCGAGCCCTACATCGGGCTCTGTGCTGACAGCTCAGAGCCCGGAGCCTGCTTCAGATTCTGTGTCTCCCTCTCTCTCTACCCCTCACCTGCTCACACTCTCTCTCTCTCTCTCAAAAGTAAGTTTAAAAAAATTTTTTTTAAATAATAAATAAGCACAAAGCAAGAGAAATAAAAAGAAAACTATATCTACATAGGCACATCAGAGTCAAAACACTGAGAACTAAAGATTATGGAAAACATTTTGAAGGCAGACAGAAAAAAAACACGAATTACATACAGAACAACAATACAAATCACCACCGAATTCTTATTAGAAAAATGCTTAAAAAGAGGCTAGGAAATACATGAAAAACATTGCTCAAATTGCTAGGAGAGAAAAGAAAACTGTCAACCCAGAATTCTATTCCACCAAAAATATCTTTCAAGAATGAAGACAAAATAAAGATATATTCATAAACCAAAACTAAGAGCATTCCTACCTACCAGATCCTCACTACAAAAATTCTAAAGGAGGTCTTTCTGTTTGAAGGCAGATACCAGACAGAACTAGGATCTTTAGAAAGAAAAATACAAAGAAGCTAAATATTTCAGCAAACAAAATAATTTTATCTGAATTTCTTTACAAACGATTACTGAAAAACTTAGTGTTTTGTGGGATTTATTATGCAATACGTATGACAACTATAACAGAAAGAGGGGAGAAGGAAGGAAATTGATCTATATAATTGTGAAGTTCTTAAATTTCATATGAAATAGTAGGATATTAATTCTAAGTAGACTATGAAAAGATAGGGTGCGTATGGTAATCCTTAGGACAACAACTTAAAAAAAAAAAAGCAAAGAGGTATAACTAAAAGCCAATAGTTAAATTAAAATGGAATTCTAAAAAATACTCAACTAAACCAAAAGAATGCTGGTAAGAGGAACAAAGAAAAAAACCACTAAAATGTCTAATGCCTAAATCAAACCATATCAATAATTACATTAAATACAAGTGAAGTCAGTGCTCCAGCTAAGAGGCAGAAATTGTCAAAATGAATAAAACAACAAGACCCAACTGTATGCTAGCTACAAGAGAATCATTTTAATTATAAAGATACACTGGACTTCAAGCTGTATTACAAAGCTGTAATCATCAAGACAGTATGGTACTGGCACAAAATCAGAAACTCAGATCAATGGAACAGAATAGAGAACCAAGAAATGGACCCACAAACGTATGGCCAACTAATCTTTGACAAAAGCAGGAAAGAATATCCAATGGAATCAAGACAGCTCTTCAGCAAGTGGTGCTGGGAAAACTGGACAGCGACAGGCAGAAAAATGAACCTGGACCACTTTCTTACACCATACACAAAAATAAACTCAAAACGGATGAAAGACCTAAATGTAAGACAGGAAGCCATCAAAATCCTCAAGGAGAAAGCACACAAAAACCTCTTTGACTTGGCCACAGCAACTTCTTACTCAACATGTCTCCGGAGGCAAGGGAAACAAAAGCAAAAATGAACTATTGGGACTTCATCAAAATACAAAGGAAACACACAGCAAAGGAAACAATCAGCAAAACTAAAAGGCAACTGACAGAATGGGAGAAGATATTTGCAAATGACATACCAAAAAAAGAGTATCCAAAATCTAAAAAGAACTTATCAAACTCAACACCCAAAAAACAAAGAATCCAGTGAAGAAATGGGCAAAAGACACGAATAGACACTTCTCAAAAGACAACATCCAGATGGCCAACCGACACATGAAAAAATGCTCAACATCACTCATCATCAGGGAAATACAAATCAAAACCACAATGAGATACCACCTCACACCTGTCAAAACGGCGAACATTAACAACTCAGGCAACAACAGATGTTGGCAAGGATGCGGAGAAAGAGGACCTCTTTGGCACTGCTGGTGGGAATGCAAACTGGTGCAGCCACTCTGGAAAACAGTATGGAGGTTCCTCAAAACATTAAAAATAGAACTACCCTATGACCCAGCAATTGCACTACTAGGTATTTATCCAAGGGATACGGGTGTGCTGTTTCGAAGGGACACATGCACCCCAACGTTTATAGCAGAACTATCAACAATAGCCAAAGTATGGAAAGAGCCCAAATGTCCATCGACTGATGAATGGATAAAGTAGAAGTGGTATGTGTATATATATATACAATGGAGTATTATTCGGCAATCAAAAAGAATGAAATCTTGTCATTTGCAACTACGTGGATGGGACTAGAGGGTATTATGCTAAGTGAAATTAGAGAAAGACAAGTATCATATGACTTTACTCATATGATGACTTTTAAGATACAAAACAAATGAACATAAGGGAAGGGAAGCAAAAATAATATAAAAACAGGGAGAGGGACAAAACATAAGAGACTCAAATATGGAGAACAGAGGGTTACTGAAAGGGTTGCAGGAGGGGGGATGGGCTAAATGGGTAAGAGGCATTAAGGAATCTACCCCTGAAATCACTGTTGCACTATATGCTAACTAACTTGGATGTAAATTTAAAAAATAAATTAAATACACCTGCCAAAATAAATAAATAAATAAATAAAATACAAAGATACATTCAGGTTGAAAGTAAGGAATTAGAGGGGCGCCTGGGTGGCTCAGTCGGTTAAGCATCCGACTTCAGCTCAGGTCACGATCTCACGGTTCATGAGTTCGAGCCCCGCGTCAGGCTCTGGGCTGATGGCTCAGAGCCTGGAGCCTGCTTCCGATTCTGTGTCTCCCTCTCTCTCTGCCCCTCCCCCGTTCATGCTCTGTCTCTCTCTGTCTCAAAAATAAATGTTAAAAAAATAAATAAATAAAAAGAAAGTAAGGAATTAGAAAAAAAATGTACCATCCAACAGTAAGTATAAGATTAGAATGGCCATGGCTATATCAGAGATAAACTTCAAGACAAAGATTATTGTGAGAAAGAAAGGGATTTCACAACAATAAAAGGATCAATACCCAAAGTATTTAACAATCCTCAATGTATCTGCATTTACCAAATGTCAACTGTTCCCAAAGTGATCTCTATTTTCAATGCAATTCTTTTTTTTTTTTTTATCATTCTAAGTATTAGCTTTATTTATTTATTTTTAATTTAAATCCAAGTTAGTTAACATTTAGTGTAATTACGATTTCAGGAACAGAATTTAGTGATTCATCACTTACATATAATACCCAGTGCTCACCCCAACAAGTGCCCTCCTTAATGCCCATCACCCATTTAGCCATCCCCCACCAACCTCCCCTCCAGCAACCCTTAGTTTGTTCTCTGTATTTAAGAGTCTCTTATGGTTTGTCTTCCTCTCTGTTTTTATCTTATTTTCGCTTCCCTTATGTTCATCTGTTTTGTATCTTAAATTCCACATACAAGTGAAGTCATATGTTTGTTTTTCTCTGACTTATTTTGCTTAGCATCATACACCCTAGTTCCATCCACATTGTTGCAAATGGCAAGATTTCATTCTTTTTGATCACTGAGTAATATTACATTGTATGTATGTGTGTATACATATGTATATATATATATACATGTGTATATATATATGTGTGTGTGTGTATATATATATATATACACATGTATATATAGATACAGATATAGATATAAATATATTGATATATACACATACACCACATCTTCTTTACCCATTCATTAGTCGATAGACATTCGGGCTCTTTCCATACTTTGGTTATTGTCAATAGTGCACTATAAACACTGGGTAATTCTAATCAAAATTCCTACAGATTTTTCCTTTGCTGAAACTGACAGGCTAAGTCTAAAATTTATATCAAATGCCAACAGCCAAGATTCGACAAGTTGACTATACCAACTAGTCAAACGCCCCACATGTGTAAAATTTGATGAGAGGAACTAGGGGATTTCACAGCAAATTCTCAAGAGGTAATGAGGCTTGCCACATTCCCTACTTACCTTTCTGTACTTTATCAGTAAAGTCCCATCAGGCCCAAACACAGCACAGGTGTTATAGAATTTCCCAGCATCCTCTTCAGGAACAGAACCTTTCATTGAGAAGAGAAACACAGGAGCAAAGAAAATATTCTGAATAAAGCACTCTTGTATGATAACAAGACAAACACTTGACAAACTGTCACTTGGGTCCAACAATAAAGCATACTATCTTCTAAGGGTTATTTAATTATGTTCTTTTTTGTCTTCTTTAATATGATGTTTCAGAGACAAACTCCAGAGTAGAGATGAAATGTAATTAAGTCAGATGCCAAAGACAGGTTCAAAAATAACCAAACTGTTTCTGAATTCTGCTTTGATCTTGAGCTACAAGATCTGTTAATCTATAACACTAGAGAAACACAGAGGATTCACTGTTGCTCAGCTTCAAATCACCAGGTCCTGCAAAGTAACTGTATCCCCATTAGGCCTCACGATGGGAATGGAAGCCAATCCTGCCATCACTGAATGTAGTTCCCGCATTTCTTTTTTCTTGCTTGTCTTTTCTTCACCTCTCATCTGTCTCTAATTCTAACATGTCATAACAGAGAATAATTTTGTTTGCTAGATCTATTGAACAGCTTTACTGTACTGATTTTTATTTAAGCAAATACATTTAAAAAATTTATTTTGAAACCACATTTATTTCAAAACCATACTTATAAAGCTACCTTGATATATGTGGCCTCTTTATGAGAAAACAAAATTTCCTAACGTTGTATTAGTATAATGAAAGACACTCCAATACAGTGATTTCTTTCCACATTTCCACCTGCCCTGTATTCCCATTCCTTCTCCAGGGAAAAGTCATCATTATCAGTTTGGTGCGTCTTTATACAATACTTACTATGTGCTACATATACAAACACATATGAAAATATATAACCTTTTGTGGCAGGGATTAATCTGAGAGTGCCTGTTCATATCATACGGAACGTGCTTCTTCCACATAACTGTGTCTTGAACATTTTTCCACATGATTACGTAAGATCCACCTCATTCTTTCAATGTCTGACTTACATGCTTTGTATTTCATTGTTTAAATGAAACAAAAATTATTTGGATGTTTCTCATGTTTAGGTCATTATACCATGAGGGTAGGAAGTTACCTCCAATGAGATATATGCTGCACTCCTTTGCTACTTCAGAAAGCTTCTGTGTAGATTCACCAGGAATTTTCTCAGCATATTGGGGAAAATATTTCGTGCCATATGGACAATTAAAACATTCCTAGAATAATGTTGGCAGAGAAAAGGGGGGGGGGGAAACCGTGAAAATAGCCCACCCATTTTAAACTTAAACTCAGAAGACACAGCTGCCTCTTTTAGCCCTGCTCTCAAAAGGGTAAAACACAGCTGATAAGAAAAACACTGGCATCCTAGGGCTAAAGAGCCTGTGGCCCCGAGCTGAACTTGACAGCTGGCTCAGGTTGGGCCAGAGGATACAAGTCATGTGTGCTCTCTCAGATCCCTGTCACCCCAGCAAATCCGCCTCTCCCTCGGTGTCCGCAGAACTCTGAGTTCCCACCCTGGGCACCTGAGCCCCATGACAATTGGGTTTAATTATAGGACTTCGGGTGTTAGAATGAATCCATTGGCTCAAAACTATATTATTAACTACGTAAAGCAATAAAGCCTGTGTTTGAAAAAATACAGAAATCTCTCATTCTCCAGGATATGCTATCTGCCACAGCTCTGTGAGAAAAGAAAAGCAAAAACTAGACTTTGATTCTAATTCATCATTCACTGAGACTGTGCACCAGACACTGTGCTAGCAAACTCAAACCTCAGGATCATCAGCTTCTACAACACACGTTAGAGAGGGTACATGCAGAATTAGGTGCTTTCATTCTCGCTCCTGGCAACTTAAAGCAACAAGTGACCGTGATCAGGGTACAGGCGAGTCCCATAACTGTGGCCATAAGGAAGACTGGATTCACATTAAGATCTCAAGCTCCCTTGTTAAAGATTCTGACTCACTGGCCACATCTGTGATGGACTGGAGCCTAAAACATAAGGTGGCCCTGAAAATTCTCTAGTCAATCTAAGCAGGGTTTACAAAGGGCCACCTCCTCCCCACAGCGCAAAAGGGAGAGAGGAAGAGGGGGCTGTCTGGAATAGTTCAACCACTGATCCCAGTAGTCCTTTGCCCCAAAACGCAGTATAGGCATGTCTTAGCATCAGCAGAACCCAGCTCTGGGCCAACACTACACCTGCTGACAAGCAAATGTGGTGCAACCTTTACCCGGTTCTGTTCTAAAAGCAATCACCTAGGAAATACATGCAGAGCCCTACTGGCTTACTACAGGCTACCATATTTAGGAAGATACTGCAGGCTTCCTAAATGTCTCTAGTAATTTCCAGTTATCAACCATTTGCTAAAAATGTTGGAGCCTTAGCACTACAATCAGCTATGTGTGCCATGGTCCTGGAAAGACTTACTTATACAAGGAAAGAAGGTAAGTATCCAAGGCACTGAGTATTCTATCTTTAAGTAAGCCACACAACTTACCAGGATTCTGAACACGATAGATGATCCCAAAGAGCTGTAAACACGCTGGCACATCCTATCACAAAGACCCTTAAACATGGAACAATCCTGGGGACCCACAAGACCCTGCTGGACCCCAGGACACAAGAAGACAACGAGAGGTAGCAGCCAGTATTCTACTGGATCAGAAGTTCCCAGAGGGCAGCGGCCACCTCCGCCTCCATACTTACTGGCAGAGAAACTATTTTGGCTCCTTGTGTTGCTGCCTCCCGCACGAGGCCACAAGCTCGAGTGAGGTTATCTGATTTGACGGAAGAAACCTGAAGTTGGATGAGGGCCAAGCGGAAAGCTGAGGACGAAGATACAAGAAAACAGCTGTCAGAAGACCTGACTCCTGGATCAAAGCAACTCTCAACCAGAGACAGATTCTGCACCCCTTCCCCAAGACATCTGACAACGTCACCACTGTTGGGGTGCCAGTAGCTTCTGGTGCGTAGGCGTCAGGGACATTGCTAAACACACCACAGTACACCACAGTCCTTCACAACAAAGAATTATCCAACCCACAATGTGAATGATGTGGAGGCTGAGAAACCTGGGGACAGAGCAACACCTCTGGGCGAGGCCCCACGCCAGCACAAGAGCCTCAAGCAAAGCAGGCAGGGCCAGCTTCTTACATACTACTGAGAACACGGCTTGAAGGAAGAAAGAACTTGAAGATGGAACTGTCTCTTACAGTTTGCTCTTGGGACTCAAGCTACCCCTGTTCCAGATACGGAGTGCATCTTAGTGCAGGTGAAATCCCTTGGAAACTACCCAATCACTGTGACCTGGGGCGGTCAGCCCAATGGAAGGGGAATTGCCCGCCTCCACCTCCCCACCACCAGCTGGGGCAGGGAGCAAAGGTCCAGCCGCTGGAGGGAGGGAAGCCTGGCGGCTAAGGAGCTGCACATGTGCTTAGTCACGGGGCAGGGCCCCTGGCCACCTGTGAGGTTTTGCACTGGCCCCATGAATATTCCTGTGCCCCCAAAGAGCACAACATTAAGTGGCAAATAACACCACGAGAGGTTGCAAGGGAGACTGTTAGAAAAAGCTAACAGTGCTTTTTCCTGTTACTCGAGTAAGAGGCTCCATATTTTTATCAGGGACTGAGTCCCACAGAGCCAACAAGATTTGCTGTCAGCCAAGAAGGTCAGGGGTTCTTCCAGGCTTATTCCTTCTTTGAGCTAATAACCACACCCTATATGTGCTTTTCCTATATTCTCTAGAGTTCTCTTGTAACTCTTATAGTCATCACCCACTGGTTAATAATTTTTTATATACAATTTCCCGTGTTCAAGTGACTGGTGTGGTTTCTACGTCCTGCCTGGACCCTGAATGATGCATAGTTTTTGCTCCTGGTCTGACGGGAGGCTACATTAAAGGATCAAAAGCACGTGGCAACCTATGAAGCTCTGCAAAACTTCAGGAATCTTCAGTAAAGGCCTTCCCTAGCTTCCCTCCCCCACCGCTGCTCTAGAAAACTAAGCTCTAGAACCTGAAAACCATTAGAGTTCTCCCTCTGGTTATCTGCTGTACTGGTGCAAATGTCCCCAGAAGAGTCAACACCGACAGACCCCGATCTCTGATGGTCTGTTTGGCCCACTGTGAACCCTAAAAATAGGAAAACTCAGATGCTCCATTCCTTGGTGTATCTTAAAAACAGTGAGAAGAGCTAAATGTAACCCTGAATGTAGCTTGTTGAACAGTTTCAGAATCTGAATGAATACAAAGGAATCTAAAACAAGAAACGAAAGCTGGGATAACTTTGGAGCACACTTTAGCTGTCACCAGAACATCACACAGACCTACTAAAAGTCTCCACGGTAACTCAGGAACTGGGCTTTGTCTCTGCTCTGGGGGGATTAAAAGATGAATCCACCATGGCTATGCTGAGAGTTTCCTCTCTCCCTCATCCTATCCAGAAAGTCCTGATCCAGGCTTGGGACTGTCTGACATTCTGCAGATTACCCACTCCACACAGGGGCTGAGACACGGAAAGGCTACCATTGGGAAGTTTCTTGATGTGGAAAACAATACTAGTCAGTTCATCTCCTCAGCTGTAAAGTGAAAATTACAATGACTTTTAAGGTTCCTGGCTGCCCTAATATTCATCATCATCTAACAATGAAAGACTTACCAAAGGGGGTAAAAAAAAAAAAAAAAAAAAAAAAAAAAAAAAAAAAAAGGATAAAACATAGTAAAGTGAAGGGACCAATGTGGGAAAAGCATACGGAATGTGCCAGGCCCTCTATACATGCAAACATCTGTGAAGCGTCATTAACACTATTTGGTAGATGAGGAAATTGCAGGGGGGGAGGGAAGCTGCGCAAAATCAGTGAACAAAGTCAGTGAGACAATCCAAGCCAAAATCTGGAACTGTAAAGCAGGACAGGAACCGCATTTGTTTGTTTCTGGGTGGGCCGGGGAGAGGTCATGTAACTTGAAAACACTCAAGGAAATCAGACACCATCCTCAACACCATCACGAGCCACACCTCTCAAGCCCACCAGCCTCAGTCTCGTCCTGGCTCTTCAGAGACAGCAGGCACATCCAGAGGCAGGTGTGTAAAAGGACTTCCAGACCCCGATCCTAACATTCAGTCAGCCACGGACTTGCTCCGAGCACTGGCAGGTTAAAATGAAAACCAGAGCACTTGCACAAACCTTAGCATCTAGTGGGGGCCTCGCAAGACCTCAGGAGGGGCAGTTGATGTCCATTTTACAGGCCAGGAAACTGAGGTTCAGAAAGATTAAATGACCTGTTGCCACAGACTGAGGCAAAACTGTATTAATCCAGATCTCCAGACTAGGGGTCCAGGACACTCCAAAGCCTCATGTAAAAGGATCGGGCAAAGACCTGGGGACAAAGAAAGATGGCTGGAAACGCCCTCTGGGGCTGATCCAGGATAGACTTGTGTAACATGTAATACCTAACCCGAAAGCTCAATGTCCAGGTGCAGAAACAGCTTGTCCAGTTTTTTCTGTTTGGGAAGAGAGCATTCTCCACTGGGTGTGACGGGCGGTGCAACATGGGGCAAGTTCATCTGGCCTCTTACCATACAGCCCAAATCAGAGAAAAACGATGCTTCATTTTCATATGACGGGGTTCAAAACACAAATAATTAGGATACATGCTTTTGCAAAACTCAAGTTAAAAAATCAATCTAAGGTGAATACAGTGAACGCGACACCCCCTGGTCTCGCTTTCTCGTGCAAAACCTAACAGCCTCCAAGAATCCCACAAGGCAGAGGTTCCCACACTCGAATAAGTCTCCTAATTACTGAAGGTGCAGTCTTCGGGTCGGGGCGGGGAGAAGGGGGCGCGGAACTTGTGTGCACCCGTCTCCCTCCTCTTCCGGCGCAGGTGAATTTGCAGCCGGCGGTGCCGAAACGCAGCTAGAGGCACGGGACTCAGGAGGATCCCTGCAGTGAGCAAGACGCGGGCCCTTCCGGTCGCGAGGCCTGGCGCTCCCGAAAGCCTGGACTCCCCGGGAGTGCGCCGGGCCGCGCTCCGCCGCCCGAGACCTCAACCCCACGGGCGCCGGGTCAGGGAAGGCCCGGGACGCGGCGGGGACACAAGCGGAGGCGAGGGGCTGAGCCGGCGATCCCTCCCCCGGGCCGCCGCGCTACTTACTGGCCATGGCTCTCTCGAGCAGCACCATGGGCGGCGCGGCCTGACCCGGCTCCCTGGGCGGAGAGCGGCGGCCTGCCGAGAGGCGGCGCCGAGCGGCACGCAGGACTTGGTGCGGCCGAGGCTCCGCCTCCGGACCGCCTCCCGGTCCCGCGGCTCCGGGGAGAGCGTGTGGTCTTTCCCGCGCTCCAACACCTGTTTAGGTGTCCGCTGTTGGCGCCACCAAGGAGCAAACCATGGACCAAGGAGAAGCGACGAATAACAACACGCTCCAGTAAAAGGAATGCAAGGCAAAGGGGTACATTGGAGTGGTGTTCAACAATTGGCCAGCGAAAGGATTGAACCTCTTGCTGGTTAGAGCACCTCTAGCCGGCAATGATACCGTATGTATTGATTGCCTTGGGCTCCTTGAACAAGTCGCTCTGACGACTGGGGATGGTAATGGGATGGAATGACCTACGATGGTTTAGTCACGCAAGACATCCGTGGGATCTGACTAGAAGGCTGCTAGGTCATGGGGGAGAAGAAAAGAGCGACAAACATTGTATCCTCAAAAATTCAGACCTCTTACATACTGAAATATGCTAATATTGTGTGAGGACTTTTGCATTTGTATTTTTTAGGATTGTGTGTGTGTGTGTGTGTGTGTGTCATGTCTTTGTGCTTTTTGTTGTCAGGTTTGGGGATCAAAAATCACAAAACTAATAAAATCTTGCCATCTTTTTTTTTTTTTTTAATGCTCTGTCCTGGTTTTTAAAAGGATACTCTAGAGGCGCCTGAGTAGCTCAGTCGGTTGAATTTCCCACTCTTGATTTAGGCTTGGGTCATGATCTCACAGTTTATGAGGTCGGCCTGCGGGCAGCCTGCTTGGGATTCTCTCTCCCTCTGCCCCTCTTCCCTGTTTTCTCTGTCTCTCAAAAATAAATAAAAGGATACCCTTAAAACATTTTTGGAATAATTAGGGTATTTATGAACTGGATATTTGATGCTTTAATGAATTCTGTGTGATGATGACATTGTCATTATGCCAGACAATATCTTTACTCTGAGAAGAAGTATTTGCTGAAGTATTTAAGGGTGAAGTGTCAGAATATCTGACTTGAAAATGGTACGTAAAAAGAAAATATGTGCTTATACAGAGACAAAGCAAAGGTGGCAAATTAAATCTAACAGGAGAAAATATAGCTGTTCATGTACTACTTTAAGACGTTTTTAAAAGTTTTTAAAACTTTCTTAAGCTGGGAGGAAATACATAGCAATTACGGGTTTTATTTTTTTGAAGATTCAACAATCTGGACCTGGCTTTGTAGCAGGAAGATAATAATCTGTTAATTTCTGCTATGTTTAATTAGCCCGCTGAGATTCCTGCATCAATACTGGCCACTTACAACCTGTCAAAAAAAAGGTCACCCATTTCATTTAGATTTGCAAGTTCATTGGCATAAAGTTGTATGTAACAGTGGTACCAAACATGGCTGGGCATGTTATTGGAACATCGAAGCAGAGACACCCAGGAGGCAGTTGGTCCTAAGCCTCAAACTCCCATATGCACGCTGGAGGCTGATTTAGGAGTCATCAGCAACTTAAACTAAGACAAAACTCTGAATATGGGTGACAAGTTGCAAGTGGACTATGAAAGGCACAGGTATAAGAGGGGCCTGTGAAACCTGATAAGGGGCCACCTGAGAGGTAGGAAAACCAGGAGAGAAAGGGCCTTCAAGACCAAGAGTCTGTGGGCACTGTCTTCCCTACGTCGCATGCAGGGAAGCCAGTGACTTGGATTCTAGGGAGGGAACAGTAAGAAATAATACAAACTGTTCTTGAACTTTCCTTTAGAACTTTCTGGGCATAATGGAACCGCTAGTCACGGTTCCAGTTCTGGCTCTGACACTGATGTGATGTTAATACCTAAGGCAAATCATCTCGTTCTCAGGACCTTTTCATCATCTGTAACACAAGAGGATTCAGAGGCAGAAGGTGAGAGGCTGGATAACCGAGTTTGCACAGTCCTCCTGTCACTTCACTCTGACTCTTCAACCACACAGCTCTGTCTTCACGTTTCCATATTCCCTTTTATTTGCCACTTGAAAAGTAGCCAAAGAATTAAACGACTACACTAAATGAATCTCCAGAGCCCAGATCAAAAGCTGGAAGTGCCAACCATGTCTCACAGTTTTAATAACCATTGCCAGGCTGGTACTGATCAGATTTCTACTTTTACTCCAGAGGATCTATTCCAGCATCTCCAGCTGCCCGAAAGCCATCTGTTTACACGTCTTGACATCAATTTAAACTCAACCATCTGAAAATAATTTTATCATCTCTAAAAGAGCTTCTCCCAGGGGCAACTGGGTGGATCAGTCGGTTAGGCCTCTGACTTCGGCTCAGGTCATGATCTCAGAATCTGTGACTTCGAGCCCCACGTCGGGCTCTGTGCTGACAGCTCGGAGCCTGGAGCCTGCCTCGGATTCTGTCTCCCTCTCTCTCTGCTCCTCCCCACTCATGCTGTCTCTGTCTCTCACAAATAAAATAAGAAAAAAATTAAAAAATAAAAGACCTTCTCCCAGCTTTCCTCTTACATATAGGCACCACCATTTATGCTGTTTTCCAATTCTTCTAACTCCTCATGCCCTCCCCTGGAAAATCTAAATCACTTCTGTATCATTCAAGTCTTTTCTCCTCCATCTCTGGTTAAGAACAGGGCCCTTCTTACTTTCCTGCAGTACCCCTTGATTGCTGCCTCCTTTTCTGTCCTTGTGACCACCATTCATGGCTAGGCCTTTCTCATTTTGGGGAGACTGCTTTTAGGCAACTTAACTGGCCTCCTTTCCCTCAGCATCTTATCCTCCAATCACTCTTCATATAGAAGTCAGTCTGGGGGGGGGGGGGGGCGCTAAGTTCAATTTTTCAGGATGAGGTAGTTATACAAATGACTAATATAGATGAAGGGCTGAAAATTAGAATTGGAATCATCTCCACAATAAGAACAGAAACTGTCATAGTGGATGAGATCTTAGGGGAATGTATGGTACTCCAAACAAAAGATCAAACTTGGGAATTACCAAATTGGGCTTAGAGCTTTGCACAAATGTCCATCGAGTGATGAATGGATAAATAAAATGTGATATATCCATACAATGGAATATTCTTCAGCCTTAAAAAGGAACGAAATTCTGACACATGCTACAACATGGATGATGCTTGAAAACATCATGCTAAGTGAAATAAGCCAGACACAAAAGCTACTTATTGTAATGATTCCTTTTATCATTAAATGTCCAGAAGAGGCAAATCCACAAAGATAGACAGGAAATTAGCAGCTGCCAAGGACTGGAGGGAAAAGGGGAGTAACTGCTAATGGGTATGAGTTTCTTTTTTGAGCAACCAAATGTTCTGAAATTAAATAATTGTGATGATTGCACAACTGAATTTGCTAAAAAGCACTTTGTAGACCCTCAAAAAGGTGAACTTTATGGTATGTAGGTTATATTTCAACAATTTTTTAATGTTTATTTCTTTTTGAAAGAGAGCACACTAGCAAGTGGGGGAGGGACAGAGAGAGAGAGAGGGAGATACAGAATCTGAAGCAGGCTCTGAGCTGTCAGCAGAAAGTCCGATGCAGGACTCGGAACTTGTGAACCGTGAGGTCATGACCTGAGCCAAAGTCAGACACTTAACTGACTGAGCCACCCAGGTGCCCTGAAAGTGATTCGTTATCTTAGGTGATAATTCTCAGGGAGTAGGGCGGGAAGAGGGGATACCTTCCCTTTCATTAACTCAATTTCTTTCAGCCTTGGTTTTCTAATCTTGGAAATACAGAAAATAGTAACAATCTCATAATGTTGCAAACTCTGCAATCCTTGAGAGTCAGTAAGAGGTGAGTATCCCATAGTGAATTCTAGTTCTGTACTTAGTGGGCCAGTTAAGGAAGGATGAGCAGCCTTGTAAGTGCCTAGTACAATCAACAAAATGCATTTTTATTTCATACTCATGATTAGTAACTATGATGTTATTTCAGAAGAAGAAACTAAAGTTCTGAGAATTTAAGTGGTTAAAGGTAGTAATTTATTCATGTGGAATTTAATGTCATTAGTTTTAAACTAACTCTTTCCCCCTCCCTATACAGATGAACACAAACAGGAATCTAATACTTTCAAACTTAAAACCTGAACATTAAATTCCACTGAAGGATAGTCCTCAAATTTCTAATTTTGTGTTATCTACACAGATTTGCAAATGGGGGCGGAGGGAGAGGGAGAGGGAGAGAGATTGTCATTAAGAACAAAGTTCTGAGCAAACTGTATTGGTTTATTTACAATTGTAATTTTATAAACAGTAACACAAACATCTTTACATTAATATTATGAAAAAAGTCCCATGGCTGAAATGGGCAAAAAATGGAGACTTCACGGCATTTGTAAAGGGGGCACCAAAAAGAAAGAAAAAAAGAAAAGAAAAAGAAAGCAACACAACCGTTGTGGGTAAAGTCATAAATATAGTATGCACCAGGTGCAATTTCACGCAAATGTCTTCAACCACTCAAGAAACTGCTTTTATTTAGATATTAGAATAAAATATCTTGAACTATGTTGCCTGTTATTCGCTTGATTTCCATTAAGTAAATTAAAATAACTGGCTATAAACAGTGTACATCTAAATATTTTTTCCTATAAACTCCTTAGAGATAATCCATTGTGTTTTAGGACATAGCAGATTGTGAGGATTTGCTACTTCCCAAAAAGACTTTATAAGGAGTCCTTCCATAGCCCCAAACATGTTCCCGATTTCTCTCACCAGATGTGTCTAATGTAGACCTCAATAAATTAAATTGAGAAAGCTGCAAAGTAAAGCAGATCACTTTTTAGTTCTGTCAGATTAAGAACATAAAAATAGTTTCGAACCACTGGAACAGAAGACAAAAACCAAAGAAGAGTAAGAAATTTCAGAAAGAGCTGATAAAACAATTGTAGTTTATATAGCTCTCTGATTATTTGGCTTTTATTTAAGTGGATATTCGTTGTGGTCACAGACCATAATCTCAGTAAGGATAAATCAATGTGTGCACAACAGCTGTTCTGAAATATCCCAAATCAAATATTCCACTTGTAATAAAGACCAATGACATTTTTATAGATACAACTCTGTCCCCCAAATGTTTATTTTAATCTCCATACGCCTACCTACTTATAATTTTAACCACTCCTTAGAAACCAGTAGGATGAAGTTTAAGATCTGAAGCACTCAGTGTTCAAATCATTAGCTAATGGGAAAAGATGATTTAGAAACTGATACTCCAACATTTCACTAGCTGGACTGCATTTCTGGGTTGGCTGGAATCTTTATCTGCTTCGTTAAAAACATTTCACATTTTTAAGAACAGAAACAGCAAGCTAATTATTAATCTATGTAATACTTTCAGTTTCTGATACTGCCAAGTGGATAAACCTAAATGTAGCAATTAAAGGGGTCTCTTCAACTAATTCTATCTCTAATTTTCAGTGAAGACATTGCAAGTATATATGTGCATGGATGTTTTTAAATCTGAAAGTGATGCATATTCCCTTTTAAAACACAGCTCTTCAAAACAGAACTGCATTCTGTACCCTTAGTTCACAAGGGTAGAGGGTCAGTTACCTCAAAGTCATTTAATAACTGACCTTTATAAATCATTTTACAAAACCGAAAATGCAAAAGAAAATTTAAGTAAAATTTTAACTGTCTAGAAATTGATTATAATAATTTACACTTAGACCTGCAATTCAAGCACCCCCATGAGCAAATGAAAGGTCTTCTGTTAGTACGCAATCAGGAAAGTATGTCCATGTTTCTTTCTCTTGGTTGCCTTAATTTCTTTTGAAATAATTCTCTCTTATATTAACTTTCCAAAGCATCCAAAACTTTCATGATCTGTTGTTTAATGGCTTTAGTAGCATCTCCTGCATTTGGAATCAAATACCTAAGGGGGGAAAAATATACATATATATTAACAGAAATTGTTTTCCCTTCAGGCCTCAGCTTAGGTGACACTTCCAATGCAAAGCTTCCCCTAACCTACAAAGCCAGCAGACATACCCTCATATTTACTCCCCATAACTTATTTCAATACATACATGAAAGCATATTTGAAAGAAAGAAAATCTAAGTGTGCAAGCTGGTGACTCTTCATAGCCAAATGGAAGGAACCAGAGATCTGGAGTCAGGACAGCTCCATTTGGTCCTGTCACAAGCAAGGTGTGAGGATTTGGAAGTCATTCAACTCCTCTGGGCTTCACATTTTTATAGGATTATAAAGATGGTTTAGTTTCCAGATAAGTGAGGTCCTATGGCCCTTGATGCCCATCCATGAACTGTTTTGTCACTGGTCCACAATAAGATAAGGAGTTTGTGCCAGATTGTAAATTAAATATAACACTCAGCACGTTGCTTACTTCATGGATACTTTTTCAAAAGAATTTTTTGATGAACGGAAGTAGAAACACTGACTTATATTCTGAGACAAGCTTCTTATTTGATAAACCAGCATTTAGTGCAGCAATAGTATAAGGACCCTTCTGTCAAAAAGTTAATGAAATTAGCTATGAAACTTACTGAAACCATATGTTAATAACTAATTGATATATGATTAAGGGTATGGAAGAAAAAGATAAGCAAAGAATACTAATTAAAAGTGGCTCAAGTAGCCTATGCCACCATCTATTCTCCAAAAGAGAGAAACAAACTGTGTTTAATAATGAACTAATTCAATAATTCAGATCATACCATTCTAAGAAAATCTTACCTTTCAATTGCCAAGATTTCTATTCCTGAAGCACTGCTATTTCCATACTTGAAAGTAATTAGCTCAGGATGCTTTTTTTTAGATGTAATTTTAACTACGGAATTTAGTGCTTGTCGAGACTGTATATAAGCCAATCCTTTCCGTGAAAGAATCTCCCTTAAACAGTACATGTGTGTTGCAGTAACCAACAGATGACTTAAGAGGCAAAAAAAAAAACATTAAACAACAAAAAGAATTTTAGACACGTCATGCAAAACAGCTGTTACTTCAACAAAAAAATATTCAACTCCAGATGAAATTACTTTTGAATTAAAATGAATCATCTATAAACAAACTACCCAATAAAAGTTCTTAATTTTCCTTTAGTTGTATGGAAAATTAACATTTTATTAATAGGAAATCCTGTAACTGTTTAAGAGCAAAGTTTCTATTTTATGTAATAAAAAGTACAATACTATTAAAAATCATTAAAATAATATTTTTAGAATCTATTCTATATGGTATATGGAATACAGTCCTTTTCAAACTTTTTCACAATACTGCCTATATTCATAAACTACTCTCAGTCACTATACCATAGTGTATACTTTACATCAAAGACCACTAAGCAATAGTTGGGCTGCCTTACATATTTTATAATATTCTGTAACTGGATCTTGAAGGTAAAATGAGCATGGTGTTATTTACGCACCCCCTCCCTGTGTCTTAGCTCACTTTTAATGTAATGCAATGATATACTCATACACATTTATGTAATACAGTAAAATCTTGGATTGTAACTTGTTCAGTGAGTGTCCCAGAAGACGAGCAAACCTTTCTAATACATTTTAACTTGATAAATGAGCGATGTCTTACAAGTAGTACATGATGCCAAACATCACACGATTGCAACCGAGCCAATGGTTCCTGAAATTCGCTTTGATACACGAGTGCTCTGGATTACAAACGTGTTTGCAGAACGAATTATGCTCGCAAACCAAGGTTTTACAGTGCAGTAAAACTATCAAAGTCCAAAACGCAGGACACTCTGCAGAATACACAGCCTAGCCTCAAAAGATTCATTCATCATGCAGAAAAGGGGAGGTGGTGGTAAAGGCAGAAGTACTGTTGCACACCGGCTGAAACTTAAGAGATTGACAGGCAAATACAATGCAGGAACCCTGACTAGCTATTGGATCAAAAAGGAAAAAACGACTATAAATAATACTTTGGGGGCACTCTGAAAAATCTGAGTGTGACATTTATGTTGAATGATGTTCATTTTAAAGTTTTTAAAGAGTGATAATGCTATTTTAAAAAAAGTCATAATGCGATTGAAGTTGTATAAGAGAATGCTCATATTCTTGGGAGACTTACACTAAAGCATTTTGGGGGGTTAAGGGTCATATCTGTAAGATTCTTCTGAATGGCTTGACAAGAGAGAACTGTATGTGTATGTGTGTCTATAAATAGATATATAAATAGATTGGAAAAACACAAAAAGAAATTAAAATCTGGTGAGTTGAGAGAGGCTTATAAAGATGTTCAATGTACTGTTTCTTCAACTTTTTAGAATATTTCAAAATAAAAAATTACAATAAAAATATTTTAAAAATCAAGACACATAATACAAGTTGACAAAGGAAAATTATATCTTAGTGTACTTAAAGAAAATTTCTCCTGTGGTTAAGTTTGTATTCCCCAAATTTAATTTTACTTCTGAAGAAGGCATTTAAAAAAGTACCTAGGAAACATGTGTCCACTTTCTTTCACTTCTTTACAAGGAAAATGATGCTTGACGTCTGGCTTGTTTATCCAAGTCTGAATGTTTACAACCTCTTTTCTGTCATCATCTGACATTGAAGAGCTGTCAATTTCATCTGAAAGAGTTTAAAGTGTTAAAAGTGGGAATTACCATCTTTAAAAATGAGACATTCCTTAATAGCTGGGAAAAAAAAATTGAGTATTTTAAGCATACAGGTTGGGGGAAAAGAAAAAAACAATTCAAATCCTGTTACTATGTTTCCTTATGCCACTGGCATAATGCAGAAATATTATGAAGCATTAGGCTACATGGTAAGAAAGTCAGGTGAAAATACTAAGAATACCCCGTAACACTGTGTGTCAACCATACTTAAATAAAAAATAAATAGGGGAGCCTGGGTGGCTCAGTCAGTTAAGCATCCGACTTCAGCTCAGGTCATGATCGCATGGTTTGTCGGTTCGGGCCCCGTGTTGGGCTCTGCGCTGGCAGCTTGAGCCTAGAGCCTGCTTCAGATTCTGCATCTCCCTCTCTTTCTGCCCCTCCCCTGCTCATGCTCTGTCTCCCTCTTTCTTGAAAATAAATATTTAAAAAAATTTTTTAAATAATAAATAAATTAAGTAAGTAAGTGTGCCTAGATGGCTCCGTCAGTTAAGCACCCGACTTCAGCTCACATCATGATCTCACAGTCCGTTAGTTGGAGCCCCACGTCGGGCTCTGTGCTGA
Source organism: Leopardus geoffroyi (assembly GCF_018350155.1). Classification (NCBI taxonomy): domain Eukaryota; kingdom Metazoa; phylum Chordata; class Mammalia; order Carnivora; family Felidae; genus Leopardus; species Leopardus geoffroyi. Next base: position 48,206,167 of record NC_059333.1, on the reverse strand, counting down.
CAGCCCAGAGCCTGGAGCCTGCTTTGGATTCTGTGTCTCCCTCTCTCTCTCTCTGCCCCTCCCCTGCTCATGCTCTGTCTCTCTCTCTCTCTCTCTGTCAAAGATTTAAAAAAATAAAACAAAAAATAAATAATGTAAATAAATTTTTTAAAGACTACACTGCCTGAGGAATTTCAACTTTTTTGCTTTATGTAACATGACTCTAATCTATGTCTAGACTATAGAAAGATGGCTAAATTGTCCAATAATAAGCATCTATCTTGAGGGCAAAGATGTTAGAGTTCTTTTTCTCTCGCTGTTTTTTGACTTTAAGAAAAACAACAAAAATCCATCCTTGGATAAATAAGTAAAAATCTCTACAGTAGCAGTAACATTTATATAAATAGTAGACCTTTCAACTGTATTCTTCTGCAACTGCTTCTTCACTCTGAACACTGTAAAATTTATACACATTGATACATGTAGCTCTAGTGTTCTCATTTTCATTACTGTACAATTTCCCAAATACAAATATATGCATAAATATATGACACATGTATGTATACTATAATTTATCCATCCATTTGCCTCTTGGGAATTAAAAGACTTGAAATGAAAGTTATTAAAGAAAGGAGCCGAAATATTCAGGGACAGACTGATAAATAACAGGAAGATAGCAACAAAAATAGAAGGGAGAGGAGAAAAAGAAACAATGAGAAATAGTACACAGAAAATTTCATTTACCTCAATGCAAGTTTTTAGGAAGGTGATTTTGTAAATATTTATTAAAATGTCAAATGTGGCTCCCTATAATGTATTAATCTTACTGCTAAGAATATAGCCTCTGTGTGTACTTATAAAAGTTCAGATAGTTATGTATAAAAATATCTATTGCCATTTGAAACAAACAAAAAACCTGAAAAACTACCAGTGTGAATTTTGAAAGACTGATTAAATAAATTATGGTGTGTTTATGTGATAGAAAGAGAACTAAGGTGGAATATGGGCTGAGATGGAAAATATATGGCATGTATTACTAAGTAGAAAAAACAAGGAGAAATTTGGGAAGGTTTTTTCTTTTATTTGCTACATTGATTTACTGCTTTATTTTTTCTAACCCAATACACAGATTAACATTCATTATTATTACTTAACCAGGGTAATCTTGGCAGCAGCATTATGAAGCAAAGTAATAAATCATTTTTAAAAATATAAAGACAACCACAGACGATGATACAATTTGCCTGGTACAATATCCCCACCTTGTGGCCTTTTAGGATATTACCTCGAATTTAAAAAAGCTCTTTCCAGATGTCTCCCATTTTGGAATTCCCTGAACTTTAGTCCCACAGCTCTCAATCTCCCAGGTGGGTGGATCAAGCGGATTTAAATAAAATCCCATGGATTTAAATACTATTTCAACACGGATAATTCCCAGATCAGCACCACGTTATTAGACCTTCTCTCTTCATCTAAAGACTCCTGTAATCAAATGCCTACTCAGCATTTCTGCTTGAATTCTAACAGGCATAACTTAAGAGGTCTAAAACCAAACTCTTAGGAAAAAAACTAGAAAAAACTCTTAGGAAAAAAGAACAGACTCTCCAATCTCATCTACAGAATTTCATTGTGTCTTTTTTTTTTTTTTTTTTAAGTTCAGCTAGTCTCAGAATGATCTCTATAGTCATTCCTGGTGCCTAAGGAAAGCATCTACAGATAAGTGTATTACTACACCTGTGTCGTATTCTTCTTCATCCCCAATGCTGAAAACAGGCTTTACACCACGGTAAGGCTTGCCCACTCTGTCACTGCTGCTCACATGCCTGTATTCCAAGAATTTTAGAGGGGAAATTATCACTTAAGAAATTAACCGAAGATTTTTACCAAGTATCATTTGAATATTTATACAAAATGTATACATTCTTTGTTCCTCACCCCCATATACCACCCAGCTTTAGAATAGCTATCTATGTTAAGGAAACTGTAACAAGATAGGAAATTATGTTAGCAAAAGTGGCATAATGTCTTGACAGGCTGAATGTTTTCAATCTGTAAAAATTAAATTGTAAAACAATTTTATTATTCATATTAGAACTAGTGCTTAGATCTGTGTAGCTTTAGGGAAGTCATTTAACCTCTCTGTGATTCTATTTTCCTATCTGTAAAGTGGTAGTTAACAACAGTACCTACCCTTCAAGGTTACTGTGAGAATTAAATTAGTTAATATTTTGTAAAGCTCTTAGAACAATGCCTGGCATCTAGCTAGTACTATGCACATGTCTGTTAGGTAAAATAGATTATGGAACTGAATACGCCAATTCTAGGAGGGGTGTTAAGGTTTTCTTATATGGGGCAAATATTTTTGGGGGATTTTGGGGGGATATAAAAAGGGATTTTTCCTCCCATTTTTTTAAATCATAGTTTCAGTTGTACAATATGATTCAACAATTCTATATATTACCCAATGCTCACATTATAATCCTCCTTTTTTTTTTTTTACTATTACTTTTGCTTTAATAGAAACTAACATGCTACTAGTTCTTTTACATAAATGTAAATAAACCATGAAAATTAATCTGCCTTTCTTTTTCAAGTGGCAGAAACATAAACAATAAACCTGATTAGTTCTTGCAGGAAGTATAACCTCTTTTTACTATAAAAATTTATACCTCAGTACTTTTCAGGTAATCTCAAACAAACCAAGAATAAAAATTAAAATATTTCAACAAAATACATGTTTTTGTGGAAAAAGCACTGTATATTTGTAAGATAAAGGTTCCATCAAGATTATCTACAATGCAGAAAAACAGGCTTATTTTTATTTATTGATTGATTGATCATATATCAAGAGATAGTCCAACATGGAAAAAACTGGGGTTACACGTCTTTAATCTTAAATTCAATTTTTCCAGAATATAGAGATAAAATATGTATTTTAAATAATACATATCATCAATCAAAATCTTATCATAACCTAATTTTGTTCAATGAGGCTTACTTAAATCCTTACTTCTCCCAAAACATTCCTCAATGGAACACTTACTAGAAAAAACAATGAGAGCTAAATGTATAACATTCTTTGGGAATTATAAACTAATCAATACATAATTTACAGTTTAAGTTAAATCATAAAATCATTTTATTTTATGTTAAAACATATCTAATGTAAAGTTATCCAGTAAATAAACTATACTCATTAGATAAAGTGAAATAAATAATTCAAATACCTATGAAACTCAGAATCAGCCTACTTATAAAAGACAAAGATAATACAGCTTTGTCTAAAAATACTTTAGTGCCATCTAGATTATAAAAATTTATGATTAAATTATTGGTTCTCTCCTGACATTAAAGCATAATTAAACTGATGTAACGTCAAAAGTAACAAGGATAATGTTTATAGTAAATGCATGAACCAGAATTCAAGTTTGCAAAGTGAAAAGTTTAAAAAAAACTAATCATTATTGATCTACATTTATAATACAAGGCAGTTTTTATAAAGATTGCTAAAGATTACTGGGTTATTCTTAAATATTGGCTAAAAATTAATGAAATTTGGGGCGCCTGGGTGGCTCGGTCCGTTAAGCACCAACTTCAGCTCAGGTCATGATCTGGCAGTTCGTGGGGTTCAAGCCCCATTTCAGGCTCTGTGCTGACATCTAGGAGCCTGGAGCCTGCTTTGGATTCTGTGTCTCCCTCTCTCTCTCTGCCTCTCCCCCACTTGTACTCGGTCTCTCTCTCTCTCTCTCTCTCTCAAAAATAAACATTTAAAACAATTTAAAAATTAATGAAATTCACTGTCTGGACTCTTTTTAAAAAGCAGTATATTTATACTTTTTTAGTTGAAGTAACAACAGAAACATCTATAACATATTTTGACCAGGTTCTAATTTATTTACTGAGCTCAGAAAGAAACCCAATTCTAACTTTTCACTAAATTCTATTTTCAAAATAGATATATTTACCTGTAGATCAGAGAAAATAAGTTAAATTTTTATAAATTTAAGAATTTGGGAGAAAACCTGGGAGTTAAAATTAGACTAATTCAATGGTCCTATAACAAGAAAAGGTAGAAAGATGATTCACAAACAGATTATAATTTTAAAAGAAGCAAATGCCTTTAAAATAGTCTCAGGTAAAACTGTAATAGAAGCTCTGTAATTGGCATTGTGCAGGAATAGTTACAGTAAATAGAAACTCTTACCACTAAGTTAACAGTGAACTAGTGCTTTTAAAAATGTTACTTCTAGTCACTGAAAACATTGAAATGACCAAAGAAAAATTCAACTCCATAATTCCAAAGCTTAATTTATATTGAAAATACAACTAGAATTTCTTTTAAAATCTCCATAGATATTGCTCTAATTGATATTCTAATTTAAACTGCTTAATGGGGCACTTTGGTCGCTCAGTTGGTTAGGTGTCTGATTCTTGATTTGGCTCAGGTCATGATCTCATGGTTTTCGGGATTGAGCCCCACATTGGGCTCTGCACTGACAGCATGGAGCCTGCTTGGGATTCTCTCTCTCCCTCTCTCTCTCTCTTTCAGAATAAACTTAAAAAAAAAATAAACTGCAGAAAAATGCTGTAGGTATAAAAACTACAAAGCTATATAAAGGTATTAAGTTAGTAGAGTTCTTCTGTGCACCCTAATTGAAGGTTCAGTAGATTTTTAAACTTTAGACTTCTATAATCTAATGACAAGTACCACATGTTACTAGGGACAGAGAAGGGATGGATTATACATTAACATGTCCACCATGACCTAATTTCTTTCATGGAAAACTAACAATTGTGGTTCTTTGGAACTGATTTAGATATGTGAAGTCACCAACCTAAATATACAGATCTAATTAAGAAAAATCTTTAAAAAAATCATAAAATTACATAATATACTTGAATTAACAACAATTTTGAACTATGAACAATGCCCTTTGTTAGGTGCGATAATACTCTATACTGTTAGGGCAGGAAATAGAAATACATGATCTCCAATGCTAACACTCTGCCAACTCTGAGACTAATTATTTTCTTTGTTTCACTCCTCTCTTTCAGAATAAAAACTGCAGGTTTTATGAAGTTCTTGGATTTGAATGTACTTGATTTTCATCTGAGGAATGGGAGATATAAAGAAGCATGCAAGGAAAAAAAAATTAAAATGATCAAGCCAAAAAACAAATACAGCTCAATCAATATCACACACTCCTAAAAGCAGAATAAGAAAAATTCAGCATTTGAAAACAGCTGCATCAAATTTAAGCCAAGACAGTGTGAGGCTTATAGACAGCACGAGGCATGCTAAAGAAAAGGATGGTCCCGTAAAGCTGCTCTACTCATTGGCTTACCGCTCTGTACATGCTCTGTCTGGCCAAGGAAGATTGAAAGACATTCTATAGCAAATTGAGGTAGAGGACAGAACAAAATGATTATTAAAAATACAACAGCTTTAAAACAAAAATACAGTATAATCACTTTTTCTAACCCAGAGCATACATTATAAAGAAAATGTTTTGATCATCCCAAGTACAAAGAAAAATGAAGAAAAGCCAATTTCAAGTCAGAGTTATCACTTGTTCATTTTAAAATAAAATGTTAAATGTTCATGCTACCAAATGTAGCAATAGTACTCTAACCCAGAATGCACGGAAAGTAAAAAAGTTATAGGCTTTTGAGAACAGACATAATTTTAATGAGCAAAGAAGACTTTCAGGCTTGATAAAACACTTTAATATTATTTATGAGTTGACCATTTTAGACAGGTACAATTTTTTTGGATTTGTGAAAATAATCCATTCTTCCTTGCTATTTACTAAATGGGGGAAAATGTACTTTTGTATGCATAGGTACTATAACTAATAAAGTAACAACAGTAAATTCCTAACATTCAATTCTTAAAGTCAAATATTTAAACTTTCCTAGGATACTGCAAAATAAGAAAGTGAAATTAATATCACACATTTTCAAGACCAGATCTGCTTAGAAATAAATTTTATGCTGGAATTATTACATTAGTTTTGAACTGTACAACAAGAAAGATGAATTAGACTAATATGTGGAGGAGAAAACATTGTGGACTCACAGTTCCAATAAGAAACACTGTAGCAGACATTCTTAAATTTATCAAACTGTGTCCTTCATTTGTAATTCGTGGGAAAACAGATGTCACTTATATTCTGTGGACAAAATTCTATGAAGAGCTAAACTCTTAAATTTAAGAAAATGGGTTTCTGGGGCAACTGGCTGGCTCAGTCAGTGGAGCAAGCATCCAGGTTGTGAGTTCGAGCCCCATGTTGGGTGTAGAGATTACTTTAAAAATGAATTAATTGATTAATTTTAAAAAAGAAAGAAAGAAAATAGGTTTCTGCTTTATTTAGCATGAACAAATTTTCTAGGTTATAAATTCCTGGAGGAGGAGAAGAGTTTCCTGCTTTGAGATTACTGAATTTAGTAGATGATTCCCATCCATTTGACATGTGGGAAACAGCTACTATATGAAGAATAATGCATACAATGGCATCTTAATATTTTTTTTAATGAATGGCATAAAAGGGCAGAATCATTATTTGAGTTTTATTCTGAGCAGTAGGGGAAGAGAAATCTTTGCAGTCAAATGTTATAGCAATAAAGGACATCTTCGCAATTACAATGAAAACTGAAATTATCCAATTAAAAAATGTACTTTATGATTCTTTTCTAGAACATATTCAATTCAACTATCATTTACTATTAAGACACATGTCTTTAGTTACCCATCATAAACTCATACCATATAAGCAACTCACCGGTCCACAGGAGTTGATGTGTTCTCAATAAAACTGATAACTTTTTCCCTGACGTTAACAGATTTCGTCTTCAAAGCAACAGTCATTTTATTTACTAGTGATTTCATTCCTCTATCATTTGAGCCATTAGAAGATTCACCCTGGAAAAAAAAAAAAAAAAAGAACTTACTAATGAATTAACTGTTCTCCTAATGACTAGCAGACACACTACTGCTAAAGGTTATCTAGAGGTTATGGACTGAATTGTACCCATATGTTAAAGTTCTAACTCCCAGTTCACCTCAGATAAAGACTGTACTCAGAGATATTAAACTAAGGCTGAGGTCATACAGGTGGGCCCTAATCCAGTATGACCGGTGTCCTTACAAGAAGAGAAGGAGACCACATACACAGGACCATGTATATCCAGACAGACCAAAAAGGCAGGCATCTGCAAGCCAAAGAGAGAGGCCTGAGGATACATAATCAAACCTGCCAACCCTGTGATTCAAGATCTGCAGCCTCCAGAACTAAACAAAATAGACCTCCGTGATTTAAGCCAACTACTTGGTTGTATTTCGTTATGGCAGCCTTAACCGACCAATATACTAGGTAAAACCATTTTAGGGATGGGAGTTAGAAATGAAAAATGTGGGTGTATGTTGTACATACAAATGTGTAAAGTCTGAAAATACCTTCCTTACTCAATAAAAAATTAAGTTACTGACCTTTTCTTAACTTCAATCATAAAATGTAAATCAGCAAATGTATAATCAGAATATCATTCATGTAGCTAAATTTTTAAACATTTATTCCTTGTAAAATTTTGCTGTTTAAATATTTTCACTTAGACCTTTAATTTTCTCAAGAAAACTATCTTTATGTACCTAATATAACAGATATGAGTATAATTCTTAAAATGTTTCATGGAATTGCTCCCATATTCGTTAGAGGGCAAACTGGCAATACGTGTCAGTTTAAAAGTGTGCCTATCTTTTTTTTTTATTTATATTTTTAGAGAGAAAGAGAGGGCACCCATTTGAGCAGGGGAGGGGTAGAGAGGAGAGAGCGAAACCCGAGCAGGCTCTGTGCTATTAGTGCAGAGCTCAATGCAGGGCTTGACATCAGAACGGTGAGATGATGACCTGAGCCAAGATCAGGAGTCAGATGCTTAACCTACTGAGCCACCCAGGCGCCCCAAAAAGTATGCCTATCTTTTGCCCATTAATTCCTCTTCAGAACTTAAGAGAAAGAAATAATTAGAAAGCACTCTAGGACTTCAGTACTGTTGGATGGAAATTTATATAAATTTTTTAAAAATGCTTTAAAAAATTTTTTTAAGTTTTTATTTTACTTTTAGTTAGTTAACATATAGTGTAATATTAGATTCTGGTGGACAATACAGTGATTCAATACTTCCCATACAACACCCAGTGCTCATCATGACAAGTGTATTCCTTAATCCCCATTACCTTTTCTTTTAAAGCATTTTAAAATGTTAGAAAAAGCGGTGAGAAAAAGCAGAAAATAAATCTATATGTACACTCTGATCACCATTTTTAAAATAAAACACTAAAATACATAGGCATTAAAAATATTTGAAGGAAATATTTCAAAGTATGAAAATATGAATAGCAGTTGTTTTCTTAGATCTTTCATATTTACATATGATGCTAAAATAAACATGTCATTTTCATTTTTAAGTGAAATAAATCATTAACTAACACAAAAACCATATTTCTATTTCCATATCCAAATTTGAAATCAAATTAAACTGAATATAGAAATTAAATTATTTGGTATTTTTCAATATAACACATCTTTAAGACAGTTTCTTTAACAGCCTCAATCATTGTTTTTTAAATCTGAAGAAAGAAACTTGAACAGAATTACTTTCTACATTGTGGGTGGCAATATAAATTAGAAGAATGTTGTTTTTAAGGGCCATTTGATAATAATGCAGAATTCAAGAATCCTGATATGTAATCTTTTGATCAAGTTATTATACTTCTGGGGCCAAATAATCATGGCATATGTACATATATAACTACAAAAATTAATCAGAAAAAGATAATGTTTATAACACAAAAAAGACAAATAAAAGCAATGAAAATATTCAACAACAGGGAATTGAATAAATTACATCCATACAGTGGAATACTAGTTAGCTATTCAAAATAAAAATACTGCAAATGTTTATTAAATAGTGATCTCACATGAAGAGCTCTTAGATACCAAGAGGATTAAATTGAAAACCTATTTCTTAGAGAAGCCTTATGTGCTGATAATTTGACAATATGCTTTGACTTATGTGGCTGAAGATAAACTGTAATCATCTAATGAATTACAATTTTATAATAACTGCTATTAAATATGTGACAGGTACAATACTATACATATACTTGCACATTTAATCCTCACATCACTGTGAACAAAGTTCTGTTATTATCATCTCTGTTGTACAGATGGAGAAACCAGAGCTGAAAAGGTCTTACTGAAGATCATGACAAAAGTTAAGTTGTAGAGATAAAACCTGAATACCATTAAGCCAGACCGGTAAACCTAAGCTAGTAATAACAATGACCTGTACTATAGTTTCCTTCTATTTCTGTTTTAAATAATGATCATTAGGTAGATGTGGACCCTTACTTGTTAAGAAAATGATTTGATGACATTTAATTCAACTGACATAAAATATTCTTGAAAAAGCACAAAAGACTTATTGCCCGATTATTTCCAAAGCAGCACAGAAAAGTGAATTTACCAACTACAGCAAAACCTTGCAGTAACATACATCTCTTTAACTAAAAATCAAATATAATGGGATTGGCAATCAGTTCCTGTCTTCTTCTGCCTGGCCCATTCTCAAATATGCATGGACTGAAGTTATGATCATGTACATTTCTGGTAGGGAGGGGTATAGACATGGTCTGCAGGAGATGTGACTGTAAGCCTCAGTATTCTTCTGGCTCATATTAATTGGGAGATTCCTAGAATGAGATCACTTGAGAGTCCCAGCTAGTCATAGGACTCAGTATTATCTCCATTGATATTTAAGCTGGGGCAGAAAACTGTCACTAGATGACACCGAACTGCAGCTGGACAGGGAGAAATTTGAATTCAGCAAGTGGACCTCCAGAACTCCTGGCTAGTTTAGCTGTGCAGGCCTGTTCCATATAACATTAACCACGCAAGAACACGACTCCTCACTATATGTGTTTGAAACATTTTGACTCCATTTCTGTTACAGTGAGCTTAATAGTTAGTCACATTTTCTGGGCATTTATCCAAATATGGTGACACATTCTACACATACACTTACATCAACAGAAGAATTGATACTGCTCCTTGAGCCTGAGGTACTAGCAATCCAATGGCCATATCCATTTTCTGGTCCATCCACATTAATATCCGCCAGGTGCTGTTGCAGTGCTTAAAATAAACAAGAAGGGGAAAAACAACTCACTTATCAACCCCTTTGGAAAGATTCGTTACCAGAGAATATAATAAACATGTCATGGCTGAATGAAAGAGGATACAAAGACGTAATTACAGGTATTTTTTTCTGCACTTCAGTAATGAAGGACTCTAAGCTACAGAAAGCCGCCTTCTTCTCCTTCTAAAGCCCTCTGTACAACTACAGTTTTTCTTAATTGACAATAACTATATATAAATTTGATGCTTTCTTCTCTGGAAGTATTAAGAGATAATCTCAGCAACATTTTTATGATATAAAAAATTAAAAGAAAACCTATGGTGGCTTTTGTTTTACCATAAAGAGATATCAATTAATCTTTCCCATAATAAAGAAGGTATTAACTGCTATGGAAAGAGAGGTTATTCTTGGAAAAGAAATAATTCATAATTAGAAAAAAGCTTCTGGAACCTAGACTATACCATAAAAGACTGCTTTTCAGACACTTTTGATAGTAAGCTTAATAACCTAGTTCTGTATCACTGTCAAAATTCCTAATAAACACTGGGCCTAAAGGCCAATACTTGCTTAACACTATTAAAACAACCCCATTTGTAGATCACTCTGGGTATGAGCCCCAAAGATTGTGAGTTATCAGGCCATGATATACAGGAAATCATCATAATCCTTGTTAATATCGACAAAGAGGAAAAAGATCCTAATCTGTAAAAATTCTAAATTATAAAACAAGAAGATTATATTAGGTCAGAACTTAATCCTTATGAGACTCTCATGATTCAAACTCAATTCTATTACTCAACAAATATTAATTTGATTTTATTATTAAAGGCTCTTTATTTCTTGATTGAAATATATTTGACCTATAACACTATGTAAACTTAAGGTGTTTAACATGTTGATTTACATACTGTAATATAATTTCCATTTCAGCAACAGTTAGTACCTCTATCAGATCACATAATTACCATTTCTTCATGGTGGGAATAATTAAGATTTAGTCTCTTTGCAAGTTTGGTTATGATAATACTGTTGTCTACGTTCACTACACTTACAGTACTCTAGGACTTACTCATCTTTTAGTCACAAGTTTGTACCCTTAAATAATACAATTTGCAAAAAAGACAGGCTCTTTTTAAATCTTTTTATCCTGACCTAATCCTTCATAAATTCTCAAATACTTGCTTGCAGAGATTTTCTGTTATTTTACCATCCTGGATTGTCAGATATTGGTCTGAAGATTTGAAAACATCAGCTTATTTGTTTTATTCCATTCAGCCAATATTTTTTTAGCAGCTAATACTTTCAAGTATTTCAAAAACAAAATAACAATGAAACAAAAAAGCAAAGAGTATGAAAAGTATTCCTCTTACCCATTTCCCAGTCCTATCTATTGCACCTTCTCCATAAAGACAAATCATGTAGACAGTTTTTCATGCCTCTTTACAAAAATACTTTTTACAAATACAAGCTCATTAAACATATCTACTGAATTAGTCTTCCATTAAATATTTGCTCATTTCAATTGTCTATTATGTTTATCTGTTATCTATATGTCCTGCTGGCTTTCCCTTTTCTGAAAATATAGAATGTCTGAAGAGAGAGTTTATCCACTAACTAATCTGGTCACTCCCAATCAGCTCTGGTGATATAATTTCCTCTGAGAAATGGAAGCAAAGCAACAAATAAATTAAATCCTTACCCATAAAGCCTCCACTGGCAATGCTTACATATTCTTTGTTTTTCTGTAGCAAAAAATAGAATTTAAATTATTCCAAAATGCAATTTAATCAAAACCTCTATAGCCCTATAAAGATTGACACATGTTATACATAGTTATATATTAAGTTTCTGGACTTCTTGTTTTCTTTGACATCTGGGACTCTGGTATAGAGAGATACATACATTTACCTTGTATACTGTAAGGTCTGGCGCTTGGTGGAAAGAAGGAGACAACTTCATGGCTACTATCAAGACTGTGAGTTTATCTGTATTATAGTTCCAATAATATAATAACAAGTCAAACTAAAATCAGTTAATTGTATTTTTAGATATAATTAGAGTGATTTTTAAAAGATTTCAAAATATGTTGTATCTTTTATAAAAAGGAAATATAAAAACAATTATTCTAGCGAATTATGAATAAGAAATAATAGAATGCTACCATTTTACAAACTACTATAAAAATCAATGGATCTAGGGGCGCCTGGGTGGCGCAGTCGGTTAAGCGTCCGACTTCAGCCAGGTCACGATCTCGCCGTCCGTGAGTTCGAGCCCCGCGTCGGGCTCTGGGCTGATGGCTCAGAAACTGGAGCCTGCTTCCGATTCTGTGTCTCCCTCTCTCTCTGCCCCTCCCCCGTTCATGCTCTGTCTCTCTCTGTCCCAAAAATAAATAAACGTTGAAAAAAAAAAAAATCAATGGATCTAATGTGCACTAACAGAGAAAGAGACAAAAAAGAAAGATATGAGCAGTACATACCTCCTGACCAAAGTTCACACCACCCAGGACTTCCTGTCCGCACCCCCCTCCCAAAAAAAAAGTAATCTGATCAAGTCTCTAGATCTAATTACCAACTTAGAGGAAATACCAGGGACAGAACCTGATAAACACCACCATGTGAATGCAATTAGCAAAATCTAGTATGTGGGGGACCCGCTATAAGATAACATAACCAGTTTTTCCAACAAATATCTGCAAAAAAAAAAAAAAAAAAATTAGGAAAGGGAACCTATACATTAAAAGAGATTTAAAGGATGTCAACCAAGCAGAATGTCTTGTTTTGGATCCTGGGAAAATCAGGGAAACTTGAACAATAGTTAGGTTTTTTTACAATAAAGTATAACGATAATGTGGTTTTATGTCTTTATAAAGAGTTTATAGGGTTCAACTCTATGTACTCTTGATTTTGTTTGAAAATTTCCATGATAAAAGTTGGGGGAAAACTTTCTAAAACCACATCAAGAACTTGAGTTATAAAAAATAAGTTCACAATATTTCAAATTCTTGCCACGTGATATGTTAATGTTCACAATCTATAGTTTACACCAGAGCATTTTTAAAATAGGCCAATTAAAATTGTAAGTAAAATGAGTCTGAGACCCTATTTTTGTTATTTTATGTAAGTTTCTAAAATCTCTCCTTTAATAAGGTATAAAATTATCTTACAACCCTTCCCCCATATACCTTGCTCCTTCTCGTGTTTTGTCTTTTAAGGATTCTTTCCCTTAGACTTACTTTCTCAAAGCAGATTCCCAGTAAAGTACAACATGAACAGAAATGGATCCAAATTTAGTAACTAGTGCAACACCATGCCTATGGTCTTGCTAATTCCGTATAGTCAGGGTCATATAAAATGAAGACTTTAATGTATAAAATACCAAAGAATACCTAACAAACAATTATTTTTATGAAGAAAGCGCCATCACTGAGAGAGGTTTTGTAGAGAAGATAGAGGAACAGGCTGCATAAAATCACTGATACAAATTAGACAACATTCAAACACAAAAAGGAAAGATGGCCAAGTATAATGAATAAATATACATGTATATTTATTCTATTTCAAAGTAAATATATTAAACTGAATTATGCAGTTACTGTAAAAAGTACTAGGGAATGAACAGACATAAACAGCAACGCAATAGAATAATCCAGAAATAGATCCTGAAGCACTGAGGAATTAAAAAGGTGGTATTTCGGGGCACCTGGGTGGGTGGCTCAGTCAGTTAAGCATCCAATTTCGGCTCAGATCATGATTGCATGGTTCATGAGTTCGAGCCCCATGTCGGGCTCTGTGCTGACAGCTCAGAGCCTGGAGCCTGCTTTGGATTCTGTGTCTCCCTCTCTCTCTGCCTCTCCCCCACTTGTGTTCTGTCTCTGTCTCTGTCTCTCTCTCTCAAAAATAAACGTTAAAAAAAATTTTTTTAAGGTGCTATTTCAAAGTGATAGCACAACTGGTTAGCTATCTGGGAAAAGATTTTTTTTTTTTTTATTCCTACCTCACTTATTACACAAAAATAAATTCCAGATGATTCAACACTTAAGCATAAAAAGTAAATCATAGAAACATGTAAGAAAAATCTCAAGAAGTCCTTTCTTGGCAAGACAGAAAACCTGTAAGCTGTAAAGAAAAACTTCATATAAATTTGACAATATAGATAACAGTACAAATTAACCTATGAGAACTTCCTAAAGATGACAGCAATAACCAAGCAAAACTGAAATAATCTGTCAACATACCTGTAAAAAGTGTGCCAGGACCATGTTCATGTACATGTCTTCTTCCTCTCTACCACTGCCCATAAAACAGAGGTGCTCCCCACCAGCAATGGAGCCAGATTCGATGGACTGCTTCTGTGCTTCCAGCAAAGATTTTACTGACTGTGCAAACTCAGACGGATTCTGGAGCATCTAGACAATTTTTAAAAACTAAAAATGCGGTAAACTTGTATTTCACATACATTTCCAAATTTGAAATATTCTTCCAGACAGAAAATATTTACATAGCTACCATGAAAACAAAGGAAAAAAAGGCTTGGAAACAATCAGCAAAACTAAAAGGCAACCGACAGAATGGAAGAAGATATTTGCAAATGACATATCAGATAAAGGGTTAGTATCCAAAATCTATAAAGAACTTATCAAACTCAACACCCAGAAAACAAAGAATCCAGTGAAGAAATGGACAAAAGACATGAATAGACACTTCTCCAAAGAAGACATCCAGATGGCCAACCGACACATGATAAAATGCTCAACATCACTCATCATCAGGGAAATACAAATCAAAACCACAATGAGATACCACCTCACACCTGTCCGAATGGCTAACATTAACAACTCAGGCAACAACAGATGTTGGCGAGGATGCGAAGAAAGAGGATCTCTTTGGCAATGCTGGTGGGAATGCAAGCTGGTGCCCCCACTCTGGGAAACAGTATGGAGGTTCCTCAAAAAACTAAAAATAGAACTACCCTACAACCCAGCAATGTCACTACTAGTCATTTATCCACGGGATACAGGTGTGCTGTTTCAAAGGGACACATGCACCCCCATGTTTATAGCAGCACCATCAACAGTAGCCAAAATATGGAAAGAGCCCAAATGTCCATCGATGGGTGAATGGATAAAGATGTGGTACACACACACACACACACACACACACACACACACACACACACAATGGAGTATTACTCGGCAATCAAAAAAATGAAATCTTGCCATTTGCAACTATGTGGATGGAACTGGAGGTAATTATGCTAAGTGAAATTAGTCAGAGAAAGACAAAAATCATTTGAATTCACTCATATGAGGACTTTAAGAGACAAAACAGATGAACATAAGGGAAGGGAAACAAAAAGAATATAAAAACAGGGAGGGGGACAAAACAGAAGAGACTCATAAATATGGAGAACAAACTGAGGGTTGCTAGAGGGGTTGTGGGAGGCGGGATGGGCTAAATGGGTAAGGGGCATTAAGGAATCTACTCCTGAAATCATTGCTTCACTATATGCTAACTAATTTGGATGTAAATTTTAAAAAATAAAAAATAAAATTAAAAAAAAAAAAAAACAAAGGGAAAAAGGCTCTTGTAAATAAAATCCCTGGGATAAGAGAAAATAAATGCATATAAATGTACCTATAATACATTAGAACAAAAGTTGAAGATTCAGAGAAAGATGAAACATACAAAGAAAATATGCTAAGAAAAAAATCTGGTTTGTTTCTTAAACAAGCTATGGTGTCATTAGGTATCATGACAAGAAAAGTTTAACACTGAGTGAAAGGATCCATAGCTAAAAACAATACATTGAAACAAGGTATATTTTTTAGTTTCCACTTATATGGCAAACGATATACTTCTTAGAAGGCAGTCAGAAATAGAAGCCAATTTATTTATTAGCACTACTCTAGGTACAAGAGTTAAAAGGACAAAAAAAGTTAATTTCTTTCCTTCAAGGAAACAGATATGCCAATAACTTCAAAAATTTGTTACAATGTTACAACAGGGCTACATAAAAAGCACAGTGACGCTGCTCCTGAGCGACTTGTCAGTTAGGTGTCTGACTTCGGTTTGGGTCATGATCTCATAGTTCACGGGTTTCAGCCCCACATTGGGCTCTCTGCTGTCAGTGCAGAGCCTACTTTGGATCCTCTGTCCCCCTCTCTCTGCTCCTCCCACTCTCTCTCTCTCAAAAATAAACAAACAAAAAAAAATACAGTGAAAATCCGAGAGAAAAACCGACAAACCACAGAAAAGCAGTTTGTAAAAACAAAAAACAAAACAAAAAAAAGGAAACAGTGTACTTGCAAAAAGACGCTCACCATTACTAGTAATTACCACCTTGTAATTACTAACCCCAATGATGGTTTTTCACCCATCATTACTGTAAAATAAAATGTGCTATAATGCAATGATGAAACATTCTTACTTAATGTTGTAAACATTCTCACTGTAAAATAAAATGTGCTATATAATGCAATGTTGAAACATTCTCACTTAGTTATAAAGTGTAAGCTGGTTCAGTCTCTTTAAAGGGTGATAAAGCATTTCTAGTAATGTTTTATATACTCAACCCTCAAACCAACAGTTCTACTTTTAG
This sequence comes from Leopardus geoffroyi, assembly GCF_018350155.1. Classification (NCBI taxonomy): domain Eukaryota; kingdom Metazoa; phylum Chordata; class Mammalia; order Carnivora; family Felidae; genus Leopardus; species Leopardus geoffroyi. The sequence goes on along the minus strand of NC_059333.1, from coordinate 48,189,394 downwards.
TAGTCTATTTTATAGAAGTATTTGTACAAGTTCACAAAACATGTATAAGGATCTAACTGCAGCATTGTTCATTACAAGAAAACTGAAAATAACCCAAATGTACATCAATTGGGCAATAAATTATGGTATACCTGTACCATGGTCCACTATACAGTCATTAAAAAGAATGCACTTAGGAGCAATTGGCTGGTTCAGTCAGTAGAGCATGCAACTCTTGATCTTGGGTTCATGAGTTCAAGCCCCACGTTGGAGCTTACTTAAAAATAAATAAATAAATAAATAAATAAATAAATAAATAAAGTGGGGATATTAAAAAAAGAATGTACTGAATGGAAAGATCTCTAAGAAACAGTTTGGTGAAAAAATAAGTGAACTGTTAACTGAAAAATCAAGTAAAAAGAAAAAGGAAGCAAGAAATATATAAATATATACTAAAGGTCTGGAAGCTTAAACAAGCTGATAATAGTTAGCTCTGGAGACATTCTTTGAGTTTTCTGAAGAAAAAAATCAAGTTTTCATGAATCACTTGAGCAAATTCTTAAATAAGCATAAAAGAAAAACTAGGCCCTCCTAGGCAAACCAAGGATGAGAAAGGCTCAGGTTTACTTTCAGGATGCAAACAAGCTTGGATTACCTTCCTTAAAGCACCCAAAACTCTCTGAGTTGTTCTACCTCTATTTTCCCTAAGTTTCCTCTCAATACCACCTAAATTCCCCTCCATGCCTTTTCAGGCCTTAGCATCACCTTTTTCAGATGAGCTGGATGAAAGGCAGACTGCATAGTTAGCAAAAGGGCTTACTCCTCTTTCTGTCTTCCCTAATCTCTGAGGCTCTTATAACCAGAATGGTTTAAATGATGTCAGTCCTACTTCTACCAACTGCTCTAAGTATTCCTGACAATATTTAATTATTTACTTCATCTTCTCCTGTAAGTAAAGTGACCCTTGTATAAAAATTTTAACAAGTGAGCACCTGTATGCCACATACTATCCTTATTAAATATTAGTTTATGCTTAAGTACTCATGATGGAAAAAAAGGCTTATAGTAAAAATTTCTAGAATAATTACCCAGTTATAGAAAGAGCTTATATTTATAGAGTACTTACTAGATGCAAGGCACTATGCTAAGTGCTACATCAGACAATTCACAGTAAGAAGTTTAGAATTTACTGACATAACAATGGTAAGCAATAGTAAGCCATACCTAACAGTGAATGCATCTACCCTCATCATACCAAAAGAGTGTCCTGGGTGAAAAGGGAACCTGAGAACACTTTTGTTATAAGGGCAGAGACTCCCTCCTTAAGCAGAAAGAAAATGTCCCCAATCTAGTACATGTATATTTATTTCTGAGCTAAGGAAGAAAAACCTATTTATTCTCTTACTTTATTAAAAAATTTTAACTAGCATTTATACTAACCAGATCTGAATCTAAGTGGAAGGCAGTTGACAAATGCCCAGCATTATACTGTTCTGCAGGACGGCAATCCACCACAAAGAACCGGACTCCTTCCTAAGAGAAAACAACATGTGACATACTACAATTTGCCATGAGGGTTACATTTGACACAATATAGTATTACAATTAAGCAAAGAAGAGGGAATAGGTTTATTAAAAAAATGGATCTCACAGAATTAGGAGGACCCAATTAGCAGAGATACAGGAAAATAACGTCAAGATCTTTAAATAACTATATTTGTTTTGAACACTTTGTATATACCGTTCCTGACTAGAAAGTCTTAAAATATGTAGCAGGAGAATGTCATTTTGAGCTATAAAACTATACTGGAACTTAAAATTTTAATGTGTATGTTAAACGTATATTTTAAAACTATATAGTTATAAACACAGATATAGATATAATTCCTATTTCTGCAAATAAGTTTACAAAGTTGCCAACAATTAAATTCATACAAGAACATCTTTTGGGGGTGAGAGGAGGTTCTGGAATGCCAGTTTGAACTGAGGAAGTTCACATGAGGATCTTTAAACTGGATTACAGGTTTTCATTTGTTTTTAATACTAGTTCTAATAAGAAAAACATGTGAAACGTTTGTTTTCAAAAGATCTATTGTAAAACACCTGTCTTTCCATGGCTGTTCTTCTTTCCTCCATCTTTGAAATACACCCCACCTTCCAAATACACATACTCATGGTTAACTGTTGCACTACTAGTAATAAACATATTGAAAAAAACTGGCTCATTAGATTTTTATGAAGATAGCAGGAGACAGAAAGTTATGGTATATCCTCAATTCTTTGTCATATGCTTTATGGCATTAGACCATGTAATTCAATTAGCTGTATAATTACCCAGAATTTAACTAATAAATGCTAAATTCACCCTTTTAAGTACTTTATACAATATTCTGTTGCTTTGCTAAAAGCAAAAGATTTGGCAATTTATGAAAACAGTTGTCAAGAATAATTCATTATTGACAATTAAAATCACACACAAGCTGGCAGTTTTAAAATAAGCATGTGGGAGCACCTGGATGGCTCAGTCAGTTGAGTGTCTGACTCTTGATTCCAGCTCAAGTCATGATCCCAGGGTCATGGACTGAGCTCCATGTTGGTCTCCGTGCTGAGCGTGGAGCCTGCTTGAATCTCTCTTCCTTCTGCCCCTACTACCAAGTAATGCACACACCCTCTCTCTCTCTCTCTCAAATAAAAAATTTAAAAAATGAACACGTGGACAGAAGATTAAGCACATTAATCACTCACAACAAACAGGGAGGAAATGTTGGTTTTTGCATTTAAAAGGGACATTCCTCCAACAAACTGTGGGTTTTCTTTATTTACCCCTTGAAGCTGATTTGCTTGAAGGATCTCTGACACCGAGATGGCCAGACAAAGAGCCTGACTCAGGTCTGCATCGTCATCCTTAATTCCCAACAAACTACTACCAAATAGATGGTGATTATCCTGTTTGTAGAGAAATTTTTAAAACATTATGAAGAAAAAACAAAATCAATCTTTCTTTCAAAAAATATTCTTAATAAACCATGATGAAAAGAAAATAATTATATAACACCCTTGAGTCATGTGATTTTTAAAATTTAATATTGTATCATCTCAAATCTTATAGGCTAATGGTTACAAAAAGGCTATATAGAAAAAGTCCTTGTCAGAGTTCATACAAAATAAAAGGCGATGATGAAAAACTAAAACATTCTACGTAGTTGTTTCCTATAATATCACCTATTACTATTAAACTATTTAATATCACCTATAAACTATCTAAAAATATTAAATTTTTAAATGGTTACTCACAACTTTTCATATTTTAACATAATAAAAATAAAAATAAGGCATAAGTTATGCAATATACTGATCTACAGCCTGGTTTAATTAGCAACTGCTAGTGCAGATTATTTACTAGGTCTGAAGAATAAAAGCTGTTCCTCTTACAAGACTGAAAAGAGTAAAACTTCTTTTTCATCCAGCATCCTAAACCACTATCCCATCATCTGACTTGTCCCACTTTGTTAGGAGCTGAGGTGGTCTACATAAGGCAATTATTAAAATAGCTGAAATTAGTCCCTAGAAATAAATCTCTTTTTTAATTAATTAGTTTCAGGGGAAATGTTCTTAAAAGATTTTTCTTTTCTGCCTTTTGACACATATTATACTGAACATAATTTAACCTCATCTTGCTATTTCAGCGACATGACCACCAACTAGCAATTATTATTATAGAATGCCTAAAAACAAATAAATAAAAGACAATACTGCTCTCATGGGCACCTGAGGTCATAGACAAATCTGCTTATTTTATAAATGGTAATTCTGGGGCGCCTGGGTGGCGCAGTCGGTTAAGCGTCCGACTTCAGCCAGGTCACGATCTCACGGTCCGTGAGTTCGAGCCCCGCGTCAGGCTCTGGGCTGATGGCTCAGAGCCTGGAGCCTGGAGCCTGTTTCCGATTCTGTGGCTCCCTCTCTCTCTGCCCCTCCCCCGTTCATGCTCTGTCTCTCTCTGTCCCAAAAATAAATAAACGTTGAAAAAAAAAATTTTTTTTAAATAAATAAATAAATAAATAAATAAATAAATGGTAATTCTGTGCCTCCTCCACTATTAGCTTTTGCTTCTTGGAGTTTTACTTTCTAGGACTCACACCACTCGTGTTTCTAATCTGGTGTCCTTTCATTTGAAAGCATTTGTCTGGCCTGAGAAAGGTTCTAAGTCTCTATGTGACTAAAGGACCTTTTGGTCACAACTCTGCATCATTAAAATTGTGCAAAGCTGAACTCCAGACAAAGGAGACATAATTATACATCCTCCATCAGATTTCTGTAATATTTAAAGTCAAGAAAGCACTAGCGTAAGAAATCTCTCCATTTTCTCATGATCAGAAATAATTAATAATCAGAGTGAGGTGAAATGGTTCCTAGCATATGTGTATGCTCTCTTTTCAATCTGTCCCTCCACTGGGGCAAGAATTTATAGTGAAAAATCACATAAAACTGCAACACAGATGACAGAAAAGAGGGGCACCTAGGTGGCCTAGTCAGTTAAGTCTCTTGATTTCGGCTCAGGTCATGATTTCAAGGTTCATGAGATCGAGCCCCACCTAGGGCTCCACACTGACAGAACAGAGCCAGCTTGGGATTCTCTCTCACCCTCTCTCTCTCTCTGCCCTTCCCTGCTCATGCATGCTCTCTCTCTCTCTCAAAATAAATATTAAAAAAAAAAAAAAGAATGACAATCTAGAGTATTTTAACTGAAGTGGACACAACATGAACAATAAAACAATGTACAAAATGTGAAATACTGAAGCTGGTAATTTGTCTTATACCTTCCTAAATGAAGCTGGTGTTTTACTGCAATAATACTGAGCCAGAGAGAAAAGGTCTTCTATATCCTCTAGATTCAAACTGGATGGAGTATTTTCTAAGAACTCTGAAAAACAATTACAGATATGAGAACATTTTTAAAAATTGTGGAAAATACAATCATGAACATTATTTATGCAGCAAAGCTAGAATATCTTCAACATAATAAAAACTACATAAATAGAATGTCAATAGTGAAGCCTTTAAAACTGCTTGAGGAGCAGTGGAGTTTCCCAAAGGAGCTGACACTATTAATGCAATTCTGCTGTTAGTGAAAGATCGTTTCAGGCAATCAAATCATATTCATTAGCCTTGATTGCAGCACTGTGATTTATTTAACAAACACGTTAAGTGCCAGGGCCCCTGGAAACAAAAAGTGACTAAGAAATAATTCCTGACTTAAGGAATTCTGTCTTGTGTGAGAAATGTGAAAATTAACCACTATAATGTTGTGAGATAAACATTATAATACAAATAATACAAAGTGGCAGTACAAAGAGGAAGTAATAACTAAATCTGTGTGGGGGCTAGAGTGGCGAAAACCCAAAAAAAAGTACCAAATTTCCACAATGAAAGTAATTATGAAATCTGAGTATTCAAAGGTAAATTAAGAAGGAAGAGGGGAGAAAGAGGAGGGCATCTGGTATGAACAATGAAACATAAGAAACAGTATACGAAAAGGAACTGAAAGACTGAAAAAAACATGGAAGAAATGAATGAGGATGGCAAAATCAAGGGAAAATAGGCCTTAAGGTCTGTACCTACAGAGTGTAGATGAGTTGAATGAAACCTCAGAGTTCTGTAGACTAATCTCTGAAATATACAGATGAGAAAACTGAGTTTTAGAAAATTAAGTGACGTGAAATATTTTCTCTACAGTAAGTTACTTACGGATAACTTCTTCTTTGCTATCAGACTCCTGTGCTAAAATAACTTCTCTGTAAAAGAGAAACAAATGAGTTTGAGTTAAATATTAACAGAACATCCTGAGACTAGAAAGGCAAAAAAAATCTAAGCAACTTGATACTTACTTTGCATTAACAAGGATTATTAACATTAAGAAATAAATAAAAAATGGATCTGCTTGTTGTAGATATCCATCCCATATTGCCTGAGTGACTTCAATGGAACAGTAACATGCAAAAAGGCTTCCGAGCTGTAATCAGGAAATGAAATGAGACATAAACCACTGGAAATGACCTGTTCTTTTAAAAGTATGAAAACAAATGTGTAACATTATATCCAATTATCTGCACCTGATACTTAATGTGTAGCTTAATTTTAATGTATGTAATGCAAAGGCAGAATATGTAGATTCAAGGCACAATGACACCACTTACTAGCTGTGTGACTTAGGGCATATTACTTAACCTCTAAAACTCCCATTTCTACTTAAAAAGCGGGGGGAGGGGGGGTGGAGAATACTGCTACCTTTCTTCTACCATTGTTGTGGAGAGATAATTAACCTAGAGTATCTAAAGTCACTAACACATATATGCCATAACATAATAACTGGCATAACTACCACTATAAGGGTACCCAGCATAATTATTATGGTTCTTCACCTACAAGGTAACTGTAAGGATCAAACATGGTTAATTAAGAACACAGAGTCAACTTTCAATGACAAGCAAGGTGACTTGCTGCCAAAGCTTACATGTCCATCATCTGAAATACATGAGACATTTATATCCCTGTGTTTCAGGAGCTCTGTGGTCTTCTCTCTTAAATAAAAGGGCTGTTTAATAAGTTTCTCTAGAGCCTGTGTTTTAAACTGCATAAACTCAGTGATATTTTTATTCAATTTTCACTAGCTACAGAAACAATTCCATTTAGGGGTTTAAATTGAAAACATTTTTAATGGCTAATGGGAACATATACAGTGGTGCATATTTTGTGCCAGTACTAAACTACTGTCACATATCCTTTATTATCTCTCATTTAAAATAGTCTCACGACAGTCCTTCAACGTTGACATTTTTCTCCCCATTTTACATGTGAGGAAATAAACTGGTGTTAAACAACCTTCCCAAGCTCAAAGAGATAGTGAGTGGCAGTATTTACACTAGAAAAATGACCTGAGATTCCACAGCCCAAGCTAACTGCCATTACACTTCACCACAAAGCTTTTAAGTATAAAATGTTACTGTTTTAAAAATTACTATTACAAATAAGATTACTATTACAAATACCAGGGGTATTTAGGTGGCTCAGTCAGTCGGTTAAGTGTCTGACTTTGGTTCAGGTTATGGTTTTGCAGTTTGTGAGTTCAAGTCCCCCATCGGGGTCTCTGCTGTCAGCACAGAGCCTGCTTCAGATCCTCTGTCCGCCCCCCCCCCCCAAAACCGGCCCCTTCCCCACTCATTCTCTCTTTCAAAAATAAGTAAACTTTGAAAGAAAAAAAGGCTACTATTACAAATCCCAAAGATGTAAATACAAATAGAACTGCAATATATGCATACATGCAATATATGGCCATCATTAAAGTCACATAGCCAAACTACAGCTGTCATTGCATTGCTCACAGTTGTAGCTCCCTCAAGGTTTAAGAACTAGCTTTAATGGTTTCATCTCATGATTAAAAAAAAAAAAAAAAGACTCCATTCCATAGACATGATACTAATAGCAAGAACTAGTTGGGGCATTGACTGAAGAGAAACCAGTTGTTTTAGTACTTGGTAAAATCTACTACAGGAACTGAGGACTAATTCAGAGTTGTGGCAACAGAAAGAGCATTTCTGAGGCATGATGTGACAGCAGAGACCTCTATAAGGCATCAGAATGCTTAGTTTTTTACTTGAATACAAATAAGTATGAATGGCAATATATGAATCTCAGTGAAACTACAATTTTATAGGTGTTTTATGATTTCAACTCAAAGTGATAAGCCTGTGGCTAACACTAAAGAGTAGGCTGCTGCAGTCTGAGATTTAATATGACAGTTGAAACCAGTTAGGATTCTCTTAAGTACCTTTTCCTGATTGTTTACTCATCTCATCCCCTCTGAGGTAGGTATTATTATTATTCCCATTTTACAGATAAAGAAATTGAAGCTCAGAGGCTAAGTGTTTTAAATCACACAGTTAATAAGTGGAAGAAAGGAATCCTTTCTGAAGAAAGCTAGGTTAAGACATGATCAAAGAGTATGTTTAATTTCTGAATATATATTCTTCTAGGACTCAATCGCTGTTTTAGAAAGATCTTCAAGTTAATTGAGAAGAGCAGTTCTCAAAGTGTAGTCTGAGGAGCCCTAGACTTCCCCAAGAGTATTTTTTACAGGGGAGTCCACGAGGTCAAACTATTTTCATAATAACACGTGAACTTTAATTGCCTTTTTCATACTCGTTCTCTCACAAGTAAACAATACTTTTCCAAAGGCTACATGAATTGTGGTACCATCACAGACTGAATAAAGAAGCAGGTATGGGAATCTACCTATTTGTGATCCAGCCGAATATTGAGATTTGCAAAAATATAAAACAATGTCACTATTTTCTTTTGGAAAATACAGTTATTTTGCATTAGAAAAATAGGCTATTAATGTTAACATGTAATGGATTTATCACTACTTCTAAATGAATATTTAAATTTCTTAGTTTTAATTTCTAACCATCATAATCTGTATACACTAGAGATCCTCAATAAACATGGGGTATAAAAAGTCCTGACACCAAAGGGTCTGAGAACCACTGACCCAGAATAATAAAACTTCCCATTCAAAATATATAGAATAACAGAGCACTGAGATGTACTTTGTATCTCTTTATATTGATCATTTCTTAATGATCAATATAATCTTAAGTCATTTTCCTCATGTTTGGATATCAATTCTTATACACACCATCAACAATTTAATCACACAAAGTTTTAAAGTGAACTGATACATACCACATATTTACATATATTACATGCCTATATTAGCACATATTGCATACATATATCTCACAAATATTACATATGAATGTACTATCTATGCAATATGAGATACATGTAAAACAAAAGGCTAAACTTCATTTTAAATAATCTGAACTAACATGGTCAAGAACTAAAAAACCTATTTTGGAAGTACCAATAATTTTACTCCTTTGGTTTAAGTAGTAACGGTCTATAATTTAGTACTTTTCTTTCTCTTCCCTGGGGGAAAATAAACCTAACTATAGTTTTATAGAAAGCTATTTTTCATTAAGTGTTCCTACTTTCACTTTATTACCCAGTTGAGTGCATAGGAGTCTGGAGTAATTTTCTTTGTATCAAGAAAAGAACAAAGCTCAGGCTCATGGTATTGGATGAGTAATCGGAAAAGATGAAATGGTCTTCCCTTCAGAGAACAATCCCTAAAAGACAAGAGAAGCAAGGTTTTTGCATTAATGGATCAGAAATGATCGTATCAGTAACTAGTCCTCCTGCAACACCCACCTCCTTCTCCCCACCCCCCAAAATGCCTGAACACCACAGCATTCACAGCAAGCCTACCTGATACATCAGCCAGAAATCTCTTGCTAACACCTAATATCCCTGACTTGACAGAAAGTTTGTAGAAACAGCAGGTCTACAGCCAACTCTAAGGAGATTCTCTCCAGCTCAACCCAGGCAGCACTCAAAAGAAAGAACTACAGGGACCACTGGAAAGAGCAGGACCATTTAGGTTATTTTGACAAGTTCTACATCCCAAAAGGAGAACTACAGAGGCCTTAAAAAAAAAAAAAAAAAAAAAAAAAAAAAGTCCAGCTCTCTTCTTCCCCTCCAAATACAAGGAAACTCCTAGGAAGGCTTTAGGTTAGCTCCATAGTTAACATAGTCAATTAGGAATGTCCTTTAGCAGAGGTAAAAGTCTGAAATGGCCACAGGTAACAAAATACTGGATCAAGAGCCTTAGTTGAAGTGGCCTGGGTACTAGTGCTCAGAATGAATCCCAAGAGGTACAAAACACTTTATTAAACAAGAGTACTACTTCTTGCCTTCTTCCCTTGTGTCTAATGAATCAATAAAAATGTAAACAGCTCAAGGACAGGTAATCTCAATAAAAGTCAATATTTACTGAGAAAATGTCACATGCCAGACACTGTAACAGGCACTTTACAAAGTTATCTAATTTTATCTTGACAAGCAACCCTATGAAACAGTTACTATTATTCTCCTCATTTTACAGATGAGAAAACTGAAGCTTGGCTGTGGGCAAGTAACTCACCCAAGGTCACATAGTTTAAAAAGTCAGCTAAGAGCTGTACACAAAAACTGTGCATTAAACTATTATGCCATATGACTCTTCTCTATATATAATTCAGTATTTCAACAAGCGGTATTTTGGTAGAAGCACAGTCTCTAAAAAAGCAAATTGTAAAGAAATTGAAATGAAGCAAAAGGCTTCATGTGAAAAAGCTAATGAAATGAATGTCACAGTTTTAACATAAAAGCACTGATAAAGAATATTGTCAAATGCTATTTAAGTAGGAACAATAAAAAACAATTTCTGCAAAACCAAGATCTGAGATCAATGCCAGGATTTGGTATGACTCTCTATCTACTTTTTTTTTTTTATATTGTAGATAACAGGGAAATTTTGTAGAGAAGGCCCTAGGCTGTTAATTCAGAAGCCCAGAGACAGAACTGGATTCATACTGGCAAGATTACCTCTTCCTTCATCTGAATACTTTCCCCACTCTAATATATGCAAGGCAATTGACTGTTAAGGCAAGACACGGAAACCTTAGAGTACAGACATAAAATTGTAGGAACCATTGCCTAGTATGTGTCCCTAGCAGGACATCTCAGGGAGTTAGCTACTGCAACAGCATCTATTCATTTAATAGTTCTGTACTGCAAAGCTACTCTCCACTGCAAGGCACTGTGCTTGACTTGACAGGATTCTACCCATGTTACACCGGATCTGTAATGAGAAGATACATTACAATGGAATTCTTCTAGCAGCAATTTTGTGGGGCTGTGTTCTATCCAGAGGCATTAATGCTGACCCTGCCTGGAGTGCTATATTACATGTGGAACTCATAGAAACAGTACCTGGAGGAACCTAACAAGATAGTGTACTATACAACTCAGGGTAAAGCCCCCTCCCCTACTATTATTAACTACCACTACCAACATAGTCTCTAGAGAAAAAGTTGGAGCATCATGTCCCTTGCCATCATTAGCTCTGTTACACCGAGCAGTGGTAAAATACAAGCAGTTGAGAAACCTAGTGCAACTGAATGATTCGTAAGTATGAATTCCAGTCTTGCTCTACCACGACCACAGTCCTGATTCCCGGCATCTCTGGGTCTGTTTTATGTATATGAAGCACTGTGGCTTCAAGGTAGCAAAGAGGTTCTCTACCCTGGGGAGTTTTTAAAAAATATGCCTAGGCTCTACCTAGTGCACTTATAGTTGAAACTTCAAGGACCCACATGTTTTAAAAGTTCTTGGGCTAAACAGACATTTCCCCAAAGAAGATACACACACTGCCAGAAAGCACATGAAAGATGCTAAACATCACTGACTATCACAGAAATGCAAAGCAAAACCATACTGAGATATCACTTCACACTCATTAGTTTGGCTATAATAATTTTTTTTTAATGTTGACAGTGGAAAAAGTGGCATCTTCATTCACTACTGGTGGAAATGTAAAATGATATACTTATGGAAAAGGCTGGCAATTCCTCAAAAGGTTAAACATAGAGTCACAATATAACTCAGCAATTTCACTTCTAGGTACATACCCAAGAGAAATGAAATACATGTCTACACAAAAACTTGTACACAAATGTTCATAGCAGCATTATTCATAACCAAAATGTGAAAATAATCCAAATGTCCACTGTTGAATGAGTAAGTAAAATGTGATATAGCCATGCAATTTAGCATGTAAATTCACAGACACAGAAAGATTGCCTCAGGAAGTGGTTGCTTAGGGCTGACAGTGTTGGGGGAAAATGGAGAGTTGACTACTAATGGGTACAGGATTCCTTCTTGGAGATGAAAATGTTCTAAAAAATTTTGTGGTTATGGCTGCACAATCCTGTGACTATACTAAAAAACAATGAGCTATATACACACTAAAAAGATAAATTTTATGATCTGAAAATGGTATCTTGAGCTATTAAAGAAAAAGTTATTCAGTGGTTTCTAACAAGCAACCAGGGTGGAAAACTGTATTAGTTAAAACACAGGTGGCCATCCAAACTTAGGTTCAAATCTTGACTCAGACATACACCAGACGTGTAATCATGAGTAAGTCTTTAATCTCTTTCTTTGCCTCAGTTTTTGTACTTGTATATCAGAGATATCTACCCTTTAGCGGTCATAGTTTAAATAAGAAAACACACAAAACACCTGCATTTAGTATAGTGTGTATCACAGAAAGCAGTAAAGAATGGTAGTCATTTAACTACCAAGCTCCAGAATAGTAGAGTTCTCTACTTTGGCTGCACATTGCAGTCAACTGAGAAGCTCTAAAAAAAACAATGATGCCTGGGTGCCCTTCTCAGAGATTTGATAGTCAGATATACAAATACGCATCAGGATTTTTAAGAGCTCCCTCAAGGACTCTGGTGTGCATCCAAAATTCCCTGTGCAGATTATGTCAAAAGTTCCTCTTCGCTCTGAAATCCTGACTACCTAATTGGTAGCACAGGGAACTACAAGAATTCTTTCTGGCCTCATGGATGCAGCCCCTGCACTACCTCTCCTCTGGCCCTCCACACCTGCAACCATCTAAACATCTACCTATCTAGTCTCAGCCTAAGGGTCACTTGCCCAGGGAAGTCATCTCTGACCTCCAGGACAAGTTAGGTCGCCCCCACTGAATATGCCCTTAGCATTCTATATTTCATCTTCCTAATACTCAGCACACTCCTAATTACTCGTTCAGTGCCTGCATATATAGGATTACATTTCAAGCTGTAATGCTAGCACCTCACTTAAGGCAGCACTCCAAAAATTTTACTTTTCATATAGACACTATAATGTTATTTTTATAAGGAAAGAAATTATAATAGGGATACTACCAAAAGATTGTACCAACTTTACAAGCATAAATTCTTAACCAAAGAACCCTTTAAAAAATGTTTACAACCACAGAAATAAAGTCAAATAACAGTTAAGATTCAAATACTTGAACCTTTTACTTTACCACCAAAGTAAATCTAACTTTAGTTCAAAACAAATCAGACTTTTATTCATTTAAAAACTATTATTACTAAAACGTGTTTTACCTGGGGATGTACTTATTCATGATAGCATAAAAGCAGTTGTATAAATCGCTGCGTGGCAACTGAAGATGCACCAATGGTTTCAGTAGATGTATCCAGCTGAGGGATGTGCTGTAGTTAATGTTACGTGATTTACAGTAAAAGGTGATTACGGATTCAATATCCAAAAGTAATTCTGTTGCTTTCTCTTGTGGCACTGAAAGCTGTTCTAGAAAATAAGTGTCAAAATTAAGTTACCAAGGGCCTGTTAGAGACTCAGTTATTGCAAGTAACACTTGTTTTCAAACACACAATACTTCCCTTAGTGTACTCAGAGCATGACAAGGGCAAAAGAAAACTACGCAAAAGCATGTTTCCTTTTATTTAGTATTTACTAGCTATTCAGTATTTAACTCAATAATACTTGACCTATATATATGTTAAACATAAAAATGGGCAATCCAAGGTAGAAAGGTAGGAAAGATGCTTAACCCATATTCCTGGAAAGCAAAAAGGTGTTTTCTAAACAAAAGATTATCATCTACCCAATGATGGGCAGCTGTCACTATAGCTTTGTCAGAGAAGGTTATTAATTCCCTACCAATAAATTCCCTTTCCTTTGAATACACTAGCAATAATGCTTCTGTTGTGGTTAGTAGACAAAAGCCTATCTAATAAAATTTAACTAAATTGTAATAAAAAGAAAAACAAAAAGACACTAAGGACTATAGATTAATTTAAAAATACAAACTAAATTCATTTAAGCTTGAAAAGACCTTGTGGAGTGACAGGAAACCTTTTCATCCACGACTTAAAATAGTTTTGTGGGGTTTTTTTATTACAGATCATTACCTATGATCTGCAAAAGTTTATAGGTAAACTTTTAGAACACAGACCCCTTTAATGTGAAGACTAAAGATCATACAGACCTTTTCACAAAAAAACAATTTTAAAACTGCAACAAAACTATAAAGGTACCAGAAGAACTGAACATATAAGCCAAAAAACAAAAAAACAAAAAAAACCCTACACTAAAAATTGGGCTCTCTTTCTTATAAATACTAGATATTACTTCATAAGAATTTCCAAAGAGAAGTCCTACGACTGTTTACTAGCCGTTCACAAATTTAACATATCCCAAACTGTAACAAGATGATTCTATTAAAGAGTAACTCTTCTACCTCACAATATTATTTTCAAAATTTTTCAGTTTGAAAACAATTATTAAACTTACCAATAAACTCTACACAATCTTTGTGAATGGCATTCTGTTCTGGCAAGTCTAAAATACCATCCCATGATGCCAAACTATCACCTTTTCCTGCAACATTTAGAGCAATCTGGAAAAAAGATAAAAGCAATTAGCTTTGTATGTCATGTCTCATTTTTAGAAAATATACTGTAATAATGGAAAGTCCTGAATTTTGAAATAATAATACATACTTCAAAGATTACAAAGTAATGTATTTACACTCCACCAAATGCTGATCCCTTCAGTCATATCATAATGAACACAATTATTTTAAATCTCCCTACATTAAATTTTACTACTTCATGTCAATCCAGTGAATAGCATACACAAATTTATTTCAGCAAACATCATCAATGTTATAGACTGAATGTCTGTGTCCTCCCACAAAATTCAGATGTTGAAACCTAATCCCCAATGCGATGTTATTTAGAGGTGAGGCCTTTGGGAGGTGATTAGGTCATGAGGGTGGAGCCCTCATAATGGAATTAGTGTCTTCATAAAAGAGACCCCAGAGAGCCCCTATCCCTTCAGCCATGTGAGGACACATTAAGGAATTATTATTTTTTTTAGTTTAATGGTATTATGCTTATATTTTAAAAGTCTTTATCTTTTAGACTTTCGTACTAAAGTATTTTAGTGTGCTACCAAGGATTTGCTTTAAAATAATCCAGTGGGTGAGACAGGGAGGAAAGGATAGAGATACTAATCACACAAGACTGGCCAAATATTAACAGTTAAAACTAAGTGATGGGTCATGGGGGTTCATTATGTAAGTCTACTTTTGTATGTGTTTTAAATTTCTACAATAAAACATTCAGAATGCTATGTACAATTATTATTCCATTTCTGTTACAGATATATGTGCAGAGAAGAAAAAATAAAAAGATATATACCAAGACATTATTATGTGTTTTACCCATAGGTGATAGACAGTAGATAGTTTTTATCTTATCTGCTGCTTGTATGTTTTAACAAACAGCATTTCTTTTGTAATCATAACAAAATCTTAATTTAAAATTAAAAAGTGACACATGCACTACAGAACAGATGAAGAGGAAAATAAAGCAAAGTAAAATGTCCTATAATTCCAACACACAGAGAGACCTATGTCCTCTCCCCACCTTGTCTTTAATATAGCTGACATAATTCCATGTTTAATTACATTATAAATCCTATTTTACTCATTGGTTGCATTTTCCCATTTCATTAAACAATCTTTATAAACATCATTTGTAATGACTACAAAAGAAAAAGCATTGCCCTTCAAAACCTATATTATTAAATAACCAAACATGACAGAAACACACCATTTAAGTTGCTCTGTTTGATAAATTCTCTAGATGCAACATGGTCAGAAGATGATAAAGTTTTCTGCAACTTAGAAAAATGAACATAAAAATTCTCAAATGTTATTCTTAAGTGATGACATTTTGCTTTAGTTTTCAGTTACTTTACCTTCCAAACTTTGGCCCTCAGATTAGCAGGTAGTGGTCTTCCCTGAATTATATTTCTCAAAGTTTCAAGATCACAACCTCCTGCTTCCAGAGCTTCTGCAAGATCTTTTTCCCTAAAAAACAAGTCCTTAATAGATCAATTCTACTTATTTTTTTCTTATTGAAGATTAATTTATAACCATGGCCTATTAAAGGCTGTGTGTGTCTACGAAGAAAAGGTTCTCAGTAGCCAAAATGTAATGCCAAGGCATACACAGCATTTTGTTTCCTTGGAAGGGAATCTAGGGTTTCGTGCAATTTACTCTTATTTTGCACTTAGTTCTAACAAGCTCAGTTATGTTTTCTAAAATTAAAGAAATTTAAAAAGAGAAGACAGCACAAGCAGGATGACAGCACTTAAAAGTCACAGTAATATTACTATTCATGGTAGTAGTACTGACTCACACTTTACAGAGCACTATCTTTGTGCCAGGCAGTGTTCCAAATACTGTCCAGGTGTTATTTTGATTCTCACAACAACCCTATGAAGTAACCACAATCATCACTGGCCCCAGTTTACATATGCAAAAGTTGAAGCAAAGAGGGGTTATATAGTTTATGAACACTCATCTAGTAAGTATTCTAGCCAAGATTCCAATTTTAACAGTCTGGTTCCAGAATTTATGCTCCTGATATTATGCTAAATAGTGGCAAAGAGGAGAAATCATAAAATTCTGCCAAGAACTCAGTGCTGTATGGGAATACTTAGTACATAACTCACACAGGTATCATGCCTAGAGCTGTGCCTAGCTTACAGTAAGTGTCCAATAAATGTCAGATGAACAAAAAAAGTTCTAATGGCATCACCATTTTATATATTAAATATATGTATATAATATATATATTCTTTTAAAGAAAAAGAATACATCATTGAGTACATCAGCAAGCAGTTATGTACAGTCTGCTAGGTTTAAGGAGAAAATTAAACATGAAATAAATTTTATTTTTGTCTGTATATGGTTAAAAAGAATATATTTTTCAAAAACTTTCACAAACATTATGAATTGTTTTTTAGCCATGAAATAACCACTTAAAATAAGTAATTCTCTCAGAATTCTCAAAAGCTGAGTTTTAGTCATTGTTTATAATTTTAATGTACAAAACATAAGAAATCTATATAAATAAAAATCCATAACTCAGCCAGACAATTTCTAAAAATCTTTGAAGCAGCCTGAAAGAGTCTCCCACTACAATCAGGAAACCAAGATTCTGTCACACTGGGGGTGGGGGTGGGGGGGGTGGGAAGATGGTTCTGAGGAAAATAATTTACTACCATTTCACATTCTCTTAATAAGATAATGTAAATCTCCCCTACTGACAGGATTCCAAGAATATTAGTTTAAATGGGTAAATTTACTAAAGTGTTACCCTCTTAATGGAATGGAATTAAATGAAATATATATAATCACTTGGGATCATATTCAAAACAAAAGTAGTGATCAAATTTTAGCTACTACAAATTCATAAGAACAAGAATATAACTAGTAACTACGCAAGAAACATTTTTTTTTTCCTTTTGCTATGTGGTCACCAAAGTGTTGGATAAGAAAGTGAGGGAAAAAGATTTCAAGTCTACTGTTCAGAAATGCTTCAGGCCTATAGTTGATAAAGAATGGGGTTTATCTCTTCTCATCTGGTCAAAATGTACAAGAGAGCCTGTTAGAATGTGAAAGGTTGTTTGTAACCATAAAACAAAGAAAATTTAATGTGATCTTTGAGAAATAAATACCATATTTTTAATGATTAAATATGTAAATGAACTGTAAATACCATCATATGAGATAGAATTCTTCTACCAAATAAATGAAGAACTAGAATTTTTCTATTTTTCAGGGCAAAAATCCTTGGTTTCTTTTTGAAGTAACTTTGCCAAATCCCTTACTATTCCAGACAACAAAGTCGGTATTCTAGGGCAAAATGCCCAACCCTCGACATACTTTTTAAATCATAATAATGTACAAGCACATCCCTGTTGATACAGCTGCTGTTGTAGTCTTTGATGCTGCCCCCAGGGAACCACAAACATGGTCTCCAACAGTACAACCATGAGCAAGAAACCAGAATACGCTCCAACTTAAGTAGTAAAAGGCATCTCTCACAAACTAAATTAATGTTATCTTCTGAACAAAGTATTCAAAAGTTCAGTTATCAGACCTTCAACATTACAAATGCACTAGTAAAAAGTAGCAAAACAGCTGAAAATAGTGAAGTCAAATAATTCACGTAAGGGTCAAGTTCCTATCGAGAGATAGGAACTCTATGGCACTTAGCTCTCAAATAGAACTTTCCTTCCCCCTAAACCAAGTTTCCTTCTACTTTTGAGCAAGCAATACCTAACAATCAAAATCAAGACACATGTCTGGGGGGATATGATGGGGGGGGGGGGAGTTTATGGTTTTTTAAATCTTCTTTGAGATGAGAATATTCAAAGTC
The DNA here is from genome assembly GCF_018350155.1 of Leopardus geoffroyi. Classification (NCBI taxonomy): domain Eukaryota; kingdom Metazoa; phylum Chordata; class Mammalia; order Carnivora; family Felidae; genus Leopardus; species Leopardus geoffroyi. The sequence continues at coordinate 48,171,197 of NC_059333.1, read as the reverse complement.
AGAGTGGCTACAATGAACAAATTAGGACACTATAGACGCTGGAGAGGATGTGGAGAAACAGGAACCCTCTTGCACTGTTGGTGGGAATGCAAACTGGTGCAGTCACTTTGGAAAACAGTGTGGAGGTTCCTCAAAAAATTAAAAATAGATCTACCCTATAACCCAGCAATAGCACTGCTAGGAATTTACCCAAGGGATACAGGAATGCTGATGCATAGGGGCACCTGTACCGCAATGTTTATAGCAGCACTTTCAACAATAGCCAAATTATGGAAAAAGACTAAATGTCCATCAACTGATGAATGGATATAGAAGTTGTGGTTTATATACACAATGGAATACTACTTGGCAATGAGAAAGAATGAAATATGGCCTTTGGTAGCAACGTGGATGGAACTGGAGAGTGTTATGTTAAGTGAATAAGTCATACAGAGAAAGACAGATACCATATGTTTTCACTCTAATGTGGATCCTGAGAAACTTAACAGAAGACCATGGGGGAGGGGAAGGGGAAAAAAAAAGTTACAAAGAGGGAAGGAGGCAAACCCTAAGAGACTCTTAAAAACAGAATAAACTGAGGGTTGATGGGGTGGGGAGGGAGGGGAAAGTGGGTGATGGGCATTGAGGAGGGCACCTGTTGGGATGAGCACTGGGTGTTGTATGGAAACCAGCTGACAACAAATTTTATAATTAATAAATATATATATATATATGTATATATATATATATGTATATATATATATATGTGTATATATATATATGTGTATATATATATATATATAAATAAATAAATAAATAAATAAATAAATAAATGTTCTTTGATTATGGTGGCTTCTTACTAACCTCACAAGCCAAAGGTTGGTAGAAACGTACTGGGGATTCAGATAGCTCTTAAAATAGGAAAGTATAGGTCTTGTCCATTTATCCTAGTTAAATCTGGAAAATAAGTAACTGTCTACTTTGCTAGAAGGTTCAACACAAAGCAAATCCAAAGCTTTGGGGTTGCCAAGTAACAGAAATGCATCTCTTCCTAACTCTATGACATTGAAAACCATACTATTTGTTAGTACGACGCTACAGGTTATTGTTGATGACCTATCAAGGACACATTTTCAAAGCCTAAATAAAACAACAGAATTTCCCCTCACCTGATGGTTTGTGGCAACATCACCTAAACACTGTAACCCAAGTTGCTTTAGAATTATAGCAAGGCAAACAATGTGACTAAGTTCATATGAAGTTAATGTTTATTCAAACTAGCAACTGAATTTTTCTTCTTCAACCAAATGGTGAGTAACTTCTAGCATATGGAAGCATTTGCACAATGCAAGTTAAAGGGGTATGATGGGGGGGAACATGAATTTTTAAGCACTACCAAATTAAATACAGATTTCTAAATGCTTCTAGGATTAATAAATTCAATTTAAATTTTTGTACATAATTATTTTCTGAATATATTGAATCCATTCAAAATTATCATTTTTAAAAGCAACTAGGATTATGCATGTTGTGTTCCTAAAAGTCAAAAAGTCAGAGAAAATCTGCCACCGAAACAAAAAAAACTGTTTATTTCACTTTTTTTCTAAATTGTTTTGCCCATAACCACATTCTAAAAATCTTCTTTTCCCTATAATTTCAAAATTTATTAAAACTTTAGCTGTACACACTCCAAACAGGAGGTGAAAACAACACTTAGTTTATCTCTTATTTTTTTTACATGTGTCTTTCTGCACTTAAACTCTACATCCATTATCAGCCATTCTCCACTCCTCCTCACCCTACTCCCAGCCTCTGGCAACCACTGATTTACTTTCTGTCCCTACACACTTACCTATTCTGGACATTTTATTTTTTTAAAGTTTATTTATTTTTAAGTAATCTCTACACCCAACGTGGGGCTCAAATTCACAACCTCAAGATCAAGAGTCTCATGCTCTCCTAACTGAGCCAGTTAGGTGCCCCAATTCTGGACAGTTTATATATGGAATTTTATTTATGCAGTCTTTGTGTCTGGTTTCTTAGCATAATGTTTTCAAAGTCTATCTATGTTATAGCATGTATCAGTACATGTTTTTTATTGCCAAATAATATTCCACTGCATGTTATACTACATTTTATTTATCCATTCATCAGTTAATAAACATTAGAGTTGTTTTAACTTTTTAGCTATATGACTGTCTCCTAATTTTGAAAATATGTATCAACAGTTCAACTACTTAAGTGTATGATGCATATGCATCATTTATTATTTATTCTTCTTAAGAAGGTCTGGAAGAATTTAAAAATCAATTCTATTAAAACTTCACACCTCGGAGTGGCAGAAGCATCTCCACAGTTGGAGGGAGAGAGCCTGGCAGAATCAAGGTGCGTGTATGTGAACTGGGGGAGATAAAATGGCATAGGCACGGAGGGGAAAGAACACTTTCTGTGGAGAGACAAAGGGGAGAGAAAGAAAGAGGAGTTGTGAAAGTGCAGCATCCAGTTAGCACAAAAGGAAAAACCTCTCTGGACCCTGGACAGGGGAAAGAGATATACAAGAGTACCAGTTTTTTGAGGGTTTTGTTTGTTTGTTTGTTTGCAAACAGCCTTTGGAGCTGAAATTTGGAGGTTTCATAAGTGACTGACTTTCTCTGGAGGGGAGCTGGGAGCCCTAGCTCACGCTCCTGGGGAGAAGGGAGCCGGCCGAAGTGCACAGTCCGGTGTAGCGATCTCAGGGCACGCTAGGAGAGAATAGTCCCCTCTTCCAGAGTGCTCTGGGAAGAGGGTTTATTGCCTCCCAAGGACAAAAGACCCTGAGGGTACCAGCCAAAAAGCCTTTTATCAGCAAGACCATGAGGCCCTACTCTGGAACAGGGGAGAGGAGCCACACAGAGCTGGGTCCTTTAAGATTCGAAGTTTTGAATCCCAGCTGAGTGCCTAGAAGGAGCAGGAGAACTGTAGAGCAGGGAGAACTGACTGCCCTCGCTATTCTGAGGGCTGCCTGAACAGCGTGGGTTGAGACACCTGGGCTGGGGAGGAAAGATTGGGGTGTTTCCATTTTCCCCCCAACACCAACATGGTGGGACTTCAGAGAGCAGCACAGCAGCCCCCAGTGGAGGCAGGACACGCTTACACCAAACCCCGCCCCTCTGTGCCTGGTAACTGTTTGTTTATTGGAGCAAGACTGGCTGACCCAAAGCAGCTGGCCTCTCCTCCAGACCAGCACAGCCACCTGTCCCAGGCACCAACAGACATCTGTTTCTTTTTCTTTCCTTTTCTTCTTCTTTCCTCCCTCTTCTTCTTTTTTTCTTTTGGAATCAGGCTCATAGTTTCTAATTTGTTATGGTCAAACCATACATATATATATATATATATATATATATATATTATATTTATATATTTATAAATATATATGAATTCTTATTTTGTATATTTTTAATTATTTAATTATATTTATATTACTTATTATATAATAATTTATTTATATATAATATATATTTTTTTTGATTAGGCATTTTTATTCTATTCTTTTATCATATTTTCTCTTTTGTCTTCTTCTTTATTTTCCTTCCTCTTTCTCTGGAATTAGCCTTATAGTTTTTTGATTCTCTATTTGGTTTTCTTTTCCCCCTTCATTTTTCTCTTTTTATGGAATTAGGCTCCCCCCCCCCCCGCTTTTTTCCCCCAGAGTTACTTCAACAACAAATCAAAGCACACCTAGTTAAAGGTCCAAACACTGCACCATTACAAGCTAGGAGGAGCTCTGCAGAGGACTGACCAGTGGGACAGAGCAGCCAAATGCAACAAAAGAGTACATGCAACATATGCCAAAAACACTTCCTGGAGTGCCAGGCCCCAGGCAGCATATGACTCCTTTTAAATATAGTAGTACTCAAAGGTGCAAGACACATAATAAGCTCTTAAAACACACAGAAGACAGAAACAGCCACAATGACAAAATGGAGGAATTCTCCCCAGAAGAAAGGTCAAGAAGAAATCAAAGCCAGAACATTACCCAAAACAGATATAAACAATATATGTGAACATACATTAGAAGAACAGTCATAAGATTAATAACGGGGCTTGAAAAAAAGCATAGAAGACACCAGAGAAACTCTTGCTGTGGAGATCAAAGACCTAAGAACTAGTCAGGATGAATTTTAAAATGTTATAACTGAGATCCAAAATAAACTAGATACAGTGACAGTGAGGATGGAAAAAGCAGAGGAGATAATAGGTAAAACAGAAGATAAAACCATGGAAAATAATGAAGCTGAAAAAAAGAGGGAAAGGAAATTACTAGATCATGAGAGGAGAATTAGAGAACTAAGTAATTCCATGAAACGAAACAATATCTGTATCATAGGAGCCCCAGGAGAAGAAGAGCAAGAGAAAGGGGCAGAAGGTTTATTTGAACAAATTATAGCTGAGAACTTCCCTAATCTGGGGAAGGAAACAGGCATCCAAATCCAAGAGGTACAGTGAACTCCCTTCCAAATCAACAAAAACAGGTCAACACCATGACGTATCATAATGAAACTGGCAAAATACATAGATAAAGAGAGAATTCTGAAAGCAGCTAGGGACAAAAGGTTCTTAACCTTCAAGAGTAGACACATAAGGTTAGTAGCAGACCTGCCCACTGAAACTTGGCAGGCCAGAAGGGAGTGGCAGGAAATATTCAATGTGCTGAATGGGAAAAGTGTGCAGCCAAGAATCCTTTATCCAGCAAGGCTGTCATTCAGAGTAGAAGGAGAGATAAAAGCTTTCCCAGACAAACAAAAACTAAAGGAGTTCATGATCACTAAACTAAGCCCTGCAGGAGATCCTAAGGGGGACTCTGTGAGTGGACAGCAAAGACTACAAAGGACCAGAGGCATCACAACAAACATGAAATCTACAGATAACGCAATGGCAATAAATTTGTGTCTTTCAATAATCACTCTGAATGTAAATGGATTAAATGTCCCAATCAAAAGACATAGATATCAGAATGGATAAAAAAAAGTAAGATCTATCTCTATGCTGCCTATAGGAGACTCATTTTAGACCTAAGGACACCTGCAGATTGAAAGGGGGGGGAGGGCTGGGTGGCTCAGTCAGTTAAGCATCCAACTTTGGCTCAGGTCATGATCTCGCGGTTTATGAGTTCGAGACCTGTGTTGCGCTCTGTGCTGACAGCTCGGAGCCTGGAGCCTGCTTTGGATTCTGTGTCTCCTCCTCTCTCTGCCCCTCCCATGCTCATGCTCTGTCTCTCTCTGTCTCTTAATAATAAATAAACATTAAAAAAAAATTGAGGGGATGGAGAACAATCTATCATGCTAATGGATATCAAAAGAAAGCCAGAGTAGCCATATTTGTATCAGACAAACTAGATTTTAAAATAAAGACTGTAACAAGAGATGAAGAAAGGTATTAAATCATAATTAATGGGTCTATCCATCAAGAAGAGCTAACAATTATAAACATTTATGCCCCCAACATAGAAGCACTCAAATATAAAAATCAATTAGTCACAAACATAAGCAAACATTGATAATACAATAATTGCAGGAGACTTTAATACTCCACTCACAACAATGGACAGATTATCTAGGCAGAAAATCAATAAGAAAACAATGGCTCTGAATGACACATCGGACCAGATGGACTTAACAGGTATATTCAGAACATTTCATCCCAAAGCAACATAATACACACTCTTATAGAGTGCATATGCAACATTCTCCAAAGTAGATCACATACTGGGTCACAAAACAGCCCTCAACAGGTACAAAAAGATTGAGATCATATCATGCATATTTTCAGATCACAATGTTACGAAACTTGAAATCAACCACAAGAAAAAAATAGAAAAACCCCCAAATACATGGAGATTAAAACTTCACATCTATTAGAATGGCTATTATGAAAGAAAGAAAGAAAGAAAGAAAGAAAGAAAGAAAGAAAGAAAGAAAGAAAAGAAAAGAAAAGAAAAGAAAAGAAAAGAAAAGAAAAAAGAAAAGAAAAGAAAAGAAAAGAAAAGAAAAGAAAAGAAAAGAAAAGAAAAGAAAAGAAAAGGAAAGAAAAGAAAAGTGTTGGTGACAATGTGGAGAAAGTGAAACCTTGGGCACCATTGGTGGGAATGTAAAATGGTGTAGCCACTATGGAAAACAGTATGCCTATTCCCCCAAAAATTAAAATATAAAAATACTGTATGATCCAGCAATTCCACTTCTGGTTATATACCCAAAAGAAGTGAAAGCAGGGACTCAAACAGATATTTGTGGACCCACATTCATAACAACATTTTTCATAGTACCCAAAGGTGGAACGAACGCAAATATCCTTCAGTGGATAAATGAAATGGGATACACACACACACACACACACACACACACACACATATCCTTCAGTGGATAAATGAAATGGGATACACACACACACACACACACACACAGAGGAATATTATTCAGTCTCAGAAAGGAAAGAAATTCTGACACATCTACAACATGGATAAATCTTGCATACTTTATGCTAAGTGAAATAAGCCGGTCACAAAAACACAAATACTGTACTTATTTGAGGTATTTAGAATAGTCAAAATCACAGAGACAGAAAAAAAAACAGTAGTTGTTAGGGACCGGAGGTGGGTCCGGGGTATGGCAATATCCATTAGAAAAAGAAACAAAATTGTGAAAGGTGGCTACTTCAGAGAAATGAGATGGGAAGGACATTTACTTTGCACATAGCATTAGTCAGTAAAGCATTAGTTAGTATATACATACGTATATGTATATATTAGGTTTATTTATTTTGAAACAGAGAGAACAGGGGAGGGGCAGAGAGAGAGAGGGAGAGAGAGAAAATCCCAAGCAGGCTTTGCACTGTCAACGCAGAGCTCAACGCAGGGCTCAAACCTACGAACCATGAGATCAAGACCTGAGCTGAAGTCAAGAGTCAGAAGCTTAACCATTGAGCCACCCAGGTGCCCCAAGCTTGAGTATATTTATAATATTGATTATATTTGTATCAATATTGTATTGATTATATTTGTAGTGTTGAATAATTTAAATACTTATGGATTCCTTTTTAACATTTATACTCTTTCAGTCAACAAAAATTGAGAATGAGTTAAATGATTCAGCTAAAAGCATGTTCAAAGCAGTGCTTATTATAACCATGAAAACAACGTAGCTCTCTTAAAATGAGGAACTGATTTAAATCAGTAGATGGAATACCAGGCAACAATTTAAAATGCTGAAAAACAATTAATGACATGGAAAATGTTCAACATATTAACCACAGTGTAAAGTGTAAAGTTTAAAACTAAGGGCAGTTTTAAAATTAACATACAGCATATATATTCAAAAGAAATAGTACACTATTCCTACTCCCCACCCACTCTTTCCCACATACACGGGGAAACTATTTAAAAAATAATAAGGGATGCTTGGGTGGCTCAGCTGGTTGAGTGTCTGACTTCAGCTCAGGTCATGATCTCATGGTCTGGTCCGTGAGTTCGAGCCCCGCATCAGGCTCTGTGCTAACAGCTCAAAGCCTGGAGCCTACTTCCAATTCTGTGTCTCCCTCTCTCTCTGCCTCTCCCCCTTTTACACTCTGTCTCTCTCTCAAAAATAAACATTAAAAAAAAAACCTTTTTTTTGAGGGGCAAAAAAATTTTTTTAATGGTCTAAGATATATTATTGTTTGATAAAAATAAAAATTTAAAAGCTGCACTACTGAGGAAATCATTAAAAACCCAAAGCCTGCTATGTAAACATCCTAAACACGCTATTTCTACTGCATAGGATATTACTCAAACTTCTGAGTCTAGTAGCATTATTAAACAGAGCCAAGAGATAAAATGGACTCAGAACTTCTTGCATTCACAGATGCAAAGAACAATATAGCCTGTGATGATTATTCTCCTTTCCTCAAACATTTTCACCACATTTGCTTATTCAACAGACCCTATACATGACCTACTCCCTTTCAAAAAGTCATCTCTCGGGGCACCTGGGTGGCTCAGTGGTTAAGCATCCGACTGTTGGTTTCAGCTCAGGTCATGATCTCATAGTTCATGGGTTCGAGCCCTGCATCAGGCTCCACACTGACAGAGAGGGGCCTGGTTGGGATTCTCTCTCTCTCTCCCTCTCTCTGCCCCTACCCTCCTCACACTCTCTCTCTCAAAATAAATAAACTTGAAAGCAGTTAACTCTCTCCTTCCTTTTACAATTCAATTTCCTGAAAACAGTAGTCACCATTCATCTCTAACTTACTCTCTCCGCATTCACTTAAACCCTTTATCCCTCTACTGAAACTGCTCAAAAAGTCATCAGTCATCTCAGTCCTTGTCCTCTTTACATATCTGCAAAGTTAGATTCTCTCCTTAAAACACTCTCCTTCAGTTCCCAGTAACTTTCCTATATCTCTCTCTAACCCTTGTTCTGAATTCTTTCCTTCCTTGCCAAAAGTACTCTTTTCTTCAAACCTTCAATAAATTATATTGAGCACCACTACCTGCTGGCGACTGTGTGAGGCACTGGAGATCTAGGAGTGAACAAAAAGTCCTGCTCTCAGGGTGCCTACGTGGCTCAGTTGGTTGAGCATCTGACTTTGGCTCAGGTCATGATCTCACTACTCATGGGTTCGAGCCCCACATTGGGCTCTGTGCTGACAGCTCAAAGCTTGTAGCATGCTTCAGACTCTGTGCCTCCCTCTCTCCCTGTCCCTCCCTCTCTCCCTGTCCCTCCCTCGCTCATGTGCTGTTTCTCTCTCTCAAAAATAAATATGAAAACAAATTTTTTTTCTTTAAAAAGTCATGCTTCATGTAGCCTACATTCTAGCTGGCTATTCCAAGGTTTTATCACAAGTCCTATTATCTAAAACCCACTCATCAAAAGCAGCTCCTTCTGAAGTGTAGTCTGTTGGAATTTGTTTGGCACAAACCTCTGATCAGTTACTTAAAACTCAAAAATGACCACCAACAGACTGTGTAACAGTGTCAAGTTGCACATATTAAGTTGTGGTTTCATGACTTACTTTGTGTTATTTCTTAATGCCCAACTCATGAGACATCAGCATCAAAAGCTTTGTCTGAACTTATTTTGCTATTGTTGGCACACTGGTTACAAATTACTACCATACCAATACTCCTTAATTAGTTCCTAAATATTTTGTGACATTTGTTAGAAATAGAAATAAGACAACTTTGTTACACATTCACTTGTACAGTAGACATACAGATGAAGTTCAGTGACCATAAGGTATGCATAACTTATAACTGCATAACTTATTTTTATTTTTTTTTCATTTTTTAAATGTATTTAAATCCACGTTAGTTAACATATAGTATAATAATGATTTCGGGAGTAGAATTTAGTGATTCATCAGTTACATAGAACACCTGGTGCTCACTCCAACAAGTGCCCTCCTTAATGCTCATCACCTGTTTGGCCCATCCCCCCTACCCAACACCCCTCCAGCAACCCTCAGTTTGTTCTCTGTATTTAAGAGTCTCATATGGTTTGCCTCCTTCTCTTTTTTTTATCTTATTTTTCCTTCCCTTCCTCTATGTTCATCTGTTTTGTTTCTTAAATTCAACATATGAGTGAAATCATGTGGTATTTATCTTTCTCTGACTTATTTTTTTTTTTTAAAGGATTTTTTTTTTCAACGTTTTTATTTATTTTTGGGACAGAGAGAGACAGAGCATGAACGGGGGAGGGGCAGAGAGAGAGGGAAACACAGAATGGGAAACAGGCTCCAGGCTCTGAGCCATCAGCCCAGAGCCTGACGCGGGGCTCGAACTCACGGACCGCGAGATCGTGACCTGGCTGAAGTCGGACACTTAACCGACTGCGCCACCCAGGCGCCCCTCTCTGACTTATTTTTTTTAAGTAAGCTCTATGCAGGGCTTGAATCATGACCCTGAGATCAAGAATCACATGCTTTACCAAATGAGCCAGCCCGGTGCTTCACGTGTAACTTATTTCTAAATACCAATTTCGGGGCGCCTGGGTGGCTCAGTCGGTTAAGCATCCGAATTCGGCTCAGGTCATGATCTGATGGCTCATGAGTTTGAGCCCCACATCAGGCTCTGTGCTAACAGCTCAGAGCCTGAAGCCTGTTTCAGATTCTGTCTCCCTCCCTCTCTGCTCCTCCCCTGCTCGTGCTCTGTCTCTCAAAAATAAATAAACATTAAAAAAATTAAAAAATAAATAAATGAATACCAATCTCAAACCATCAAAACTTTCTAACAACAAATAGTATGAGACACATTAAGAAATGGCCACAACGCCTTACAATCTGAGAGCACAATCTGGTAACTGTGAAATCTTGAAGTTCTGGATTTTTGTCAGAATCAACATACTTTTTACAGCATTTTAACAAGTTGTATATTTGAATGCCAAGGGAAAAAACATCTCACTCACCAGCTTTAAAAAAATTAGTGAAACTTTGTATCAGGATCAGATCCACAAAAGCAGTTTTGGGAGATTCCCTTATCAAATAATGCAATCCTCTCCAGAATTTGTTTAAGTGGGATCTTGTGCCAAGTAAAGAAAGTGTAAATTTAGTCCTCTATGCTTGATAAGCCAAACAAAAAATTGTATCTACAGTATTTCAGCACTGTGCAACAGGCAAAGGAGACAGATCACAGAACGCTGCTCTGTAAACTACTAAAATTAACTACAAATGGAACAGATGCTTTAAATCTTCAGACTTATTTTTGATCCATAATCCATGTAGATCAAATTGCACCAATGGTACCTATGGGGTGTGCCCCTTTTGCTAAGAAAAAACTCAGGAATTTTTGCCTCAGCCAAACAAAAAAAAAAAAAAAAGAAGAAGAAGAAGAAGAAGAGGAAGAGGAGGAGGGGGAGGGGGAGGAGGAGAAGGAGGAAGAAGCTGTTTGTCATAACTTTACTTGAGATGTGTAATGTTGCAATGCATTTGCTGTAAGACTTTGCTTACAAAATGGAAGAACATCTTCTCTACTAATGAGAAGCTGACTTTACAGAGTGCTCTAAATCCTTTCCTCTTTCATGCTTCCTCAAAATAAAAAGTTCCTAACATACTGTTCTTTTCTATACACATGAGGTGACTTTCCAGCACTTTCAATGCACAAAGAAAAGCACCAGATTATTTTCCCCCAATCGAAGCAGTGGTTTATTTGGAAAATAGAGTATGTCCTTTGCCCAAGAGAAAGAACGGGATGAAAGCAGCACAAGTCAACACAAAACAGCACATTACCTGTTCCTATAACAAATTTCCAATTTATCCAAAATGTAATGAGAGAAGAATATTCCTTTCCCTGAAACCATCATTTTATTTATTTTAATATATTAAATATAACTTTCCCTGAAACCATCCAATATTCCTTTCCCTGAAACCATCATTTTATTTATTTTAATATATTAAATATAACTTATTGTCAAATTGGTTTCCATACAACACCCAGTGCTCATTCCAACAGGAAACTATCATTTTAGAAAATAAAGGAACACTACTACAAGTGAGGTGACAACACTTTACATGATTTGGCAAGTCTTTCCAAGGGTGCTTTACCAATGAAGATTAATTTGGCAAGGAAATACATAACAGATTTTTTTAAAGCCTGGATTCCAACCATCAATGATAATTTATTTGACTAAAGAGAGTCTCATTTACTTTCATGTCAGTGGTTACATGTAAATAGAATCAACAATACAAAGCTCAAGAATTTCTGGTATTTAATTACACACCTATATGAAATAAATACATTCTTCTATGGGTCACTTTTATACTTCAAAACAAAGGCTAGAAATTCCCAAAAAGGGAAAGTAACCACAGAGAGTTATTTTAAAACTAGGTTTCTTGTTTCTCCAATATCCCTGAATAAAAACAACAGAAAAATTACTGAGCTAATAAAGTTACTAAGCTGTATAATTACTTATGTTTTCTAATTAAATATCACTACTATAGTCTCACAAACTATGAATAATAATTCTATTTTATATATGATTTAGATATATGTAATATAATTATATTACTTATATAATAATATATATTTAACATATAATTTATTATACAAATACATTTAAATATACAACATATATTATACATGTATATATTATCTAGGTGTACTATATAACCATAATATTTCAAGTTCAAAAAACTAATCTATTTTTGGCAAGGCTATGAGAACACATTATGAAAACTAAGGTGCAAAGCTATAGTATATAATGTTCTGTATCACTTCCCACCATATCAATCACGAATTGTCCCTTCTTGTGTATATAACACAGACAAGGTATTCATATCCTTACAGCTTTATAGGTGCTACAGGTAACAAATATATATGTTCAACAACGTACATCTTGGAATATTGTGGCTTTCAAAACACAAGACTGATTGAATATAGGAATACCATATTTTTAATTGGGCTCTTTCTAGGTGTCTGTTCAACTATATGTGAAATACATAACATATATGCATTCAACTTTAGAAAGAGCACAGGGCTTAAAGAAATATAAGTTCTACTAACTGGGTTTGTCACCTGACCACCCTAAGCCTGTCTTCTCATCTCTAACAAGAAAACTACAATAATCCATAACTTCCACTTCTCATAGAATTGTCGTAAGAGCCAAATGAGACAGCATATATAAGCATTACATACAAGATAAAGCCCTACACAAACATATAATATTTTCTTATGTCTTCTTGCTAAAATTATTAAATATCACCATGCCAATTAGTTTATGTAACAACTGCTTTAAACCAAGAAAAACACAAACTACAGCATTCCCACCCAACTATGGAATGCCGTGTCAGCTTACGAATGAGAAAAACTCCTTTAACCCTCAAGAAAAAGAAAGAAGACTTGAAACAAGTGATTTAATTACTGATCATTTCCTCAGCTCGGGTCAAAGGTTAGACAGACTCTTAAAAACAAATGTACATCAAATTTCAGTAAATAAGTTTCTTAACATTGACTCCTAACTTACTGCTCTTGCATTTCCACAAGAAACAATTTCTCTTGTAAGCCTAACGTAAGGGACTGATTTATCTTCCACTTATAATTCTCAATATCTAAGTCACTTCAAGCACTGTCCCTTTTCAAGCTGTATAATCCTATTCTACTCTGCTAGAGTGTATAACTTCCCAAAACACCAATATTTAGGTATCTTTAGAAGATATCTTCACATATTACTTGAATACTACGGCTAAAAAGACGAAAACATTGAAGTGCCCAAGCAAGACAGAACACTGCAAACTCTGGTTTTAAATCTGTCTCAGTTTTTTCCTAAAACACTACACAGTAGCTTGAATATAACCAGTATTTAGTTAGTGTTTGCTGAATGCCTTACAACTGCTTTGCTAAACTCTATTTTGCTTTTTGATACATGAGAGAAGCCACTGTTTTTGGTTTATACCAAGTAGAATCCACAGTTTAGCATAAGCACCAGAAATGATTTGCCAAGCATATTTTATCAACTCTGTTCAGGAGACAGAAGTTGGCTGTGTGCATATTGCAGTACACTTAACTTGCTGTGCCAGAATTACCTAAGTTGCCTCCAAGATGGGGAAGGCACCTGTACTCTCTACAGTAAAACTAAATGATATTGGATCCATTTTTTGGCATTCAAAAACCAATTATTAACTCTCACCTGTGGATATTAAAACATCCACAGACGCAAAATCCTAGAAGTTAATTATTATTTAGGAATTGCCTTTAAAAACAGTAAAATCTGAATTATAAGAAAAACATGAATGTAAATAGTATAAGCAAGTTAAGTCTTCTTAATTTCTAATTGTTTCCTGCACTATACTTACAGCTTACCAAATCAAATAGTTGTTATTTAAAAACACCTAATTCAGGGCACCTGGGTGCCTCAGTCAGTGAAGCGTCCAACTTTGGCTCAGGTCATGATCTCACAGTTTGTGAGTTGGAGCCCCGCGTCAGGCTCTGTGCTGACCACTCAGAGCCTGGAGCCTGCTTCGGATTTTGTGTCTCCCTCTCTCTTTCTGCCCCTCCCCCGCTTGTGCGATTTCTCTCTCTCTCTCAAAAATAAACAAACATCAAAAAAAAAACCAAACACCTAATTCAAGACGAGGTTTTTCTTCCTCTTCATTTTTTGTAAGATAGTATCTAGTCTGCCCAGAACCACAAGCTGTCAATATTCACCTTAAATGAGTTCCATTCTCTTTCATATTAAATGTATTTCTTTATTGATTACATCATTTTTTTTTCAACGTTTATTTATTTTTGGGACAGAGAGAGACAGAGCATGAACGGGGGAGGGGCAGAGAGAGAGGGAGACACAGAATCGGAAACAGGCTCCAGGCTCTGAGCCATCAGCCCAGAGCCTGACGCGGGGCTCGAACTCCCGGACCGCGAGATCGTGACCTGGCTGAAGTCGGACGCTTAACCGACTGCGCCACCCAGGCGCCCCGGATTACATCATTTTTGAAATTGCAATCACCTACTCTTTAAATCTTTCCTCATATTTGAATGCCTATGAAATGGGAAGCACTGAAAGCACTATATACAAAGTGCACAAAACTTTGAAAAAGACCCTATTATTCTCAACACAATTCTATTCACATTTCAAATTAAGAATAGAAGCTTCTTTATGAACTGATATTTTATAATTTTAAGAAAAGCTTAGCAATAAATTAAAATCACAACTTTAACGTGGATATTGTACAAAAATTTTAAACTAAACAAACTCAGAATACCAACAGTTGTTGTAAAATTAATATCTATACAAAAAAATGTTTTACTTATTTTTGAGAGAGAGAGGGAGAGAGAGAGTGTGTGTGTGCACACTCAAAGAGAGTGAGTGGAGGGGAGAGAGAGACAGAGAGACAGAGACAGAGACAGAGAGACAGAGAGACAGAGAGAGAGAGAGAGAGAGAGAGAGAATCTTAAGAAGGCTCCACTCCCAGCACAGAGTCTGACGCAGGGCTCAATCATACAACAGTGAGATCATGACGTGAACCAAATTCAAGAGTCAGACACTTAACTGACTGAGTCTCCCAGGCACCCCCAGAAAACATTTTTTAAATCATGACTAGATCTTTAAGCATTATGTCAGGAAGAAAGCCTCAGAAAATGAGAAACATGTTCAAATCCAAGGCCAATTTCTTCAATACCGAGAAGAGTAATTATCAATCTTTGAACTATAAAAATTTAACATGGTTAATTTTTACAAATCTGTAGCTTGTTTAAATTTAAATAATTTCAAACTCGTAAATATTTTTAAAGGATTTCTCCATATGCTCTGAGCTAATGTGGCTGCAGTTTCAGAAAGTGAGCTGAGTATTTTTTGATATCCATGGTTTTCCATAAAAGTTGAACATTATACAAGCAGAGCATTACACAGTTCACAAAAACAATGAAGTTAGAAAATGTATATGAAATGACAGCTTGGTATGTTATTGCACATGATTTGACAAAAGTCATGCAGACAATAAACATTTACTAAGCCACCTGCTATCAGCCACTGCACTTCAGAAGTTCACTATGTAAATAGCAATGATAAAACATGTAATCAAATAAATTATAGCATAATGTGTTAGGTGACAAAATATAACAGATTATATAACATATAGAGATACATTCCTCTGGCCAACTCATTTTGAGTTGCACATCATCCAGAACCTTACTGAAGAATGTGGTCCATGAACCAGCAGAATTGCCATAACCTAGAAGCTAGTCAGTCAGAAATACAGAATCTCTGGGGATGCAAGCTGGTGCAGCCACTCTGGAAAACAGTATGGAGGTTCCTCAAAAAACTAAAAATAGAACTACCCTACGACCTAGCAATTGCACTACCAGGTATTTATCCAAGGGATACAGGTATGCTGTTTTGAAGAGGCACATGCACCCCCATGTTTATAGCAGCACTACCAACAATAGCCAAAGTATGGAAAGAGCCCAAATGTCCATCGATGGATGAATGGATAAAGAAGATGTGGTATATATATACAATGGAGTATTAATCGGCAATCAAAAATAATGAAATCTTGCCATTTGCGACTATGTGGATGGAACTGGAGGGTATTATGCTAAGCAAAATTAGTCAGTCAGAGAAAGACAAATATCATTTGACTTCACTCATATGAGGACTTTAAGAGACAAAACAGATGAACATAAGGGAAGGGAAACAAAAATAATATAAAAACAGGGAGGGGGACAAAACAGAAGAGACTCATAAATATGAACAACAAACAGAGGGTTACTGGAGGGGTTGTGGGAGGGGGGATGGGCTAAATGGGTAAGGGGCACTAAAGAATCTACTCTTGAAATCATTGTTGCACTATAGGCTAACTAATTTGGATGTAAATTAAAAAATAAATATAAAAATCATTAAAAAAAAAAAAAAAAGAAATACAGAATTTCAGGTCCCAAGCAAATGTACTGAATCAGAATCTACATTTTAACAAGATCCTCAGGTAATTCCAATGCACATTTAAATTTTGAGAAGCACTAACCTAGAACATAACTGAAGATCAGTAAATAAGTGTCATCTCATACTTTCAAGATCTTCAGTCCCCACCCCGAGCCTTTTTGCAAATTGATACATAATTTTAATGTGGTCAGCTACCCAGTTTCACAGATTAAAAAAAAAAACAAAACAAAACACTGGGAAATACCACTAACAACAAAGAAAGAAAACAGGGAATAAAATAAAAAGCAATTTCAAAAAGAGAAGCCTTTTGGGTCCATTTAACATAGCAACAATCTACCCTATCTGCCTAGATAGGTCTCACTATACTACAGAAGTATAACAGTAACTGACATTCTTAAATGTGCCTCCTCTAACTAGACCACAAATTCCTTGAGGACAGGGACCTAGTTTCATTCTTATACACTTATATCTGTAAACTGAATGGCTCTAAGTCACTGAGATAAGTTCAGGTTAGGCAATCGGATACATAACATTTCAGAAACATTTCCAGCTGAAAAAGTTACAATAAAAATATAACTTTTTAATTAATTAATTAATTAATTTTTTAATGTTTTATTTATTTTTGAGACAGGGAGAGACACAGCATGAACAGGGGAGGGTCAGAGAGAGGGAGACACAGAATCTGGAACAGGCTCCAGGCTCTGAGCTGTCAGCACAGAGCCCGACGCAGGGCTCAAACTCACGGACCGAGAGATCATGACCTGAGCCGAAGTCGGCCGCTCAACCGACTGAGCCACCAGGCGCCCCATGACTTTTTTAAAACAGAGTAAATCCTTCCCATTCCATAACAACCCATTCACTAGTCTTAGAACAGAGGCTGTACCAAATCTATGGCTCCAAATCCAATGTCTTCTCTACATTCAAACTCACTCCTACAGGGCACCACTGAGTGCAGTGAGCATAGAAAATGGACAAGATTACATGAGAACAGAAGGAGAGGAGAAATCATTGAACACCTCAGGGTTCCTCCATTCATGAAAATAAAAACAACAAAAATAGAAAGTCACACAAAAGACAGAGCAACCCTAGAAGAGAACAAATGCTACCCTTTAACAACCATTAATTCCATGTTCCTTGCCTCTGTGAACAGACTCCTGTTCACAATCCTAAGAACTCCTCAAAGATACCTTAACTCTAGAAACACTTCTCCTCATGACCTCCAATAAGCTGATCAGAGCCAGTTAGATACAATACACACTTTCAAGACAGCCAATTTCATGAAGTTCTAGTCATTACTCTTCAAACAAGCATTTCGTTTTCTTGCCCAAGTCGTGGTCATGCTATTACTCCATTCAAAGGCCTTTCCCATCTGTTAATCTGAATGCACTATCCAACATGTTAGCCACTAGCCATGTGTGGCTATTTAACATTTGAAATGTGGCTAGATCCAAATGAGATGTAGGGTAAAGGTAAGGAACACGTGAAAGTTTGAAGTCTTCGTATAAAAAAAAGATGTAAAACTATCTAACTGGCTTTTTTTGAACAATCCTATGTTAAAATAATGTTTCAGATATAAATCAAAGAATTTAAACTATTTCTTTTTAGTTTTTAATGTGGCTACTAGAAAATTTTACACTTCAGGGGCACCTGGCTGGCTCAGTCAATGGAGCATGCAACTCTTGATCTGGGGAGTGTGAGTTTGAGCCCCATGTTGGGTGTAGAAATTACTTTAAAAATCCTAGGGAAGGGGCGCCTGGGTGGCTCAGTGGGTTAAGCGTCCGACTTCAGCTCAGGTCATGATCTCACAGTCCGTGAGTTTGAGCCCTGCGTTGGGCTCTGTGCTGACAGCTCAGAGCCTGGAGCCTGCTTGGGATTCTATGTCTGCCTCTCTCTCTGCCCCTCCCCTGCTCATGCTCTGTCTCTCTCTGTCTCAAAAATAAATTTTTAAAAAAATTACAAAAATAAATAAATAAATAAAAATCTTAGGGGGAAAAAAGAGAAAATTTTAAATTACATACACGTTATATTTCTAGTGACAGCACTAGTCTAAAACCTATTGATTCTTCAAGGCCTAATTCAAACACCTTTGCTTCCATGAAGCCTTCTCTAATGACTGCAAGTGGAAGTGGTTTCTGTCCCCTGAAATCCCATAACACCTTCACATTCCCAAAGAACTGGATCAATTTTACCTTGTTACTGAGTTTACCTGTCACAGCTCCAACATAAGCAAATTGAGAAAAGAAACTCCATCTAGGTCACCAGTGAGTTTTCCTACTACACCTTGGAGAGTACATGCATGAACTTAGGTGATGCCAGACGTCTGCTGAGAGCTGATTTTCTCAACTATTATATTATCTATCCCTTTCAATGATTTTCATTTCTTTCTCAAGTATTAAGGTCCATGTGTAAAATGTCCTGTATTATTTTTAGGCAAACAACTTATTACATGAGCTACATACATGTCAGATGATGAAAGAGCAAATCTAAAACTAATGCATGTGGTCGATATACTTAGGTTAAATATACAAACTCAACAAGCTTCTAAAGGTTCCATATATTTTTATCTTAAAAATGTATTGTAAAGATTAACTATTTCAAAAGTAGGAGCCTTTCCCAAAGATTAACGACACTAAATGACTAAAGTCTACCAAAAAATTATTGGAGGTCCCCGCCCCCTCCACAGCTCCGAGTACAAGTCAGGTAAGCATGCAAAGGCTTGGGAGCAGCAAGAGCAATATTCACAAAACGTCCAAAAGCTGTGTAGATTGAGCGGTAGAAAGAAAGAGACAGGAAAAAAAAAAAAAAAAAAGTCGACTTGTGTGAGACCAATGGTAGAAACGGTTGAAACGCAAAATGAGAAATAAAAACTAGAATATAAAAAATATCTCAACTCTGTGGGAGGGATCCCTACCAACCTACTCTAACGCCCCGGGCCAGGGACTCCTGCCAAACCCAGCCCTAAAGCCACCCTCTCCAGCACGTTTTAGAAACCGGTGAACGAAACAGGAGGACCTAACTGAGGCCCAATACCTGGACGACACCCCTATCATTTGGAGTCCGGCCTTAGACCCTTCGATTTGATGGAACCGGCTGAGAGGAGCTGGCCAGCAGAGGGGGCGGGGCAGGGCGCTGGACTTTGCCCAGGACGGGTCTTCCCGTTCCAGGTCGGAACCTGCTGGTGCCTCAGGGACAGGCAGGATGGTGAGAAGAAAGAATAGAGAGGCAGAAAGAATCAGCCCTAGGCTTTCACTCACCAGCCGTCACCGATCGACGTTGGCTGTGGCAGGACCTCTTCTCCTTCCGCCATTGCTGTTGACGTCCACGTCACTTTGCCGAAAAGTGGACCTGGCGCCCGGACCGACTCTGAGACCCAATGTCGTAAAAGGTTCTCGGAAGTCTGGGAGTGAGCTTCTGGAGAGGAAAAGAAAGAGGGAGGAGGCAAGAGACGGGAGCAACGCGACGTCCCGACGTCCCGGCGGCGAAAGGCAGCTTGGGGGAGGAGACTCGGCCAAAGCAGCTGCCCCTTCAAAGACTACATGTCCCAGCATGCCGCGGGGACCGGGCGGATGGAGTGGGCGGAGCTTGATGAGGGAGCGTGACCTGGTAAAAGGCCCTTGTGAGCGTCGTTTCTTAGCGTCCGTTTGGCTTCTTCATTGCATCTTGGCGTCGTACTTAAAATCAGAATTGGGAGTCCTAACTAATGGAGAGAGTAGGAGAGGGGGGAATTCCATAGGGAAGGTGGGAGTAGGAGGATAGCCACATTTCAGTCATTTCCCACTAACAACTGGATTTGAGGAAACAGTTGGATGTAAGGAAAGGTCACCGCCCACCCCTATTAGTGGGGCGCGGTCAGAAGCACAAATGGAAGTCCCCTACTTTTTCTGAACGCTTGAAAGTTGTTTGGGGAGAAAAAAGCCGCTAAAAAGTAAAGGAAATATGCTCCAACCTCCCGCCTTTATATATATATATATGCGTGTGTGTATCGTGTGTGTGTATACACACACACACACACACACACACAATCTTCCTAATAACCTGGAAGGTCAAATCCAAGTTTAGATTTCTAGAAATCTTGTAGTTCCAAACCGAACTGCCACGTTTCTTCTCTTCCCACCCTACTTCTTGTTTGCTCCATATCTACGGGCACTTTGGCCTCCACATCCAAGCTCGGTCCACATCACCACCACCACCACACCATCAAAGCACTAGCCTCTTGTCTCCCCTTGACCATTCCTGGTGTGCACAGGCTCGGGAGGATGGACGTAGGGAAATGCTTTTGCAAGCCGTAGAACCAACACTTATGAAGTAGAGAAGCATGTAACAGTATGAATAAATCTGAAAAATATGTTAAATGAACGAGAGATTGCAGAAGGATAGGTATAGTATGGTTTCATTTATATTTGGTGGTAAAAATAGGCAAGACAATATATTTGTGAATAGGTGCATAAGTGCTTTAAAAAAATAAAGGGAAATGATTTAAAAAATGGAATGGCAGCTCTTAAACAGCCAGACATTAGTTAAAGAAGGGAAAACAGGTTTTATCCAGAAACTACTGACAATAGGGGAAAGAGCAGAGCTCCATTCCAATTGGTGCAGAGGTGATTAGAGGTTTTAAAGGGAGAATAAGGGAGTGGAGAGAATGGGGGCTCATTAGAGTCAGAGAAGTGAAAAATTACAAAGAGTTAGCCAGTGTGATTGTGATTGAGCCAGCTGTGTCTGCTAGCTGGCAATTTTTGTAGTTAGGATTCTATCCTCCCACAGACGCTGAGAGACAGTGGCCCTATCCTTCCTGATGATTACATTTCAAAGTAATGACTCTCAGGTCCTTGAGAAGGACACTTCTAAGTCATAAGAGAAACAATTCTAAGCTCTTTCTAATAAATGCTCCAAGAAAGAGAGGTCAGGAATCCATCATCAGGGTTGGCTAGAACAGAGTAAATTCTCTTGGCAGTTGAACTTTCTAAATCAGGCATTTTAATGAGGAGCTGGATTTCCATGGGGGGCTAGAGTCCTCCTAGGGGCATGGCATTAAGTTGCTAGAAACCATGTTCGACTTTGGTCAAGTCTCAAGGTTTGGACAGAATTGTTACCCGTGGAAAGCTCTGCAGGTCTCAAAATTACATTTGGAGGAAGAGGAAGAAATGGCTTCAATTATATTTTTAATATTTTGTTTCTTAAGAGCTGAGAAGTTGTAGTCGAGTAGGTGTTCAATATTCCTTATAGAGTCTATACTTTGGTATACAGAATTTTTCATACTTCGAAACTATTTGATTAAAGAAGCACAAAACATAATCCAGTCATTTCATTAACAACCAAAAACATGTTCACTCTCTTTCCAAAAGGGGAATAATCCAGAGCCACACATTATTGCACCACTTCCAAGCCCAGAATCTTTTCGTGCTGCTCAATCTTTCTGGGGGAAAATTTCTTTTTATGTGGAATGAGTGTTTTGATGGCAACCATTAAAAGAAAATAAAAGGCATGGATCTAGGTCATTTTACCATCCTAACTTCCGAGACCTCCCCTGTGGCCCGTCAATTGTCAGTGGGTTTTCAGAAGCTTTTCTAAAATAGTTTTAAAAACTATTAAGTCTGTGACTTGACAAGCAGCTGTTCATTGCTTAAGGTGTTTCTAATCCTCAACAGTAATTCATGTTTAGTACATTTTTTTAAAATTTTTTAACGTTTATTTATTTTTGAGACAGAGAGAGACAGAGCATGAATGGGTGGAGGGTCAGAGAGAGAGGGAGACACAGAATCAGAACCAGGCTCCAGGTTCTGAGCTGTCAGCACAGAGCCCGACGTGGGGCTTGAACTCATGGACCACGAGATCATGACCTGGGCCGAAGTCGGACACTTAACTGACTGAGCCACCCAGGTGCCCCAGTACAATTTTTTTAAAACTTATTTTTTGAGAGAGCGAGTACAAGCAAGGGAGAGCAGATAGAGAGGGAGGGAGAGAATCCCAAGCAGGCTCCATTCTATCAGCACAGAGCCCAACGTGAGGCTCAAACTCCCAAACCATGAGTTCATGACCTGAGCCAAAATCAAGGTCAGATGCTTAACTGACTGAGCCACCAGGTGCCCCCATGTTTAGTATAATTAAATCAATAATTGCTTTATACTCTATGTGGTAAAAATATTATTCTATTAAAAATATATCTCTTGACTTTCAAGCAGTTCTTCACTTCGTAGAAGACAAAACTTCTGTCTTCCACTGTTTTTAATAGGGCCAGAGTCAGCTTCATGGGCACGCAACTTGTGCCACCACACAAGACCACATGCTTAGAAGGGCCCTACACTTGATTTAGTGCTCTGCTATTACATCTTGAAATTCTTAATGATTTTAGAATAGGAGGTCTCTTGTTTTAATTTTGTGCTGGGCCCCCCACAAATTATGTAGCCAGTCCCAGATAGGGTCACTATGATATTAATGTATAACCCAACTGGGGACAGGATTTCACTTGAAATTATTTAATAATATTTTCTGGAATATCTATATCATTTGTCCTTTACTCATCAACCTGTTCTGTGTTCTGCTGAGTTCACTCTCAGTTCGTGGTATTCACCAAGACGACATCCTCTTCCGCTGGTGGTAATTCTAGGAATCTGGTTATTAGGTGAAGTCCTTGAAATTTGGTATGCCTTTGGTTCCTCTGAATAGGTTCTACTGGTTTACTCTCCATGGTATTTTGTGTTTGCTCCTGTCTGGCTTGTTAACATCCAAGCTGCAGTTACTGCAGATCTCAGTGGTAGGTGAGTCCTCTGCCCATAAGCCCTGGGCTTCTCTTTCTCTTTCTCTGGACCAGGATCATTCACACTTTACCCTCACTTTGCCTGGTCTTCTGGAAGGACAAACACCACACTCAGTTGTTAATCTCCAAGCTGCTGAGTTAGTACTGACCTTCTGGTTGATGGGTTGTTTTTTGTTTATCTTTTATCATAAGCTCTTCTTGCTTTGAATCTGGTTTGTCCACATTTTCCCCAACACACCTCACTTCCTGAGATGACAAGGACCATGCTGTGGCCACAGAACATTTTCTAGCTGGCTGCAAAATTTTTTGGGTGTAACTTCTGAGTATTTTGTGCTTTAAAACAAATCTCATGGTCCTGCCATTTGCCTCAATTGGTATGTGCTTTAAGAAAATAGTATGGGGGTAGCCTGGGTGGCTCAGTTGGTTAAGAATCTGATTCTGGATGTTTGGCTCGGGTCATGATCTCACAGTTCATAGGATCAAGCCCCATGTTGGGCTCTGCACTGACAGCGCAGAGCCTGCTTAGGACTCTCTCTCTCTCTCTCTCTCTCTCTCTGTCTCTCTCTCTCTCTCTTCCCTTCCCCTGTTCATCCCCCCAACCTCAGGATTACAAGTAGAATTTGTTAAATTCTAGTAGTGGATCTCTGCCGAAAGCAAGCAAGCCAGCCAGCCAGCCAGCCAGACATCCCTGGGGCACCTGAGTGGCTCAGTAGTTGAGCATCCAAGTTTGACTTAAGTCGTGATCTCACAGTTCACGAGCCCCATGTCAGACTTGCTGCTGTCAGCGCAGAGCCCACTTCAGATCCTCTGTCCCCTTCTCTCTCTGCCCTCTGGCCCTCCCCTATTCATTCTCTCTCTCTCTCTCTCTCTCTCTCTCAAAAATAAATTTTTAAAGCCCTTTTCAAGAGCTAGAGAAGACTTTATTATGAAATCATCAGTCTGTATTTTCTTACATTTCTCTTTTCTCCTAATTTTAAGATTTCATCAGTGATACTAGGAACTCTTTCTGTTCTTGTACTTCTTTATCTCTCTCTGGAGCAGACAGACTTGGAATCTCTTTTTTTATAGACCTGATGCTGGGCTAAGGTGATGCTAATAGTGGTGACCATCTGGATCTGTGTACAGTAGTATAGCCATTCCAAGATGTGTTTCCAAAAAAGGCACACCCAGTCATCCACATAGGGTGTGTTACCTGCCTGCATTTCTGCAGCTAATGGTATCCCCACACCCAAATAGGAAGGTGTAGAATTATGCCATATTATCCTTGGACAAAGTCAAGTTGCAATTTTTACAAAAAGGAAACTTTAATTCTCTTGGTTTTAAATGAAACTATAAAAAACAAAAATATTTTTCATCTATTATGTGCTGTTCTATGCCATATAATTATGTAATTTATATTTTATTATGTGTACTTAATTCATATTTTGACACATAGTTTATCCTCAATAAATATTTGTTAAGTGAACTCAGGGTTTTGTGGGGCTTTTTTGAAGTGTTTTGAATGGATGAAGTCATTCACCTATAAGCTGGTTGGGATCAGGGCAGGTAGGGATTGTGAACTGATCTGTGTGGTCAATTATTATATTAGTGTAGAAGAGTTTATTTCACTTTTTTGTTATAATATTATAGCACTTTTTAAAGAGAGAAATGATTATAGCTCATCCTTTTATTCATATTCGAGCAATTTCTTCTTGATTTTTTTTTTTTTTGCATTTTTAGGTGAGACCAAATAAATTGTATTAATCTACTGCTACTTTAAAAATTACCCCAAAACTCAGTGTCCCAAAACATTCATTATCTCACAATTCCAATGGGTCAGGAATTTAGAAACAGGTAAGTGGATGTTATGAGTCAGGGTGTCTTGAGGTTATTTGAAGGCTTCTGAAGTCATCTGAAGGCTTCACTGGGGCTAGAGGATCCACTTCCGTGTTGGCTCACTCACATGCCCAACAAGTTGGTGTTGGCTATTGGCAGGAGGCCCACAGTCCTCTCCAAATAAGTCTTTCCATGGGTTGCTTGAATGTCCTCTTAACATGGAGTCTGGCTTCCCCTAGAGTGAGAATTTAAGAGAGACAAAGATTGAAGCCACAATATTTTCTATGACCTAACCTCAAAAGTCACATACCCATCATTTCTGCAATATCCTATCAGTTACACAGGTCAGGTCTGTTCAACATGGAAGCGAACTACAAAAAGGCTTGAATAACCAAAGGCAAGAATCACTGAGAGCCTTCTTAGAACCTCATTGCTACTTGAAATAATATTAAATCCTGTACGTTCACCATTGTCCAACCAACTTGTTCCTCAGGTCCCTGTCCATATCATTTCAGCTCTCTTCCAGCTAGTTTTCCTCTGAACTTGTGAAGGCCCCCTCATGTGGGTACTGAGTCATACAGCATCTTGCATTCTGTCACTCTGAGAATGACAACAATTTTTAAGTTCTTTTGTAGCCTCTGTTACACCAAATAAAGGACTGAAAGTATAGATGGTGTCCAGAAGTTCTTGTTGAATATCAAAATATTGATTTCTGTTTCAAAATAATGACTTTTGAGTTTCAGAATTCTAAACTTTCTCAGGAATTTTTCTTTTTATCTTACAAGGACAGATGTCTTCACAATTATCAGAATTACTTCAGTTATTTGTAACTTTAAAATCCCATCAGGACCTGCATTCCAAGATTCTTTAAACTACTGAAGCCTAACACTTAATTTAATGATGAACAAAACCAAGTTAATTCCCATTCACAGATGACAAGTCAACAGTTGGCAACAATTTCAACATCTGCTATTAATTCACTTAAAAGTGTTAAGCAAACAGTGCTTAAAAAAAAAAAAAAGATCTGGAAACTATACTATTTCTCAATTATCCTTCTAGTTGTTGTCTTTGCTGATCGAAGTTGACTCTTAATAGGTTATGTAGATGGACCCAAAGTAAACATTTTGATGGGGATTGGCCTATTCCTGAGTCTGGGATGGTTATGCTTTAATGTGGGAGCCTATTTCACCCCTTCCTCATTCCAAATTTGTTTTCAAATATTCCAGACAAAAGGCTCTTATTAGGGTTGAGTCAGTGCTGATTGGAAATGGGAATAGTAAACAATATGTTAGCTGGCATTAGCCTAAATTTTAAAAACTTACTGCTTTCTATGAGCTCACACACACAATCTGTAAACAGTATCCTTAGACAATGGCTGTGCTATTCATTATGTATGATCTGTCTCCATTCATCTCATACTCTTGGACCCACCCTTCCTTTTAGGTATCTGTCTTGCCAAATAAAATAGTAAGGAACCATCTAAGGTCATTGAATTTAATTACATGATATATGCTTTTAACAATATGTGTAAAAAATGTAGGTATGTTACAATTTCTATGAGTATGTTATTTCCAGGCTGGTTTGCCGAGTACACATGCTAAATTGTACATTTTATCATTGTCATTTCTACGTGCCAAATTCACTTAAGAACAGAGTAGAAGAAAAAGAATTCTTAGGATATAATGAATGTGAAAATTACCACAGATACAAAAGCATTTTTTTAATTTAGATTGCAAAATTTTTTCTCTATAATTTTCCCATACCTTCATTCTGTACAATATCAGCTACATCTCTGTTGTTAACTCCAACCTATAACCTGATAACTCCTATATCTGTATTTTTGTATTTTCTTTTGTACTTTCCATCTATAAATCTAGCCATGTACTGGGAGCTTACACTTGGATGACCCACAAACACTCCAAAGTCAGCATTTCTAAAACTGACTCATCATGTCTGCCTGGCTCCCCAGTCCCTACCATTTCTGTAGAGGTGATGGGTTTTATCATTATTTACAGTCATCTAAGCCAGAAATTTGGGAATTATTCTAGCCTCTTTCCTTCTTCCTTTCCATAGGTCGGCAGGGTCTATGGATGTTTTCCTCCCTAAATATAGGTCAGGTCAGGTCCTTCACCTCTGCAGCTCTTCTCTTGTTTTTATTCCTTGTTATGTTTTACATGAAGGGATTCCTTAATTAGTCCCTACCTTCTTCCACTCTCCCCTAAGCAGTCAATAGCCTCTACACCAGGAGTTCAAACTGGCAGCGCTCAGACTGGATTTACTTAGCAGCTTTTATTTTGTTGTTATTTTTATTTTTTTTTTAAGATTTTAGTTTTAAGTAATCTCCACACCCCATGTGGGGCTCGAATTCACAACTCTTGAGATCAAGAGTCGCATGCTGTACTGACTGAGCCAGCCAAGTTATTTTTAAATCACTTTTATGTCTTTACACACTTTTCAGTTTGTCTCCCCCACCATTTCACATCACTAAACCATACCGCAGTTTACACATTTGTTAACTGCATGGTCCTCAGAGGTATTTGAATTTGTGCCTCTCGCTGCATATTTTATAAAATGGAAATCTACCTCAAATCCTTCAGTTGCTCACCATCCTCTATAAAGAATGTTCAAATTCTTTATCAATGATACAAGACTCTCACAAACACAAGTACTCTCCCTTCTTCCTTTATAACATATACATCAGTCACTCTACAAGGCCTCAGATATACCCTGCTGCTCCATGAGTTTATGCCTTTGTGAAAGCTTATTCCCTCTACTTTGTTACATTCTACTAACCTCTCTCAACTGGTTATGCCTAGCCATAAGACTTGAGCATCATTTTCTCTGTAACCCTTTCTCTCAAGCATAATTATTCATTTCTGCCTTTTGTTACCACTTCCCCTTAAATACACCTCAATCATCACATTTATCACATTTTAATCATGTGTTTATAAATTTGTTTTCTCCACTAGGGATGAGATCTTTGGAAACAGTTTAATATGTTTACATTTCCAGTGCCTGGCATAGTACTGGATACATAACTGTAATTTGCTGTATGAATAAATGAATGAATGGAGAGTATATATACACACAACATTATTACAGCAAACTTATAGAGCATTTGCTGTGTGTCAGGTAGTGTTCTAAGCACTTCTATTAGTTCATTTAGTCTTCCCAACAACCCTATGCATTAGCAATGAATGAATATGAACTCTGAATTCAAGTTAAATAGGCAAGTGGTTTTCTGTCTTCATGATTTAAGAAGCACTTTAGAAGTAGAAATGATTGTCCTGTTTGTATTAAATGAGAAAATAATATGAATAAGAAGGACAACATTACTTCAGGGTCCTTATTTATCACAGGTAGGTATGATTGCTCAGCTGGATGTTTCTGCTTCAGCTTAATGAAATCCTTCCAAAGTGAGGCAAAAGCTTGTACCATCATTTTAGCCCAAAGCAAAGAATTTCTTCCTGCCATAAAAATATTATTTTAAAAATTATTGACTTTACAAAAAGCATTTGATGATAATTCGTCATTAGAGACAAAGCCTATACTCCTACATAATGGTAATGCTCAAATTTTGCCTAGTCATAGTCTTTACAGTGTCTGATGAGGCTCTACATAATCTGAAAATCCAACATTCCCTTTATCTGGAAAGCTCTCTCCCCAGGTATCTTTATGGTTCATCTGGATAGATAGGGTTCAGGTAGGCCAAGATATGGGAAACACCTTCAGGGAGGGAATGACCTGATCAAATGCAGGAAAGCAACAGGCATGTTGGTGGTTGGAACAGCAAACCAGTGATGGGACAGACTGGATTCTGGACTCAGCCAGGATTTGGCAGGGAATAGAGACACTGAAGGTCCTCAAATAGGAGAGAACCTTGGAGAGGACTCTGAGGAAAGAGTTTCACAAAGATGAATGTAGACATGAGTTCATTGAAGGTGGAAGAAATTGGAGCTAGGCAGGAAGTAGTAAGACCCTAAACGGGGATATTAGCCACAGAGCTGGAAGAAAAGTAATGCAAGTGGAAAGATTGTGGGAAGAGAAAGATTATGAGAGACAATGTGGGGAGGGGGGAGGGTGGTCCAGATGATAGATGATGGTCACAGCAGGACCAGAGCTCTTAGGAGGAGGCTGTGTTGGTGATAGAGGTTTGATTGAAATGGGGTATATTAGGCAGTTGTAAACAAAGCCATGGCCCAGAAAATTGGATTGAATTTGGTAAAATTCTGATTCTTGTTCCTTTTGTAAGATGAGAGGCAGCAATCAGGAGACAGAGAATGGCAATGGGCACTCTCTTATGCCACTATCAGAGGTGAATTGGTGCAACGTTTTTGGATGGGAATTCGGAAATATTCATTATCTAAAATATGCATACTCATTGAAACATTCCCTTTGGAATTTATCTTAATGAGATACTTGCACAATTGAGCAAGAGTATATACAAGGATGCTGACTGATGTATTGTTTTGTTTGTAATGGCAAAAAAAAAAAAACAAAAAACAAAAAACAAAACAATGGAGTCAACCTAACTGTCCATCATTGAATGGCACATCTATATGATGAAATAACATGCCACTGGAATCCTTTTAAATGTATATACATAGACCAAATTATCACCAGGTATACTTTAAATATCTTCCAAATTTATTTGTGAATTATACCTAAATAAAGGTGAAAAAAATAATAAAAAATAAAGCTCTTAAATATTTCCTCCCAACCACTAACGATAGTCCATTGATGTATGTTCTGGTTCTACATAGCCTTAAAAAGCTGGGTCAAACAGCAAGTCGCTTCTCCTTGGGAATTGTGTTAAATATTTCATTATTTGGGTTTTTTAATTTTTTTAATGTTTATTTATTTTTGAGAGACAGAGAGAGACAAAGCACGTGTGGGGGAGGAGCAGATAGAGAGAGAGGGAGACACAGAATCAGAACCAGGCTCCACGCTCTGAGCTGTCAGCACAGAGCCTGATGAGGGGCTTGAAATCACTGACTGTGAGATCACGACCTGAGCTGAAGTCGGAGGCCCAACTGACTGAGCCACGCAGGCACCCCCTCATTATTTGTTTTTAAATAAAACAAGAGTTGGGGAAAAAGCAAGTTGCAGAATGGTGTGTCTGGTATTTTGCTTTTTCCAAAAAAATGGAGATATCCATTTGGATGTGCACGTGGAAAAGTCTAAACGAATATGTAAAATTGTTAACCATGATAGTTTTTGGTGGATAGGACTTGAGGGAACTTTCACTTTATACATCTATAAATTGTGAGAATTTTTTTCCATGGAGTATGTACTGTGTTTAATAAGAATACAAGTTTGGAATTTTAGAAAAACAGATTTTCTTGAGGAGACCAGCAGTTCTTAAGGAGTATCAGTCACTGATACTAAAAGTGACATCATAAAAGTAGATCAAAGCAAGGAGAACATATGATGGACTTAATGCGTGAGAGAAAAGTGGTACGTGGCTTACAGGTATATGAAAACAAATGGACAAGGTCCTGCCTGGTTTGGCACCTCCTGAACATTCTAGTCCCTTCTCACACCACATTCTCCTCCCCCTCGCACTGTCTTCCTCTGTGTTCCTTGAATAAGACTTCAACATATGGACTTTGCTCATGCTACCTTTGCCTTGAAAAATCCCCTCACACCCGCAAACGCACAGACCCCAACATATGTACAACCTAGTCTTCACATCTCACCTCAATTGTCATTGCTCAGAGAAGCAAATGGGCAGCCTTTTGGAACATGGCCGACCCCTTTAATTATATGTGTCTTTAGATACACTATAGGTGACTTGAAAAGAAATGAAAAATAGGACAGGGGAAACAAAGCAGAGGGTGATGTATGTGTTAATAACATTTGTGTTTGAAGCATTTCCTTCTGCTCTATATTGTCTTGTCTACCTGCTTCTCCTACTTTTAGGTTTACCTGTGGTTCTTCACAGATGTTTCCTATGCAGGGTGCTAAGAGAATCCTGAAATTAGTAGACTGTGAACTCCATCAATATTATTATACCATTTCCTTTGAACAAGTTCCTTTCTGCAGCCATCTATTGAGACTTTCATATATACCCAGTTCTGTTCGAGACCCAGTGTGGAGGGAAGAGCTTATCTACTTCCCACCTGTCCTACTTTTAGTTCTTCTATTCTCTTATTCAGTGCGAGCTTGGCCCATTACTGTGATTTTCAATCTTCTGAACATTGGAATAACCCAGGGCTAGCTTAACAAAAACCACACACAACAATGTGAGAACTTCGCCCCCAGGGATTCTGACTGTGCTGGTCTAGGGTCATACCCAAGCATAGAGGTGTCCTAAAAGTTCCTTTGGGTGATGCTAATGTGTATGCTTCATTAAGAACCACTGGCCTAGATTAATCTTGAAACTGCTCTACTTGGAGAACTGGAAAACACCTGACTTCTGGAAATCAAAGCCTGAATGGTTCTAATGGCACTGTTCTCTCAGATGGTGTCAGACCTGCTTCATTTGAAAAGCTAGAAGCTGAAGGCAGAAAGCCTGAAAGATGATAGTGGAGGCTTCATCCCTGAATTACGACTGATGACTTCAGAGCACTTGCTTGCAGGAAATAATCTGATTACTTGTACAGCTGGATTATGGTCAGTCGGTCATGGAGGAGAGGAGCTGACTAAGTGCCTATGGAGGCCCATACTAACTTTCAGATTCTGCTCTCTGTCACTCATTTGTCTCAAGACTTTAAGAACAAGGAAATTTTAATTTAGGAGTTTAATGCATGGGGCACCTGGGGCCGTGTGGAAGGTTGTGCTTTATTCTTTGGCACAGTTCAATTACCAGGACTCCTGACTCCCAAACTCCAAAGGTTACCACCAGTTGAAACTGTAAAGCAGGGTAACCGATTGCTAGGCCTGGCTCAGACACTAATCGAATAGATATAGCCTGCTTCAATCACCTCTGTGCTCAGGGCTTTGGTTTCCTCGGATCAGGGAAATTGAAGGTCTATCTAAGAGGTCTATCTAAGCCCCTTTCAGCTTTAACGAGTGACACTAGGTGGCACTCATGTAACTCCAATGGGAAGCAGCTGGTGCAAGTTGGCTGCCGGGCTCCTGTCCCTTAAAAGACCCAGGCACATGCTGGGTGCAACTTGGGAAATCATGCCATTTTAAGAAGATTGCTTGGGACTCCTTTTATTAAGAAGAGCTTTTGGTTCTGTGGGTGCCTGTTATATTTTACCAACTGCTTACACTAATTATGTACTTCTTATTTCATATTCCTTTTTTATCATCTCAAGTTTAGAGATATTGTATAGAAAACTATTTCTGTGGTTTAGTTACATTTGTAACATTGTCCAGACACACATGCTGTGTGACATAAAAGCAAGTGGTATTATCTAAGCATATACTTAGTTCTCTCAGTCAAATGCCTCTGCACAAGTGAACTTCAAGCAGATGGGATTCTTACCTGTGATGAGTCACCACTGGACAGAGTCACCTAGACATGGTTCTTGTTCAAAACCTTGCCCCCCCTCCCCCCCACAGCTCGTTTGTCTCAGTGTTTCCAGGAGGTTCATTCTGTCCAGGTCATTTCAAGAATCCAGTCTGTTTCAACCTGGCTTCAGAACTGGACCTCAGAGGTGGGGGAGTTGGGGCCTTCATGATCAGATTATCGAAAGGTGATACTTCCTTCATTGGCAAAGGACATCCAAGTCATATTTCAGATGCTTCCCTTCGATCAAGGACCACAGTGGTAGTATCTAAGGATTTAGCAAAAAAGTAAACATAAAGGAACTGAGTTTGAGGTCTAACTCTGTCAGATATAAAATGTAAGAAGTTACATATTTTTAATTCATTTTGGGAATAAGAGGTAGATGTCAGTGACTTCATTACCCGTCAGTATAAGGGACCTTGGAATTGGATGAACTTCCTCGGTTAAAGCTATTTATAGTCACAACTTCTAGGATGTGGTGTAGTATTAAGTTTATGGTAAGGGAATGAATGTACATATGTGTGCACACTGGTAGAAGACTAAAAGGTCTAAAGCCAAAATGCACCAGTGGCATTATGGATGACCTTTATTGTCCTCTGTATACTTTTCTATATTGCTCAAATTGTATTTAATGCTCATGAATTTGTTTTATGTTTTGTCATTTCAAAATTCAAAAGAAAGAAGGAAAGAAAAATAAATGATCAGATTTCAGCAAAGGAAGTTATTTGTAAATTATGGCAATAATTTTATGCTTTATGGTAAAATAGCTAGTGAGATTTCAAAAGGGCACTGGACTACCTTCCTTAGAGATGGAAATTACTGGACTGGTCCAATCCACTGATGGCAAAGGAACACCTGAAAGACTCTTAATAATATTGTCATAAATACACACAAAAGGAACCCTTAAAATGAGACTGGGATAGAAATAAAATATTTTATAATTTGCAATTCCCCTTTTTTTCTTTTTTCCTTTTCCTTTTCTTTCTTTCTTTGAGAGAGAGATAGAGAGAGAACATGTGTGAAGAGGGGTGGGGCAGAAGGAGAGGGAGAGAGAGAATCTTGAGCAGGCTCCATGCCCAACACTGGGCCCAATTTGGGCTTGATCTTACAACCCTGGGATCATGACCTGAGCTGAAATCAAGAGTTGGATACTTAACCAACTGAGCCATCCAGGACCCCCAATTCTCCTCCTCTTTAGTCAAAATGTACTACTTTAAGTATGGGATTGGTTTTCTCTACAATGATGTTTCACATTTCAACCTCATGCTAATTCTACAAAGTTTGGCAGATAGTCAGCTATGGCTTCCTTTAGCGCTTTTTACTGCCTTTCATTATTCTTAACATCTCCAAGGTAAAGAGCACTGGGATTGGATAAGATTTGGAGGAAATTTTGGCACAACTTTGGCACAACCTAGCAGTGTAAACACAGGTTATTTAAGTGTTCTGGGTTTCAGTTTTTCTATTTGTAAGGCAGAGCATGAGTGCTGAGGTACCCCTACCACCTTGGTTATTATGAGGATAAAATAAGAATATATGCGGCAAGACTTTAAAGTTTATAGATCAGTTATTTTGGCAACACACATTAAGGTGGACCTAGGAGTACAAAAGAGAGCCTGAGTTCCCTTTCTCTGACCACAAACTTCTGTCCTTTGATACTGTCCGCTCTCTCTGAGCACTGAACATGCTCCTCCTATCCTCCATCACCCCTATTCTTCTATCCCTCTCTGTCTTGACAGTCATCTCCTTGTGATTTCTCTTGCCTCTGCAGCAAGATTCATCAGCTTAGACAAGAGATGGACATTTTCATGTTTCCTTCTCTTGTTCCTCTTGATCCTTTGACTGTCTCTCATGCTTGTCAGACTGATTTCTAAATTTGAGTCACCCCAAAGTCTGCTTTCCTCCAAAACCTGAGTGACGAATCTTATTGGAGAAATGCATGTAAATCTATTGAATGGCAAACGACACTTCCATGACAGCTAATTTAATCAAGGCATTTACTGCAGCAATACTTTCATGCAATTCTTTTTGTCTCTCTATTGCACTTATCTAACTTCTAGGAGATCACTTACACTTATCCAATACTTCCTTGTGCCAGAGATATCTATGTATCTGAAACACCGGCTTACACTCTTCTCCCTCCAACTGTTATATGGTAACCCTTGAGGGCTGGGTGATACTACCCTGACTTTTGTTCAATGCCCAGAATAGCACCATAAACCTATTTGGCACTGAAAAAAGATGAATGTGTAAATAATTGAATGAAGAAAAACTAAGCTTTTTATAGGCTGATTGCATATGCTGATTGCATGCTAGGGCCAATACCAAATATCAAATATGCAAAAACCTGAATACAATTCACATGCCTTGTTTTTCATGACTTACATAATAATCCTTGCTCATCAATGTAACTCAGATTTGGAGGGAAGTTAGCAATCTACATGAATTCATCCACTCTTTTATTAACTCATCATTTCATCTACACGTTTAATAAAATGGTCATAATGTAACAAGAACTTCCAGTTAAAGGAAGAGGCATTTTCAGAAATGTTTTTTCCTTATGTTTTTTGCAAAAGTGGTGACAGAATTTCAAAACCCAGCTTTATATTCCACAGTTATAATTTTGTGCCATATTTATATGACTTATTTGGCACTAAAATAAAGCTGCTATTGTAACACCTCTCCATATCATAATGTCTTACGTTCATACCATGCTTTAGAGTTTAACAAACTTACTTTTTCAGTTTTTAAATTTCCTGTCACATTTATCTTATTGGCTCCTCAAAATCTTCTCATCACTTCTTGAGTGTCTTGTCTCCTTGTCCCCTCATTCTCCATCTTTGATTCCCTCAGTGGCCCTAGGAGAGAGCTTGGCAGATATTCTCATTCAGAGATGAGCAAAGCAAAACTCGGGGAAATGAGGTAAACAGCTGGTGGGTGATAATGCCTCTGATTACAATTTATATTATGTCTGTAAATTTCATTTGAATTAAGTGTTTGAATGAAAAGGAATCATTTGAGTAATTGAAAATGGAAATATGGCCAGGCACGTAGCTACACAAGTATTTGTTGAGCGAAAAAATGAACTTTAAAATTTTAATAGGACCTCATTTTTATAAGCTAGTTCTTTGGTACAATTCTTTTGCAAAACAATAAGGCAACGTACAGCAAGAGCCATAGGAATGTCTGTTGGATACTCTTAGATCTAGGAATTACACTTTAGTTTTTCATAAAGAAAAAATCCTGTAAGAGTAACATCCTTGAAGATGTTCTCAAGGTTATCAATACCAACCAAGATACTGAAACAACCTCAAAGTTCAGGGTTTAGTATCTGCAATAGTATCAGGGTTTAGTATCTGCTGTTTCTTCCCTAATCACTTCCTCCATGCCTCCTAAACATAGTGGTAGACACATAACCCAAGGCGACCAGATTACCCATCTCCACAGCCCACAGTGATTGGTTTAAGAATGAACTGTAAAATCCTTTCTTATGACTTTTCCTTTAGAATTGAGAAGATCTCCTCTTTAGTCTGTGGTCAAGGACTAGACAAATGAAACCCTAGCATTGTCAGCCACATAGAGAAAGCCCAGGTAAGACCAACTAAGGCCAACACACAAGCAGAGGCAAGAGATGAAGAGAGACAGAACTGGCACATTCTTGAAAACTGTGTTTGAGCCCTGGGTCCAGTCGTACCTAACATCTCTTCCAGCCATGCCCACTTCAGTTATATGAACCATTAAGTCTCTATTTTTTTTTTTTTTTTAACTAGTATAAGTTGGGTTCCTGATATAGTTAAGAGTCCTGATTACTACATGCACAGAGAAGAATGGTATGTAACCTTTAAAATAGTAATTATGCAAGGCACCGGGGGGGGGGGTGCTCCATGGGTTGAGCTTCTGACTCTTGATTTCGGTTCAGGTCATGATCTCATAGTTTGTGGGATCAAGCCCCTACCTGAGCCTCCTCGCTGACAGCATGGACCCTCTTGGGATTCTCTCTCTCTCTCCTTCTCTGCCCCTCCCCCATCTCTTAAAGTAAATAAACATTTCTTTAAAAATAGCAATTATGCCGAAAAACAAATAACCCAGTGAAGAAATGGGCAGAAAACATGAATAGACACTTCTCTAAAGAAGACATC
This sequence comes from Leopardus geoffroyi, assembly GCF_018350155.1. NCBI lineage: Eukaryota > Metazoa > Chordata > Mammalia > Carnivora > Felidae > Leopardus > Leopardus geoffroyi. Next base: position 48,134,675 of record NC_059333.1, on the reverse strand, counting down.
TGGATGGCCAACAAGCACATGAAAAGATGTTCAACGTCGCTCCTTATCAGGGAAATACAAATCAAAACCACACTCAGATATCACCTCACACCAGTCAGAGTGGCCAAAATGAACAAATCAGGAGACTATAGATGCTGGAGAGGATGTGGAGAAACGGGAACCCTCTTGCACTGTTGGTGGGAATGCAAATTGGTGCAGCCGCTCTGGAAAGCAGTGTGGAGGTTCCTCAGAAAATTAAAAATAGACCTACCCTATGACCCAGCAATAGCACTGCTAGGAATTTATCCAAGGGATACAGGAGTACTGATGCATAGGGGCACTTGTACCCCAATGTTTATAGCAGCACTCTCAACAATAGCCAAATTGTGGAAAGAGCCTAAATGTCCATCAACTGATGAATGGATAAAGAAATTGTGGTTTTATACACAATGGAATACTACGTGGCAATGAGAAAAAATGAAATATGGCCTTTTGTAGCAACGTGGATGGAACTGGAGAGTGTGATGCTAAGTGAAATAAGCCATACAGAGAAAGACAGATACCATATGGTTTCACTCTTATGCGGATCCTGAGAAACTTAACAGAAACCCATGGGGGAGGGGGAGGAAGAAAGAAAAAAAGAGGTTAGAGTGGGAGAGAGCCAAAGCATAAGAGACTGTTAAAAACTGAGAACAGGGGCGCCTGGGTGGCGCAGTCGGTTAAGCGTCCGACTTCAGCCAGGTCACGATCTCACGGTCCGGGAGTTCGAGCCCCGCGTCAGGCTCTGGGCTGATGGCTCAGAGCCTGGAGCCTGTTTCCGATTCAGTGTCTCCCTCTCTCTCTGCCCCTCCCCCGTTCATGCTCTGTCTCTCTCTGTCCCAAAAATAAATAAACGTTGAAAAAAAAAAATTTAAAAAAAAAAACCAAAAACTGAGAACAAACTGAGGGTTGATGGGGGGTGGGAGGGAGGGGAGGGTGGGTGATGGGTATTGAGGAGGGCACCTTTTGGGATGAGCACTGGGTGTTGTATGGAAACCAATTTGATAATAAATTTCATATATTAAAAAATAAAAAAAAATAGCAATTATGCAGAAACATGGGAAAATGTTTACAACAAAATGTTAAGTGGTAGCAACAAAAGACAAACTAGTAGGTGTGTACGCATACAAGGAAAAAGGTGGATGTGTTGTTAACAGTACCTACTCCCAAATGGGAGTGAAAAGGTACACTTTTCCTTTTCCTTTATATACTTCTATTACTCGCAAATATTTCAGGAAGCATGTATAATACTGGTATTGTCATTTAAAAAGAAATGTCCCTGGGTGCCTGGGTGGCTCGGTGGGTTAAGCTTCTGACTCTTGATTTTGGCTCAGGTCATGATCTCACAGTTTATGAGTTCAAGCCCTGAGTTGAGCTCTGCCCTGAGTGTGAGGCCTGCTTGGAATTCTCTCTCTCTCTCCCTCTTTCTCTGCCCCTTCCCCACTCTTGCTTTCTCTCAAAATAAATAAATAAACTTAAAAAATGAATAAATAGAAACGTCACCCAAAAAGTACATACCTTAGGATTACCATAATATAAATACACTTAATCATCTGGAAGATAATATGAAAATACTTATGGGGGACCTGGGGAGCTCAGTAGGTAGAGCCTCCAACTCTTGATTTCTGCTCAGGTCATCATATCATGGTTCGTGAGATGGAGCCCCACCTCGGGCTCCATGCAGAGCATGAAGCCTGCTTGGGAATCTCTCCCTCTCTCTCTCTCTCTCTCTCTCTCTCTCTGACTCTCCCCCGCTCACACCCACTCTCTCACTCAAAACTAAATAAACTTGTTTTTTAAAAAAGAAAATAGTTATTTTGTTAAAAATTGTGATTTTAGGAATGCCTGGGTGGCTCAGTCGGGTAAGCATCTGACTTCAGCTCAGGCCATGACCTCACTACTCCTGAGTTTGAGCCGCGTCTGGCTCTGTGCTGACAGCTCAGAACCTGGAGCCTGCTTCATATTCTGTATCTCCCTCTCTCTCTCTGCCCCCCCCCCACTTTCTCTCTTTCTCTCTCAAAAATAAACATCAAAAAATTTTTTTGAGTAAAAAAGTTGTGATTTTAGTTTAAAAAAATTTTTCAAAAACCTCTTGAGATGATTGTAATTATTTATTGGCTTTTCAGCAAGAAAAAAAAAAGACATTTTAAAGAATATAATGCATGAACTCTGTCATAACTTCATTTTCTTTTAAGGTTTCTTTATTTATTTTGAGAGGGAGAGAGAGACAGAGAGAGGGAGACAGACAGGGGGAGAGAGAGAGAGAGAGAGAGAGCAAGCAGGGGAGGGGCAGAGATAGATGGAGAGAGAGAATCCCAAGCAGTCTCTGCACTATTCAGTTCGGAGCCCAGCTCAGAGCTCTCTCCCATGAAACATGAAATCATGACCTGAGCAGAAATCAAGAGTCAGCCGCTTAACTGACCGAGCCCCCCAAGCACTCCAACTCTGTCATAACTTTAAAGATTAAGACTAACAAAGGATAAGAGTAATCTCATTTACTGTGAGTTTGTTTATAAATTAGAATTCCATTGTCAAGTTAATATTTTACTTTTACTTTAACTTTACATTGCTTGTGAGGTCATTCAGTGGTAGATTCTTTGGCTTTCCTGGTCATTTCCTAACTCCTAGGAATTTTTCCTAACTCCTTTCAATGATTGTATGATTGGAAAATTTGTTCAAGTTGATTCATACTAAGACTAGGTGTGGAGGAAATCTTTTGCCTTATGTTAGTATTAGCCCTGTTAGTTAATTCCATATAAGATATTTCAGCTCTCTCCTAGTCAGATTTCCTCACCTAGAAGATGAGTTTAGGTATACAATTTTATATATAAAATACAGATTTTACCCAGAGATGTGGCTGCTTTTTTTGGTTTGGTTTATTTAGTTTCGCTTATAATAAAAATTTACCAGTGAATATTTTTAAATGGTCATCTCTTTTGGTAAATTTAGAGTAATAAATTTCTACATAGTTACATCTACTAAGAGAGGTGATATATACCTATATTCCATTCTTTCTACCTCATATTGGGGTATATGAGATGATCGGATAATTCATAACATTCAATTGTAAAGTGCTGTTTCCTACAAAGAGGGAACAAAAACACAATTAATACAAGGCACAACATTTCTTCACCTTCAATGTAATAAGGCACAGTTTTAGTCCTGGCCAAGAAAGTGAGAAGTAACTTAAACACTTTGAAAATGTCATTTATCTTCTTTTTGTCTCATTTTTTTTAATTTATAAAATTGAAACATAATAATAACTTCCTTGACAATTTCCTAGGATTTGTGTGTCAATTGATACTAAAACTCTTATTGGAGCATGTAATAGAGAAAAGTGCACACATGAGAAGTCTATAGCTTGATGAATCTTCACAAACTGAACATGCTCATGTAGGACTAGAGACAGAATGCCACCATACCCTAGAAACACCCCTCATACCCCTTCAAGTCACTGTTCCTCTGACAAAAGAGCATTTGCTATCCTGATCTCTCATATTACAGATTTTGCCTGTGCTCGAACTCTGTATAAAAGGACTCATACAGTATGAACTCTTTTATGCCTGACTTGTTTCACTCAACATTATATTAATGAGATTCATCCATACTGTGTGCAGTTATGGATCATTCCCTTTCCTAGCTGTATGGTATTCAGTTTTATTAAAATACTGCAACTTATTTATACATTTTCTGTTGATGGACATTTGGATACTTTTCCCATCTGATTTTCTGCATTGGAAAACAAATATAATCCTTTTTGTTGGGTATGTACCTAGAACTGGGATTGCTTGGTCAAAGCTTGTATGTATGTTTGGTTTTAGTAGATAAGCCAAACAATTATTCAAAAATAATTGATCCAGTTAACACTCCCACAAGTAATTTATGAGACATCTGGTTGCTACACACCTTTGCCAACACTTGGTATTTTCTCTTTTGAGGTTTAATATAAATCAAATAATTTCATAAACCATAAATCTCCTTTAAGTGCAAGACGTTTCCCAATTTTATTTTACTCATTTGTCTTGTTCCAAAGTAATTTAAGGTGACTTCAAGGTAACACTGTGAATGCCCCTTCATTACAGCTTCTCTTTAGACTGTTACTGCTCTCTGGGGCGGCCTTAATTAAGCTATGCCTTTGTTAGGGCAAATGAAAGGCAAGCTCAATAACCAATCTAGATTAAACTCTTCTAATTTTACTTGGGCATTTCTCAGAAATGCTAATTACAACCCCTTAATTCTACTGACAACAGAAACTAATTTCTCCCAGTTTGTAAAACCTGGAAGAGCTCAATTGTATACCACAGGTCAGGAAAATTTAGCACACAGCAAATAACTTGAAATGCAAATCTAATTTCCTACACAAAGTTAGTAACTCAAATACTAGGAACAGAATTCATCTGATTTCTTTTATGTCTACTTCTCTACTTCTCTACATCTGATTTGTGGGCTCTTTTGAGTAGTTCCACTAGAGATGTTTTTGGTTTTGTTTTTTGTGAGAATAAGAGCAATGGTTAGAGGAGAGGAAGAAAAAAGCCTAATCTTAGCAATGGCTACAGTTATTAGCAGAGCAAGCACCACTATGGGTCTATTCTGTGATCTGACAAAACACTCAAGCTCTGGGAACACCATTGACCAATTGCCATCTTCCTCCTCAGTTTTTGCAGGCTCTGGCCCTAACCTTCCTCAGTTTTCCCCTCCACTTGCTTTAAATAAATGAGGTTTTGCTCTGTTAACTCTCATTTATACAACCCCACTTCCAAAGAAGTATTTACAAAATACCTTCTGTTTCCCTGACACTAAGAACCCAGAGATAAACAAGAGTCTTTAAATAGTGGACAGCCTAGTGAAGGAGACAGGTACACAGCTGGCTGTAACTGCTGAAATAGCAATAATAGAGCATGTGTAAACATACAAGGACCTTACTTTGTTACACAAGCCGAGGGGGGTCAAATGAGGAAGATCATTTGTTCTTCCTCCTTCTCACTTCCATTTACATTGTTACCTCAGTCTTAGGTTGCAATTACAGTAATTTATTCCAGTGGAAAGAAAATAACAATCTGGCCAATACAGTTGACCCTTGAACAACATAGGTTTGAACTGCACATGTCTATTTGTAGTGCAGATTTGTTTACAGTATAGTACTGTAAATGTAATTTCCTTCTTTTGTTAATATTTTCTTTTCTCTAACTGATTTTATTAAAAGAATCCAGGATATAATACATATACAAAATGTGTTAATTCATTGTTTATTAGCAATAATAAACAGTAGGCTATTAGTATTTAAGTTTTGAGATTGTCAAAAGTTATACACGGATTTTTGACCATGTAGGAGGAGGGGAAATTGTTGTTCCTAACTTCCACATTGTTCAAGGGTCAGATATATATGAATGTAACATCTGTAATGGAAAATGCTCATCTTCCATCTTCTTGTTTATTTTGGGTTTTTGTTTGGGTTTAGGTGTTTTTTTTTTTTTTTTTTTTTTTTTTTAAGGAGGGCGGTGGTGCCTTCATAGGTATTCCTGGAAATCACTTGACTCAAAGCTCATGAGTTGTCTTCCACTGGGTCATTTCTGATTAACGCAGGCTGAGAAGCTTCTCCAAACAGACTGTTCATCAGCCTCATCTTGTGTCCATCTCACTCTTTCCCTCTCCAGCCCCATTATTCATAAGCTTCTTACATATATTTGGTAAGAATTTAGTAGATATCTTCTCTTTATTACTCCATATGTACAAAAATAAAAAAAAATAGAAGATTGTTACAGCGTACGCTAATGGGACCCAAGCCTTAAAGTGCATAGCAATCCTGGAGTGTTCTAAATGCAGACTTCCAGGTCTGACTCCAAGAGACTTTGACTCAGTAGTCTGACGCGGGGCCCAGGAACCTGCATTTAACAATCAACCTGGTTGATTTGGATGGAGGTGGTTCTTGGACCTTATTTGAGAAATGTCACTTTGGCTCCCATTTAACAATGATGCAAATGCTCTATGTGACTGAGAGGATGCAAATCTCTCTCTGGCCCCTGTCTTCATGCAAACAGCTATTGGCATCTCTTTCATCAACAGCTCTCTCTCTCTCTCTTTTTTAATAGACTTTACTTTTTAGAGAAATTTCAGATTTACAGAAGAATGAAGCAGAAAGTACAGAGAGTCCCAAAGACCTCCTGAAAATCCCCTGGGTGCTCTACCTATTTATCCCACCTTCCCTTTCTCAAACTCTTGGCAACCATTAACTTTTTACTGTCTATATTTGATATTGTCCGTGTTTGTATTTTAGCCATTCAAAGAAGTATGTAGTGGCATTTCATTGTTGTTTTAATTTGCAATTCCCTAATGACATATCGATATTGAACATCCTTTCATATGCATAAACTTGCCATCTGTATATGTAATTGCTAATATCATCTACTCTCACTCTGTTTAAATATCTCCATGGGGCTGATGTCTCTTAATTCTTTCCAATCCCAGGTTGCTGTTGGCTTCAGACCATCCCCAATAGTCATCTTCTTCCTTACATCCTCTTTATTCCTATACTTCATTAGCACTGAGGGCCCTGGATTTTTCAAACAGTATACCAGTTCCTCTGGAGGCTTTGATTTGGGCTGCTGACAAAGAAATCTTTATTAAATCCTTGAAAATGATATTATTCAAGAGACACACAAGGGAAGTAAGTGATGAGAAGAGGAGGTACTAATATGAAAGTGGCCCCAGGACATTAGGTTTATCACAAAATCCTTTCTATGAGTCAGTTCATCTTTTCCATTCTAGTTTCAGGAAGGATATTTGACCCTATGGAATTAGAAGTCCTTTCCTATTTCTGCCAAACTGCTAAAGCCAATGAATATTCAAGTGAAACTTTACCCAAATTTGGGGCTCTGCTGACCACAGAGGACCCTCTGCCTGAGTTATGGCTCCTGAAACTTTCACACAACTGTCTCTGGAGACAACAGAATGGAGGCCAAGTTTCTTGGATGAGCTGCAGTTTTCCAAGGATGTGGTTGATTCCAGAAAATGCACAGCTAATTTATAAGGGACTAGGAAGAAGGCAGCTGCCTTGAGAATAACATATTGAGTATTCCAGAGGTCAAGGATTGACCTCGTCCATATGGGAAACTCTCACTGGTGTGAACTGAAGAAGCTTGCATGAAGCTATAGGCCATCTAAAACCTCTGACAATGCTATTTTATGTTTTATGTTTAGAAAGAGGTCAAAGATGCAAATCTTGAAATACAGACTTTGTCTCTGCATTGGCTGGAGATTGATGGTATCTGAGCTGGCTGGAAGGAGGCTGGAGAGTCAGAAACTCCTCCTTTATCCCGGTGCTAGTCTTAATCCTTGGATTTAACTATTATTTTCAGTTTAACAGAGTCCGACAGGTCTATATATTTTAATCCTATAGGAGAATTTTTCCACAGTCTTTCGAGTCTCTAGAAGGCAACAAATCACATTAAAAGAGTCCCAGAATATTTGTCTTCCTTCTTCTTAATGCCTCTGCAAGATCATGCATTGTCTCACAGGATTGGTATGTGACAGATTCTATTTTGGGTCTTCCGATGATTCTTTCAGTCTTTCTTGAGAACCAAAGTTCAAAAGAATCTGTGCAACTGGAAGCCGCCCTCAGTCCCCTGGATCTTGCAGTCCTATTTTCAAAGAGGTCAGTGTCTTCTTAAGGGCCATGTGGAGGCTCCAGTGTATTCCCAGGAGAATGCATTCCTTGTGTTAAGTTATCTACAGAGCATCTTAGACAGAGTTCTGTTTGGTGATGTAGTGACATAAGATGTCTGTGGCTGAAGAATTTTCTGGGAGTTGTCAAATAATGGGACTATTTCAGTGAACCCAGTAAACCCTAGTTAATAAAATTCCCCATTGATGTGGAGACTGTTCATTTCCAATGAAACTAGCAAGACAGGAACCTCACACAACAAGCACGTTGTCCTAACTCTTTGGAAGACACTGCAGCTAAAAGCTACAGCCATCATCACTCCATCTCTTTTTGATATTTGGCTTGTTCAAATGCTTAGCACACATGTAAAAGTCACTCAAAAAGGGTTTTTAGGATCTACCATTCTAAATTCCAAGCATGGCACACTGACCTTGAGATTTTTTGGTTGTGATGGTAAAATATACATACAATTTACCATTTTAGCCATTTTTAAGTGTACAATTCGGTGCCATAAAGTACATGAACGTTGTTGTGCTACCATCACCACTGTCCATCTCCAGAACTTCCTCCCTCCCCCAGCCCTGGTTACCATTCCACTCTCTGTCTCCATGAGTTTGATGACTCTAGAGATCTCAAGAAGTGGAATCATACAAATTTCTTTTTGTGACTGGCTTATTTGATGTAGCATAATGTCTTCTAGATCTATCTGTATCGTAGCATGTATTAGAATTACATTGCTTTTTTATAAATTTTTTTTATTAAAAAAATTTTTTTTTAACATTTATTTTGAGACAGAGAGAGACAGAGCGTGAATAGGGGAGGGTCAGAGAGAGAGGGAGACACATAATATGAAACAGGCTCCAGGCTCTGAGCTGTCAGCACAGAGCCTGACACGGGGCTTGAACTCACGGACCGCGAGATCGTGACCTGAGCTGAAGTCGTACGCTTAACCGACTGAGCCACCCAGGTGCCCCGAATTACATTGCTTTTAAGGCTATTATAGTATTTACAGTTATGTACTATAGCGTATTATTATATGCTATAATGTGTGTGTATATATATATTATATATAATAATATATATATTTTTGTTCTTTTAGGTATACACCCAGAAGCAGAATTGCTGGATCATATTGTAATTCTTCTTCTATTTTCTTGAAAAATTACCATACCATTTTCTACAGTTGCTGCACCATTTTACATTTCCACCAGCAATGAGTTCCACTTTTTCATCCTTGCCAAAGAACTATTGAAATTCTTTGCCCATCTTATTTTTTAAATTATTTTTAATGTTTATTTATTTATTTTGAGAGAGAGAGAGAGAGTGAGAGAGCATATTAGCACTTGTGCAAGCAGGGGAGGGGCAGAGGGCGTGAGAGAGAATCCTAAGCAGTCTCGGCGATATTAGCACACAGCCCAACATGGAGCTAAATCTCAGGAACGGTGAGATTGTGACCTAAGCTGAAATCAAGAGTCAGAGGCTTAATTGACTCATCCCCCCAAGAGCCCAATCTTTGCCCATTTTAATTTGGATTGTTTGTTGCTGAGTTGTAATTAAAAAAAAAAACACATATTCTGGATATTAATCACTTATCACATACATGATTTGCGAATATTTTCTCCCATTCTGGGGGTTACCTTTTCACTCTGTTAATAGTCTTTCTGTGAAAAAAAGTTCTTAATTTTGATGAAGTCCTATTCATCTATTTTTCTTTTCTTGCCTGTGTTTTGGTGTCATATCCAAGAAATCATTGCCAAATCCAAAGTCATGAAGCTTTTCTCCTATGTTTTCTTCTAAGGGTTATATAGTTTTTGCTAGAACGTCTAGGTCTTTGAACCATTTTTTGTATAATTTTTATAAGTGGTGGAAGGTAAGCATCCAACTTTATTTTTTTTGCATGTGGAGATCCAGTTTTCCTAACACCATTTGTTGAAAAGACTGTCGTTTCCCCATTGGAAGGTCTTGGTACCCTTACTGAAAATCATTTGACCATACACAGTGTCCCCAACTTACAGCTTTTCATTTTTATAATGGTGTGAAAAAAATATGCATTCAGTAGAAATTCTACTTTGAATTTTGATATTTTTCTGGGCTAGCAATATGTGGTACAATACTGTCATGATGCTAGGCAGTGGCAATGAACCACAGCTCCTACTCAGCCACATGATCACAAGGGTAAACAACTGATACACTTATAACCATTCTGTGTCCATACAACCATTGCTTTCTCACTTTCAGTACAGTATTCAATAAATTAGATGAGATATTAAACACTTCATTATAAAATAGGTTTTGTATTAGATGACTTTGCCCAACTGAAAGCTAATATAAGTGTTCTAAGCATAGTTAAGGTAGGTTATGCTAGGCTATGATATTTGGTGGGCTAGGTGTATTAAATGCATTTTTTAACTTACTGTATTTTCAACTTAAGATGGGTTTATTGGGACATAACCCCATGAGAAGTCAAGGAAGCTCTGAATATGTGAGGGCTTAATCCTGGGTTCTCTATTCTGTTTGACTTTATGACAGTATCATGCTGTTTTGACTGAGCTAGCATTGTAGTAGGTTTTGAAATCAGGAGTGTAAGACCTCCAACTTTGTCCTTTTTCAAGATTGTTTTGACTCTTTGGGGTCCCTTGAGATTCCATATGAATTTTAGGATGGATTTTCTATTTCTGCAAAAAAAAAAACAAAAAACTGTTGAGATTTTCATAGGGATTGCATTAAACCTGTAGACAACTTTGGATAATATCAACATCTTAAAAATGTTAAGCCTTCAAGTGAAGATGGGATGTCTTTCAATTTATTGATGTCTTTAATTTCTTCAAACAACATTTTGCAGTTTTTAGTGTATGAATCTTTCACCTTTTTGGTTAGGTTTATTCCAAAGTACTTTATTTTTTTTGATGCTATTGTAAATTGTTTTCTTAATCTCCTTTTGTATTGTTCATTGTTAGTGTATAGAAACACAACTGATTTTTGTTCGTTGATTTTGTATCCTGTGCATGTGTGTGTGTGTGTGTGTGAAATTTTTACGATTTCCCACAAATAAGATCTTGTCACTCGTGAACAGAGATAATTTTATCTCTTCCTTTCCAATTTGTATGCCATTTATTTCTTTTCTTGCCTAATTGCTCTGGCTAGAAATTCTAGTACTATGTTGAATAGAAGTGGTGAATTTCACAGTGAACATCCTTATCTTGTCCCTGATCTTAGAGGAAAAGGTTTCATTTTTCACTACTGAGTATGATGTTAGTTGTGGGTTTTCTTTCTTTCTTTTTTTTTCCATTTTTAAGTTTATTTATTTATTTATTTATTTAGAAGAGGGGAGGGACACAGAGAGAGGGAGAGAGAGAGAATCCTAAGTAGGTTCTGTGATGTCAGTGTGGAGCTTGATGTGGAGCCCAAAATTCACTGTGAGATCATGACCTGAGCTGAAACCAAGAGTCAGATGCTTAACCTACTGAGCCATCCAGGCACCCCAGCTGTGGGTTTTTCATATACAGATTTTTTTTAACGTTGAGGTAATTTCTAGTTTGTTTAGTGTTTCATTATGAAAGGTGTTGAATTTTGTCAAATGCTTTTTCTACATCAGTTGAGATCATGGACCCTGAGATTTGATAACCAAGGAAATGGTTCTGATTCTTATCCCAAAAGATACTGGGAGAGGCCTCAGCAATTAAAAACAGTTTGGGGGCGCCTGGGTGGCTTAATTGGTTAAGTGTCCAATTCTTCATTTCGGTTCAGGTCATGATGTCACAATTCATGAGACTGAGACCTGCACTGACAGCGTGGATCCTACATTGGATTCTCTCTCTCCCTCTTTCTCTGCCCCTTTCCCACTCATGCGTGAGTGTATGCACACATTCTCTCTCTCTCTCTCTCCTAAAATAAATAAACTTTTAAAATTACAATTTTATTTCATAGAATGTTCTTTCAACCACTATTTTTAGTGGTAGAGATTTCCATTTCCTTGACCTGGCTACTGTTTTCTTAAGCCCAGATATAGCTAACTATATCACCTCTTCTTTCTTGGTAGCAATTAGAAGAAAAAGTAAATCAGTTTAGACTTATCATAGAATGACTGGCTATAAACCATTTTTATCGGATAAATTTAATTTTTAAATTACCATACAGGGGCGCCTGGGTGGCTCAGTCGGTTGAGCGTCTGACTTCAGCTCAGGTCACCATCTCACGGTTCGTGAGTTCGAGCCCCGTGTCAGGCTCTGGGCTGATGGCTCAGAGCCTGGAGCCTGCTTCCGATTCTGTGTCTCCCTCTCTCTCTGCCCCTCCCCCATTCATGCTCTGGCTCTCCCTGTCTCAAAAATAAAGAAACATTAAAAAAAATTAAAAAAAAAAAAATTACCATACAGTAAAATTGAACTTTTTGGTAGTATAGAGTTCCATGAGTAAACATATGTACAGATTCATGTGACTACCATAAAATCAGGATATAGAAGTGTTCCACTACCTCTTGCATTCTATCCCTTTACTGCCACATCCTCCCCCTATCTTGAATTCCTGGCAACCACTAACCTTCTTCATTAGTATAATTTTGTCTTTTTGGGACTGCTGTACAGTATGTAACATGTTATATCTGTGAGTAGAAGCTTAAATGTGACTGATAACTTTGCTAGCAATCATTTTGAACAGACGTATCTTAAACCATGAGCCTGGTATCATTATGGTAGGAGACCATTATTATAGATTCAGTATGTTGTATCAGCCTCAGAGCATCAGCCTCTGAGCTTCTATCAGTCTGCGGGGGAAAATGTTAGCCAAATAATAAGCGTAATGGTTGAGGACTGGGACCAATCTTTCAGCAAGTAGGTCACAAGAAATAATAGGAAGCAAAGTTACCATCTGTGGTACATGCTCATTTTAAGGACTGCTACATGTCATCATCCACCCATGAAGGGCAGTGAGGAGAAAATGTATTAAGCTGAAAACTACAGGACTGCACAAAAGATAATTTCTAACAGATTATAAAGCAATTATGTTTTGTTTCCACTGCAATGGCCAGTGAATTAATTTTTTGGTCTGTTGGATAAAACACATCTAGTAGAGTAAAATGGAAATAGTCATATTTTATTCATTAACATGGTTTTGGCTGAAAGTAACAGAATACCCAGCTAAAAGTGGCTGAAATAATAAAGGACTTTCTTATCTCACATAAAAAGTTCTCTAGAAGTAGGTGGTTCCAGGCCACTGAATCAGTGGTCTCAACAATATCATGAAGAATCCAGTTCTTTCCATCCTTCATTCCACTATCCTCAGTATGAAAAACTTTCGGTCCTCAACATTTTTGCCTCTTGGTTGCAAGATGGCATCATGTCCTCATATAACTGCATTCATATATAGGAAGCAGGGGGCAGGTAAGGTGAAAAGAGATCTTTTCATGATCATGTATGCTTCTTTTTTTGTTTTGGAGGAAAATCTTTTCCTAAATCCCCCCATGAGATTTTCTCTTAAGTCCTATAGTTAGAACTGGGTCTCATTACCGAAGGCAAAGTATGTGTCTACCATTTTAATATTTATCATGTAAAGTGGGCTTTGACAAGAGGCAAGAAGGGTAAGGGGAAAACCTTGTGGGAATTTTTGTGAGGATTGAATGCACTAATGTATCTAATGAGGCTGGACACTTAAAGGGCTCCATCGTCACTTCTTTGTTTCATTTCTCCCTTTCTCCTTTTCAGATTTCCTTCCTCATTTTCCAGCTTCAGAAGAAAGGTGGAAATCCAGAAGCTTTGCTCACATTTCCCAAACAAAGGCACTGCTTCTCTCTTCCACCCCAACCTACTTTTTGGAGTTCTGCAGTTCTAATTTTCACAAAGTTTTTGGAATCTCCCTGACCTCTCAAGGAAGTTTCTGACCTCAGACTGAGGAATACATTTTTATGGCCAGCTCATGGATGTTGATTATAAAAAAGAAACTGAGATGTCAACTATATTTCAATAAAAAAAAAAGAAACTGAGAAATCTTTATACAATAAAAAAGAAAAACCCAAAAGAGTATGAGTTATTTCTACAATGTTAGTCTGTACTAAAAATCATCTGTTTCAGTGGAGTGAAGCTCTTCCCATCAACAAAAAAGGAGCAAAAGGCACCCCTGTGCCTGTCTGTACCGAATACTGGGTCTGCGAGCACCATGAGATGTTTCTTGCCATCAGAGCAACAACTTCAGTTTTTCCATTCCAACTGCGGTGAAAATGAATAAGAAAACTGGATTCTGCCTCTGGAAGCAGGATACAGGCTCTACACTAATCAAAAAAGGAAGATTCATTATAAAACAATATTTCACCATCCACGTTCTGAATCATTTCATGGACCGCCACAGGATTAGAATGGGAATATTGTACAAGCCTGACCCTCAGAGGAAAGTTGTTTTTTCCTAAATGAGCTCCTCTTGCTGTTTTTTGAGTCACTGCAATCCAAATCTTACAATTTCCCCTCCTTTTCTTCTAATCATACTACCAGATAGCTATTTTAGGGGGGCATGGTGGTTAAAAAAGGAGCCATGGCTCATCTGAAAATGCATTAACTAAGAAGTTTCAGTGAAATACTGGCCCTGTAAACAAGTAAAAGGAGAGTGAAGTTTTTAGAAACCTGGTCAGTAATGATAAAGGCTTCAAAGGACTGGGCCCTATTTGCCAAACCAAGGTTGATTTAACAATCGACTCATGAACCAGTCCTGATGAGAGGCATTCTGAGCTGGGTACCTGAGCTATTGCTCTGGCTCCAAGAAGGAAGAGTGGGATTCCTTGTTTTGTACCCATTGGCAAAGCCAGGTGAAAGCTGGTCTGCAGTTCTATCATTCATGAACATTCATAGACAAAAAATGTTGACAGCCACAGACCAGGCTGCTGTGGGATTCTATTGGATACACAGCAAAGGAAAACCACCAGCAGCTGGTGGCTGGGTTTCTGTTAGTAACATATGGTTTAATAGAGCCTCTACCATGAAACAAACCAGATGAAAAACCAGCCTTCATTAGGAAAGACTTAGTGAGGGCTGGGACAGATTATGTTGTGACCAAGTCAGGAGGTTTTCATCAACTTGAACACTGCTCTGTGCCCAGCATGGACTTAGGTGCTCTGGGATTGTACATAGGGAGTTGGACGCCAGGTATTGCCCTGTGGGAGCATACTCTGTCTTCGCTCAGGGTGTGTGGGGAACAGATTGACATTCAGGAAACTTGAAAGTTATGTGAGTGTGGGATTCATGCCCAATTGTGTGAATGGATTCAAAAGGACACAAAAATCCATGTGAGATGAGTCCCTTGAGAGCAAGAGCCCCAACTGGCTCATTTTGGTATCTTTAGCATTGTTAATTTGTCACACAAGGTAGAGGTTTAATTGGTAAATTTTAAATAAAGGTCAACTCTCTACTTTTATTTTCCCATAATTTCAATCCTACGCAATTTTATTCTCTGCATATTCACTTAGAATATGCACCTAAATAAAAGCACCTCAAAACCCCAATATGTTTTCTAAACAGTTCACACTCTCACACATGTACAAACACACACACTCATAAGCTCTCATGATTCTCACTGTTGTTCTTGTCTCTTTTGATCTTTGCTCACTTTTTCTCACTCCAGAACTGTTTCCAGGAGTTGAAGAAAGAGTAGAGTAGCACCTAGTTTTTCCAAGCCTTCACCAACTAGTTCACAAAAGCACAGGATGAAAAATTAGAAAAGTAGAGAAAGAAGACAAAAGCTTGATGACGGGGAGAGAAGAGAAAGAATAGGAGAGAAAGAAAACCAGGAAGGTCAATCTTACTGTTGTTAGTAGGGAGTTAATTGTAAATGATGATGCTTTTACCCTAATAAGGAGAAGGAGGATGGCCCCTAGATTTTTTTTCTTTAGAAGTTTTTTTTTTTTAATGTTTATGTTGAGAGAGAGAGAGAGAGAGAGAGAGAGAGAGAGACACCACACATGTGCATGCATGCATGAGTGGTAGACGGGCAGAGAGAAGGAAAGAGAAAATCCCAAGCAGACTCCATTCTGTCAGCACGGAGCCCAACATGGAGCTTGATCTCACAAGCCCATGAGATCATGATCTGAACCGAAATCAAGAGCTGGACACTTAACCAACTGAGCCACCCAGGTGCCCCTGGTCCCCCATATTTTATAGCAGAGTGAGAGTGTTGCAAAGACTAGCTGTTTTGGGCTTGTTGACTTGTGGAGAAGCAGAAATAAGGAAGTACACATATCCATTCTGTCAAAAAGTGCAGTGACTTATATTTCTCGAATAGTTTAGTTTCTCATGGACAGACTTAGGTTTGCCTAGGTCTTTTCCATTGAGTCAACTCTAGTGCAAAGTGAAATAAAGAGTGCTTATTTAAAAAAAAAAAAAAACCTCTTGATTACTCGGTGAATGCAGATGCCTTCTGTGGTGATTAATTTTATGTCAAGGTGATTGAGCCATAGTGCCAGATATTTGGTCAAACATTATTTTGGATGTTTCTGGAAGGGTGTTTTGGGGTGAAACTTAACATTTAAATTGGTAGATCAACAGGTAATCTATGACAAAGGAGGCAGGAATATACAGCAAATAAAAAAGAGTCTCTTGAATAAATGGTGTTGAGAAACCAGAGAGCTACATGAAAAGAATAAAACTGGACCACTTTCTAACACACACACACACACACACACACACACACACACACACCTTAAAATGGATTAAAGACCTAAAAGTGAGACCTAAAACCATAAAACCCCTAGAAGAGAATACAGGCAATAATTCCTTTGACACTGGCAATAGCAACATTTTTCTAGATATGATTCCTAAAGAGCAAAAGCAAAAATAAGCTATTGGGATGATATCAAAATAAAAAGCTTTTGCACAGTGAAGGAAACCATCAGCAAGACATAAAGGCAACCTACTGAATGGGATAAGAGATTTGCAAATGATAGATCCAAAAAGGAGTTAATATCCAAAAATATATAAAGAACTTCTATAACTCCAGCATAGATGGACTTGGAGGGTATTATACTAAGTGAAATAAGTCATTCTGAGAAAGACAAATACTATATGATTTCATTCATATGTGGAATCTAAAAAACAAAACAAATGAATAAACAAACAAATGAAGAACAGAATCAGACCTATGAATACAGAGAGCAAACTGATGTTTGCCAGAGGGAAGGGTGGTGGGTGGATGGGAGAAATGGAGGAAAGGGAGTAGGAGATACAGGCTTCCAGTTATGGAATGAATAAATTACGGAAATAAAAGGCACAGCAAAGGGAATGTAGTCAATGACATTGTAACAGTGTTGTATGGTGACAGATGGTAGGTACACTTGTGGTGAACATTGCATATCATATAGAGACGTTGAGTCACTATGTTGTACACAATGTTAATGTACCATTGTGTGTCAACTATACTCAAAAATTTTTTAATGACACTAAAAGACAATAAAATTTAAATAGCTAGAACACATAATATTTTTTGTTTATTTTTGAATATGTTCATCTAATATCTGGTTTAACATAAAACAGTGATATTTCCAGAAACAATTTTTTTTACGTTTTTTTTCTTAAGTAGTCTCGACACCCAACATGGGGCTCAAACTCACAACCCCACGATCAACTGTCCCACACTCCACTGAGTTGAGCCAACCAGGTGCTCCCCCCACAAAAAAAATGTAACTAAAAAAATTGATGGATGGAGTAAAGCAGACTGCCCTCTATAATGTGAGTAGTCTCATCCAAACAGTTGAAAGCCTGAAGAGAAAAAAAGACTAACCTCTCCTGAACACACAGACTTTAGGATTCATCTGCAATATTCACTCTTCTTGATTTCTCCAGCGGGTTGTCTTTTGGCTTGAACTGTTAACTCTTTCCTGAACGTTCAGGCTGCCAGCCTCCTGAATTAGATATTGCATTTTCCGAGCCTCCTTAAAATAACACACACACACACACACACACACACACACACACACACACACACGGTTCTGTTTCTCTGGAGAACCCTGACAAATACAGCATTCTATACACTGACAAACGAAGTTGAGAAGCAACAAATGTGTTCATGCCTTTTTTGAGCCAGCACCGTAACTGAGGACTGTGGACTAGAGGGCAAGAACCCAGGATCTGAAGTCTCTGGCCTGGTTCAGGTGTAAGCTCCATTCTTTCTTAGCCGTCTGCCCTGGATCATTCACCTAAGCTTGAGACACAATTGTTCTGGGGACTAGAGCATGGCCAAACCCTAGTATGTTCCTTTTCTATGACTGCTGTAACAAATTACCACACACTCGGTGCTTAGAACAACATAAATTTATTCTCTTCCAGTTCTGGGGGTCAGAAGTCTCAAGATGTCAAGAGGACTTCAGGAGGCTTCAGGGGAGGATGTTTCTCTCTTTCTTCGGCACCTTGAGGCTGCCTGCATTCTTTGGATCACAGTGCTTTCCTTGCATCCCTCCCATCTCCAATCTCTTGCTTCCATTGCCACATTCCTGCTATTCTTCTGATCTCCTGCATCTCCTATAAGGACTGGGCACACCCAGGTAATCCAGGATAATCTCCCCATACCATAACACCCTTGATTTAATCACATCTGAAAAGTCTCTTGACATCTAAGGTAATGTTCACTAGTTCTGGGATGAGGCCATGGGTATCTTTGGGGTGAGAGGTAAGGTATTATCTGGCCTACTACACCTGGACACCAGAGGCTACTGGTTACAGTTCAAAGGTGATATAGGGGAGGGATTCTGAGATTTCAGAGTTGGAACTTGAAATTTTGTGGTTTTTTTTTTTTTTTTTGGGGGGGGGGGAAGTACTCAACTATTTGCTGAATGCAGAAAGTTGCAACAAAAAATGCTTTCTTAGCTGCCAAAGAGACAAACATGTGTTGGTACTGTATTTTTCTTTAAAATTCTCCTAGAGTCATCACAGAATAAAGCTTCCCCTGCCTTAAAAAATAAATATAGGGGTGCCTGGGTGGTTCAGTGGGTTAAGCATCTGAGTTCAGCTTATGTTATGATCTTGTGGTTCGTGAGTTCGAGCCATACATCTGGCTCTGAGCTCACAGCTTGCAGCCTGGAGCCTGCTTAGGATTCTGTGTCTCCCTCTCTCTCTGCCCCTCCCCCGCTCCTCTCTCACTCTCTCTCTCTCTCAAAATTAAACATTAAAAGGTTTTTTTAGGGGCGCCTGGGTGGCTCAGTTGGTTGAGCGTCCAACTTCGGCTCAGGTCATGATCTCGCGGTCTGTGAGTTCAAGCCCCGCGTCGGGCTCTGTGCTGACAGCTCAGAGCCTGGAGCCTCTTTCGGATTCTGTGTCTCCCTCTCTCTCTGACCCTCCCCCATTCATGCTCTGTCTCTCTCTGTCTCAAAACTAAATAAACGTTAAAAAAAATTAAAAAATAAAGGTTTTTTAAATAAAAATAATAATAAAATAAACATAAACATGTTTTTACAAGTTAATATTAGATCTAGGTATACAAGTCTATTGGGATTCTTACTCTGCAGCTTTACTAAGTACTTCATTCAGTCTTCTCTAAGTTACCTTCAGCAAGGGGGTGCCTGGGTGGCTTAGTCGGTTAAGTGATGACTTAATTTCATTTAAGGTCATGATCTCATGGTTCTTGAGTTGGAGTCCCACATCAAGCTCAGCACTGACAGTGTGGAGCCTGCTTAGAATTCTCTCTCTCTCCCTCTCTCTCTGCCCTTCCTCTGCTTGCTCTCTCAAAATAAATAAATAAACATTATATATATGTATATATACACACACACATACATATATATATACACACATACATATATATTTATATATATTTAATATATATTATTTATATATTTAATATGTATATTTAATAATTATATTTAATAATTATATATTTAAGATAATATATTATATATATTTAATATATATTAATATAATATATTATATATATATTTAAGTTACATTTAGTAGGTATTTAAACCTTTTAAGATGGACCCTGAGAAGCTCCCTTAACACATATAATTCAAGTATTATAAATAAATACACATCATTTGCTTTCCAGGATATATCATCTAATATAAGTTCTAGAATTGTTTTGTGTCCTTAAATGCTGAATACAACTTTTGAGAGAATCTACAACGTTCAGTGCTTCCTTCTTAGCTACATGGATAGCTTTAGGAAACCCTCCGGCCTTTCTTTTTGGTGTATTGCTATATATTGGGTGGTCAGAGTACTGCCATAATCTTTGCTAGGTATATACTTAGCAGAGAAAACTGAGTTTTGAATCCCTAGAAAGAAGAGAACATTGAATAAATAAGTTTTTAAAAATCATCCTGATTGCTAAATTCACTGCTCAGCAATTGTTAGAAAGTCTGTAATTTCTACCAGGCAATTAAGACTCATGGTCTGAGACTGAGGTTAAAAGTCTTTGGGAACCCAGACTTACTTATGTCTGCTGATGGCATTCTTCCCTAGGCATTCACCGGCCTTTGGCACAGGGCTTCAAATAAACACCCGAGACTTGGTTTAGAACTCAAGGATGGGGCACCTGGTGGCTCAGTCGGTTAAGTGTCCAACTCTTGATTTCGGTTCAGGTCATGACCTCACGGTTTGAGTTTGAGCCCAGCATTGGGCTCTGTGCAGACAGTATGGACCCTGCTTGGGATTCTCTCTCTTTCCCTCTCTCTCTGTTCCTGCCCTACTTGTGTGCTCTCTCTGTCTCTCTGCCTTTCAAAATAAATAGATAAACTTAAAAAATTAAAAGAAAAGAACTCAAGGATGACTTATCTTTCCCATTCCAAGGACATTTTATTAAATACATAATTATGCTGCTCCATCCTTCCTCCTCCCCCGCTTTCTCCCCCTCTTCTTCCTCTTCTTCACCCTGAAACTCTCAGTATTTATCTTTCTGGGATTGCACTTGGTCGGTCAATCCAGTTCCCCTTGATGAAACATCCCAGTCATTTCAAGCCTTGTCAGAAATCATTGGCTCTGTTAGTTGCTTCATTGTCCATCTCTGTGTTTTCTTGTTTTCTTTTTAAAACTTGACTTTACCGCTCGATGAAGAGCGTTCTCTTTTCTTTCAGCATCAAGTGGATTGCCATCATGGAAAAGGCAGCCAACCATGTCACAGCTCCTGTCACTGTGTAGGCGAGACCTAAGAAAAGGCTACTGCCTCCACTCCATGTCAGGGTGGAAAGAACAACTGATTTTTCTCCTTTGAACCTGGTTACTGGAAAATCTAAAACAAGAAGACCTGTTAAGGACCTATCTCAACACTGTCAGCTCTACCACTGTATATCCTCAATATAGTACCAATATAGTATCCTCAATATCTGAACCACATAAATTTGTTGTTTTGTAGGTTAAAAGAATGGTTGAATATTCAATGTCATATTGTCTAATACTTACCAAGCAGTGTGGTGTATCTTGCTGGAATGAAATTAAGTAAAAAGAAGCCTTCTCTCACCATAGCTCTAGTCTATAAAAGAAATTCTGACACAAATACATCAGAATGGCTTACGGACAACTAAATTATGAACAAATATATTTAATTTCCTTTGGCAGACCCAAGGAAATGAAAAGAATACAGATGGGTTTTACAGCAAGCCTAAATTTATGTTTATGAATCAGGAGACCCAGCGTAGGCTAAAGTCCTTCATAGACTGTTTGAATTTCTACCTGAGGGAAAATTCTTCAAGACCAGTGAAGAAGAAAAAATAATGAGATAGATGGCAAAACATTTTTGGTGGGAAAGCTAAAGGTGGTGCATTCATTTGGGTTTTGAAAAAGCAAACATCCCTCACTGCCGGAGAGAAAATATTTGAAGTGGGTTTGCTATCGTTAGCATTTTAATGATGTCATTTTGATTATGCATGTGGCCTGAGGTTTTTAAACATCTGGTGCCTTTTGTAAACCAAACTAATAAACAAATAAAGGCTTCTCATAGCAACGGCACAGGACAGAAGCATTTCCCAGCAAAGCTCTTAAAAGGCCTCGAATCACTTGGCAACATGCGATTTAAAGGCACAAGGAAATTAACCGGTTTCCTAACAAGGAAACAAGTTCTCTCTCTTTCTTTTCCATCAGAATTCTTCACTGTCACCAGGTCCTTGAGGGCCACTTTGACCCACCTGCCTGTTTTCTTTCCTCAGTTCCATTAAGATCATTTCCTTGCACAAAGAACATCTTTTTCCCCTTAGGAGTGGTAGGTGTTTGCTGCAGCTCAGATATAGCTGTTCTCCTTGCATAGCAGCCAGGCCGTGAGGCAGGCTGGGTACTGCTCACATCAGGGCTCAGCACGGTGAGCACAAGTATAGGACTGAAACTCAGGATCTAGGTTCTGCTTGCTAGATTTACACTTGAGAGTCATCAGCATTAAAATATGACTGTGAGCGAAGTCACCTGAGGAGAGCTTGTCTCCAGAGGAGAAACAGAGTGTCTCCTTTGTTTGGAACCCATGCTTCTCCTCAACTTGAAATTCCTTATCATGCATTGTGAGGACATGATTGGTTTTTTTCTTCCTGTTTTGTGATTGCTACTGTAACTGGTAAGGCAGTCATAGACAAAGTTGGTGGCACCGGAAATCTAATTTGAGAGACCGCTGTCAAGCAACTTTCAATCTCAAATTTTGGGGGGGGTTGCTAAAATCCTATTAAAAAGGTAATAGTCTTTGGCTTACTCTTTGATGTGTATGGATAATGCTGCATAAGAGAAATCAGTTTGTGGCTTTCATTTTCATTTTGGGAGACATGAAAATGAACAAACTGAAGGCAAACTGTACTCCTCCTCATCAGTGAACAAAAAGGAGGCAACAGGCTGAGAAGTAGAGACTGTGTCACGTCGGTAGGGGCGTCTTTGACTGAGGAAGGTCCCCTCCCCTGTCAGGATGGAGATATCCACACTCCAGGATAGAAGAGAAGATGGAGCTGGGAACTGGAGCATATGCAGTCAATTCACTTATTCTCAAGTATTTCTCATTCAAGCTCCCTGAGAGGTATAGAAACTAAGGAGGGAGACAGCTTTGTGTTAAGATCCTCTGGCCTGCCACGGGCCCCAAGAACCACCCCCAGTCAGTAGCCCTGAGATGCTACTGGAAGTGCTGATGCTTATTTGGGCTGATGTCCCAAAGTTTTTACAAGCCCTGGAAAGTTTCAGCTTCAAGGAGAATTAGGAAGAGACTTTAAAGTCTGATGATGACAGTGAGTATAAATTGCTTATAAATATACATATATTTTAAAAAACAGTGTTTGGTGTCATTTTGAAATTAAGTCTTTTTGTTTTTAGATCAAGAGTTACATTTGTATTTTTGAACTAAGTAAAAAATTCAGAATCTCATATGAAAGCATGTATCTCGTAACTTGGACCTTATGTCTGTAACCAAGGCACTGACCCCTACTAGCTGGCTTTGTGCCAAAGGAGGGAAGAATAGCGTCTTCAGAGCACAGCTTACAGCACACATCACATGGGTTGGATGAACCCGACCTGCTTCTTGAGTCCGGGGCTCCCTTGGTCTATAGTTTTGCCTAGAATAAAAGGCTCTACAGTCTCAGTTTTCATTATTTTTAGCCCATTTTCTACATTTACTTCTTATCAAATTGCTCTCTCTTCATTACTATGGTCCTCCAAACTCATCCCATCTTACATAGCAGTCTTCTCCTCTCTGTTAAAGATCTCAAGGCTCCGTGGTACTTAATCTTTATTGGAGGATAGAAATATCCCTCCTTACTTACCCATACCTACTTACCTGATACTGCTTTACTGTTATTCCTAAAAAACCCATTGTACACATTTGATTACATAAGGTATAGAAAAACAGCTATATGGTGGCAAGTGACAGTATTACCTATGAGAGAACTATATATTTCTTCTTCATATAGATAGATTAGATTGTAGAATAGAAAAGTAAAAAATGAAATAATTCAACAACTAGTGCCCAGATGGACACTGATTTTCCTCATCCCCAGGAGCAAAAGTGGTATAAAAGGATACTGTAGGTAATGTTGAAACTGTAGTTACCAGCAGGCAAGCCTTCAATAAAATACTGTACTCGATTGAGTCGACGGTATAGTTTTTTGAAAGTGGGAAAGGCAGCTGTCCGCATCCACACAATGAAGTCATCATTGAGGAAGCCATTGTTTCCTGTATCCTCTAAATCCAGTTCATAGACAGGTTTAGACCAGTATGGGGGCTTTGCGGTTCCTGTGGGAAGAAAATAATGGACATGGTTGAAAGAAATCATCTATACCCATTCAGTTTTCCTTAGAATGTAGAGAATGAAAAAAACTTCTGCATTCTTAAGAGAAATAAAAATTAAGACTTTAAAAAAAGTGTGTGTGTGTGTGTGTGTGTGAGCATGTGTGTGAGCTCTCTGAATACATAACCACTAAAAATAATGGATTAAAAAGACTCTAGAGAAATGTAGGGGAAATAATGATGATTTGTCATAGGGTTAAAAAAGAACAGAGTATCAAATTATATGTATATTATGTGTTCAACTACATTAAATGCATATAAAGCACTGAGAAAAAACAGGTAGAGAAAATTATAATAGTGGTTGTATTCAGTGATATCATCATAGGTTCTGTATTTTCTTTAACTTCATTAGTAATTTAAAGAGAGAAAATTAAAACAAGATATGATCATTTCACCTAACTTGGTTAGTTGGTAAAGAGAAAAAGAGTGACAACCCTTGATGATGCAATGGAAATGGGAACTCTTGAACAGAGCAGAGAAATGTGTGGATTAATAACTCCTCTGGCAATCTAGGAACGTGCATCAAAAAGTTTGATAAGGGTGCCTGGGTGGCTCAGTCGGTTAAGTGTCTGACTCTTGATTTTGGTTCAGATCATGATCTCACAGTCTGTGGGTTCGAGCCCTGCATCGGGCTCTGCGCTGACAGTGCAGAGCCTACTTGGGATTCTCTCTCTCCCTCTCTCTTTGCCCCTACCCCTGTCTCTCTCTTGCTCTCTCTCTCTCAAAATAAATAAACTTTTTTTAAAAAAAGGTTTAATTATATTTTGGTCTAGAAATTCTACTTCTAGAAATGTAATCTAAGGAAACTATCATGTCTGTGCCTGAAGATCGTGTTAAACAGAGATTCTCTGCAATAGTGTGCCTAAGAGCTGAAGGCTGGAAGTGAGGAGGAACTGGTAGATGGGAGGAGGTGAAGAGCAAAGGTACTGCAAGCCTCTTCTAAATCCAGGAGGCCTAGTCGGTTTGGGTGCTGTGGGAATGTTGGAAGCACAGGAGGCAGGGCCAGTGGCAGGAAATGAGTCTGTTGAGTTTAGTCTCATTCTCATACTTCCCACTTTAGGGCCCATGGTGGGCATGTCTGCCTCTCCCACTCTACAGCAGATTCTTGAGTACAATGTCTTCCTCATCTTTTTTCTGCTGGCATTTAGTCTAGTGCCTGGCACATAGTAGGGATTCAATATATGCTCAATAAAGGAATGAGTGGTTCTAATTAAAGCTGACAGAAGTTGATCCTAAAAACTATATTGAATTTTAAAGAATGAGTTAATAATGGAAAATTGTTTAATGGACTTTTTAGTTCCAGACAATTGGTCCTAGTATTTGTAGAATACAAAATGAAAAAGGGAAAACCACTCTTTCTCAACTCTGACAATTAACTAAACTATTTTCTCTTAAAAGAAACCCAGTTGTGTTTTCTAAGCATGGGATGTGGTGCTGGTAAAAGTGAGTACTGTGTTTGGTTGGATTAATCTGTTGAAGTATGCTTGTATTCTTAAACACTTCCTCAGGAAATAGTCCTTTGCTGGAGAAACTTCCTCTGCAAATTCTGTGGAGCTCACCTATTTTGACCCTTCCCAAAACTTCAATCACTGTTGCCAGAAGAATTTTGATAAAAATTGAAATTGCCTTTGGTACCCATACTGTGGACCTCACCCTCTGTCTACTTTAGCCAGAGACATGCCCTAAGACAATGTGTCCTATGGGCACATTGACACCCAAGTCACCCAAGGAGCTTGTTAAAAATGTAGGTTCAAGCATGCCTTCTCCTACCAACCCCCGCTCCCACTCCATCCCACTACTGAAGAGTATAAGAAGTGTGGTTTAAGAGGCACCACTTTTCTTCATTTTCCAAGTTGGGTCATTTACTTTTATCCATTCATTCAACAATAAGCTTTTCTTGATTGCTCACTATGTATGAAGGAACAGGGATATAAAACTTCCTAATTTCCTCAGGGAATTCACAGACTTGAAGTGGGGATGACAAGTATTCAAATAGATAATTACAAGATAATGTGGTAACTCTTACAGTGAAGGTAAGAACAAAGTATAGCAGGAGATGAAAGCCAAGGCCCCTTTGTGTTATAGGCCCATGGTTATGTGGGAAGACAAAACTATAGAATGCTGCCAAGTTCCTTTCAAACAGTAGGAAGTCAATCAGAGATAAAGTGACCATACATGCCTGTTTGTCTAAAGTAGTTCCAGCTGATGTCTGTTGTCTGTTATCCCAACTGACTTAGCATTTACCCCAAACTAATAATATGTTTATAACTCCATCCCTCCACCTTCCAGGTCTTAACGGGTAGTGTGTGAAATACCAATGTGCAGTGAATGGAGTACTTACTTTAATGTGTAATTAGTGAAAGATAACCAGAGACCCTTTCAATCAAAACACAACATATTCCTGTGACCTCTGCCAGCTGTTTGACACTCCAACTGATTAGGTCATAACCTCACTCTTGGCCTGTGAGATGCATGAAGATGCCAGTCTATAAGCCAGTGGGATCAGTGGGAAACATGGGAAATTATAGGTTACATCATACATACATGATATATGTGGGAAATAGATGCTGAACGGTCTTGCTGAGAGTCATCTGAACTCCCATGCAACTGTGGTTTTATTATTTATTATATGGTGCAAATATGTAACTATTTTATTGTTTGGTATCAGTTTTTATTTGCTAGTAAGTCCCTGTAGCTGTGAAGAGTTAAAAAGGGAACACATATGTTTAATATAAAATTAAGTACAGTTTCTTGAGAAAGTTGATGAATGTGAAACTTGCAGTGTTAGTTGACATTTACCCCACAACAGGGGAATCATTGTGATGTCAGTGACTGAGTGAAAATTAAAAGACATAAATCTGCTGAAGAACATCAGAATCTACTTTAGAAGTTTGTGGCTATTTTTAAAAGAGTGTATCCAAAGACAATGCTTTACCTCAGATAGCTACAGAAGGTCTATTTATATCTAATAATGTGAGCACGACCTTGACTTGTCATTTAGATCAAGTGAGTTTCCTTCTTTTATTTAGAGGGTTTGTTGTTGTTGTTGTGTTGTTGTTGTTGTTACCAAAAAAGAAAAAAAAAAGCTTTCATGTTTTGCCTCTATTAGCACAAAAAACCACTTTGTAAACAGTTAAATGAGGCAAGTTTTACATTAGTGTCTTCAGATGTTTCAAATAGAAACACCAGACAAGTTAATTATAATGCTGGTCTGATTTTTTGGGTTTGATTTTTCATGGAATCAAAGCAAGGCTTTTAGATATTCAATCTTGAAAGATAAAGCCTCTAATGTTATAATAAATTGATTCTAAATTCAGTTAAAAAATTCAAACAGCAAGTGTAAATTTTTGGCTTTGTAGTGATAATATAAATACAAATGTGGTGGAGCACAATATCAGAATAAAGATAATGTTCTTAATAAATTGAGAAATTTACACAACAATGTTCTTAAATTGGTTGTAGTACATACATAATTTATAATTATATCCAAACAAGCTACACTATTTTACCAATCAAAAGAAGAGCTGTAGTTGTGCAAATTTAAATATTTTTGAAACTGAACTGCAAAATTTTTACAGTAATAGGGATGCTAAATTAAGGAAATACATCAGCATGGTATGTGGCCTGTCTTTGTTATATATCATCAACCAGAAATTTAGAAATGTTTGAGCCTTTGAAGAACTATTTCATATACCAAAAGATGTGTCCTACAATGATCTCAAACTTTTTTGGTAAATAAGCCCTCTAACTTTTGGTTGAATTTAATTCAAAAGAGTTGAACAATTTTAAACAAAGTATCCAAAATATGGAATATCAAAAAACTTCAGTTTTTGATTTAATGAATTATAGTTACTGAAAGCCAAGCTTGCAAACAAGAAGATATTAAAATTTACCCACCAAAAAGCAGGAAATTATTGAACATATTACATAATAAGAGTTCAAAATGTGTACAAATTTAAATTTTAAATTCTATGATTGTGGGGCACCTGGGTGGCTCAGTTGGTTAAGTGTCTAACTTGGGTTCAGGTCATGATCTCACAGCCCGTGGGTTTGAGCCGTTGTCAGGCTCTGTCCTGACAGCTCAGAAACCTGGAGCCTGCTTCAGATTCTGTGTCTCCGTCTTTCTGTGCCCCTCCCTGACTCACGTTCTGTCTCTCTCTTTCTCAAAAAGAAATAAACATTTAAAAACAAATTCTATAATTCTGCTCTGGATATTTCAATTTATGTAAAAACTCTTTTGATGGAGCTCCTATTTTATTTATTTATTAATTATTTTGTTTATTTCATTTCATTGTCTTTTCTTTTTTTTTTTTAAAGTAGGCTTCGTGCCCAGTGCAAAACCCAACACAGAACATGAACTCATGACCCTGAGATCAAGAGTCAGATGCTTAACTGGCTGAGCCACCCAGGCACCCTGGAACTCTTATTTTTAACTGAATAAAAAATGTTTTTCTCTTCCAGAATTAAATGATATCAAGAAAGTTTAATATTGTATAGCATCTGGAGGAGGGGCCAAAAATGGCAGAACAGCATGGAAATTTTTTTTTGCATCTCTTATCCCTGAAATGCAGCCTGATCAACACTAAATCATCTCACACACCTAGAAAACTGATTTCAGGATTAACACAACAATGTGCACAACCTGAACCACAGAACTCAGCAGGTACCTCTGTACCAGAGGTGCACTGGGGGAGAGAGAAGCTGTGGAGGGCAGGGAACTGTATTTGCTTGCAGAGAGAGGACAGAGATGGGGGAAGAGTACTGGAAAATCAGCCCCCCACCCAAAAAAAAAGCAGCTGGAGAGAAAGTGGAAAAGTGGAATCAGTCACAGGGATAGAACAAAAAAAAAAAGGGAGAAGGGAGAAAGGAGAGGGTTTAAGTTCCATTAAGACTCTATAAACAGGGGAAGTGCAGAGTCTGAAACTCTGCAGCTTGATACCTGGAAGTGCTCTGGTGGGAAGGGCAAATCCCCAGGAGCAGAAAGCGAGGTCACATGGGAGAGGTGGTTCCCCTGCTGGGAGGACATTTGGTAGAGGCTGTGTGGCCTCCCCACAGGCAAAGGCCCCAGCGGACCCTGGAGAACAGCCACATTGGCTGGTGCTGGAACAAGGACATTAAGGGGAAGCCTGGTGCCAGATGTGTGTTGTGATTTTCCATAAACCCTGAAACACTGCTGCTACAAGATCACGTGAACTGTTTTTGGAGTAGACTGGCACCCAGCTGCAGTCTCTGGGCATCAGCAGCAGCAGTCTCCCAAACAATCCTGGGGTTGGGTTGGCATCCAGCCATTGCTCAACAAGACCCTCCTACAGAAGGTCTGAGCAGGTCAGAGCTGCAGTCCCTCAGAAGTCAGGGGTTGGGAAACACAGCCGCATCTGAGTCAGGTGCCGCCTGGCAACCTGACTGCTTGGTCACAGACAGTGTAAAAGCGGGTAGTGGACAGAAGCCCAAGACAAAGGAAGGGTGCTTGATTGCCAGTCACAGAGAGCACAGAGTTCTGATACTAGAGACTGGGTAGCTGGGTGACACCATTTTCAGCCCTTCTGCACATGGGCATACACACCTACATACGCCACAACAATCCACCCCAGTAAGCTAAGCAGCACCAACTAGTGGAGAACAGACCTTTACACTAAACCCTGCCTAACTGGGCCAACAGTGCTCTTGACAAACACGTCTCTCCCCCTGCTTAGTTTATGGACTACAAAGTGCTTCATAGCTTCACTTCTATGGGAAACCAGATGTAATTTCAATGGTACTTCATTCTATTCGCTGGTCCTTTTATTCAATTTTTTTTCTTTTCTTATTCTTAAATACAGAAAAAGAAAAAAATCTATTTTTATTTTCTATTTTTATTAAAAAGATTTTTCTTTAACTTTTTCTACTATATTTTTTACATTTTAAAAATTTTAAAAATTCTATTTGACTTTCATCATTTTATTTTATTCTATTCAAAGCATTTTCCTTTTTTACCTCTTTTTTCCTTTTCTAATTTTTTCCTTTTATTCTCTAATCTGTCAAGCTTTTTGGGGTAGTATTGACATTTTAACAATATTTATTCTTCCAATCCATGAGTATGGACTGTTTTTCCATTTCTTCATGTCTTCTTCAATTTCTTTCATAAACTTTCTATAGTTTTCAGTGCACTGATCATTTACCTTTCTGGTTAGGTTTATTCCTAGGTACCTTATGGTTTTTGGTGCAAAAATATTTCAATAAAATGTTTTTAAAATAATAGAACAGATTCATTAGAAAAATAAAGAGGCATGTGGATTCCCTGGGTGGCTCAGTTGGTTAAGCATTAGACTTCAGCTTAGGTCATGATCTCACAGTTCATGAGTTTGATCCCCACATCAGGCTCTGCGCTCGTAGCTCAGAGCCTGGAGCCTGCTTTAGATTCTGTGTTTCCCTCTCTCTCTGCCCCTCCCCTGCTTGTGCTCCCTCTTTCTCTCTCAAAAATAAATAAATGTTAAAAAAACTATAAGAAAAAATAAAAATACAGAGGCATGTAATGAAGACAGATATGGCCAAGAAACTGATTAAAGTATGTGACTATCCAGAATAATTATTCTGCTTATGTTATTTTTAATATTCTAATAATAAAGTAGTTTTTTTAGGTTGTTTTAATATACACAGATATGTCATTTTAAGTTTTGAAAGAATTGCATTTTAAAATAGTTTGTATAGAATTATTTTACAGGCCCACCAATAGGGTAATGTCAATTTATTGATAAATAAATACAAATTTCAAACAAACATATGACTTGACTTATTTCTAGTGCCCCTTTTTACTCTCAAAAGTGCACCAGGTTGGACAATAAATTACATGGTGACCCTAATTACAGATGAAGCAACACGTTTTTTAAAACATTGCCTTTTTCCAAATGATAAACTGAAAGAACCAGGGCACCAATCATTTCATGTTTCTGATAGGTATATGATGGAGGTGCTTGCAGGTAGGGAAAGTTAGAGCAAAACGGAGGTCAACAAAAAGTAAAGAAGGAGGTATCATAAACATTTCCCCATATATAAAAATCAATGTTTCTGTAAAGAGGTAAAAATATTTAACATATGTATCTTACCTGTAAATGCACTAGAAAGATTAATGGCACTTGGATTCCGAAACTTGACATACTTGTCTGTCCACCATGTAATTCCGCTCCTTAGCATTGGGACTTCCATATGTATAGATGAATTAAGGTTGTAGGAAAGAATGATGGTATCTGTAAGGAAATTAAAAATTGTCAGAGATATAAGCAAGCATTTTTGCCCCACTTCAAAGTACAAAACCAGACACAGATGAAAAATAAACTAGGGTTTCAGTAGACTCTCAACAAGCCTACATGCAATAGGTGTTGGAATTATAAGACTATTATTTTTCTTGCCAAAGCCTCAAATATTGGAAAATGCTGTCAAGCTCCATTTAGCTCATGTTCCCTAACTACTTCAAATCTCTGGTAAGGGAGAACTTATTTGCAAATGAAATACCATAAGTCAATGGATAATGCATACAAAAATTTTTCTTGAACTGCCAGTTGCAGAGTTGATCTTCTGGACATTTAGGTTATTACACGCTTATGAAAAGGCACACCATGGAGACAGGAAAAGTCACCTACCATTGAATATGCTGTTGGCAATAGCACCACAAGGAGCGATGGGGGTCCCATTGTGGGACTTGCTAAATGGAGCACAGTTTCCAACATCCTGGATGCAAGATGATACAGTAAAGAGAAATGCTTTGGTAAATTCTCTTAGAATGTTAAAAGTGACAACACTGGCAATGTAAATCAACCCACAGTAATTTATTCACACATAACAAGATTATGGACTGCTACCAACTTTTCCCAGACTTCTGGCTCACTTAGACTCAGAAATTTTTGTGTTTTGGAGACGTGTATGTGTGCGTGTGTGTGTGTGTGTGTGTGTGTGTGTGTGTGTGTGTAGTTTTTTCCCCCTTATTAACAATATGTAACATACCAATATATCTGCAGAAAGGAACTTAACTTGCTGGCTGTGCTAAATATCACACTAAGCTACAGTGAAATACATTTTTAAACCCCTTTTTTGTCAAAGTGTAACTCATATTCTGAAACTATACAAATGGTGAGTTTATATAGCTAGATGACTTATCACAGGGAATCCATACAGCTAACTACCAGAATGTATCTAAAAAGAGTGTTTGCTAAAAAATCATTTGATTATCACTTGCATATAATAATCTCAGTATGGAAAAGGTTTCCTTCTAGCTTTTTTTGCTAGCATGGTGAGTATCATTTATCAAGAATAAAATTTTGTGTTCTAGGTGAGAAAGGGTATTTAATTAAACCAAAGTCTTTTAATCAATCAAGTAGGGCTGAATTTCCTTAATCTGGTCTGGAGTGAACGTCCCAGTTATTGGAAGAACAATGGTAGGTATACAGGGAACTGGATTGAGACCAACCACTCAGAGTTACTACCAAAATGGTTGGTGCAGGAAAGGATAACCATTTAATTGGACAAGACACACATTACTGTTTTGAAGAGAGAAACCATGCCTCTCAATAGCAATTATACTGAAAACCCAGCTCCTTCAATTTATGCAAGAATGAAATGAGCATTCCTGCCTTGTAAAACTTTATGTTTTTAGTTTATTTTCCAAACTCTCTTTTAGACTGAAAGATCCACCTGGTTTTTTAAAAAAGGAGTATTATACCAAATTAAATAAAGTCTTACCTTTAAATCTGTACCCACCAGTTGGCTATTACTTCTGGATAGAATATATCGATAAAGATTCTGATAGAAGCCATATAACTTGTAGTACAAATAAACATTGCCCTGTAAAGGAGAAAAGCAAGAAGAGGAGAGTAAGAAGAATTAACTAGAATATTAATAAACACAGACAGGATTTCTGTAATAAAAAGTACCACAGAAAAAACTGATGGGAACTGAAAATTTCTTTCTTAAAATTTTTTTCAAATTTTATTTTAGAGAAAGAGAGCGAGCGAGCACAAGTGAAGCAGGTACAGAGGGAGAGAGAATCTTAAGTAGGCCCCATTTTCAGCCCTGAGCCCCATGCAGGGCTTGATCCCACAACCCTGGGATCATGACCTGAGCTGAATTCATGAGTGTGATGCTTAATGGACTGAGCTACCCAGGTGCCCTGGGAACTGTAAGTTTCTTTATATCAAACAGAAACCCAAGAAATCATTTTAAAAAATCAGTGATGGAAAATCCTCATTTACACAGAATTATTAAAATAACCAATCAATTTATTTGAGATGATTTTGTAAGGGCTACTATGTTCCTGCCATGAAAAGATTTTAAAACCATGAAAAGATTTTGTATTCTCAATATATAAAATTGATGTAACAAATATTGTTGTTTCCTAGCAATAGTAGGAAAAATGCTTTGCCTAGGAGTTGTGGTAGGCATCAAAGCCAATGATTTCAAAGCAAATCCTTGAACATATTTGAAGCTGGAACCACCAAGCATATTTGGGTGCATGTGAAAGGCATGAGATTAGCCCTGTATGGTCTGTCTGGCTCTAGGGGTTTTGTCTTTGTATCCCTAGGATCTAACACAGTACCTGGCACACAGCACTTGCTCAAGAAATGGTGAACCATTCATTATGGACAAAAAAGGGGAATAGAATAACTCATGGTTCTGAAAGAAAGGTGATTTTCACCTTAGTGATAAGTCACCTTGTTGCCATGAGAGATGGTCCTTTTCATGTATGCTGTCCTATGAGGCTGCCTCATCACAGGCTCCCAGCATGCTTATCTTTATAGTGACATACCCAAATTCTCCAGCAGACTTGATACAGATTTTACTAACAGCATATATGATGCAAATGGAAATGACCAATGTGGCTGTTTATAATTAATATACTACCTACCTCCAAAATAATGAAGGCCTGCATCCAAAAATATGAAGGCCTTTATTAAGTGCTCTCCATATGTTAGATGCTATATTCAGCGCTAGAAATACAAATGTATTCCTTTTCAATCTCCTGCGTCTATTGATTCTCTTATACTATGGAAAAATGGCATTTTGGAAAGGCTTCTGGTCTCACCCCAAGGACACTTAAGTGGGTGAGTATGGAAAATGTGAGCTGGTACTCAGGGCAGGCTGGAAATAAGGGTCATGGTAACTGTGGCCAGTTACAGAAAACAACAAAGGCTGAAGAGCTCAGTCACTTGTAAGAGAAAAGTGTCTGGAACACCAAGAAAGGGGAGATTCTGGGTCACGACAGAGAGGTAGGCTGCAATACCATAAACAGAGAGCGTGTAAGGCGAGCGAGCCAGGCATAGCAAGAATGACTGATCGCCTTTCCTCACCCAACAAGCGAACCTCTATTGTTGACCCATAACTATAGAAAATATGAAACCCACAGAGTGGAATTTACCATACATTTTCTTGGAAGCTAAAAAGAGAATTCCACTTACCCAAAGTTATATGTTCATATAAAGGACAAAATAAACAGGCAAAGAACACTCACCACACCAGGGACAGAAGTGTTTCAATAACCTTTTTTCAATGATTCTTTGTCCAAGATTTAACTTAACAAAGCCTCCCAGATCATCATCTTTTTTATTGGTCCTAGAGGCATAAGGTACTTTATGGTGTTGCTTCTCTTTAAATTCAGTGGCACTTTGTGTAGGATTCCTAGTTTAAGGCAGTCTTCTGTGAATTTACTGACTAGCATGTGTAATGTGTGCTAACTGGTGAACCGAAGGCCCTGTTGTTGCCCTAACTGGTTTGGTTGGATTTTTATGAGAACGTCTTTGCCTGAAAGGAATGGTTAGCAGCTGGTAACATTTATTTGACTTAAAGGTTTCAAAGGACACAGACAGATGGAAACTAAAGCCCTTTAAGAATTTATCTTTTTGAATTTTTTCTTCAAAAATTTAAGTACTCTGAGACTCCAGGAAGGAATCAACCCTGCTGATACCTTGATTTCAGACTTTTGACTTCCAGAACCGTGAGAGAATGGTTTTCCGTTGTTTTAAGCAACCCTCCTGCCCTGCCAGTTAAGCAACACTAACTTTTTTTTTTTCAATTGAAGTATAGTTGATACCCGATGTTACATGAGCTTCAGGTGTACAACATAGTGATTTGACAAGTCTACACATTATGCTATACTTACTACAATTGTAGCTATCATCTGTTATCATACAATGCTGTAACAACACCATTGACTATATTCCCTATGATACACCTTTTTCCCTGTGACTTATTCATTATATAAATGGAAGCCTGTATCTCTCATTCCCCTTCACCTATTTTGCCCATGCCCCTACTCCCTCCCTCTGTCCACCACCAGCTGGTTCTGTGTTTATGAGTCGGTTTCTGCTTTTTAAGCAACACTTTAAAAAAAAAAAAAAGTTTATTTATTTTGGAAGAGAGAGACAGAGAGACAGAGACACAGAGAGAGGGAATGAGTGGGGAGGGGCAGAAAGAGAGGGAAAGAGAGAATCCCAAGCAGGATCTGTGCTGTCAGCATGGAGGCTGACATGGGGCTCCATCCCACGAACCATGAGATCATGACCTGAGCCAAAAACCAAGAGTCAGACACTCAGCAAACTGAGCC
This sequence comes from Leopardus geoffroyi, assembly GCF_018350155.1. NCBI lineage: Eukaryota > Metazoa > Chordata > Mammalia > Carnivora > Felidae > Leopardus > Leopardus geoffroyi. The sequence goes on along the minus strand of NC_059333.1, from coordinate 48,099,229 downwards.
ACTCAGGTGCCCCATAAACAATACTTTTACTTTGGGGGAGCAGCATGGTGAGTTGAGGAAGGCAAGAGAGGGCATAGCTGTAGAGAACTAGGATTCTGATCTATAAAAACACATATGTAAAACTTCCCTCACTGACTGCAAATATCACTTAACCCAAGTAAAACTCAGTAATTTCCTTACACTTTATATCTGACTTACCTAAAAAATTGATTAGGGGTGCCTGGGTGGCTCAGTTGGTTAAGTGTTCAACTCTTGATTTTGGCTCAGCTCATGATCTCAGGTTTGTGGGATCGAGCCCCCAGTCAGGCTCTATGCTGGCAGCGCACAGCCTGCTTGGGATTCTCTCTCTCCCTCTCTGTCTGCCCCTTCCTTGCTTGCATGTGCACTTTCTCTCAAATAATAAATATATAAACTTAAAAAAATTGATTAACACTAGCCATAATCAATATAGATGTATTCAGAATATTACTAATGCCAACATGCTTTCATTTGGGATCATAGGGGAAATAAGAAAGGGTCACATAAAACCAAAGCTTCCTAGGACATAAAGCCATACAACTTAGGACTTTATATTTCCTGCATTCATTTAGTCTTTCAACAAACATTTTCTGAGCATCTACCACATAAAATAGACTGTGCCGGGTACTGTGGAGGAAGCAAAGATTCATATGTTCATTCAATAAACATTAATTGAGCACCTATAGTGTGCCAGGTAACTTATAGGTGCTTGGGACACAACAGTGAGAAATGGACAATAAACAATACTATATCATAAACTATTAATTTATATGGCAAGTTAGAAGGTGGTAAGTATTAATGGAAAAAATTAAAATTACAGCAAGTTAACAAAGATCAGGAGTATTACAGGGGTGAGTTGAGTAGATATGTTGCAGTGTGAAATAGGATGGCCAGTGTAGACCTTACTGGGGAGAGGGTTGAGTCAAGACCTGAAGGAGGTAGGGCAATTAGCCAAGTGTATATCAGGTACAGGGGACAAGGCAAGAGAATGCCTGACTTATTTGAGGAGTAAGGGGTCCATTGTGGTGAGAGTGGGGTTGGGGGAAGAGAATGGAGGGACTGATTAGGTCAGAGAGGAAATAAGATGACAAATCATGTAAGGCCTTGTAAGAACTTAAGGTTTCACTGAGTAGAAAGAGGAGCCATACGGGGATTTTTTTTTTTTAAGTTTGTTTATTTATAATTTTTATACTCAACATGAGGCTCAAACTCATGACCCTAAGATTAAGACTCATGTGCCCTTCCAACTGAGCCAGTGGGGTGCCTCCACTGCAGGGATTTTTTGAACGAAGGAATAACATATGTCTTAGGATTTAAATTCTCACTCTGGCTGCTATATTGAAACATGAATATAAGCAAGGAGACCTATTAGGAGGCTATTTCAGAAATCCAAGTAAGAGGTGGAATGGCATGGAGCTAGGTGGTAGCACAAGAGGTGGGAGAAGTGGACAGATCCTGAATATATTTTGAAGGTAGAGCCAACAGGATGGATTGGGTGTGAAGTATCAGAGAATAAAGGGAGTCACAAATCACTCCTTGGGTTTTGGCCTGAGCACCAGAAGAATGGAGCTATTTTCAACTGAGATTGAGAAGTCTTTGGATGGGTTAGGGGTTTTTGTTTTTGCTTTTTTTTTGGGGGGGGGGAAGAGGGGTGCAGTGGATAAGGGGAGAAGTGGAAACCAGGAATTCAGTTTTAGAAATGTTGACTTCAGATATCGATTAGACATCCACATGGTGACATTAGGAAGGCAGCTGGAAATACAATTGTGGATTTGGAAGAGATATTTGGGATAGAGATATAAAATGGTGTTGGCAATAGATGGCATCTAAAGTCTGGAGATAGATGACATTTCCAAAAAAGTGAATGCAGTTAGAGAGGAGAAGACTGAAGACTGGGACTAAAGCCCTGTGGATCTCAACATAAAGAGTTTGGGGAAAAGGAAGAACAGCAAAGGAGCCAAAGAAGGGCAACCAGAGGGCTAGGAGGAAAACCAAGACAGTATGGGATCCTGAATGCCAAGAGAATAAAGTATGTCAAGGATGAGGGGGTGGTCACCTGTGTCCAATGAGTGACAAGTACTAAGGACTGACTGCTGGATTTATCAACATAGAAAGTCATCGGTTTCCTCACAATTTCACTGAGTGTTAGGGGTAAAAACCTAATTGGACTGGGTTTAAGAGAGAATGAGTAGAGAGGAATTAGAAGTAGCCAAGATAGACAACTCTTTTGAGGAGTTTTTCTGCTAACGGGAAGAAAGAAATGGGACAATAGCTGGTAGGGAAATTGGGAGAACAGAAGAGTAGTTTGTTTATCTGAAGAGAAGTGAAATAATATGTTTTGTATGCTGGGGATGATTGAGGACAAAGAAAAGCTGGCAATATATCAGAGGACAGAACTGCTGAATTAAGTCCTTATAGAGGCAAGAAAAATGGCCTCTATGTACAAGTGGAGGTAAGACTTCAAGACCGGAACAGGGATAGCTTATCTACGGTAACAGGAAGGAAGGTTGAGCATGTGGTGCAGATACTTGCAAGTGGGTAGTTGTGGTGTGACATGCAGAGCACGATCCCTTAAGTGGGGGAAATGCGTCCACAGGATATCACACAAGTGATTATAGGTTCATCAGAAGAATGAAAGTAGTGCTCCCAGGAAACAAATGTGGGCAAACTGTTTCTGGAGACATGAGTGAAAAGGGGGCTCAAGGAATGCTTACGAATGTTAGGCATCTAAAACAAGTGGCAGTGAGTGGGGAGATTTTCCAGGCAAATTAACAGCAGAAACATAGAGTTCTATCAGGCAAAAGCAAGTTGGCCAGTTGGCAGAAGTACAAGGTCTCCTTCCTCCTTTACCTTTTTATGAAAAGGTAGCTGGGCCTCAGGTGGTCAAAGAGCAACCTGAAACAGTGCTTTTTTTGGGGGGCGGGAGGACAGTGAACTGATTTTACGTGGTTTAAATTACGGAAAACCAAAGGCTGGGAGTGCAATTAGGTATCTCTGATAAGGGACCAGGAGGTCTGAGCTGAGGCAACGCCTAAATAATGGAGGGGACAGAGTGGTTGGAGAGATGGATTGAAGAAAAGTGCCCACACATCAGAGGCTTAGATGAAAAAGGAGCAGGCAGGGTAAAGTCACAGAGGAAAGTTTAGAGCCTTGGTGATGAGATCTTTACCAGAAAGGGAAGTGATGAGGGTTTTTCAGGAGAGGATGGTGAGTCTGGTTTGGGACCAGCTGAGTTTGAAGTGGAAGCAGGGCCTTGAGGTGGGTAGCTAAAGGGGAATGCTCAGTGGGAAGCTCAAGAGAAGACCTGCCTATACTTAGATCCTTCCATGCAGAATCAACTATGAAGAGGAGGGAGAAGGATCAACCAGGTCAGGGAGGAGGACGCCATTGGTGGAGGGGTGTGGAGTCCAGAGCACAGGACAGGACCTTTGAGGAGTTCAAGGGAATATAGTTTTTTCATTTCTTGAGTACCAGGTAAGATAAAAGATGCCTCTGGGATCTGCTAATACAGGGACAGTAATTAAGGGATGACCCCAGCTGTCATGCTCTGAAATCATCCTGTGTTTGCACCAAGGCCATGATGTCCCTGGCTGCTCCCAATGGCTGAGCACAGTAGAGATACTGAGGCAGACTTCTTTAGGGACTCTCTTTTGGCCTTGCTGAAACTTTCTAAAGAGTACACTGCAGTCTAACACATTTCTCCCTCACTTCCTTCCTCCTTTCCCTCCTTCTCTTTCTCCTCTCCTGTGCCTTTTCCCCTCCTTCCTTCTCCCCTTCCCTTTTCTTCACAGGGGTCAGAGTTGTGTTGTGGTCTGACAGCTGTCTCAGTCTCTTCTGGCTCTCTCCCCATTTTCCCTCACAGGCAGTCCCTCCAATAAATCTCTTGCATGTCTAATCCTGTCTTGGCATCTGCTTCTTGGAGGACCCAGACTAACACAGGACTTTAATCAGACCAAGAGCAGGAACTTCTCTTAATATTTCTTTGGCACTTCTCAGTGCCTGACAGTGAGCAAGGCCAAGAGTTGCCTTAGGGATTAGAAAATTGTATATGTAGATGGGAATGCAAGCTGGTGCAGCCACTCTGGAAAACAGTATGGAGGTTCCTCAAAAAACTAAAAATAGAACTACCCTACAACCCAGCAATGTCGCTACTAGTCATTTATCCAAGGGATACAGGTGTGCTGTTTTGAAGGGACACATGCACCCCCATGTTTATAACAGCACTATCAACAATAGCCAAAGTATGGAAAGAGCCCAAATATCCATCGATGGATGAATGTATAAAGAAGGCATGGTATATATATACAATGGAGTATTATTTGGCAATCAAAAAAAAATGAAATCTTGCCATTTGCAACTACGTGGATGTAACTGGAGGGTATTATGCTAAGTGAAATTAGTCAGTCAGAGAAAGACAATAATCATATGACTTACATCATAAGACAACTTTAAGAGACCAAACTCATGAACATAAGGGAAGGGAAACAAAAATAATATAAAAACACGGAGGGGGACAAAACTGAAGAGACTCATAAATATGGAGAACAAACTGAGGGTTAATGGAGGGGTTGTGGGAGGGGCGATGGGCTAAATGGGTAAGGGGCACTAAGGAATCTACTCCTGAAATCATTGTTGCACTATATGCTAACTAATTTGGATTTAAATTAAAAAAAGAAAAAAAAAAGATCAGTGGAGGGGTAAACTTTAAAAGATAGTAATTTTTATGGGAAAAATTTTGAAATCGTTTTGAATTCCTCAACTTCCTGTAATTAAAGACTAGTAAAAATTGGATCCAAATCTTAGGAGCTTAATCTTCCTAAGGAGAGTCTCTCTCCTTCTTGAACTTGTCTTTGGCACCATCGTAGTAGTTATAAAACATATTTCTGGGAAAACATTACTCCTTGTATACATGTAACTGTTTGCATCTTTGTACCTACCTTTCAGATAGGGCAGTAAAGTGATGTGCCTTTGTGCAAAAAAAAAAAAAAAAAGAAAAAAGAAAATTGTACATGTAGAATGACTTAGGGGTGGGGTGGGGGCAGGGGGGAAGGAAGGACATTCCCAGCAGGTGTGTGACCCCTCACACTAACTCACGTGTGACCTTGGCCAAGTCATTTAGCCTCTCAGCCCTAATTTTCTCACTATAAAATGAGTGGTTAGACTCAAAGATCTCTATAGTCCCCTCTTCTGTTGACATTTGGAATAAAGTCTGTCTCATTGATGTTAAGAATTATGTTAGAAAGTTGGACAGGTAAAGAGTCTAGAAACTTAGACAAAGGAGAAGAATAGCATTCCAAAGGAAAAAAGTAGGGAAAGAGTTGTGCATGAACTCAACACTTTATAAGATTCCTCACCCCCACCCTGTTTTATTTTTTGTGTTTTCAGATTTGGAAAGCACTTGGTGGAAATCATGAACTTATTGCCAAGTGTGAAATAGGAGTAGATCTGTGTACAGCCAGTTGAAGGCTCTTGAATTTCACTTACCTGCATTGTCTCTGAAAGGTAAAAGGGAATAGAGCAGGTGCATTCTTTGTCAAAATTAATAGCATCTTCTCGCAGTTCTGCACAATTTGCACATATTTTTGTGTATTTAATCTATCAGACAGGGAAAAGAACAATTAATTGAAAAGTTACATGAGTACATTTCTTAAAAATCAAGTCCTGAGTCCACCACCTAAGACTTCAAGCTCTCTGGGTCAAGGGCATGGATGCTGGGACATGACTGAAAAACAACCTACAGTAGGGGACAAAAGTGTTTCTGCAGATGCTAGGGAAGAGTGGGCCCTTTTACAGTCTTTCACTTTGGGACCTGGCGGCATTTTGCCACTGACCTGGAATTCAGTGTTTCTACTGCATATTTACGTAACCAGTTATGATAAAGGCTCATGTCTTGATCATAAAGAGGTGTCATTAGGAAAATATTCGTCAATGACTCACAAGAACTGGGCCTACAGCTTGAGGCTAATCAGCTTTATGGGGAAGTCACTTCACTGTGTTTCCATTCTATTGTATGGAAAATATTTATACTAATGAATTTTTCTACATGACATCTAGAGGAAGTTATTAAAAAGGACCAAAAACAGAAAAAGAAATGCTTCCAAAATGTAGGGTTATTTATATACGTGGAATAATTCTGCTTTAAGTGTTATCACATTCTGTTTTTTAAAAATCAAATTCTGTGAAAAATGGTATAGTGGACTCTTTAAAAAAGGGCGGTGTGTTTCCAATGAACAAATCCTATGAGCTTTGGCTGAGAGCCTCAGTTATGTAAAGATACAGCTGGAAGAAGCCTAAGGAAGGGAGGCTCACAGAGAGGCCACTGAGGCTGTGCATTTCCCTTCTGTTTCTTCCTCATTGTGTTGAAGAATAATTGGAAGATTATGGGAATGGGGAAGAGCAAGCAAGCAAGGAGTGGCCTTCTCCTTGGTAAACTGCCAATGGGATTTACGATTCTTTGGGAGGGAAGACCAACAAGAAAGACTGGATTTTTTAATCCTTGCAAACCACTGGAGTTTTGAAGCCAAAACTAAATTAAAAATTAGCCAAAAGGCTACTTAATTGTACCTAGATGCTTATATTTACTTAAATCTTTAATTAATTATTAAATCATTCTTTAAATACAGAGGAAGGCTTGAACTATTATTTTGGAATATATTGATGCCCTTTCTGTTTGTGAAACTGCATTCTGATTTTTAAAAAGCTTTAAAGAACAGGGCTCTCTCAGAACTGACAGCACACTAAACTGTGACTGAGGAAACTGGGGTTCAGTTCAGCCGATCTCTGACCTTGAGTTAAATACTTAACCTCCGGGGCCCACACTTTGTTCATTAGCATTATTTTATCTATCAATTAATCTGTGACCCTGTTGTAGTAGTATACATTTTGCTCCCTGCATTCTTGAGCCCTATTAATGCAGAATTAGAAAAAAATGGTGATCTTTGAGTAGATGATATCTAAGGTGCTTTCTAGCTCTAAAAACTTTAGCCAAACCAAGGAAGCAGCCTAAATGTCCATCACAACTGATGAATGGATAAAGAAGATGTGGTATATATACAATATAGCCATAAAAGAGAATGAAACCTTGCCATTTGCTACAATGTGGATGGAACCAGGGAGCATAATGCTAATAAGAGAGATAAGTCAGTCAGAGAAAGACAAAAACTATATGATTTCACTTATATGTGGAATTTAAGAAACAAATGAGCAGAGGAATAAGAGAGAAACAAACCAAGAAACAGACTTTTAACGATAGAGAACAATCTGATGGTTACCGGAGGGTAAGTCGGGGGGCGGGGGGAGAGTGAAATAGGTGATTAAAGAATACACTTATCATGATGAAAAAAATAATAAGATAAATAAAAAAAAATATGAGGAAAACATATCTCTGACCTACTGTCTCAAATGGCCTTATAAATCTATAACTCTAAAATGACAGCAAAGACCACAGTCTGCTCCTTATATAATTTTGGAGAGGCAGGAATGATCATTCTTGCTTAAAGTGAATTTGAAAAAGGTCACTTCCTTGTTGTCGCACAGGGCTAAGTGAGAAGAGGAAAGCCACTCAGAACTCTTCCATTGGGTCTGTACTTGATCATGTTGGCCTGGGATATGTACTCCATCTTCTCACCCAATATAATGAAATACATCCATGTGCAAAAGAGGATCTCACTGTCACAGCAGTTTCTGGTTTTCTTGTATAAAGAAAAAAAAATGTTAGAAATAGTCCTATCTGAAGTGACTTTTAAAAAAAGTCAATTGGAAAATCTCCTTAACATGATAAAAATCATTCTGTTGAAAGTTGTTTGCGGAATGGCTTTAGTGAACCATGGGGTGAGGTTCCCTTCACATGCATAGGGTGACAGCATTTAGCAATGGTGGCCTCTTAATGGAGGCTGCACTTCATAGTGGGTTGGGGTGGATAACCAGAAAGGAAGCAAGGAGGACATGGGAAAAGCAGAAGAACCAGAAAGGGGCTGGTGAAGAAGAAAATAGAAAATTAAGTAGGATGAGCTGTTTGTGGAAATAAGTATCATTAACCTTGTAAACCAGTTACTTTGCCTTCCACAAGGCAAGTATAATTTTCTCCTGCCATTTTGCATCTGCCCCTGGTGAGGCCTGGTGGTTTACATCTTACACCAGACAACTCAAAAGGACTTAATGGTATTTAGTTCCTGGGGAGATAAATTGCTGGGAGCAGAAAATAGAAGTGGAAAGGCATTAGAATAGTGTGGTTTGGAAGGAAGACTGGGGCCTGAAACGGTGTTTTCCTCTTTGAAGTCCTCACCATTTGCCCTAATCCATTCCTTCAAGAGTTTGTGCCTATTATGTACCGACAGCGTGCAAGGAAGGGGCTGTGGATGTGCTGAACAAGGCAACCATGGCTGAGCTCTCTGTTCTTCACACACACTACCTTACCTGCTCTACCATTAGCTCATTGAGGGCAGGTATCAACTTACTTATCTTTACTCATTTGCAAACCCAGCAGAACTCTTAGCACCTTCAGACACTCATAAATGTTAAGTCAATGTTGACAGACTTGGCCTTCATACTTTTGTTGTTAGCCATTATCAGGAGAGGGAATAGATCAGCTTTCCAAGGCTGCCTTCAGAGTGGAGGTCATAGCCTGGAGATGTCTGGTAATCTGCTCAAAGCGGATTTGAATGAAACATTTGCTTACTTTGTTAGACTGAACTGAATGTGGGCATGGCTGATCTAACCGACCAACTCTTATGTCCCCTCCTCAGACCAGCTTCTCAGATTCTCATCCTCCAACAGTTTGTTAATCACATTGACAAAGGCTTGCCATGGGGCGGGGGGTGGTGTGCCCTTAGTTTCAATTTTTCTCAATCTTAAGTAGAATTTGGTTAATTTTTCTAGGTATCCTTAAGAGGCCAGAAAGATTTGGGTTCTTGCCTTTCCTAAATTAATGATCTCAGAGGGAGTTCACTTGCAAAGGGAAAGACACAATGCTTGAAAGCGGGACAAAACTGAAGACTTCTATCTCTGTCTCTTCATTTTTTTATCAGCGTGACTCATGGGCATCTGGCAGTCATGTGGCCCTGCCTCTCCTTCTCCTACCTCTACGAATCCTTGGTCAGCACTCTGCCAGCTGAAAAAGCTTCTGCTTTGCCAGGTGCCTGTAAACAAATAGCTGAGATGACCAATGTGAGAGTGACTGTCCTCAAGAGGGAGTAGGAATGAATAAAGCCAACATACAGAGGCTGCCATCATCTGCACCAGCTGAGAAAGGGATGTTCCAGTGTCCTCTATTTCCAGTCTCATCTATTGAGGGGCTCTGTTCGCATACTGATCGCTCACTCATTTATAGTTCTAAAGCTGAAAATTCTTAGAACCTGCCTTAAAAATGTAATGCTTTAAAAATGTAATGCCTTAAAATTGTAAGACGGGACAAACCTCTATTTCCTTGATACTCTTTGCAGACAATATAAGGATGATGCCCACACCAAGGCAGAATGCTCCTGTGGCAAAAAAGCCAGAGAGGACTCCAGTGGCTGAGAGCTGTAACCGGTAGGCGGGCAATTGCTGCTGCTTCAAGGCAGTGTTGTCTGGCAGTTTGGATTGGCAGATCTGGGATGTCTTCTTCATTTTGGTCCTGCAGGTGATGGGGTTGTACTTTTGAGACATTTATAACATTGCTACTCATAGTAATACTGCATAATGATAATACTAAGTTAAGAATTATACGAACCTTCCTCTGTAGTTGCTGTCTTTCTTCTTCCCAGAATTATTCAACTGAACCTGATATTCAGCAGGAACACGGCTCTCTTCAATCAGCCATTGCTAGGTATATTTTACTTTAGGCTCAAAACAAAACAAAAACAAAAACAAAACAATCCACCCCCTTCCCCCCAACAACTTGTGCTAAATGCCATGCCTAAAAGGAATAGTCCCCAGCAGGGGACTAAACCAACATCTGGTGACCTTGGGAAGCAGTTATAACAGGCTATTTCTGGTATGTGGTGACTAATTCAGGGCAAGCCCTTCCTGAAAGGGGGAAAATGGATTTATCTTTAAGAACTTGCCTAAAATCTTGGAGATTAATACAAAAAATAATAGGGCTATCAGGTTTTTTACAAACATGGCTGCCTCTCACATAAATATAAACTAAGTTGGAAAAATGCTCTCAAATTACAGCTAGCTTTGCTATTTGTGATAATGACGAAGAGGGAAGGAAACAGGGATTGTGGAACACAGATGTCTAATCTCAATAACTGCCAATTTTTTCATCCATAAGAAAGACTCAGGTAGAAAACGTACATAAAAGCATCTAAACTTCTCCCAAGCATGTGCTTTGGAGTAGCTCAAATGAGGCAAGAGAAAGGAAGAGGAACATAGATAATCGGTTAAATGTTCAATATTGCCATACAGTAGAACTGGTTTGGTTTGGGGTTTTTCTCATTTATCAGAAATCTCCTAACATCATTTTTATTAGGCTGTTAATAATTACTTCCTCTTCTTTAAGATGTATTTAAGATACAGAATTAGAATTTTAAAAAAATGAGTTTCTAATCTTCCTTTTTAAATTAGCATTAGGCAGAGAAGCCATGCTGGACTATTTAAAAAAACTTTTTTTTTTTTCAACGTTTATTTATTTTTGGGACAGAGAGAGACAGAGCATGAACGGGGGAGGGGCAGAGAGAGGGAGACACAGAATTAGAAACAGGCTCCAGGCTCCGAGGCATCAGCCCAGAGCCTGACGCGGGGCTCGAACTCGCGGACCGCGAGATCGTGACCTGGCTGAAGTCGGGCGCTTAACCGACTGCGCCACCCAGGCGCCCCTGGACTATTTTTATATTAAAGAAAGCAACAACTTTGGCAGGTGTAGCTAGTTGAAAAGAATACAAAATAAATGCAAATGCTTACACTAGGCGTGTAAAAGTCAGAGTCAAAGCTTCCCACTTGCAAACTGGGAAAAGCATAATACCAGTGGGAACGTCTCAGCAAGTCACTTGAATCTGACTTGGAGATGGTGAAGAATATGGCTGCCAGTATCAGCCTTGTGTGAGAAGATGGCAGCAAACACTTAACTAAGTCATATCTACCATTTATTTCACTAAGTAAACATGGTCAAGAACTTGGGTTTAAAAGGCAGTAACAGCCTACAAGATTAGATTATATGTGCATGGTTGGTGTAGAAAATAATCAGGTCTGTCTGCCATCTACGTACTTGGTCCAACATTGGGTGGGATTATACTACACAGATAACACCTAGCAAACGGGTCATCACAGTATCAAATCTGTAAGAACAGAATTTTTTAGACTTTTTATAAAATAACAAAACCAAACTAACCAAAACCCCAAACCAAAAAATCTTTACATTAGTATATAGTCAGGGCTCTCCAGAGAAACAGAATTAATCAGAGGTATATAAAGAGATTTTGTTGTAAGGAATTGGCTCACATGTTATGGAGGAGGCTGGCAAACCTGAACTCTGTAGAACTGATGTCTCAGGTTGAGTCTGAAGGCCAAAAGGTGGTGTAGAACCAGGTGCTGAGGTCCCAGTTTGAAGGCTATCTAGCAGGAATAGCTGATGTTTCAGTTGGAATCAGAATTCTCTCTTCTTGGAGGTGGGGGTGGTTTGTGGGGGTGTGCGGGAGGTGGACAGGTCTATTTAGGCTTTCAACTGACAGGATGAGGCCCACCTACAGTAAGGAGGGCAATCTGCTTTACTCAAGCCCACTCATTTAAATGTTAATCTCTTCCAAAAACACCCTCACAGAAACACTCAGAATAATATTTGATGAACTGTTTGGGCACCCTATGGCCCAGTCAAGTTGACACATAACATTAACCATCACAGTAGTAAGTGAACACATATCTGGGACAATGTTCTTGAAATAGCCAGATCTTACCTTATGGGAACTTTTTTAAAAAAATTAATTTATTTAAATTCAAGTTAAGTAACATACAGTGTAGTATTGGTTTCAGGAGTAGAACCCAGTGATTCATCTACAGGCACTTTTATATTTACATATTTTTCTTCTAAATAAACCTACTCCAAGCATACAAATATACTTCATATACTCTGCTTTTCAAATTTCTAGAACTGGGTTCCTTAACGTCAGTAACTTCCTTAACTGATTAGTATTTTGGGCCAGATATTTCTTTATTGTGGGGCTGTCCTGTAGGATGGTAGAATGTTGAGCAGTATCCTTGGCTTGTACCTGCTTAATGCCAGTCATAACTCCCCCACTATATGCTAGAAGTTTCCCCCCAGTTGTGACATCCAAACATGTCTCCAGACAGTGCAAATGACCCTGGGGGAGGGGGGGGGGAAATGCCCTGGCTGAGACACACATTTCTAGATTGATATGGATATGACAATTTGTTAGCAGCTGTTATACTGTGGTATCATCAGACATTTCAGACAGTGATTTTTTTTTTTTAAGCCCTTGCTTTCAGTTCTCTTTAACTGCTATGCAGATAGCTTCCTCAGGCATTACAGACATTTTCTGTAAATCTGAAATTATTTTAAAATAAAAAGTTAAAAAATAATTAAGACAACTGTAGTTACACTGTTGTCTCTCATACGTTTGCAAAGTGCCACAAAAACACTTCCAGCTCTTTCAACCACTACTGCGGCCACCCTTCACACTGAGACCAGGCTTTAGTTTAGAAATCTGTTCCATGAGTACCATCACATGGAATCCTCAACAGTCCTCAGAGACATCATTCCCATTTTGAGGCTGATGAAACTGAGGCTCAGAGAGGGAAGGGGCTTGTCTAAGGTTTGCCCAACTGCTCTTTCCCTGCTCCTGCACAGTAACATCAGAGCCCAGTGGGTGGAAAAAAAACTCAGTCTGCTCAAAAAAAAAAAAAAAAAAAAAAAATCACACACAAGCTGGTGATACTTTATTATACAGAGAGGTTGGCAAAGGACAGCTTCAGTTTTGTCAAAGAATCTCCATCACAAATTTCTAGTGATTCATCTGGTGATGCAGTTAACATAATAAAACAATAGCTGATATTTACTGAGTGCTTGCAATATTCCAGAGCTATTAAACGAGATGCAAATCCCATAAAAACTGGAATTTTCATAGGACCCAGACTTAGAAAAGGCCCAGCTTCAAAGATTCTGACTTGCACAGACTGAGGACTCCCATTTCCAGAAGTTCAAAAACCTCCTTTCTTATCTAAAAGAGAAACAAGAGGGGGAAAAAGAGGTTAAGACCAAGAAAAGATAGTCTTGGTGAATAAATTCAACCATCTGGACATCCTGGTATTTAGATAGCTGTTATGGAGGGCAAAAATCCTAACTTGTGTTTTATTCAGAGTTGAAATATTTACTTAAGTAAAGGAAGAGATACTATATAAAACATCAGTTTCATTAAAGTGCCCTTTTGTTACCATTCAAAATAAAATCTCATTAAAAAAATCTTATACAAAGATGTTTCAAGGTACCCAAAGTATGCCTAGATTACACACATATTTCAATATAGGATAACTGATAAGAATGACATCAACATAATAAAAATAACTATGGATAAAAAGGTGGTTTTTTGACACAATTTCTTATATTTAGAAAACTCATGGTGGATTACTCAGATTTAATATTAGAACTGAAATAATTAAATATGGCCTCATGTGCCTAACATCAAATTTGTTAAACTGGTTTTATTTTATTTTATTTTTTTTTTTAATTTTTTTTTTTTTTTTTCAACGTTTATTTATTTTTGGGACAGAGAGAGACAGAGCATGAACGGGGGAGGGGCAGAGAGAGGGAGACACAGAATCGGAAACAGGCTCCAGGCTCTGAGCCATCAGCCCAGAGCCTGACGCGGGGCTCGAACTCACGGACCGCGAGATCGTGACCTGGCTGAAGTCGGACGCTTAACCGACTGCGCCACCCAGGCGCCCCTGTTAAACTGGTTTTAAAAAAACCCAGCCAGTTCAGGGGACAGGATGTGTGTGTGTATAGGAAACTGAGAAAGTTGTCTTTTAACTTGTACTGATATCTGATATAACTCACTGATTAATCATAATCAGGTTTGGTCATTCTGGGGATATATATAGTTTTATGTGGTAAATTAATTCATTCAGCACATTTGGAGAATTAATTTCAAATTCTTTGATAGTTACTGCCATGATGGTTGGTGACTGGCAGTCATGTTAATTATTGCACAAACCCTTTTCTCTCCAACAGATACTTCTAAACATCAGGCTAGCTTGAAAAATTAGCTCCATGGTACACAGTAGGTGGAAAATCAATTTTTCATATTTTGATGATACTAGATTACTTTCATAAATATATAATAAGCTAATGCTTATGTGGCCACAAAGGCATTCAACCAGTTTTAATTCACTGAGACAGCAAAATAATTTCCCTACCCCAAGCCAAAATAGCCCTCTATATTAAGTGAGTGAGGTTTTGGGTATGGGAGATGCAGGCCATGAGGCAAGTTTGTGCCCCCACTCCCTAGAGCATCTGTAAAGATGAAAGACAAAGATGACTATGTTTCTAAAGCAAGGCACACAAAAATATGCCAAGTCCTCCAGAGCTTCCTGTTTCTCAAAGGTACAGTACAGATGTGGTCCCCAGTGGGGCAGAAGCCATTGGTCATTTAATGAAGAAACAAAGCTGATTCCTACAAAAGACATGGAAAGGATACAGTTAGGTCTAAGGGGTGAGATGGACTTTATAACTGCAGTTACTTCAGAGTTAAAAGACAGAAAGAATTTCAATGGCCAGAATTTGCTGGCTCCTGATGTCAATGACTTTATTACTGTGTTTGAACTTAAGCTCAAGCTGAAGAAAAAAAGATTACAGGCTGGTTACACGGTACCTCGGGAATGTCCATCATCCTCCTCAACTTCTGATCTCTCCAGTTCCAGTCAAAAACCAGAAATTTTAAGGGGTTCAAATTAAGGCCACCTGAAAGAGACAGAGAGAGAGAGTTGCTACAGCAAAACCTTATGATAGAAGCTTATCCAAATGACTTTTTAGTCTCCAGGTTGCTTTTTGCCTCATTTGCTGTCCTCTCCCCCAGCAACTAATCTCTGCACACTAAGTGCAGCCCTTGCCTGATGGAAAACAAATGCAGAACTCGGAGATTGCTTTCCTTATAATCTTATCACTGATTCTGAGGGAAGCAGAGAAGCTGCTAAGCTCCTCAACTGCTCAAATCCTGGCAGAGAATCAATCCCAAGACTCTGTTTCATGAAGCCCCAGAGGGTGAAGTCTCATTCCTGACAGGAATTTGATAAGATGGATCCTGCAATCTAGGTGTGGCCTTTCAGAGGAATTGAATCCAATGGAATCTGAATGACTCTGAGAAGATGAATGGACAGAAGGATGAGGCTGGTGTTTGACGTTTAATTTTAGGCAGAAAAGGAGGTAAATATGAATGGGTTCTATTCAAAGTGTGCTACCCTTTGAGAAGACTAGCAAACCACTTAAGGATTCCATTTCTGTCTTCCTATCTATCTAGAGACAATTATGGAATGTGGGGCCAGAGGGGACTTCAGCTATTGTCTGTTCCTCAGAGGTCTCAGAGTTGGTCACAGTTAGTTTTTCCCACTACCCCAAGTTGTTTCATGTGGCATGTGGAAACATAACTGAAGCCTTCCTCTGCAGCGCTTCCCTTCAACTCTTCTCTGTGATTATTTCAGTATTTCCCCTTCTGTCCAAAAGCCTTTTTCATTCTTCTTATAATTATAATGACTCCTATTTAAATTTCCCTCTGCAAAATTAAAAATGGTAAGTTGAGAAGGACAATGGGTTGGTAGTCTACCCTTAAAAATAACTTACTGTTGGTGGGAGAGCAAACAGATAGTCTCTCAGGAAGGCACTAGAGCATTATATAATAGAAGCTTAAAATGCTTACTATTTGATAAAATAATTTTCTTTCTATGACATATCACTATAAAAACATCAGAAACTTAAATACAGTTAATGGGGTACCAGCATAGCTCTGTTGGTAGAGTATGTGACTCTTGATCTTGGGGTTTTAAGTATGAGCCCCACATTAGGTATGGAGATTACTTAAAAACAAAATCCTTTTTTTTAAAAAAAGAAATAAACTTAAATATAGTTACTTGCAAAGATGATCATTGCAGTATTATTTATAATAGCAAGAATTTAGAAATAATCCAGGTATCCTATCTAATTACTAAAAAACAATATAACTTGGGGTTAATCCAAAATATATAAAGAACTTATGCAAATCAGCAGCAAAAAACACCAATTAATCTGATTTAAAAATGGACAGAGGAAATGAATAGATACTTTTCCAATAAAGACATTCAAATGGCCAATAGGTACATGAAAAAGTGCTCAACATCACTAATCATCAATCATATTATCAAAAACCCCCACAAGAAATAATAAGTGCTGGTGAGGATGTGGAGAAAAGGGACCTATTGTGCACTGTTGGTGGGAATGTAAATTGATACAGTCACTATGGAAAACAGCATGGAAGGACACTCAAGAAATTGAAAATAAAACTACCATATGATTCAGCAATTCTACTTCTGGGTATATATCCAAAAGAAACGAACTCACTATCTCAAGAAGGTATCTGCACCACTATGTTTATTGCAGCGTTATTTACAATAGCCAAGACATGGAAACAACCCGTAGTATTCATCAACGAATGAATAAAGAAAATTCACACACACACACATCCACACACACACACACACACACACACACACACACACACACAGGGGAATATTATTCAGCCATAAAAAGGAAGGAAATCCTGTCATTTGTGACAACAGGAATGGACCTTGGGGGTATTATGTTAAGTGAAATAAGTCAGACAGAGGAAGACAAATACTGTATGATCTCACTTATATGTCAAATCTAAAGAACCTAACTCATGCAGAACACATTGGTGGATGCCAAAGGGAGAGGGTGGGGAAAATGGATGAAGATGGTCAAAAGGTAAAAACTTCCAGTTGTAAAGTAAATAAGGTCTGGGGATGTAACGTACAGCACAGTGACTGTAGTTAATACTGTACTGTATATTTGAAAGGTGCTAAGACAGTAGGTCTTAAGAGTTCTCATCACAAGAAAAAAATTTATAATTATTTGAGGTGATTGATGTTAACTAAATTTATTGTAGTAATCATTTCGCTATATATGTATAAAGTCATTCCATTGTACACACTGGACTAATACAATGCTATAGGTTAATCATATCTCGATAAAACTGTAAAAACAAGTAGAATATTATGTACATATTATACAGCCATTAAAAATTAAAAATTAAAAGGGCACCTGGGGGGCTCAGTTGGTTGAGCGTCCAACTTCAGCTCAGGTCATGATCTCACAGCTCGTGAGTTTGAGCCCTGTGTCGGGCTCTGTGCTGACAGCTCAGAGCCTGGAGCCTGCTTCAGATTCTGTGTGTCCCTCTCTCTCTCTGCCCCTCTCCTACTCTCTGTGTTTCTATCTCAAAAACAAATAAAAACATTAAAAAAATTAAAAATTAAGACTATTTCATAATGAGGAAAGTCCTCATAAGATATGCTAAGTGGAAAAGGCAAGTTATAAAATTATGATATGTAGCATGATCTCCACTTACAAAAATAAGTATATAAATGCATAGAAAAAAAGACTAAAGGAAATATATTCAGTATTATCTAACAAGTGATTTTCTCTAAAGTGATATATTTTCTTTTCTGTGCTTTTTTGCATTTTTGAAAGGCTCTTATAGTCAGAAAATCTGCTTCGTTATTAGATTAAAACAATATACTTCTGTCTATAATTGTACGGATTCCATGCCATGGGATATCTTTCGAAGTCTGGAAACTTTCCTTAATATATTCTACATATAAACATCTTAAGCCATAAACAGCTACATAAAACGAGTTATGTGCCATTGCTTTGTTACATTTCCAGTTTCTAGAGGGCTGGGATTGGTCTCTTTAAATGCTTTGTATGTAGCTTAACACCCGTGGTTAATGAATATTAAATCATGCATCCAATCAGAATCAGAAGTAAAAGTTATTTTCATTAGTATTATAAAAAATCAATAGATCCTTAAATGATTTTTTCACCCCTTAAATGAAATAAGCTTTCACACTGAGTCCTCACTACTCTCCAGAAATCAAATCTCAACAATCTGTATGTAGAGTTTCGTTTTCTCTTTCTCCCTCTCTCTCTCTCTTTTAAATATGGAGAAGAGTGGCCCTATTGCATGGGGTTCCTGGTGACATACAGACAACCATCTGGATTCGAGGTGGGGGAGTGAGGTGAACCTTTGGCTAAGAGCTGTGCGAGAGGCAGGGTCCATCCCTGGACCCTCCTGCTGCTCAACCAATCTCTCCCAACTGTCTCACAGGTAGGCTATTAGTGCCTCTCATCTGTTCCTTCACTACAATGCCCTCCTATGTCCACAAGACAAAAATCCAAACTCTTCAACTTAGTGTTCAAAGTCCTTCCTCCACAATCTGACTTCCTTTCGAGTTCAGTCACCAGCTACTAAAGCCCACAAAGTTTCCAACCAAGAAAGTTATTCTCTTTAATGAAAATAATAACTAGCATTTATTGAGTCCTTAGGGTGTGAAATTCTTTATTGGCACTTTGTTATCATATCAATCCCAGGAGGAAGATACTATCACTGTCCCTCATCTGAATACAGAAAAAGATTTAGAGAGGTTAAGGAACTTGCCAAGGTCACAGAGCTGGTCAGTTGCTGGATCTGGGATTTGACTCTGAAGGTCTGAATCCATGAGAGCTTAACACTGTATCTCAGTCATGTGTATCTGCCTGCCCTCTTCTGATTCAGTGATTCTCCTATTCCTGTTTTTCTCACATTTCCATACTTCAAAGATCCTATTTTAATCCTCCTCATACTTCAAAGATCAGTTAAAGACCCTTTTCTCTGTAAAGCCTTCCATATAGATTCAGCCTCCATAATAATCTATTTCCACTCTTATAGGACTTGGAGGTGCTCATTTGGCCCTTGGCATTTAGTGCCTCATTTTGTCAATCTCATTCTATGTATATTTATCTTTTCAAGGATCAGGAGCTCTTTGAGGGGGAAAGCCTCTAGAACTAGGAACGCCTAGACTAAGAGACTGTGGGACAGCCACTTAATGCTTCAGAGCTTCAGAGTTTTCTCTTCTATGAAAAAAAAAAAGCTAGCATGCAAGGGTGCCATGAATATTTACTGAGATACATAGGAGTGTGTGGCATAGCACCAGTGCAAGTAGGAACTCAAAAACTGTGCTTCCCTTCCTTGTCTGGGGTTGCCAAGTCTGTCACTTCTTTGTAATTGCACAGACCTTTGTACATAGTGGGTTCATTTAACCCTGGATGATTTTCATCTGGAAAGAAACACTAGTATTTTAAGCTTTTGTTTGCTTTTTGGCAAATGACCATCTCTATATTAGTTATTACATTGATGAACATATTACTTTTAGATATATTAAAAAATCTAGGAATAGTTCCAATTGTAACAGAGTTCTATTAGTATATTAAATAAGTAATTTGGAAGTGAGTATTGAAAAGAAATCTTTAATCAGTCTGGCAGGTAAAACAGGTAATAAGATCATCAGCAGATTAACAAGTTTTAGGCTACTGACTTTCAGAGAGCCAACAAATTATAAAAACCCAGCGGTGGATGTTGTCTGGAATACTTTCTGGGTAAAATACTATAAGAGAAATGAATTTGGGAGAAACACTCTAGAATACCCATATTTCATCCATAGAAACCTCATTTTAGTTTCAACATGTTTTATATATAAGCCCTCAACTGAAATGGAAGTCTTGGGGAACCAAGATTCAATTAATTAAGAGAGAAATAATCAACTCATCTAGCTCTACAAATTCTAGAGGTTGCAAACTGGTGGAAATGAATTGTGGATCCACTAACCTGCTTAAAGCAAGTGGAATCTGAATGTGTGTAGGTGGGCACATGTACTGAAGTTTGCCACAATCCTTACCATTCCCTACTGCTTCACACCTGCCTGCTAGCTCTACTGATACAAAGCTAAGTTTCCAACTCCCCAATCAACACAGAAGTCTGGTTTCATTATATCACAAATGTGGTTTCCTAAACTCACATGGGGGGTAAGGCAAACTCCCAGTACTAAGTAGGCATATCAGCGCCTCTTTTCATACCTTGTTTAATGAGTTCTTTAATCCTTCCTGGAGTTCCTACACCCAGGTGCACAACACGCTTCTCCAGCAACTTTACCTGCTCCTGGACCTATTTATTGCAAGACAGAAGAGAGGAAAGAAGAGTCTTTAGAAAGTGCAAATCATAGGCCAATTTAGAGCACTTTATCCAAAAGTTAAGGAAGTAAAAAAGCAAATGGGCTACCCTTGTTTAGGCTCAACATCCAGGGCAATGAAAGTTAAAGTCAAGATAGAAAAGCATTGCCCTATAAAACCGGGGAATCTTCAGAGAATGCAGGGGTCAGATCTCAGCTTCTGTAGAAAAATCTTGGCGCACAGAGGAGTTGTGACTGTTGTGGGGGCAGGTGGGCATGCAGAAGCAGGGAATGCAAAGAACACCAGAATAGTTGTTAAATATGTTATATAAGAACAAAGAAAATATCAGCTAAGGAGATAAGAAAAAGCTGGGAGTGGCCTTTAAGGATAACTTACATCGCCCATCAGGAACCACAGGCCCTTGCTTACCTTTATGTGTTTTGCAAATAATTTCATAACTTTGCTGTCTCCTCTGAATGCTGTCATTGACCTAATGAAAAAAAAAAAAAAAAACCACATTATTGCCTAAGAAAACTTACCCATTGCAGGCCACTTTGACTACTAAAGTATTATGTTTTGCTTTATTCAAAAGAATATGGCATTTCTGTGTTTAACTATGAGCACATGCATGTGTGTGTGTGTGTGTACACAAAAAAATTCTGAGATTTTCAAGTCAGCCCCACTCTGGAAGGAAAGTGAGGAAGTTTTTTATTCAGGATGTATCTGGGTTGCTTCTAACTCTCATACACAAGGTTAGCTTTACTTAGGTTTCCTTGATAATTGAAAAATATGGATCTGCCCTTCACTTGTTAATACAGAATGTTTATATTTCAGGTCCCTGGCAGAGAATTTATCTTTAAACTCTGCAGTATAGTTCTCATTCAAAATTTAGTTGCAACAAATATCATAGAACAGTGATCTCAGACTGTGCTCTGTGGAGCCCAAGGGCATCTAACAAAAGGCTGTATGTGGCTGCTGTGGCAGATTGCTGGGAATGAGCTGGCAGGGAGGAGAAGGCTTATCTTTCAATCAGAGCAGCCCCCCCACCTTCTACTTTGCAGAGAGAAACTTTTGGCAAAATTTTACATGTGGAAATGCTTCTGGTATCAACGGGTATAAAAGTATAAAAGAACGATCTTTTAATTGATGTTTGGTAATAGACCTAACAAGGGAATACTGCTCAGCAATATTATTTTCCTTTATATATCATGATTATGTTTTGAAAAATATTATTGACCAGTAGGAATACATGAGTTTGCAAGATAGTGAATTATGCTATACACATTCTGTTGTGCTTGATTTTTACTCACACGTAAGCTTTCTCCATGGCAAGGTTAACTAGGAAGACAGTTTAGGGGACATATTTAATGTTAATTCATGGTCCTCAAGAGAACAGATATTCTTAGAAAAGCTAGAATTATTCACCATTAGTCTTTATAAATAGGGCTTGTTGTGCTAGCTCAGAAATCACTTTTTGCAAATCACCTAACCTTGAAGTATATCATAGTATTACGAACGACACAGAAGAACACAGGATTGGCAAATGAAATGTGACAACATAGTGCTTTTATGCCCTTCAGAAAAGTATTTATGTGCAGTAAAAGCTCAAACCAATTTGACGGTTTGTTTTTAGGAGGTCATCTCCAGGCCAACCTCTTTTGCCATCAACGTCTGAATCTGAAATGAATTCTGTGGTGGTAGTTTTTAGAACACTGAAAAGTCAGTATGAACTAATATGATTTCAGAACCAGCAAGTACTGCCCCAGAAGCAGGTGGAGTCTTGAAGATCAATTGTGTTTAGAGCAGATATGTCACAAGAAACACTTGTTTTATTGAGAGGGTGTGTGATGCAAGTTAATTAATGTGTGTGTCTTCTGGGGAAAGGAGAATTGGAAGAACTTAAAAACTACTTTTCTAAATTCATAATCAGATTAGTTCATTTAGAAAAATAGATGCTACATAGCTACTGAGCGTCTACATTTGCACCTCACTTTATTTTTCTCCAGGACTTGGATTTTCCTTTGTTTTATCTCCTGTCAAAGTCTGGTACAGAGCCTGGCCCTGGAAGAGGGCTAGTCCCAGTAAACCCCTTTTAACTCTGATGGCTCTTTTCCGAAAGCTCAATGTTACCACCGATCCAGTGGAAGGAAGGCTTTTTGTTTTTTCTACGAGAATGCAGTAAATGAAAAGGTATGTGAAAGCACTTAGTAAAGCACTGACAAATTATCTTTAAAACATAATTTTTATATATAAATTTCCAGTCCATTTGGAATTTATCTTGGTATGAGAGGCGAGATATGGATCCAAAGTTACTTTTCCAGATGGCTGCGTAGTTGTTCCAACACCGTTTATTAAATAATCCATCTTTCCTTACTGATTTGTCACCTTTGCCACACGCTACATTTTCAAATGCATATGGGCCTGTTTCTAAACTTCCAATTATGTTCCACTGGTCTGATTTATCACGCATATGCCAGTTCCATACTGTTTTGATTAGTGAGACTCTGTAATATATATCTATTGGTAATCTGATACTATAGGCATAGTATCCTCTCACTAATATTCTTTATCAGAATTTCCCCAGCTCTTTTTTATTCTGTATTTTCTCTTATGAACTTAGAACTATAGCTTATCTTTAAACTTTGAACTTTAGCTTATCTAGTTAAAAAACCAATTCTATTGTAGTTTCACTGGGAATCTGTGAAATCTGTAGATTAGTCTATGTAACACAGACATCTTTATAACATCAACTCTTCCTATTCAACAATATAGTATACCCTTTTGTCTGTTCCAGATCTTCTGAGTGGCTTGTGTAATATTTTCTTGATATAGATTTTGGTAAGCTTATTCTCTGGTGTTCCATTCTTGTTATTATTTTTTTATTTTATTAAAAAAATTTTTTTGATGTTTACATATTTTTGAGACAGAGAGAGAGAGACAGACAGACAGAATATGAGCAGGGGAGGAGGAAAGAGAGAGGGAGACACAGAACCCGAAGCAGGCTCCGGTCTCTGAGCTGTCAACACAGAGCCCCACACAGCTTGAACTTGTGAATCGTGAGATGATGACCTGAACTGAAGTCAGACTCTTAACCAACTGAGCCACCCAGGCGCCCCTCTTGTTATTATTTTAAATTAGGTCTTTTTTTCCATTATTTCTTCCAACTGGTTATTGCTCGTATTATTTCCTTGCTTTGACTCTTGCCCTCTACAATGCGTGTTCTCCACAAAGCAGCCAAAGTGATCCTTTAGAATGATTATTCAGATCATGTGACTCCCCTGTTCAAAATCTTTCGGTAACATTGCGTCCCAGCGCCTTTTGTGTTTCCTGTTCACTCTGTCTGGAATGCTCTTCTTCCAGACATCTGCTTGGCTTTCTCCTTCACTTTGTTCATGTCTCTGCTCAAATGTCATTCTCTTGGAAAAGCCTCCTGTGACAACACTTTTAAAAGTAGCCCCCCACTCCCTTCTATCCCTTCGCTATGCTTTATTTTGCCTTATATAACTTGACACTACCTGACATTATGATGTATATTTATTTGTTCATTGTTACGTCTCTAGCATACAGAGCATATCAGCTTGACATGTATCAGTTATTCAAAAAAAACATTTATGAAATGAATGGGTGAAGCATCCAACCTAATAAGCTCCAGGGCCCGGAGGGCAGAGCTGCAGATGATCAGCATCAGGACCGATTTCTTCTCATTATGATTTTTCCGAAGTTTTACCCACTTAGGGCAGACTGAAAAAAGACCATTAGAAAAATGTTACTCTAAATACAACAAAATAGGGCCCCCAAAGTTGCGTATTCTCCAATTATTCTTTGTTAGTATTTAATTAAAGTAAAATATAATGAGTACCATGTAGATTCTGTTATCTGGTTATTCTAGATATTAGATTAAAATGAAAAATCATTAACTTATAACACAAAGCACACAATATGCCAAGTTAGCTAAATATGATTAGCGAAATGTTAAATCTTTATATCTAAACTATTTCATTGTCAGCTACAAATAGATGACTACCTTATATGAATAATCTAGCTTATTACTGGCTATCCACAATACATGTTGAAGAGATGAAATTAGATTGTGCAATAGCCATGATCTGAGTTCTGAGCATGTGAACAGAATTTCACAATTTCACAGCTAGAATAGACATCACATGTCCAACTTCCTTATCTTTCAGATAACAAAATCAAGTCCCAGAGGAATACACAGTGACTTGTCCCAGGTCAAACAGCAGGGGCCTGGTACTAGAATACCAAGTACTAGAATACCAAGTATTCTCTGGATTCCTAGACCAATACTAATATTAATTTATTATAAACCAAAAATGAGACCAAAACCCAAATTCTCAAAGCCAGAGAAAAACAAGAATAAACATAAATAAACAGAAATTAGTACCAAGATGGACCTTAAGAGAAACCTCTATTTCAAATCCATTTTAGGTAGAAAGTTTTGCTTTTAAAGGTAGTTTTAGAAGTTTTTAAAGAGATGGATCTTGAGCACCTAGGTGGTTCAGTCATTAAGCATCTGACTTTGGCTCAGATCATGATCTCATGGCTAATGAGTTCGAGTCCCACATTGGGTGAGCTCAAGCCCCACTTCAGGTGGGCCCTGCTTCTCTTTCTCTCTCTGCCCCTCATAGGATTCTCTCTCTCTCTCTCTCTCTCTCTCTGCCTCCCAGTCATGCCCTCTCTCTCTCTCTCTCTTTCTCTCAAAAAGAGAAGTAATGAAGTATTTAATGAAGTAATAACAACTTGGTGAATAACTTAAAAGAAAATCATAGTTTACTTACTTTCTTTTAGGTATGATGAAAGACTATGAGTCAAATCATTGGCCTTGAGGAAACAGGAGTCTAGAATATGACAGACAAGCTTTGTAGAGGATTTTGCCAACACACACATGATCAAAACAGATTAAATGAATAAGGATGTACAACATTAGTGAATAGGGGCTCATTATATATTTTAAAGTGTTGTCCAGTATTTAAAACAACAGCAGCAACAAGAACAAGTAAACTTTAACCTTTAAACTTTAACCTTTAAGCCATAATTTCTTAGAGTAGTGAAACAGACTAATGAAGTATGTTTATTTTTCAAATCTATGGAATAAGCAATACACAAAGGTAAAGGGGAAATAGCTAACACATCTATGTAGAGATGCTCAAACTCACTAGTCATCATAGAAGTGCCTATTAGTGCAATGATGAAATAATACTTTACACACACATTAGAATGGGAATTCTTAGACGGATAATACCAAGTATTGTCAAGGATGTAGGGTGATAAAACTCTTGTGAAATGTAGGTGGAGGTATAAACTGGTAATAGCTATTCTGGAAAGTACTAAAATTAAGTTGTATACACCCTATGACCCCATGATCACATTCCTGAGTAAATGATGGAAAGAAATTCTTATGCGGTCTATAAAGGGACATACACAAGTATATTTCTCCTAGCATTGTGATAGCATTTGTGATAGTGGGGAGCACAAGGCAACCCAGGTGTCTGTATCTAAGAAAATGGATGACCAATATGTGGTAGATAAAATCATTGGAATACTATGTAGCATTTAGAAGCAATGAACTTGATGTACATAAAGCCAGATAGGCATATCTCAAAAAAGGTCTCAGTGAGAAAAAAAACAAAATGAGAAGTTCAGCACATCATTTAGACAGATTGTAAAATGAACACACATACAATGACACGACATTTTACAAGCATATATACACATTTAAAAACATGTATTAACACATTAGACTGAATGCTATGGGGAATGTAAAAAGGAGTGTGGATTGGGGAAGAGTGGGAATAATGCATCAAAATACAACACAGCACCACAGTAAAAGACAATATAACACTTAAATAAAATATAGGGGTCTTGCTCAACCAAGGACTATCATGGTCTAGCAATTATGTAGTATTATTAACTCTGTACCTGAGATGTATAAATAAAAAAGGAAAATCATGTTTATCATTTTAATTCTTTCTACAGGAAAAAGGTTTTCGGTAAACACTGAAGAGTGCCAAGGAGTAAACTATTACTTAATTAAATGACATTTATATTGTGACCCAGCATATGTAACTCATATTATGTAATTAACTTCAAAGATATTGCTTCCTATACAACCGTATAGCCTTTCATGGTCTTTAAAACTGTAATTTCCCAAGCCTGGATATGATCAGACTCACCCTAAGAGCTTTATAAAAGATATAGATTCCTGGGATGGACTCCTTTTTGTTAGTAAGTCAGAATTCCTTGGGAGTGGGCTTGGGGATTTGCTTTTTAAGTTCTTGGGTGATTCAGTTGCTGCTAGCCTACAGGCATTTAGCACTGATCTAAACCACACTGCAGCCCTCAGGAAGTCAGTTGAGTTAACTCCAAGAGATTCCTGCCTCGAAACTAATTAAGTGCCCATGTGTATGACATTTGCAATGTACAGTGAACAATATTAATTGAAAAGACATGTTCCTGCCCTACAGACACAAATAACCTCAAATCAAAACCCTTAGACACTCGGCAAACAAATAGGAACAATCCTTTATGATCTATATCCACTTATATTTATGCCCCTGACTGGAGCCTGTTCCAAATAACCCACAGTGTGTCCCTCCTTTTACCTATCGTGGACTTCCTCTCTGTCCTTGGTCGCATAAGTGTACCTACTGGGATCTTTTCCCCTGAACGTTCTTACAATGCCTTATTCACTGTGTCTCAGAATGGCCTAATTTCTTAACTGAAAATAAAAACCTGTTCTTTTTATCTATAAAAGTATTTTTAACATTTTCCTTCCTTCCTAAACCGAGCCATGGCCACACATTCTTGCTTAACTACACAACTGAACTGTAATATAGCAATAATATAATGTAAACTCACTATGCAACTCAAATGACTCTTAAAGGTTTCTTCTGACCTCTGATTCTCTACAATACTAGAAAACTAAGATTTATGATGTTCCATAAGTATACAGAGTAGCAGTGACCCCACTATCTCACAAATTCTTCTGAAGTTGAAGGTATACTCTAACAAAGAACTATAAGGAAAAAGACCATTGAGGCAAACTTCAGTTAAGCTTGGAAAGGAGGCTTTGTTATAACACTTGGTACCTGCGAAACAGCAGTCAGGACGTAGTTCTCCTCAAAAGAACGATACCCAGAGAGAAGTGGTTTCTAACTGCTGTTGGAGCCGTTGGGGTTTTGTGGGTCTAAAACTCCAGATCTCCCTCATGTGGAAATGCACTCCTTAAATTCCCTAAAGCGTATTCCTTTTGGAAAAGAGACAGGGGGCACTCCTGTCTCTAAATTCAATGTGCATTTTGTTTTCAAAAGCACATCACAAAGGAATTATAAAAATTCAGGGCACAGGAAGTTTTTCAGCTTCTTAAGTCTCTAGAAAGCATAAAGTTGTAATGGAAAAGGGAAATCAAGCTACCCTTGACCTTTTCCAATAGCAGTAATTAGATGTCCCTAGTGATCTAAAAATAGCTCATCTGAAACAGTGGCACCCAAACCTTGTGTGATTTTTATAACATCTCTTTTCTTTAATCTCCACCCAAAAGAGTTCCAGGATGTATCAGAAATTTCTAAATTAATTAAAATTAGTTGTTTCAAGAATTCTGCAATATCTTTAATTTAATTATAAATATTCTAAGGCAGTAGATCTCAAACAACAGTAGAGAATCAGCTTGGGTGAGGGGTCAGATTTGCTAAAAATGCAGAATTTTATCCCTATCTTTAGATAGTTTGCTTGAAAGTCTGGCCTGGAACCCAAAACACTACCATAAACACAAAACTGTAACTAGAAATCTGTGATAAGAACAACAACAACAAAACTAAAAGCTTATTGAAGCTAAAGTTCTTGTCTATAAAAGATGAGTAAATTAATGTTTCATATCTATACTTTTAAATATGTGCTTTATCTTTATTTTAATTTAACTTCTATACCCAGTAGGGATTCTTACTCCTTGAAGAATGCTAAAAAAATGCACACTCAACAGTAGCCTTTTGAAAAAAATGCAATTACAAATCTTTCTATTAGATTGAACAAATGCCATTTAGCATCTTAATAAAGGAACCATTCAACAGTTAAAACTATTAGGTTGAGGGAAGGAGTATTAGCATGTGGAAAATACATCAAATTCAATGGCTGAGATGTAGCCATGAACCTTTTTGCTCCTCCTCATCAGGAAAATTGATATCAATAACACTGAGTCTTGCTACATGACTAACCTCAGAACAGTACAGAAAAAAAAAAAAAAAAAAGAAGGGAAAAAAACCAAACACGTCTGGCTGTACCTGGTAGGTTTAGTTCCTCTAACTCAATCACTGAGCGATTGCTGCTGTAATAGTCCTTCATCAGCTTCTGTAGGTCTTCAGGAGTCCCTGGTTTTGGCTCTGATTTTGCAAGAACATCAGTAATCTTCTTCTAAGACATGAGAAGGAAGAAAGAAAAAAAACCCCAGGAAGAGAGATTTTAAAATGGCATTAGCTTAGAATAGGTTGATTCCTCTGGTATTTAAACTGCACATAAATTTTGGTGAAAGCTGAGTATGAATGTGAGTTCTAATAAATACGCTTGAAAAAACTTAATACTTTTTGTATGTAACTACTGCTTTCAAAAATGAATGGGCGACCTAAAAGGCTCCTTGTAGTTCTTGGTCTATGCCAGGAGAACTGAAATTTCTGTGGGAGTCTCCATAATAGGGCTCTATTATTTTCTATCACAAGTCAAGAAATCTTGTTGCTGTGGAAATTTCTCTTTAATCTTTAGGTGATTTTTATTCCTGGGAGAGAAGAGTTTTGAGAATTTTTTGCTAACCTGATTTTTAAGGCCCCGAGTCTCCATTTGGATTTCTGGGATTAAAGTAAAACCTACAGGGGTAATCTGAGCACTGGAGCCCACTGCAAAGGGGGACTTTAGACTCTGAATCCTCAAGTCTTGGGAGAGAATCTTGAAGTGGCCCCACGAAAAGCAGAGCAGGAAAGACTTTACAGCATCTATTTTGATTTGGACTCATTTGTGTAGCA